>NC_045427.1:490048664-490673664 GCF_902635505.1 Sarcophilus harrisii | reverse complement strand
GCTAGGGGAGATATGTTAAGGGCTTTCCTCTTTTTCTCTTGATACTACATGGTTTTCTCTTACTCTATGTAATACCCATGTTTTATTCTAATCATCAATTTCTTTGATAATATTCTATAAACTACTTTTCATGCAGAATTTTTGGTCTTTTACTATCCATATATTTCTTCATTGCCCCTGAGGTTAAAATGCAACTTAACTCCTATTTTGCTACTACAGTACTTAAATACCAGAACTTTCTGCCTGCCCTCTAGGTTATTATGTTTTACATAGTTTTAAAATGTTTTCCATAGTCATTCACATCCACTAAAATATTTTCCATAATCATTCACTTTTAGAGAATGGTACACAGAAATCTGAACTCTAGTGATATTCATATATTCATATTTTATATGCTTTAAGTCTTGTATTACAAAATAAACCTTCACTCAGATTTATTAAGATTATTACTCTCATCTTTAAGTCATTATTATAATTTCTCCTCATATAGGAAACACAAAAACAATTAAAAATAAATTATTTTTTAAACCTCATCAAAACAATTTCAGAAATTCAAAGAGAAAAAAAATAAAGTGGTGAATTCTGGGGGCAGAAAGACAGACTTACAGATAGTCAGAGTCTTCAGGGTGCAGGTAATACCTGTTGCAAGCTTCTGGTGGCAGCTGAACTGGAGACTGCATATCTACTTGGCCAGAAGTACCCGGACTTGACATGAAACTTCGTTTAGTTGCATTGGAAATAGGAATGGGAGGGCGGCTGCTTTTTTGATGCAAAACTGTTTTAGCTGTAGAAATATTACATTATTTTAAATGAATAAATATATTAAGAAAATACTATGAAATAAAATGCCATGGACTACATAAAAATGTTTCTGATTTAAATCTATATTCTCTTTGAAAGAGAGAATACCTATGTACATAATTTTAGCAATAAAGGCCTAAATATTATTAATAATATAAAAAAATAAAGATTATGTTTTCTACAACAGAAGAGTAACAGAGAACAATTCTGACTGAACAAATTAAACTTGACTAGCACACTTTAATCTTGATTTTTTAAAATTTCACATACTCTAAAATTCCTCTAGAACTCTATCAAAAGTAGAAAATATGACATATCTTCATATAAATATATACATTTTGGGAATCATTCTATAGTTCATTCCAAACCGTCTTTCCAAAGTCAAAGAATCAAGTATTCAATTTGCTTTTTACTGCCAGATGTAAAATAAGTTTGGTCCAATAGGAATCTCAAGATTTAAAAAAATTCTAATCAACACCTAATGAGTGAAAGAATAGATGAATGAAAAACACTGACTACCTGCCAAGTACTGTGCTAAGCACTGAGGACACAAACAGAAAAGGCCCATAAAGAATTTATCTGCAGGACAGAAGGAGGGCTTAAAAATATTACTACTAAAGTGATGGGACAAATGTACAGAGGTTTTTAGGATGCATTAGGAAGCCAGATGTCAGTATCTAGGAATCTAGAGAGCACAGTCAAACCCTATGCTCTCTATACTCTGAGCAAGAGATCCTTAAAAACTTAATGTTTATCTACTTGTTATATGGTAAGTATAGTAATATGACAGGTACAGTCAGAAATTGTAGATTTGAGTAAAGTGGTAATTCAAAAGCCAAAGTCCCTTTAAAAAAAAAAAAAAAAGTAAAGAAAGGAGAAAGAAAGGCAAAGAAAGGCTTTGGGTGATGACCACTGATAGAAATCAGTAGGAAAAACAGCAAAGATAACAGTAAAAAACAAAAATTAACTTAAGAATATAAGTCATTTTATGTGGTGTGGGTATATAAGAGTACACAAATTGTTATAGAAAAGTCAAGTGGGATAGGAAAAAATGCAGTGTATCTGGTCAGACGCCCATTGTAACTTTGACAGAGCAATAAAGTGGAAGATCAAGCAAATGAAGTTCACAGTAAAGCAACTCTGAAAGAAACCACTCAAAATGCCTGCTATGCAAAAAGGGGGGGGAACCCCAACCAAAGCTCAAATCAATTTATTTTATAGAAAAGTGAAAGTTTTGGCAAAGTAATTTCACTTTGGATTATGCTTTGGGAAAAAATAAGACTTCCAAAACAATAGACTTAAGCAATCATTACAAGGCACAGCCTGTTTAGACAGTAAATAAAGTTTAAATAACCTCACCTGGAACAGGTTCACAAAAAAAAGTAGCAGTCTTACCAAAAGACCTATAATGAAAAAGGTTAGTAGTAATCTATTACAGAGTCTTTTCTTATATTTATCAAAAGTTAAATCACTTACCATCTTTTACTTCTTGAACATCCCTTGGTTGTACAAAATCTGGCTTTACATTCTCAAACCACCAGAATAATTCCGCAATGAAAACCATAAGATTTGGCTTAAAGAATAAGAATAAAGCAAGTGATTTGTTTGAAAAGTAAGTACTTTCCTAATATAACTGTATTTAATATATTTTTGTACTAAATTTTTACCTTTAGTACTAAAGGAGCATACAGCATGTCTTCTAAGGTGAGATAAAAGCATTTGTTTAGGTATTCATTTGAGAATTCTCTCAGAAGTTGAATATTGTATAAACTGTCAGCTATTGATGTTACTTCCTTCAAACATATATCTGATGGGTAAAAATACAACTGAAATTTATTACAACGAAAAAGTTCTGTTTCACAATACATTTCAATTATGCAACTATTAGTGAGTTATGATGTGAAAAATATTAGCGACAGAGGCTATTTTTTGTAAGATTATAACATTATCAACAATTTTTATAGTAACAGTAAAACTTCTCTAAAACAAAGTACACCTTCCAAACTTTATTCCATCTTTTAGAAACAGCTTGATAGGGGAAAAGGCACACATAGGGAACATGATAATTTAGAATATCAACGTTAATGCTAACAATATTTGAAATTATTTGTGAGAAAACTAACATTTTCCAAAATGAAGATGAAAACTTATTTTCCATTAATCATCTTCAACATTTTGAAGAAATTAATCCATAAAATTTAAAGTGTCTTATATCCATTTCCTAAATAAATGCCAATTCTTTTTTATGCATTTTTTAAATGGAGAAAGCAGAGAATGCTTTAGTCTCTCAAGTATACTCAATGATGACTAAAAACTTATTCTTAAAGATAGATGAACATAAGAGAATAAAATCTATGACAATGGAAGAGTCGACAAAGAGGATGGCAAAAAAAAATTGTTACAAAATCAGAAATAACTTTTCTTTCTTCTTCCAAGTGCATTAAAAACAAAATTCCCTTTGATAACAATATGAACAAATTGTGAGAAAGAAAACATGCCAAATTAAAAGAGATTTTATTTTACTCAAAAACAAGATCATTTCGCTATTATCACACCTGTGCTCTTGAGTCTTTGCTTTTGAACAGACTTTCTTCCATGCCTGAAATGCACTCCTAACTTATTTTTTTGGTTTCTTAGAATGTGTAGCTTCCTTGTACCTAAAATTAGGTGTTAATTTCTGTAGGAAACCTTTCTTTATGCATCCAACTATTAGCTTTCTCTTCTGCCTCAAATTACATTGCATTTATTTATCAATGAACAAGCATTCATTAAACATCTACTAAATGGTAGGTTGAGGAAAAAAAAAAAAACAAGATCATTTCAAAGGCTGCTTAAGATTTTAAAGATTATAAATTAGTTTAACACAGACCAAATTTATAGCATATAAATTCTAACTACTTTATTTTTAATTTTTAAGAAATAACAGGACTATTAGATAGAAAGTAAACTATTATCATTAGACTCTTTTAACTAAGATGGGAATTTTTGAATGGCTTGTTTTTTTTTCTCAAATAGAAATACTACTTAAAAGAAAAAAAAAACATGAAAACAAATTTTTAGAAATTATCCAAAACTTTGTTTCTACACTGGTTTTTCTATTAAGAGACTAAAAGAAATCCAGATAACTAAAGGAAGCCTATATAAAAGGACCTATAAAAGTCTAATCCTTTTGGGAAACATGTCTAGCCTCTAGATTCGGGATTTCAATCAAATCTTTTCAGAAAATAGTCTTTTTACTCAACAAAAATGTTAATCAAAAGTAAAGCAAAATACTCATATAACTAAATCTAGATCTAATGCATTTAATTTGCTTAAAGAAAAATTATTCTTTATTTACCGTCCAATTTCATTTGTTCTGGGCAATAATAATGTATCACAGCTAAAAGAGCAGCACCATCACAGCCATCTTTCATTAGATCTTCCAGCAGTGGAAAGTATGGTAATTGTCTACTTGAAAGATGTTCTCGTCGATATCGAACCTATGATCAAGAGAAAGAAAATCTGATGCAACATATGAGGATGTTTTAAGACATTATAAAAGTTATAATCTCCTATGCAATTTAACATAGCAAAACATACACCTTACATTTTCTACATTGTTTAAAATCAAATAGTTATCCATAATACTAGACCTACTACCCAACCTTGAGGCTAACTTTTAAAAAGCTATTGAAATGTGCACAAAATAAAAAATGTAAAAACAGTATTACCATCCAAATTACTTAAAATCTATCTCCTTTAAAAAAATTTTTATATTAAAAAATGCTAATAAAATATAAACTATTCTTTTCTTGAATTAGCAACAAATAAAAGCATTACTATATAATATGAAAAGAATTTTAAACATAATGGAATGTATTGTTTTTTTAATTAAGTATAAGTACAACTAAACAATAGACAATTGAATCCATGGAAGACTACTATATGAAAAAATTTTTAAGTTTTGATACATTTGCATTAAAAAGAAAATTATGGTTAGTTACAATATGTCAACAACTAATTGACTGTTTGAAACCCAACTACAACAGACATATAAGGTAAATTAAATTTGTGAGGAAAAAAAAAAGAGTAACTCATTATTTAATTTTAATCCACAAACGAAGTATTTTATTTAGAATCTCATGTGACCCACAAGTCAACAAGATCTAGTTTTAAAATGATATTGCTTCTCCTAATCAATTTTCTTCTGTACTTCAAATTGCAGGCAAACTCAAGCTATCCAATAAAAATCATGAATTTTCAAGAAAAGTATAGATGAAACCAAAAAAAAGAATAGTACTTGGTAAGAAATAAACTTTCATAATTCGCTCTAAAATCGCACAAAAAAATACAATACAAATGTTGTGAGAAACATTTATATTCTAAAATTTCATGTATTTTGGACCACAAATCTGCATTTTAATACAAATTATAACTTGCTTTTCCTAATCTGAAACACTCTATAATCTAATGTGAATCATTCATACTGTACTATATGAACATAGTCCACAACACATGCAGTAGTATGAAATAGCATGCATCAAATCAGGCTTACACAAAAAAATCATGAGACACATATGATGGTGATTAAACAAAGTCATGCAGCAACTCAAAAGGTTTTATTCTCTAAGAAAGGATAAGATGTGAATATTAAATCACCCATAATGTTCTAGTTAGTAGTTTAAGGAATCTGTTTAAATAAATAAATAATGTAGTAATGTGTGTTTTTTTTAATCCTCTAGGTTTTTTGTAAATTAATATAAAACATTTACGCCTACCAAATTTTGCTAGAAATTTTTTTCTGCTTTTTACAAATTTTATGTTTTATTTTTTCCCTAATTACATGCAAAAACAATTTTTAACATTCTTTCTTTAAATTATGCATTCTAAACTCTCTCCCTCTTTTCCCACTTTTTAAAAAGGCAAGCAATTCATTAATCAATTTTTAAAATATACCTAGTTACTACTATCATTATCATCATTATTATTTATCTGATGAAATGAAATCTTAGGTATAGGTATATCTTCCTGTTTTCAATCCATAGATAATCTTTATTTGAAATCTTATTTCTTTTAAGGTCTACAATTCTAATATATTCACTGTTTGCAAGTCTTTGGCTCTGAGGATTTAATAAAATAGGAAAGATATTACCCCAACAAGCAAGAATAAATCCTACTGCTAATGAAAATGATGTAAAACATATAAAATATACATTGACATTTAATTTCTATTTACAAATTTTAAAATAATAATTTGGAACAAATATAAACATTGTGTTTTACATTGTTTAAAAGCAATTAGTTACCCATACTAGACCTCCCGAGTAAAAGGAATAGGAAGCAGTCCCCAAGCTATAAGATGTTGTAATGTTCATTTTTAATTCAGATATTGGGAACTCTGAGATCTGATCACTTTAGCAGAAATAAGTCTTCCCTTCCTCTGAATTCTTATAGTATGTACCTGTGCCCCATCTACAATGCTATTTTTAATATAATTACTTGTATACAACAAGATTAGCTCCCTAAGTAGAGATTTTAAGCTCCTCAAAGCCAAAGATTTTATCTGAAAATCAATATGGGAGGAAAAGGATCGCCCATATATTTCTGGCCATAAACCCTAACATAGAAATATTATTCTTCAATATAAAAATATTACTCTATTTTACTACAAAATACAGTAGTCAACATCTAACAAAGTCATGTATAAAATGGAAAGCACAAAGTGGATCCAGGACTGGCTGAATGAAGAGACTCCAAAAGTAGTAGGTATCAATTCTTTAATCTGAACTTAGAAGCAAATCTTCAGAGGTCCTCCTACCTATTTAAAATTTTATCAATGACTGAGGTGGAAGCTTAGATGGCATGCTTGCCAAACATATATATGACATTAATAAAATAATAAACTGGATGGCACAGGCTAGGATCCAAAAAGATTTCAGCAGACTAGAACATTGGGTCAAATCTAAGATAAAATTAACAGGGATAAATGTAAAATCTTATACTTGGGTTCCAAAAATTAAATTCCAAAGTACAAAATGGGAGAAGCATGACTAAATAGCATATTGTCTGAAAAAAAAGATTCAGTTTTTACTGGATTCCAATTTCAGTCAACATGTATAAAGCAGCCAAAAGCAACTTTTGGTTTAGAGAAGTTTAGTGTCTAAAAGGTACTATAATGTGGATGGCTTAAATTTGTAATGTCTGACCTTAAATGGCAGAACTAGGAATGATAGGCAGAGGTTTCAGAGAAGTAGATTTAGGCATGGCATAAGGAAAAACTTCTTAACCAAAGTTATGCAAAAATAGAACAGGATATCTCAGGAAGTAGTAAATGGCTTCATCAAAAGATAGAGAAAGTTGTTCTGAGATAGGAGGTCCTCTCCAACTCTGATATTCTAGAACTTAAAAAGTCATCTTTTTAAGATTCATTCTGCTCTACTTATGTTGTGTATTCAATAATTGTTAAAATAAATTTTCTCACAGAAGTATCAAAAGTAATTGCTAGCTATTTCTAGCATCTTGGTAAAGGTGAATTCCTAGTTATCAAATCTTAAAAGACAAATGATGGTAAAGCTAAATAAAATACAGACTAAGGACATAATCAAAGATTTCAAAATTCTAAAGTGAAAAAAATCTTCTCTATAAACTAACAATGACTACTTTACTACTCAATATTTTAAAAGAATGACATTTTTGTATCTAGATAAATTTATTATTTACATCCAGTGAGTGAAGTCCAAATTGGAAAACAATATGGGAAGATGACAAAAAAGAAAACCTAAATTATAAAACAGAAAAATTCATATAGAAAAAGTCAAAATTCTTCAATTTGCTATCTTAGCCTCTTCAATTTACAGCTTAGTGGTATGCATCCCTCCAATTTTCAGATGATTATTTAGCCTATTACTGTAGTGTTACTGAAAAAGTGTTCATAAAAACAAATAGCCTAAAAAAATAACATAAATATAAAATTCTGCATTCTCAAACAAAATATAACTTGTAACTCACACAATTATTTTATGCAGTAGACATTCGTATTATAGAAGATAAATTTTACTCTAAAGCAAATTATGAACAAGTAAACAAATTTTCATAGGTTTATCTGTTAAATAGTTTTTAATAAAAGCAGCAATTTATATTTAAAAGCCATGGAAATCTGTATGGTGACTGGTGTAAAAGTAGTTCACTTACAGGTACTAATTTCCAATACCATTTGGAAGGAGACTGCTCAGGAAGGCAAGGAAAGGAAGGTAGGAAAGGAAAGGAATATCAGCAGATCAAGTAATGATATTTGAATGCACTTAAGAGGAGCAAGGCACACTTTGTATATTACTACTACCAAGACAAAATTGTTAAATTTTTGATTGAAAGACTATTATGAGTTAAAAGCAATATTAGAAAACTTCAGTTTAAAAACTAAAAGTTAAAAATAATTTAAGCCTTTGAAAATCCAATAATTGCTATTTTATCGTAGCAAATTTTTAAATTTAAAAGGCAAAGCCCAGTCTAGATGTATTTTTTTTTTATCTGAGTCTTTCAATATGCATAATATTTTAACTTAAGACTAGAAGAGCTCTTTTTAAATACAAGAAAAACTGAGGCACATTTCCATTTTAAGGACATTACATTCTCTATTAACCAAAGTGTAGAAGTGCATTATAACCAATATATACAGATAAGGAAAAGAAGAGGAGGGAACAAAGGGTAGGGTCACATACACTATTATTCAGTTCAATAGAACTCCCTTACTCTTTGAACCTCCTCCCTACACACCTAGGCCTAATTTCTGATACAGAAACATACATGTTTAATAAAGAAATGGTATACATCAAACATGTCCATTTCTCTAAGTCATCTCAAAATTCGGAATTTTCACTCTTTGTCCTCCTCTCCACCCCCCCACCCCCCACCCCACCCCCCCACCCCACCCCCACCCCGCCTTCCATAGTACTCTTACCTTAAGGTTCTACCTTTCTGACCAAGGCTTGTAAAACCTTGTAATCTCATCATTCCCTCATCCAAAAACCTATTAACTTCTGTTGATTCTTTCTCCACAATTATCTTTCATCCATGCCCTATTGTATACTCCCATTATAACCAATGATCAAAGTTTTAATCTCTTCTGACCTAAGTATGTATGATAAAGACCATTATAACAGTCATTCCACCCTCTATCTCTAATTTATCTTTCATACAGTTAATCACATAATCTTACTTATTCCTAACTGCTTTAATCATGCCATTTCTTTACTCACAAATTTTAAGTGATTCCCCACTAAAAGCTAAGCTCCTAAATCTAACACTTAGGATCCTTTCATTTCAGACTGAGGCAGGGTGATGGTTTAATGGATATAATAGACCTGAACCTGGAGTCAGGAAGACTTGAGATCAAACCCGGCCTCAGATACAACTGTGTGATCCTGGGCAAATCACTTAATATCTATTTGCCTTAATAATAAACTGGACAAGAAAATATAGCAAGCCACTCGAGTATTTTTGCCAAGAAAAGCTCATGGTCAGTATGGTTCACAGGGTCAGAGAAAGTCAGACATGACTGAAATACTCAACAAAAAATTTCTGACTTCAGTCTATCTTCCTTATTTTTTACTACTCCAATCCATATTCTCTTATTACCCTTTCCCATCTCCATACTTTTGCTCCCACTATGTACTGTGTGGAATATATTTTCTCCCACAATAAATTTCTGTCCCTTCTAACCATCCATTCCTATATTCCCTCCTTACTTTCTTAAAAGTCCACAGTTCAGGTTCTATAACTTCCACAAGGCTTGCCTAATATCCACTCATCATACACATAAACAATTAAAATAGGAATCTGCATCCTCTAATTTATCATAATTTATTTGACCTCTCCTTTCCATTTACCACAATCTTCCTTTTTATCAGTTACCTGTGTATGTATCTTTTCCCCCAAAAGGTTGAAAGCTCTATAAGACAGAATTTATATCATTTCTACCTTTTTATCTCTAGTTTACTGCATGTAATGGCCCTTAATTCTTTATCGAATTTCCCTGAATTCAGCAATTTCATCAGTTTATATTTAGTGAGCTGAAGCAAATAGTAGTAAACAAGTAGTCACTATCAGAAAGATTAAAGGTTTTTCATTTGGGGCTGCGTTAAATTGTATTTGACAATGATTCCAAACCAAAAAGTTTTCAGAAGTTAAATATAGCCTTTTATTACCTTTTGATGAGCAGGGCTCTCTAATAGCTGTTGCTTTAATTTTACCTCTTTCTCTGTTATCTCCCTCATTTTCAGATTTACCTAAAATAGTGAAAGGAAAATATATAATATGCAAATGCCTTTAGATGCTATAATCAGTATCTTTGCCTACCCAGAGACATTTAGAATTTAACAATAAATAGTACTATTTATTGAACAATTTTACAGTCAAGGGGATCATTAAGAGTGAGTAACAATTTTCCTTTAAAGATAAAAAGTAAATTTTTTGACTTTTAATATAGTATAATAATTTCTATTTATACATCATAAAGCAACAATTAATTAATGCTACTAGTTCTAAGATATATGTAGTTAAGAGGTATGGTTATCAGGACAAAGATTTTTTTTTCCCTCCCCCATTTAGTTCTAGTTCTCTTATTTTAAATAACCATTATTTACTTGAACAAGTGGCTCTCAATTCAATGGAAACATTCTAATTACCTAAAGACATTAAAATGGCTTTAAAGTCCTCACCTTATTAATCCAAAAAACCATTGCATCCTCCAGGTCATAAGGAAGTTCTTTTGAGGCACTGAATGTAGAAAAGCGTTTGACACTGGCAACTACTTTTTCAATGCTGATCATTTCTATAGTGTAGGCCGTCATTAAAGCATCAATCATAGCCATATGTGAACTCTAGGAAATAAATATGTATAGAATAAGTAGTCACAATCTCATTCAAAACTACAAATCTCTTATGGTGCTCCAATCTAGCACTTTCTCAAATTCAGAATTGTGACAAAAGAATTTGAATCTTTCTGCTTAAAAATGCTATGCTCTTATTTCTTCTATCCTGTTTTGTTTGAAATTTTAGGCTACAGGCTTATTCAAAAATAAGGGAGATATGCTCATGTGGAAGATACAGCGTATGACCATGCTAACCTTTTTTAAAATTATATCACACACGTTTACAAAATATCAAGGACCAAGCAATCATCCACAAAATTTGTAGACAAGAAAATCACCAATATAGTCAAAAGTAAAAAAATAGAGCACACATATTCAAGTGGAGCCTAGTAATGTCGCATAAATCAGGATTATTTTTGTTGAACACAAAGGGAAAGTAACATTGGATTAGTATAATGATTTCCTTTAGAATAAAAGTACTTCAAAAATACATTCAGTTGACAAACTGGTAGTCAACGAAGACACATTTCTAAGATGTTTGCCTCAAACCTGCTTGACTTAATGTGCCTAAAGTAAATCACATCTTTCTTGAACTTTCTTACACAGCATTCACCACCAAGATAAAAAAAAAAAAAAAAGGCTTAAAATGAATCACTGCCATTTTTCCATTATGTGAAAAGGAATACCCAAACTTTAATTTTAAACTTACTAAAAAAACTTTTTTTGTGCAAATCCAAATTTCTAATATCTTATTTAATACTTATTTAATGTTTACATTACATTTTACTTGAATTTTGGAAGTTGCTGATGAGCTGCTGACTTAACTAAATTACTTTTTATTCACTTAGCCAAAATATGCAGAGGCAGCTGCACAATGCAGGTATGCGATGTAAAAGTCAATCCTGTTTTAAGAGATCAAAATATTAAAGAGAAAAATTCAGTGCATTTCAATTCAGATCACCATAGCCCAAGGGAATATTATCCCCTAAAAACACAAAATAGCCTAAATTTAAAAAATGTTTTAAATCCTGCTACTACTCACCATTTTTATAGGTGCACAACTGAGGTCAGATTCAGTCACTGGTGTGTCATCACTCTCTATTACATAAATTCCTTTCCGAGACAAAGCTTGAACAACAGACTGATGTCCCTTTAAAGCTGCTACCTGGTCACCTTTCAAAATAAGGCTACAGACCCGACAATATAACTCACTGGACAGCAAAAGCTTGATAACAGGTGGTTTAATATGCTCCTGTTCATACTGATCTATGTAAAATGGGTCTTTTAGATCTTCTGGGATATTATCTGAAACAAGGAAAATAATGAAAAAGTAAATGTATACAATAAACAAATAAGAAAAATCTCATATATCTTCTCATTCAAAACAAATGAAGTAAAAGTATCAGTTAACATTACTGTAATCAATCATGGAATTATAATTATAGTTTTAAGTGACTAATAGCATAAAATATAATTGGGTTTTTAAATGACTTTCTTACAAAGGATTTTGAGAAAAACACTAGTGCTAACAAAGTTAATGCTTATTTTCACTAATGCTCTAAAAGTTATATATGTTATATTGTAATATAATTATAATTGTAATACAATTATAATATAAAATATATTAATATATAATATTAAATATATTTAATCTAAATATATAATATATAAAATAAATTATAATTAAAATTTTTTAAATAAATTATATAAAAATCATTACTGAAAAATATAGAAAAAGGACTAGCAAGATAATGAAAAGTAAATGGCTCTTGGCATAATTTCCTCCACAAAGTATTCTTTACCTATCCTTACATTTTCCCCTTAATTCATTCTCACTGGACAAATTACCACCACCAAGAGAGCCCTACCATCTTATCTGTGGTCTTTTTAGCCAGCTAACTCTGGAAATGCATATGTCAACCTCATCATCAATGGATATCCCAGAAAGTATACTGTCAAAATAAGTGAACTTAACCACACAGTATTCAAAACTTCTTCAATTGTTATCCATGTATGGATAGTATGGTGCTAGCTGGGAGAACACTTTTTTTTTTGGCATTAACCATTAGGTTAAAATTAGCACAAGCAGAGAATCAATCCAAAATTTGTTACATCTCAGCTTCAGAGGCCACATTGAGTATACAATTAACTGTGAACAAAAAAATAATGACACACTAACTCTTTCTCTACTTTAGTCTTGGTTTGTAGACTTTTCAAATTAAATAATTTACCATCAATGTAGTGAGTAGAAAAAAACTGAACTTCAAAAAGTCCCGCCATGGGGAAAAAAAAAATAGCTATTTATATGGGGTGGAACCCATAGAACAGAATCAGTAAGTGCTTAGCACAGTACCTGGCACACAGTGCACACAGATATTTATCTATCTACCTGAATAATTATTTCAAAAATAAAAAAAAGAAGAAAGTGAGGATCTGACAAATACTTCAAACACCACAAGAAAAATAAATGAATATAGTTAACAAGACTAAGCAATGAAATCAATAATATCATATTTCTGCTCAAAATTATTTTTTTATTTCATAACAGAGGCCAAGGCCAAAGAAGAAAAAGAGCTCCACATAGAACCAAAAGAGTCTAAGTGACTAAAGATTAAAAGGAGAGTTGTGAAAAGAATTAGATGGAAAAGAAGAAAAACTGGGCATTACAAAAACTAAATCCATGTTCCCTCATAAGAAAATCAAATGGGGAAGGGAAAAGGAAAGGCTCCAACACGGCAAAGCTTGAAGTTATTCCAAGAGCTTAGCAACTTCAATCCAGCCTACCACTTTTCTACTACACGATTTTTCTACTACACGATTCTACTAGACCAACTCATTTGTACACTTGCATTGTTTGTCCAAATACATAAGACAAGTTCTACAAGTTGTTCATCCACCCACATATAATACCGTGGACACAAGCATTCTTCACTTAAGATTTTTTTGTGTGTGATTATTTAGGCAAAGTTATTGAATGATTATGAATCTCACTGATGTAGCTCTGTAATGTTCTAGGGCTTGACAGAATCATTACAATGTCTTTCGCAAATAGTATATGAATAATTCTTATTTGACTAGGTCTTTATACTAGATTCCCTTCACAAACAGTGGTGAAAATCTTTGCAGAAAATACATCTTCTTATATACCTCACTTGGTATTAATAATCAAGAGAGTACTCACTATCTCTGATTATCAAGATGATCTCTATTGTCACGTCTTTCAAGGAATTTTACCCAATGGTTTTATAAATAGGAGACACCTTACTTTTGCCATTATATGAAATAACTGAATAGATGGAAGAAACAAACCTTATTATTAGAACCTTTAATGTGAATGTTAAATTATTCAGTAAAAAGAAAGTAAAAATAACGAGCAAGAAAAAAATATGCTGTGTGCAAGAAACATTTATAAAACAAAAATACAAAATGAAAAGAGCTAGAACAAATTTCCCCAAAATTCAAGTGTTTCAGGCAATCCCAAGTGTTAGTCATATATCATGAGGCAAAAATAAAAATTCACAATGTCAACACAAGTACAAAACTACATAATACATTTTTAGAACAGCTAAGTGGTAGTAGATAGCTTTTTGGGTCTAAAGTCAGGTAGATTCTTTTTCCTGACTTCAAATCTTTGACATGGCAAACCTTTCCAGCATCTTCACCAAGAAAAACTTCAAACAGGATCACAAAAAGTAAGATATGATTGAGATTACTAAACAACATATTATATTTTAAGACTATATAGCCAATAAGTATTGTTGTTAAATATGTTCATTAAATAATATAAATCTAAATCCATAAAAGGAAAAGTTGCTGAAAAAACCTAGAAATTCATATAGAAAATACACAGAAAATATACAGAAATTTATTTTATATACAAGGAAATTAAGACCGAAAAATTACTAACATGGTGCTTTCAATTAAAACACACTATATTAACTATTTAGTTGATTTATCTTTCAATAAAAAAATTAAAGTTACAATACCCCAAATTTAATATAGAATTATATCTAAAAACAGAAATTTTACACACTAAAGTAAAAAAATTTGGGGAGGAGGGGGATTAGGCAATTGGGCTAGGCAAATTGATGCCGAGCCCAAGCGTCACACAATTAGAAAGAGGCCACATTTGAACTCAGCTCCTCCTGACTCCAGAACCAGTGCTCTACTGACTGCACCATTTAGCTGCCCAACTAAAGTAAAATCTTAAGAAACCATTCCTTGCCTATTTCCCAAGACTGAATTTTTGCTATACTATATTGTACTTAGCAACATTATTTCTGTATATTTTGATGTGCCTTACTTTCACTGAAATACATTATAACTCATGACATTATTACATTAAATAAACATATCTTTAATGTTTTACAGCATCTGGATTATATTTCAAATTGACATCGCTTTTGTCGTCCTTTTATGATAAAATTACCTCAAGGGAGTAAGGGAATAAATACATAGGCAGCAGTACAAGAAAAGTGGTCTCAAAAGTGGTGTTAGCATTTTAAGTGCAGCCAGTACCAAAAGCCTATAGAGAGGAAACCTTTTGTCACTGTATTGATCTCCAACAATAGGTCTCAATTTTTGTAAGACTGAGATCCTTAGCAAGTAATGTTTACATGGGAGGAAAAAGTGGATTTAATACTGTCAAGCCATTAATAACATTACTTAAAGAATAAAAATATTTTTACCATTCAAATATAAAGTACCAAAATTTAAAATCATTGATGATGAATAACATAGCATTTAAGGATTACAATAATGACATCAGAAGATTGCCCCCATTTTATAGATAAGGAAATTGAGTTAATAGTTGAGTATTTTTTTCCTATCATCACATAGATATTAACTGTCCAAAGTGGGATATGAAAAAGGAAAAGAACTCGTTTGTACAAAAATATTTAAAGCAGCATTTTTTGCAGTGACAAAGAATTGGAAAATAAAAGGATGCTCATAAACTGGGGCTAAGTTATATGAACATAATGGAATACTTTTGAGCTCTAAGACATGGTGAAGGGGATGGTTTCAGAAAAACCTGGGAAGAATTATATCAACTGATATAAAGTGTACAGAACTAAGAGAACACTTTCTACAGTAATAGTTAATATTGTATAGATAATTAAACTTTGAAAGACTTAGTATGTCTGACCACAATCCCAAAGGATTCATAATGAAACATTCTATCCACATCTAAATAGAGAACTGATGGATTTAAAGTGCAAATTAGAACATTTTCTTCTTGTAATATTCTTCTCTAAAATATAATGTTCTCTGGGAGCAGGTTTTTGGGGGGCTTCTGGGAGCAGCCTTCATTTCAGGTCAGTGTAATCATCCCAAATGCAGCCAGGAGTTAAAGTCCAAATCCTTTATTGTTTCCTTCAAAGTCTTGTGTCTTTTCCTGGGGCCTTGGTTAGTTTTAATAGAGGCCTATCTCTCTCTTTGGTTCCGAGAGTTTAAGCTGCCTTCTCTGGCTTGTGAATCTCCTCAACTGAATCCTGGCTGAGGCTCTAAGAGGCTAGGCTTCTAGTGGGCTTCTGTGTCTGGCCCTGAGAGCTTCCTGCTTATATGCTGTACACTGAGTAACATCAATCATTATATCCCTAGGAACCATTATTTGTTGTAGGATTAAATCAATTCTAAACTTTAACCACTCTCTCCTCAATTCCACTTAGTATCTTGTTTCAAGTTCTGGCCCATAACATCTCCTTGAAGGATCAGATCAATCATACTGAACTATGCTAAATTAGATAATTATTGTCTCTATCAATTCCAGTGACTTAACATCTTCTCATTCTTTTATTGTCTTTTTTGGAGGAAGGGAGAGGGAGAAGGCTAATGTAGAAATTTATATTGCAAGACTGTACATATTTGCAAAGGATTTTGCTTTTATTGCCTTCTCAGTGGGTACAGGAGAAGCATAACAAAGAAGAGAATTCAGAACCAAAAATAAACAAACAAAAAAAACTAAAGTAGTTTTTCAAACTCAGAAAACTCTTCTGAACTCTTCAAATTTCAGAATCCAGCATTTCATCCACTATGTCAAGCTAATGAAAATTTAGATTTACAAAAGATTTCTATTGAAAAAACCTTAATATTCAAGGCTATTCTTGATTTAAATCAAACCAATACAGTTGCAAATTAAGTTTATTTCTTTTTGACCTCATCAGAGTTGAAGAATTGATTTAAAAAAAAATAATAATAATAACCATTGCCTTTAGAGAGAAGTAATAAACAAGTAAATGTGAAAAATTTAGGATTAAAATAATTCTTCATTTTTTTGTACAGACAAAATAAACCTGACCCTGATTTCTTTATGTATTGCCAACTTCTATACAAGGACTTCTAATTTCATTTGTGAAGGAATCCCCCCTTCACTATTACAGATCAAAATCTACTTATAGCTTTATTGTTGTGAATTTTGTTGTTGCTGTTGTTATTGTTTCAGTCATTTCAAGCATATCTGACTCTTTATGACTAATATTTGGTGTTTTCTTGGCAAAAATATCAGAATAGTTTGTTATCTTCTTCTCCAGTTCATTTTACAAATGAGGAATTAAAAAAACAAGGTTAAGACAGGGTTAAGTGACTTACCCAGGAACTTGGAAATCATAAAAGAACTGTCAAAAAACCAAAAATGAGTTGCCCATAGTTACAGTGTAAAAAGCAGAATGTGAACCAAGGTCTTTCTAATTCCAAAAATACTCTATCTTGCAATCTCTCATTTTAATTTAAAACTATTTCTTTAGCCTATGAGGCCTATTTTCTAAGCTTTGAAACATTACCATGATTTGACTCTAGTGTTTCTTCAAGTTCTCCACAAATCTTCAAATATACAACTTCAAAATTCACTTAGTTCAATCTGCATATACCCAAAAAAAAACCAAAAAAAAAACCCAACAACCTTCTACAGTATATATAGCAAGTAGTTAGCAAGGCATATTGATTATTGATTTAAAAATCTTTAGTGAGAGAAACCCACCAAATCCTATAGCAGCACATTCCACTTAAATAGGTCTAATGGAAATGTTTTCCTTTATACCAAAATTAAATCTGCCTCTTTCTACTCCTAGATCCACCACCAGGAGGCAAGCAAAATAAGTTTAATGCTGCAACCCTGACAACCTTTCAAAAGTTTCATGAAGATTACTTACTATGTTCCTGTCCCCTGTACTACTGGTCTTCAAATTAAAAAAATCAACAATTCCTTCAACTAATTCTTGCATGTCACATTCTTGATGCCTACAACTATTCTTCCTAGTAACCCTCTAGCTTATTAATGTCCTGCCTACCAAGATATGGCATGTAGAACCAATATAATACTACAAATATAATCTGACCATGACAGAGTATACAACAGCATTATTATGTGCCTAATCTTGGGAAAAAATATTTTTCTTAACGAAGCCTAAAAATCACAAAAGACTTTTTGACTATCGTATCACACTGTTGATTCATATAGAGTATAATTTATAATTCATTAAAAAGCCCAGATCATTTTCAGAGTGTTAGCCAAAATTCTCCCATCTTCTATTTATGAAACTGATTTTTTAACAAAAATGTAAACTTTTGCATTTATCCTTATTAAGTTAAACTGTATTAGAATTGACCCTGTTAAATCTGTTGAGATCTTTTTATTGTCTGTTATTTAACATGATAGCATAGTATCAAAGAAAATTATCTAGTCTTGGAGACAGTAAAAACTTGGGTGCCAAGTCCTGCTTGTGAAACATACTGATCTTACTTCATTGCGTTCTAGGCAACTCCTAACTTTCAGAGGTAGGTGTGTGTGTGTGTGTGTGTGTGTTTCTTCCTGAGAACTTCATATGGGAGTTCTTCATCAATGAAATCACACTTCAAGGGCCTACCTGAATTCATCTAATGAATGTGTTGCTATTCATAACTTTGCCAGCTGCTAATAAACATGTCACTTATGCCAGAATTTAATTAACTTGAATGTCAAAACCTAACAGGACTAATTCCTTAGGTTCTTTTGTGAAACTACAAAAGGTTTTGTTATTATTTTGTTAAAGGTATGAGTTTTCACTCTGTCATTAACCTCGCTTAAGGTGTATACCCAACTTTTCTAGCACAGTTTCAAATTGTTAGAATGGTCAAATCAATTCAGTTCCACTGAAACTCCAATATTTATTATCTGCCAATTGAAGGATGCTGAAGTGATACTTCAGGGTTCTTTTAATATGTGTTTCTCATCAGGGATTTGAGATTTTTTTTATTGGCAACTAATCATTCACATGTCATCCTTGGAAGATTGTTCATATGGTGTACATTTTAACCATTAGGCTTTTATCACAGCTGTCTGCTTCCAATATTTTTCTTCTGATAATTTCTTTTATTATTCTAGTACCACCACTGATTTTATCTGTGCAATTGTACAATCAATTGCTGTGAAGTCCAAATCGCAAATTGTCCCTAATAGCTCATCTTGCATGACTCTTGTCCATAAGGACATTACATATTGGAGGACTTCCTCAATTTCATCTGGCATCACAAGGGTAATTGTGGAGTACTTTGAATGTCCATCTGTCTTCTCTATCCATCATTATGGAACCAACTCATCTTTTCTTTCTAGCATACATATTTCATGACATCTTTTATTCCAATTCTTCTATGAAGTTTTTTTAATTGGTTACATTTTATAATCTGCTCACACATGCATCATGTACCACTTCCTTGTTCTCTGTGTCTTTTTTTAAATTTTTAATCTTTCAGAATCCTTGGCATTCCATGACTAACAACCTTATTGCAAAAAAGTAAAAATGTTAAAAAGGGCCTCCTGGAACTTTAGGGACATTTGGGATCATTAAAAAAAAAAAAAAAAAACTCTGCAATTTCTTGGAAACAATCTAGTTTGTTCTCTTTCTACTTGAGACTCTGAGTCCAATTTATTGTACCTCTGAACTGTTTTAGAGTCATGAATAAGCATGATTTTTTCATTGTAAAACCTTTGTAATTTTATATAAGTAAAATGCTGTTTTATCCTTTTTTAGGGGGAGTAAGGATGGAGGGCAGTGGGCATGGAAGTGGGCAACAATTATTTTTCAAAGCAAATGAAGGTGGCAGCCCAGATCTAAAACTATATTATAAAGCAGCGATCATCAAAACCATTTGGTACTGGCTAAGAAATAGATCAGTTGATCAGTAGAATAGGTTAGTAAATGACTAAAGCAATCTAGTATTTGACAAACCAAAGACCCCAGCTTTTGGGATAATAACTCACTGACAAAAATTGCTGGAAAATTGGAAACTAAAATGGCAGAAACTTGGCAGTATATACCAAGATAAGGTCGAAATGGGTTCATGGTCTAGACATAAAGAATGATATTATAAACAAATTAGAAGAACATAGGACAGTTTACCTCTCAGATCTGTGGAGGAGGAAGGAATTTGTGACCAAAGAAGAACAATAGCTCATTATTGATCACAAAATAGATAATTTTGATTAGATGAAGTTAAAAAGTTTTTGTACAAACAAAACTAATGCAGACAAGATTAAAAGGGAATTAATAAACTGGGAAAACACTTTTACATTCAAAGGTTCTGATAAAGGCCTCATTTCTAAACTATATAGAGAATTGACTCAATTAAAAAAAAAAATTTCAAGCCATTCCCCAATTGATAAAAGGCCAAAGGATATGAACAGATGAAGAAATTAGAAGTATTTGTAATCATATGAAAAAGTGCTCCAAATCACTATTGATCAGAGAAATGAAAATTAAAACAGCTCTGAGATATCACTACACACCTGTCAGACTGGCTAAGATGACAGGAAAAGATAATGACAAATGTTTGAAGGGATATGGGAAAACTGGGACACTAATACGTTGTTGGTGCAATTGTGAACAGATACAGCCATTCTGAAGAGCATTTTGGAACTATGCCCAGAGAGTTATCAAACCCTTTGACCCAGTAGTGTTTCTACTGGGCTTCTATCCTAAAGTGATTTTGAAGGAGGGAAAGGAACCCGTATGTGCAAAAATGTTTGTGGCAGTTCTTTTGTAGTGGCAAGAAACTGGAAAGTGAATGGATATCCATCAATTGGAGAATGGCTGAATAAATTATGATATGTAAATGTTATGGAATTTAATTGTTCTGTAAGAAATGACCAGCAGGATGATTTCAGAGAGGCTTTGTAGAGACTTAACATGAACTGATGCCAAGTGAAATGAGCAGAACCAGGACAGCATTATACACGGCAACAACAAGACTATACGATGATCAATTCTGATGGATGTGGCTCTCTTCAACAATAAGATCATTCAAACCAATTCCAACCTATTCAGTGATGAATAGAGCCATCTACACCCAGAGAGAGAACTGTGGGAACTGAGTGTGGACCACAACATAGCATTCTCACTCTTTCTGTTGTTGTTGGCTTACATTTTGTTTTCTTTCCTAGGTTTTTTTCTTCTTCCTTCTTGACCCAATTTTTCTTGTGCAGCAAGATAACTGTATAAATATATATACATATATTGGATTTAACATATATTTTAACATATTTAAGATGCATTGGACTACCTGCCCTTGAGGGGAGGGAGTGGAGGGTTGGGGGGGAAGGAGAGGATAATTTGAAACAGAAGGCTTTGCAAGGGTCAATGTTGAAAAATTACCCATGCATATGTTTTGTAAATAAAAAGCTTTAATAAATAAATAAATAGTATTTTATTTTTCCAAATACATGTAGTAAAGATAATTTTCAACATTCATTTTTGTTAAGACTTGTGTTCCCAAATTTTTCTCCCTTCTACCTTTACCTTCCTTTTTCCCCAAGACAGCAAACACTCTGACATATGCTAAACATGTGCAATCTTTTTAAACACATTTCCATATTTGTCATGTTGTACAAGAAAAATCAGACCAAAAGAGAAAAAACCACGAGAAAGAAAGCCAACAATGTTTCTGTCCACATTCAATTTCCATAGCACTCTCTCTGGATATGGACCACATTTTGCATCCCAAGTCTATTAGAACTGCCTTATATGGGGATAAGAGTCTGAGAAGATAAGATGGCAGAGGAGTAGGTTGATAAATTTCAAGCTCCCCCAGTTTCCCCAAAAATAGGAAAAAAATTGCTCCTCAGGGACATAGACTGGCAAAAAATCAAGAAGACTTGGGGCAGAACTTGGGTCCTGCAGATCCAACCCAAGAAAATCTGAAGACAGACTCCAGCTTGGTATTAACCTGTCTGAAGTGCAAATACCTCTGGGTTAGTTCCGCAGAAATAGCAAGTGGGGAGCCCTGGGCAAGCTGGGGCCTCAGCAGGAAACAAGGAAACTTTTATCTCTTAGACTTGTATGTGCAGTCAGGGGTCTGAGTCCTAGAAGACTTCAGCTGATTGGGAACACCAGGCTGAGCTGTGATGCAGAGCAAGAGTCCTTGGCAAGAAGGAACCAGAACCCTGTGAGTGGAGAAGCAGGGGGGCAGGGATGCTGCTAGCTGTGGGCATTTGTAGGTGGAGCTCTTGATTTGGGTACTAGAATAATAAAAGAAATTATCAGGGGAGAGGGGAGAGCTGAAGAGAAGGTTGAAGCACCATTTCCCTACCCCACAATTTGAGGTACTTGTACCTCTCCATTAACAAAAATAAACTGGCAAAGAAAGAACCCCACCATTGAAACATATTATGGGAATAGGGAAGACTGGGGTTTCTTCAGAGGAGGACACGTTAAAAAAAAAAAAAAAAAAAAAAAAGCTTCTACTCCAAAGAGTAATCCAGAATTTCTAGGAGAAATTTTTTTTAAAAAATTAAAAATCAAATGAGATGAGGAAAAACTTAAGAAATAAAACATAAAACCCATCTAAGAAAAACAAGATTATGAAAAAAGAGTTAACCAACTAACTAAAAAAGGAAGTTGAGTCTCAAAGATGAAAATAATTCTTTGAAAATCAGAATTGAGGGCAGCTAGGTGGCGCAGTAGATAGAATACCAGCCTTGAAGTAAGGAGGACCTGAGTTCAAATTTGACCTCACACACGTAATACTTCCTAGCTGTGTGAACCTGGGCAAGTCACTTAACCCCAATTGCCTCAGAGGGAAAAAAAAGAAAAAGAAAATTATAATAGGGCAAGAGAAGAAAGCCAGTAAAGCTATAAAAGACCAAGAAATAACAAAATAGATTCTTTAAAAATGAGAAAATAGATTGTGAAACATAAGAAATGACAGATCTGGAGAACAAATCAAGAGGAGAATAATTGGACTGCCTGAAAGTTGTGACCAAAGAGAACCTTGACACAATAATGCAAGAAATAATCCTAGAAAATTATCCTGGAGTGATAGAACATGAAGGGAAAGTAGAAAGAAAAAAATCCACCAATCACTACCTCAAAGAGATCCTTTAATTTTATTGTCAAATTTTAAAACCCCCAGATCAAACAGAAAATTTTGCAAGAAACAAAAATTCAAATATGTTGGAGTTACAATTAAAGTTATATAGAAATTATCAGCAAGTACAAACAATAAAAGACCACAGGTCCTGGAATCATATCTACAAACAATCAAAAGAACTAGGCTTGCAGTCAAAAATATTATATCCAGCAAAATTATAATTTTGAGGGAAAAAAATGGATTCTCAACAAACTTGGCAGATTTTCAAAACTTTATATCAACCACACCTGAACTTTAAACAGAAAATTTAACACATAAAAGCCAATATCAAAGATCATTTTTAAGGAACACAAAATGGACAAACTGTTTAAACATAGACAATTTTTTTTAACATTGGAAATATATATTATATGTTTAAGATTCACATCAATAGAGTAGCTCAAAAGGAAAGATTGGCAAAGTTAAAGAAAAAATAGTAATCATGTTATACAAATGAGATGCACGGGAAAAATACAGAGGCATAAGAGGGGTGAGAAGGGCTCATGATTCTGAAAACCTACTCACATAAGAAATAGGTTTAATAAGCAACATTATATATATACACCATGAAGGGTATAGCATCCTCCAAAATCTATTAAAGAAATAAAAGGGGAGGGATGGGCAGATGGGGAAGCAAAGAGTGAGGGAAGAAGACAAGGGAAGGGATTCTTGGTGGAGTGTTATATGAGGGTGTGGCAATGTTAAGTAATAGCAAGGCAGGTTATGGAGCAGAGTAGTCAGCAGGGACAGAAAACAGAAAAAGATGTGTGTGTGTGTGTGTGTGGGGGGGGGGGGAAATCTAAGTATGTATATGTACGTATATATCTACATGTGTATATACATAAATACATCTTTATATTTAACTGCAGCTTGTTTGGAAGTAGTAGGGGAATGAAAGGGGGGGGGGGGGAATGGAATAAAGTAACTAAGATGCAGAGAACCAAGGAACAATTTACAAGGAATTAAGGAAAAAATGTTCATTCATGAATATAATTTCTTCTACTAGTATACATACTTTTTTGACCTGGTAATTTGTTGTTCCATATTTTGAATCCTCCTTGATGTTCTGCTGGGTACATGACAAGGTTCTATTTTGCTTTGTATTCTTTTTCTGTTCTTTTTTTCTTACTATTTTTTTTTTCAAATAAATTTTTTTAAACCGTCTTACATCACCACATTGTGAGAAGAGGCAAGTCTATCACAATTGATCTTCATACAATCTTCTTGTTACTATGCACAATATTCTCCTTGTTCTTCTCACTTCACTCACTCAGCATTAGTTTATATAAGTCTTTCCAGGCTTTTCTGAAATCAACCTGTTCATTTCTTATAAAACAATAATATTCCATTACATTCACATAGCATAATTTTATTCAGCCATTTACCAGTTGTTGGAAATACACTCAATTTCCAATCCCTTGCCACTATAAAAAGAGCTGCTACCAACATTTTTGCACATGTGATTCTTTTTCCCTTTTTTATGATCTCTTTGGAATACAGATCCAGTTTAGTAAGACTGCTATATCAAAAAGTATACACAGTTTTTTAGCCCTTTGGGAAGAGTTCCAAACTCGTCTCCAGAATCGTTGGATTATTTCAGAACTACACCAAAACACACATTAGCGTCCCAATTTTCCCACATGCCCTCCAACATTTATCATTATCTTTTCCCATCATCTTAGCCAATCCAAGAAGTACCTGAGAGTTATCTTTATTTGAATTTCTCTTATCAGTAGTGATTCAGAACAGTTTTTCAAGTGACTAGAAATAATTTTAATTTCTTCATCTGAAAATTGTCTGTCCACATCCTTTGGCCATTTGTAAACTGGGAAATGACTTGTATTCTTATTGACTCCATTCCATTCTCTATATATAATTTTAGAAACAAGGTCTATAAAAATTATTTCCCAGCTTTCTGCTTCCTTTCTAATCTTGGTTTCACTGTTGTTGGGTTTTTTTTGTACAAAACCTTTTTAATTTAATATAATCAAAATTATCCATTTTGCGTTTCCTAATGTTCTCTAAGTGTTCTTTGGGCATAAAGTCCTCCCTTCTCCACAGATCTGACAGGAAGACTATCTCTTGCTCTACTGATAGATTTGAAATATTACCTGTTATGTCTAAATCCTGAACCTATTTCAACATTATCTTGGTATAGGGGGTTAAATATTGCCAATACTTAATTCCTGCCATACTATTTTCTAGCTTTCCCAGCACTTTTTGCCAAATCATGAGTTCTTATCCCAGAAGCTTAAGTCTTTGGGTTTATCAAACACTAGATTACTATAGTCATAGACTTTGTGAACCTAATTTATTGCAATGATCCCCTACTGATGACCACTGCTTTATAATATAATTTTAAGTCTGATACGACTAGGCTATCTTCTATTGCTTCCCCCCCTTCCCCACCCCATTAATTTACATTGATATTCTTGACTTTTTGTTCTTCCAGAAGAATTTTGTTATTCTTCTAGCTCTATAAAGTAATTCTTTGGCCATTTGATTGAAATGGCACTGACTACATTGATTAGGTAGAACTATCATTTTTGCCATATTAGCTCATCCTACCCATAAGCAATTTATATTCTTCTGTTTACATCTAATTTTATTCATGTGGAAAGTATTTTCTAATTATGTTCATATGGATTTGTCTTGGCAGACAGACTTCCAGACATATCATATTACCTACAATTATTTTAAATGGGATTTCTCTTTCTATCTCTTGCTGCTGGGTTTTGTTGGTAACATTTAAAAAAAAAAAAAAAAAAAAAAAAAAAAAAAAAAAAACACTGATGATTTGTGTGGGTTTATTTTATAGCCTACAATTTTGCTTAATTTCTTAATTGTTCTTAGTTGTCTAGTTTGTGTGCTAGGATTCTCTACATATATACCATCGTATCATCTGCAAAGTGATAATTGTTTTCTCATTGCTACTCTAAATCTTTCAATTTTCTTCTCTTACAGCTAAAGCTGAATAATACGTGGTGATAATGGGTATATTTGTTTCACCCCATTCTTATTGGGAATGCTTCTAGCTTATGCCTATTACATATAATTTTTTTTTTTTGGCTGGGGCAATTGGGGTTAAGTGACTTGCCCAGGATGACACAGCTAGGGAGTGTTAAGTGTCTGAGGCCAGATTTGAACTCAGGTCCTCCTGACTTCAGGGCTGGTGCTCTATCCACTGTGCCACCTAGCTGCCCCATATTACAAATAATCTTACTGATGGTTTTAGATAGATGCTATTTATAATTTTAAGAAAAACTCCGTTTATTCTTATGCTCTACAGTGTTTTTATTAGGAATGGGTGTTGTATTTTTGTCAGATATAATCAGATGATTTCTGTTCTGCTTTTGATATGGTCAACTATCTTGACAATTTTCCTTATATTGAATGAGCCCTGCATTCCTGGTGTAAATGCCTTAGTCATAGTGTATTATCCTGGTGATAAGTTGCTATAATCTCTTTGCTAATATTTTATTTAAGATTTTTGCACCAATATTCATTAGGAAAATCGGTCTATAATATTCTTTCCTTGTTTTGGCTCCTCGTGGTTTAGGTATCAGCATCATATCTATGTCAAAAAAGGAATTTGTTAAGAGTCCTTACCCTACTTTTCCAAATAGTTTATATAGTATTGGAATTAATTGTTCTTTAAATGTTTGGTAGAATTCACTTGCAAATCCATCAGACGCTGGAGATTTTTTCTTAGGTAGTTTATTATTGACTTATTCAATTTCTTTTTTCCAAAATGGGGTTGAGTAATTTATTTTATAAATAATCATCCATTTCAACTAGATTATCGAATTTATTGGCATACATCTGGGCAAAATAGCTCCTAATTATTGCTTTACCTTCCTTTTCCCTGGTGTTAAATTCACCCTCTTCATTTTTGACAATAGTAATTTGGTTTTCTTCTTTCCTTTTTCTACTCAAATTAGCTAACAGTTTATCTTTTTATTTAGTTTTTCACAAAACCAACTCTTAGTGTTATTTATTAGTTCAACAATCTTCTTACCTTCCATTTTATTAATCTCTCCTTTGATTTTCAGAATTTCTACTTTGGTATTTAATTGGAAAGTTTTAATTTGTTCTTTTTCTAGATTTTTTTAGTTGCATACTTAATTTATTATTAATTATCAATTAACTAATCTCCCCTATATGGTTCTTAATTTTCTCCTCAACCGTAATTGTGAAAAGGTACTTCTTTTCCACTCTCCTGTTTATGGTTTTGCCTTTTCTATTTAAATCACATTAATTGAAATTGATAGTGACATATTAAAAAGGGCTTTTAAAAATCTAAACCAGTCTACTTTTCAATATTCTTATCAGTTCTTGCTGAGGAGGTAGTTTTTTCTTCCAGTAGTTTCTGTTCTTGAATACTAGGCAATGGTTACTGTCTTCTAGGTTTTTACTTATGTATTCTTTTCCATTTTTTAACCAGAACCAAATAGTTTTTTATTAATATTTCATAATGTGATTTTAAATATATCATTAGGTTCCCTTTATTCATTTTTTTAATATTTCTTCTGAAATTCTTAATCTATTCCTACTAATGAAGTTTGTTATTTTCTTCAGTTCTATAAAGCAAACCTTTGGTAGTCTGGTATTATCATAAATATGTATTTTTTTAGGTCTTATCTTCATTTTTCTGATACTGCTCAATCATGAGCATTACATATCTCTATTTAGGTCTCTGTTTTTATAAGGGCTGTTATATATTTTCATTTCTATAAGCCCTCTTCAAGGATAAGAAATGTCTATTTTTGTTCATATTTGTATCTCCAAAGCTTAGAAGTGTCTGGCATTTGGTAAGTATTTAATAAATACCTGACTGATTGTTGGAAAGCTAGTATATTTTAGACTCTTCATAAACATATAACTATTTCTAAAGTTGAGAGGTCCAAATTATTCATCCAAGGAGATAGATTTTAGAATGGGTATTAACAATAAATATCTGTGTGACCTTAACCAATTTAGGTGACAGTTTATAATATGGACATGATAAATACCTAAAAATTCAAGGAGGTGGCAGCTACAATCTCTATTGATATGCACATAAAAAGCATCAATGACTGCAGTGTAGAAAGGTAACATAAATGTTAGATATTAAAATAAATACTAGGGAGAAAGGTTAATCTATTCAACTTTTGATCTCCACCCTGATAAGTGTATTGTACAGATGGAGGACTGAATTAAAACTTACCTAATTCACTATGACCACCCAATTCCAAGACAATGCTTCATATATCCACAATATCTAGATATCTTGTCCTTGGGGTATTCACTAAAACAATCAGAATGGGAACTTCCAGATTTTGAGGAGGTTTAAAAATCAACAGCTTAGATCAATTTCCCCATTTCAGTTTCTTTATTTAATAATAAAGAACTGATTTATGTGGTAACCTAGCTTTCACCCTAAGGATAAGAAAAAGAAGTCCATGAAGTTAGATAAATAAAAGAGAGTTAGAAGGATATTATTAACAATTAAGTGAGCCATTGCCAGCCTACAGATTTACACCCATATATAATAACTAGCATTTACAAATACAAACCCAAATTATCTTAATGACCTTATTATCTCCATTTGACAGAAAAGGAAAATTGAAGAAGTTGAGTAACTTGGGCTTGGTTTATACAAGTTTTAACTGTGTCTGAGACTCAAGTGTCCATGCCTCCAGTCAGGTATAGAGGTCTCTTCATTGTTTACCTAGCTACTAGTGGAGAGAGATTGTGGCAGTTCTGCAACATCAGATGGTATAGAAACTACAAAGATAATTTCTTTTTTTTCCTTTCTTTTTTTTTTTGTCTTTCTGAATAGGAAGTTTCACATCAATTTTATATTAGAGAGAGTCCCTAGAATAGTGACTGGTGGAGAGCCAAGGTGTCATTAGATATTCCCACTTCCAGATCTACTTCTTGGGATCTTTGAGAATAGTAAAGATTAGAGAATATGGAAATGGAATATTTCTCACTTTCGATTATAGTGATGTGAAGAGACCTTGTTCATCTGAAGATTTTATCTGTGAAGCCATAATTAGGAAAAGAGGACAGATCTCAACTGGCATTTATGGGGAGGAGAATGTGAAAGTTAAATTAGTAACCATTAATTCAGTTTACTCGCCAAATGATATGGATATTAATCTTCCCAGAAATTTTGGGAGGGCTAAAAAAATGGTTTCAGATAAAGTCTCTCAAGTGAGAAATCAAAAAATTTATGGAAATGACTTGTGGCTTTCTCTTGGGATTCTAAACATAAATGCTAACTCAGATTCTATAAAGGAGAGTGAGCTACACTTATACCATCTCCTTCCAGGTCCTCTATGTTGCCTTCCCTTATTAAAATGGAAAGCCTGTTAAGGCAAGAATTATAGTTTGTTTTCTTGCATTATATCCTAATTGCATTGTACTTAGCACAATGTCTAGCATATAAGTACTTAATAAACAATAATTAGTCTATCTTTTTCATCACTTTATTACTAGACCACAATCAATAAAATTTAAAAATGATGTACTAAAATTTTACCAAAATATGTCAAGCTCACTGATCCTACAGTTGGAAGAATTCATACTCTTCTGTTTTTTTTACAAAATTAGGACATTCACCAAGTCTGTGGAACCTACTACATTTTCCAAGATTTTCTACATCATAGATATCTCATCAACAATTACAATTTTTATTCTTTAGTACTCTGTAATATAATTTGCTCAAGCCTGGTAACAACTCAATGAGGGAAGTCAAATTCTGTCTCCTTAGTTATCTTAAGTTTTCACTCCCTATTTTTGTTCTTCTGTTCTCAGTTCAAAAACAATTCTCCTTGGAAGAGAAAACAAGCAAAATAAAATAAGAGTTTAGCAATTCAGTCTTCTCACCATTGTCTGTTATACCTCCAAGAAGCAATCATCATCTATACTTGGATCCTTGTCTCCAATATAATTTCAAAAATAAAATTTGTTTTCGTTCTAAGCATTCCTCAGACACAGCTTATTCTGGGCTTTAGTGTTAACTGACACTATTTTTACAGGATTATATTATTCTTTCACTATTTATCTTTAGTTATTTGCTCTTACTGTCACTTATACTAGAAGTCTTTTTAAAATATGAACATTCCTCTCTTTAGGAGAGTGCCTCTTTTCCCTCTCTTTGGAATAATTTCTTGGTGCTTTAGTTTTTTTGGTTTGTTTTTTTTCTGAGAGCTTCCCAAGTCAATTTTCCCTTCAAAATATTAGGCTACTATATCCTATCCTTTCTTTGAATTCTCTAAATTTATTCTCTCAAAATGAATAAACATCAAACAATGTCTAAGCTTTCCTCTTTTTGCATCATAAGTTGTATAACCCACAGGTTTCTGTCATTTCTACCTCAACAGCCAGTTCCTCCTTTTTGTAAGAATCAAGTCCAGAATAGCAATTCCCCTTAGTCACTAATTTACCAGTTGCTCTGATTTTAACAGAGAAAAAGTGCCAGCAGAGATGCTCAGAAAACTAAAGCCCTTTAACTCTACAATACTATGTTTATACATAAGCCTCAAGATCTTTTTTCCAAACTCATCTAATCCTTTCTATGTATTTAATATATAATTTACTCACACAACAGTATCACTTCTGTTGATCCTCACCCAAATTCTCTCTTCCACATTTCATTCCCTCAGGGTACTAGATTTCCTCAAATAATTATAGTTATACTATACAAATATCTCTCTTTTGTTAATAAGGTATACTCCTTTAAATTCAACTTTCAATCATTACAGCCATGTTATTAAGTCTCATTGATACCTATGAAGTTAATTTTGCTCCTCTGGGTCAGGATCTCTAATTCACTCTTCTTAACATAATTTATACAATAGGGTTGTATTACAGGCAGTCCTTCTTGTTCTTCTCTTCTGTTGTTATTTCTCTTCTTTTATTGTATTTGCTATCAGAGTTACAAAAAACAATTCTCTCCCTTCACCTATTTTTTTTTAATTTAAAGCCCTATTAATCTTTGCACTAGTCTAAGAAAATATCTTTCATGCATTTGGTTAGATGTAATTTATCCCTTAATTATCACTCTTGCATTTTAAATCCATGATCTATCCTATCCAAACTCCAATATGAAGAAATCACTTAAGAATACCAGTCCCAATAATCTGGTTAAGATTAAATTAGAAGCACTGATTAGGGAAAGGCACAAATGGTGATAGAAAAGCTATCTGTAACAGGAAAAATAAAGGGGCAATTAATAAAAACAAGAGAAGCCTACCCCAAAGCCAATAAAAGTGAGATAAAAGAAAAAAAGTAAAAATGAACAAGCTAAAACTAGAAAAAAATTCTCAAGAAAATGAATAAAATGTTAAGCAAGGGAACCAAGAACCGTCAATAAAAAAATAAAGTAAAAATCACAAAACAAGCACAAAGAGAAAATATTTTAAAATTGTAGAAAACATAAATCATTGGCATTTCAATAAGTTACCAACAAAGTCCAGCAATAAGAGTTAAAAAGTAAAATCCCATTTAAAATAACTTTAGACAATATATTTGAGAATCTCCTGCCAAGACAACCCCAAAATATAGATAATTCTGATTATATTAAATTTAAAAGATTTTGTACAAACAAAATCAATGCTACCAAGATTAGAAGGAAAGCAAAAACTGGGGAAAATTTTTTACATCCAAGGGTTCTGATAAAGGCTTCATTTCTAAAATATGTAGAGAACCAAGTCAAGTTTATAAGAATACAAGTCATTACCCAAATGATAATGGTCAAAGGATGTGAACATTTCAGAGGAAGAAATTAAAGCCATTTCTAGTCATATGAAAAAAAGTTCTAAATTACTACTTTTTAGAGAAATCCAAATAAAGTACCACTTCACACCTCTCAGATTGGCTAAGATGACAAGACAATGATAAATATTGGAGGGAATATAGGAAAACTGGGACACTAATGCATTATTGGTGGAGTTGTAAAATGATCCAACCATTCTAGAAAACAATTTGTAACTTTGCCCAAGTATACCCAAAAGGCTTATCTTCTGTTCTAACAATTTTACTAAAAGAGGGAAAAGGACACCCATATGCAAAAATGTTTGCAGCAGCTATTTTTGTAGTGGCAAGGAATTGGAAATTGAGTGGATGTCCATCAATTGGGGAATGGATACATAAGTTGTGGTATGTAAATGTAATGGAATACTACTGTTTAGAAATCATGAGCAGGCTAATTTCAAAAACACCTCAAAAGATTTACATGAACTGATGCTAAATGAAGAAAGAAGAATCAGGTCATCATTGTTCCCAGTAACAAGACTATGTGATAAGCAACTGTAATGACTTGGCTCTTCTCAACAGTAAGGTGAATTCAAAGCAATTCCAAGAGTTGAGTGCAAAGTACAATCCGCATTCAGAGAAAGAATTTGGAGACGGAATATGAATCAAAAGCAAAGTATTTTCAACTTTTTTGGTTTTTTTATTTCTCATGTCTTTTCCCTTTTTCATCTGATTTTTCTTGCACAACATAACAAATATGGAAATATGTTTAAAAGAATTGCACACTTTTATCAGATTAGCTGCTGTTTTGGGGAGGAAAGGAGGAAGAAAAATTTACACACAGTGTCTTACAAAAAATGAATGTTCAAAACTATATAATAGGAAAAATAAAATATTGAAAAATTTTTCCTGGAAATTTTTAAAATAAAAATAAATGTTAAGTAAATAAAGAAAAAGATCAACAATTGCTAAATAACATGAAAAACTAGTTCTCTGAAAAGACTAAAGTCAATAAACCCTATATAAACTTGATTAAAAAGGAGGGGAAAAATAAACAAGTGTGTGAACTCATATTTTAATTCATTAAGAGAAATCGTCCTATCTCCAGGCCCAGCATGTCATCTAAAATACTATCTAGCTGTCCAGTGAAGGAACTGCCAAAAGGAAAAAAAAAATCCTGGTCCCAAGCAGATCTTCAGAATTTTATTAAATGCTGAAAGAACTAAACTTTTGCTACTCATTCTCCAAAATTGAAAAACTACTCTACCAAAATTCTTAAGAGAAAAATTTACTTCTCAACGAAGAATAGAGAATTATCTAAGCCAATGCTATTAATAAATATCAATTGAAAAAAATTATAAATTTTGAAAAAGAGACATCAGTAATCTATTCAAAAATTATTCCATATGGTGAAGCTGAATTTATAGCAGGTATGAAAGGATGATTTAGCAGGAAAATAACTAACATAACTGCATTAAAAAGAAAAATATCCCAAATTATATTTTTAATAAATACAAAAGGCTTTTTAAAAAGCATTCACATAGAAACTCTATAAAATATAAAGTTAGAAGAGCCATTTTTACATAACAAGTACATATCTAAAACCCAAATCTACCATTATTTACAATGAGCAAAACACTAAGTTTTCTCAATAAAGTGAAGCAAAGGTACCTGGTTTTCTCTAATGCTATCTATCACCAACTATTCTAGGAATGTTAACAATAACAATAGGAGAAATGCAGCATAAAAAGAAAAGCGTAAGTATCAAAAAGAGGAAATAAAAGTGAATATATAAAATATTTCAAAAAATGAACTAGTTTCTACCTATCATTCTGAAAAAGGAATTTGGAATTATGCCCAAAATATCACTAAATTCTACATATACTGGTACCTTAGTATTTAACATTAATTGGTTCCAAAAACCACAAGTAGCAAAAATGACAAGTACAGAACAACTTTTTCCATAAGGAGTACATCTCCAGTTCACAGTCTCTCTCTCCCTACCCAATTCCCCAAAGAGACAAAGTCAGGGTTGCAGAGCGAAAAGCCAGCCCAGCAGAGCTCTTCCCTTCTTGACCCAACAACTCATTTTGTGAAAGGAACCCAGCTCCTTACAAGCTTCCTGAAGGTTGGGAGGAGGGTAAGGTGCCTGAAGATGTGCAGGTAGAAGCTATGGTGCCATGCATTCCACTGCTCTGAGTTCTGGACTATGGCCCTTGCTGGGTGCTGAAGACTTCCAGCAGTCCTGGCACCTTTGCCTGGGCTCCCACTGCTGCTGTTGTCCCTGCTGCTTCTGCTGAGCACACTGGCCATTCCATGAGCCTTCCAGTACTACTGTTTTGAGAACTAGTAAACTATATAGTGCAGTCACCTCATCCAGCAGAAACTGCCCCACAATCTGCTCACCAGTTCATACAACCTCAGCATCATGGTCTCCAAACTTGACAGTCCTGCATTCTATTGCCTTCCCTGAATAGAAATTGCCAATGGCTGAAACAGCAGTGGAGATAGGGCCTACGTATCCTCATATTGTCTACTGCTCAACTGAGACAACAACCAAGAACTAAAAATATGAGCAAGCCTCAAGTGCTGAAGAATTTCATCAAAAATTTTCATCAAAATGAGTCAAATACCAAATTCAATGCATTGTGAAGCAGATGAGTATCAAGGTACCACTATGTTTTTGATTCAGCAATACCACTAATAAGCCTCAAAGAAAAGAAGAAAAGGATCAATGTGGACAAAACTATTTACAATTTACAGCAATAAACAGAAAACAAAGGGGATTCCAAGGGGTTCCCACTAATCGGAAAAAAATTGTTACATAAATCAAAAGGAAGCAAGGAAGGAAAAAAGCATTTAATAACCCACTTTGTACCAAGCACTTTACAAATACTATCTCATTTAATTCTCCCAACAACACTGGGAGATTAAATGCTATAATTAATCACCATTTTACAATTAAGAAAACTGATGCAAGTTTAGTCACTTGTTAAGTCACTTGTACAAGGTTATACAGCTTGTTAAATATCTAAGACTACATTTTTGATCTTTCTGGATCAAGTGTATACAAAGATAAAAATACTCAAAATGAATATTTGGAAAGACAAGAATTTTTCTTCAATGCAATTGATCAACAATAACTCCAGAGGACTGATGAAGAAACATGCTGCAACCTCCTGAGAGAGAAGCTGGGACATTAAGGTTTTTGAACACAGTATGTGTGGATTTGTTTTGCTCAATTATTTTTATCAGATATTTTACCTGCATCTATTATCTCTCTGCCTCTTCAAGCTATACACAACATATTAGCCTCACACCCTATAATTCCATTCCCACCCAACACAAACTCCCTAGTGATACTCTCCCCCATCCCAATAAATACAAACCCCTATCACTATTCAAATCTTATTCTCTATCTCCCCACTGCCAGCACCCTTAACTATTATCACCTTCAACCTCCTACTCCAAAGCTTACCCCCCCCCCTTCACTGTGCCTTCTAGAATGCTTGCTCCAAAGGTAACAAATTTTAAAAATAAAAGCCTTTTCCTTTCTCACTGCTTTTATATTCTTGTACTTATTATGAACTGGGGCCATCCTAATGACAAAACTACCCTGGCCACTGTCTCTGGAAATGAATGTACTTTCATATCCCCCAGTTCTAATAAAAACAATTAGCAATATTTTTTGCTTTTCTCCACTACCATTTCCAAGTTCTCCATCTATCATAATTACTCAGTAACCTTTCCTTTTTTGAGGTTCATTCATCACCCAATCAAGCTCAAAGTGAGCTTCAAGACACTATCTTCCCACCCCCTCCTTCCTTCTTTAATAAGTTCAGAGTCTGGCTCACAGTCTCTCTCCATACATGTAAATTCTCCTTCAAACACCCTAACCTCAAATTACTCAATTCCCATGACTACTGTACATCTTACCTTTCCTCAGCTAAACAGAGATATATATCCTCATACCTTTGATTTTGCCATCACCCATAAGTGTTCCATTTCCAATTTTACAAATTGGAATTCTTTTATCTGATCATAATTTGTCATTATCTCAGTTCTTTCCCAAAGCACTTCCATTACACCAACTATAATCTCTTCCCAATTTTTGATCTCTTTCCAATTTTTGATCTTTTGGTAAAACAATTTGATTGGACACTATCTCTCTCTCTCTCTCTCTCTCTCTCTCTCTCTCTCTCTCTCTCTCTCTCTCTCTCTCTCTGACAGAAGACCCAAGTTCAAATTAAGGCTCAGATACTCATTATGACCATGAGCAAATCATTAAACATCTGTCTGTCACTCTCATCTGTAAAATGGGGATAATAACAGCATCTCACAGGGTTTCAAAAGGATCAAGTGGCATATTTTTAAAATGCTTGGCACTATATCTAGTACACAGTAGCACTTAATAGAGGCTTATTCTCTTTCTCTCCATCCCCCTAATTCATGTGCTACTTACACAAAACTGGAGAAAAATAACTAAACCATGATGCCTACATCCACTACAAATCTTTTTTACATATTCTCAACTAGGTCCTTGTTACATTACAGCAAGGCAACACTTTTACATCTTTGTAACCTATTCCCTCACACACAGTGACTTTTCCAAAGGTTTTTATCCATCCTCAAATCTCCTATGGTTCAGTCTCATTCCAAACCCTCAGCTAAGAACTCTGGCCTTATATTTTTATATATACATACACACACATCCCTCCATCCCAAAATCTACTTTAACAGACACTTGCCAGGGATAGAGGAGAACAAAAATGTATTTCTAACAACAAGGGTTAAAGCCCAAAAGTTCTAACAGTTCTCTCAAAGACTGGATGCCCTCAAAGCTGGTGCATGAAACAATGAAAAAGTCATGCCAAATTCAATGAGTATTCCCAATAAGACCTCTAACATGGACTAGAGCTCAGACTGAGTAACAGCTGTACAGATATTTTCCAATGAAAATTGGGATATCATGGCTGGCAAAGATTCACAACTAATTAGTTATCCAATGTACTACTAATATACCTTACAGTCAAAATTTAATGTATTACTATTATATAATGAACAGGAACATAATAAAATACTACTTTTGAAATCTGAATAATTTTATTCACATGTTAATGGCATTAAACAGATATGTAATCTTATCCATTGGTAAAATGATGATGATCCCTATCCTACTCAATCTCAAAAGGATCCCTGGAAGTTCAAATGAGCTCATATATACAAAAGCACTTTGAAAAGCATGTTACCACTTTTTGTGGTAGCAAAGAATTACAAACTGAGAAAATACTAATCAACTGAACAATCTGTAGTATATAATTATGATGGAATACTACTGTGATATAATATATAGACATGATGAAGGGAATGGTTTCAGAAACACTTGGGAACTTATATAAATGGATGCAAAGTGAAGTGAGCAAAAACTAGAAGAACACTGGACTCAGCAACAACAATACTGCAACTACAATCACCTGAAAGATTTAACTATTCTGATCAATTCAATAATGTAAGAAAATTTCCAAAGGACTCTTGATGAAAAATGATTATCTACCTCCAGAGAGAAATTAACTCCAAGTATATAAAATGGAAGCATTTTTCCTATTTTTTTTCCTGTAACATGGCTAATATGGAAATGTTTTCCATGACTTCCTATGTATAATGGGTATCATTATTTCTTGCTTTCTTAATGCAGGGAAGGGAGGGCAGATAATTTGGAACTGAAAACAAAACTTTTTGAAATTGATCAAAAAACATTTGTTTAAAATTTTTAAAAAAGAAAAGTTATCATAAAGAATGATAGTAGTAATAGTTTCTGCTATGTTTACATTTACATATCCCTTAATACCATTTTAATCCAACTTTTCAAACATTCTTTGAACTGCAACTATAATTTTGAAATCAAAATTAAATACCAGCATCAAAGCAAGTTACCTAAGTTCCTTCTTACAGCCAAACCTTAGTTTTATTCCATAATACAAGCAAGATTCCAGTGTCTATGCCACACTTGATTATTTTAGATTAAACAATATTATAACATGGCCCAACCAATTCTCCCACTAAGATAATTTGAAAAAGTTCAAAAAGAACACAAGTACCAAATTTCCTTATTTATAGCAAGTACTGTTACAAGAGAACTGAAAAACAGTAATAACACAAAAAGTGGATCATTTTAAACATCTACAACTATACATACATTCAATGAAAAGTACAGTCATTTTTTAAAGCTAGAATGTTCTCTATCATTGAGAAAGATAAAAATACAGTCTAATTAAAGGAAATCACAAAGAAATGTATTTTTTTAAAACACAATTATTCCGAGCATTTCAACATTATCAAATATTTACCACTTCACTTGCCTTGAATAATTAAAATCATTCAATCTACTAATTCTAGCTAAATATATTCCCTAAAGAATATGAAAATAGTTTCAAGTAGGTTAAATATTCCCCTACAATCAAATTTTAAACTATTTGCTTTATGAAAGGCTTTTAAAATATACTTCAGAACAACTTCTTTCAGAATGACCACAAATTTAAAATGTTTTACTACATATACATATATGCACATATTATAACTTGGATATACAATGATCTTGGTTATTGTTTAATTATATTCTAATCTTTTTTTACAGAATTATAGACATTTATTCTGAAAGGAGCATAGTACAATGAAAAGAATATTACATTCTCACCATAATAAAATCTATTGATATGCATTTAATTCAATGGAACTTTTTAAAAAAGATCATCTCTAGTTATTACTATTTCAGGTATCCTAACAAAGGGAAATAAAAAATTCAGATGATGTATAGCATACTACTTTTAGGTAGGGGAGAGATTACAAAAGAAACAAGTTAGCAAGTCTCTTATTCTATATGAGCCTCAGTTAGAATTCATCAATAAATAAATCAATAAAATGAGGGGGGCTGGACTATATTATCTCTAAAATTGCTTCCAGTTCTAAATGCTATAAATTCCCCCTAAAAGTGCTGTTTTTCATAGCATCTTCCCCTCTTCTATTTCTAGTCTTAAAAAGATTTTCTAAATCACCCAATTTTTCCCACATGAGTTTTCACAAAATAAGCAGTTATTAGGTAACAGAGAATAATATGTACATGGACATTTGTAAACTGGGAACTGCTTGTATTTGTTGTCTTTCTCCAATTTCTTAATTAAGACCTCAAAAATTCCCCAAGTGTCACATGTTCTACAGTATCTTGATTATTTTTAATGCAAATTTTACCCCCAAAATTGGGTGAGACCATACCTACAAATATATGTTGTTTTTCTTATTGGTGCCCATTCATTCACATTTTAACACCATGACAAATTAAAAAGTCTAAACAAACAGAAATCAACACTTAACTTAGAGAGCCAATGGAAATCTTTTCTAAAGGCACCTGGATTTTCTCACTTATACCTGCTCTAACCTTTGCCGCATACAGAAGACACAAATGCGTAAGGCAGGAGGTTAAGGGAAGCAACTGTCTCCCAAAATTCTATATATGACCTAGGTCATGATTTAGCCAGATGTACTCTGCTTCATTTGGGGAATCTTTTCAAAGAATCTTTTAAGAACCTTTTATATATTCAGTAACTATAATTTGGATCTCAAACTGCAACTGGGAACCAATGTACAATGGTAATAGATTTCCTTTATTCCTTTGCATTTTCTTCTCCTAGAAGCTAAAAAATGTGTCTGTCTCTGATTCCCAAAAAATTTAGTAGTCAAAAGCTATGAACAGATGTTAGAAGAATAACTGCAAAATATAAAACACCATTTGAACACATGTCTCACTTCTCCAATTGTAAGTGAAATGCAAATTAACATGTTTCTGAGGTTTCACCTCATACCCTGTAAACTAGAAAAGAAAAAAATAGTTTAAATCGTTCATTAAAGTCAATATATAAATGGCTAAGGGAAGAGACAATACGAATATACTGATAGTACTATAAACAGGTCCACCCACTCTTAATGGCAGTTTGAAATTATGCAAGAAAAAAATTATCTATATAAACCATGGACACAGCAAATGGCATCATTGGGCATATATTTCAAAACAGATTCAATATATACCAAAATATACACAGCAATGTTCTTTGAAGTAGCAAATAACTTCAAAGTGTGAGTGAGAAGTAGCAAAAATATAGTATACTAATTTGGTAGAATATTATACAGTAAAAGATTATGAATAGGAGGAATGCAGAAAAACATGAAACTCTGTATGAATACAGAGGGAAGAACCAAAAAAAGAATACTGCTACAATGTCTCCAACAATCACTAAAAAATCCCAAAGAACAAATAATGAAAAATGCCATCCTTTTCATGGCAGAAATGGAGAAAGAATTTGCATACATCCTAATATACATTCAGGGTCCTAGTGATCAGCCATTATTGCCCTATATTATATGGGGTACGCACGGGTTAAAAACAATGACTGAATCTGAAGGAAGCAGAAGCGGGTCTTTTTTCCAAAATAAGTATAACATAGAACAAAAAGTTTTATCTCGCTCCTAAATTAAAGATTGTCTTCTAAATCTCAAGCAAATCTTTAGAAAATATGTTCTAAGTAAATCATATTCTTATCATAACAAAGAACTTATTCTCCACAACTACAACCTTCTTAAGTCACCTCTGACTCCCCTGAATTCACTGAAGATTTGCCATTCACATGATCCTGAAAACATCCAGTCCATTAACTCCCTTCTGGCTACACTTAACCCTTGTTCTGCCTTGCCTAAGCTATGATCAGTCACTTCAAGTCATTAAAAAACCCTCTTGCCTGCAGACCTTCCAACATGTTTTCTGCACCTATCACCAACTACAAATTCCTTCCTAAGCAAAGCATATGTTTTCTGTCCCTGATCTAAGTCTACAAAGATGTGCAAGAGAAAGTCATTGTCAAAACACAACAGATTATATACAGGGTTAAAAGTCATAAATAACCCCAAAGATTTTAAACATTCACTGTCGTAAAAGTAACTTAGAATTATGAAATGTCAAATCTAGGAGACTTTACAGAAATCTTTTTATCACAAAATAAATTTATGTGCCATGCAGAAAAGAATTTTCTACCATTAAATTTTTTTTTCTAAATTATTTGAAATAGTTCTAAGTAATATAAACAAGTATCCCTTTGTACCATAAGCAACTCTCTTCTCAGTGATGCTAGTTCTAGTACTTTCTTCAGACCTGATTTACCAGAATAAAGATTCCTTCAGAGTATTGGTTAGATTAGATAGCAGCTAAGATCCTTTCCAACTCCCAAATTCCATGATTTTGTGAAATTCACATTCTGAACTTTATCTCTAAACCTAATTATGCTGTGTTTATGACAAACTTTTTATTCATACTCTACAGTTGCCCTTCAGAATGATCTCTTAGCATTTGCATATATATGTATGTGTATCCAATACTTAACCTTAGTGACATGAACCACTTTGGGAGTCTGGTAAAGATGATGGATACCTTCTCAGAATACTATTTTTAAGCATAAAATAAAATAGGATTACAAAGGGAACCAATTATAATGATATACAGAGATCAAAGTATTATAACATTTATACTGGACCTACTATATATGTCAGGCACTGTGTTATACACACTAAACAAATATCTCATTTGATCCTCAAAACAACTCTGGGATAGAGGTATTATTATCCCCTTTTTACAAATGAGGAACCTGAAGCAAAAAGAAGTAAAATGCTCAGTCACACAACTAGCAAATATTTGAAACTCAATTTTAACTCAAGCCTTCCTGACTTCAAGTCAGGTGACAAGAGATACTCTGAAATCCAAGGTGAAAATCTCAGGTGACAAGAGATACTCTGAAATCCAAGGTAAGAATCCCTGTCTGAAAAGGTGATTTTTTTTTTCTTTGAAATAACCTCAACAGAGATGAAATGCCAGAAAGAAATGTCAAGTTCTGTAAATTTAAGCAAATTTTTTAATTTTGGTTCTCTTCCCTCGTGTGTAAAAATGAAGAAAACACACTGATTTTCACATTTGGAAAAAATAGGTATTTGGTTATTAAATTTCATAAGATACACATAAAATATAATACCATTAAAATATATATAGTACAAAATTTAAATAAGAGAAAAATCCAATAGAATAAATTATATTTTATCTCCTTGCCTCCACCAATAAATGTCAATGTTTTCTCATTTAACTAACAAGTTTTAGCAATTCCTAAAGGAACAATTTTCAACATCTCCAATGTTACCTTTAAATAAAGAGTTATCCAAAGTCTTAGAATAATTTAAACTATTAAAGCTATTAAAATTTAAAACTAGACCAAGACTTTAGGGGCACTGTTATGTACATAGCATAAAGTCAACAAAAAGACTCAGAAGACTTAACAAAATGAAAAAAAAAAAGAATGAAAAAAATCCAAGATAACACAAAAGTAAAAAAAGAAACAAGAACTACTACTCTTTTCTATTGCTTTAATAGTGAACAAAAACTAGATGAAATGCCTCTGTAAAACCATATTAGAGAAGCTAATAATGCAAGGCATTAGAAATGGCAGAGTTCCATTGTAGTCCTAACTATTTACTACAAAAGAAAGATGCACTGATTATTAGAATGGTACACAAGAATGATGACAACACAGGAGTTTGTTAAAATAAAAAGTACTTCAAATTCTTCCTGTAGAATTTCAACATGCTTTCCAATAAACAACAAATAAAACAGGTTATAAAGAATATTGTTTGATTTCATATCTCTACTGAATAATTTTCTAAAAATATATTTAAGTAACCTCTGTTACATGTATATAACATTATCACAAAAACTCTTAAGGTTAAGAAAAAAAATCCCAATTCAAAAGTCCAAATCTAAGTGGTATAGAGAATTTTTCTAAAAAAGCATTATTTTCAGACTACACACACACACACACACACACACACACACACACACACACACACACACCTCTTTTCAAAGAAATCCCTAAGATACTATGAAAGATTTCATTCACCCAAACTCTAAACTTACTAGCAATAGATATTCCTACATAATGAGAACCAAAAGAATAATATGAACCCTAACATTCTAAGTTTTTTCATCAGTTTATTAAAAAATGTAAAAAAAAAAATTCAATTTACCAACTACCCTTCCCAAATATAAGTATTGTTGAGTTTATATGTATAATAGTTGGAAAAGATTTCTGAACACGTACAAATGAATGAAAAAACAATGCACCTAGAAATAAGGGTACTATCAAATGACATCAGATTAATACAACCAGAAATATGGCAATTCAATCTTAAGATGATAAGTCTCCATTCTCCCTCAATTCTGGCTTAGATTTCTATTTTTCATTCATTCAAAAAATATTTATTTAGTGTTTATTACATGAATCCCATCCCTTCCTTTTGTAACCATGTTGAAAATATTTACCTTTTGGCAAGTTAAAAATATATCAGCTTTAAGAATATCTTATTATTACAAAAAAGGTTAACAAGTATTTATCAAGTTATATCTTATGATGAAAATAAAATTAAACAAATTAACCTAAGAAATTAATGTATATATTATTCACTCCTGAAATTCTGACAAGTTCCTGTGTTAAATGCTGATACTAATTTAAAATCAAAATTAAAATTCACTCTTTAGAAGGAATTGGGAGAAAAATGGGTGGTAGAAGTTTTTTCAGAGTGGTTAGCTTTTCAAACGTATGACTATAAACATATAAATGTAAAGGAAAAACAAACCATTTTCCCCATTTCTAATCTAATAAACTGAGTCACTTTCAGTAGCTATAAAACAAACAATATTTTAAAACACTAATAAAGGAGTTTTGAAACAAAATAGGGCATATATGTATTTAATCCCTATAAATTACAAAACATGTTTGTCCTCATGACTAATAACAACTGTAACTATTATACAAGATCTCAATTCCAACTGCTGAAATATTGTCACATTCAGAATGCCAATTCATGAAGTTTTCAAAACTAGATTACACTTTGTTTAAAGGAAATTCCATTTATATTCTTAGTATTAAAAAGAAAATACTTTTACTAAAGCAAACATATTTTCCAAAAAATACCTAATAAAGACTGAAACTAAATCACAAAATTCTATATATGAGGATAGGATCTATTAATTTGTGCCTGTTCAGAAATCTTTTTTCAAGAGAGAAACTTAAACTCAACAATGTTATATTTGGGAAAGGGAACTGGTGTCCTATGATTTCTTAGGTATGAGAAATTCCCAGTGTATAAACTTTCTCCATCAATACGGAGCAGTAATTCTTCTACAACTAGTCCTGAGTTGCCCAAAGCACTGATAAATTAGATTATCTGTTCATAATCATACAAGTTTGTGTGTTGAAGACAGGTATTAAATCCAATCTTAAAGCCCCATCCTCTATCCATTTGTCTTTCTGAATAAGTATACTGAATTAAAAGTCTCAATTGAATTTAAGAATAATTTGCTCAGCCAAGTTCTAATAACATGTAGTCAGTTATTGATCTATTAAGGGTTTAGCAAACTTAAAATTACAAAGTTGCCTTGTTTCTCAGGATAATTAAAGTTAATCATTATGAAGAGATAATTTAATGTGGGGTTTTTTTTTATGAAGAACTATTTTAAAATAAAACCTCTAGTTAGTGCATTGTAGATTTAATGATAAAAAGTTTTTTTTTAATTTAACATGCCTTAGAAAAGCTGTGTATCATTTACAAATTCTTTATAGAGTAACTGTCAATGCTATATATTTACTAAATTTACATCTTCAAATTGAATGTTCCCTTCTCTCTGTATTTCAGGATGAAACAAATTTATCAGTGAAAAGATGCAGCAATGATATTTTTGAAACAATCAATGATTCAAAAAACCCAGCTTCACATTCTTTAAATTTCAGGGCATCAGACTCGCCAAACTTAAGTATAAAGGTCTCAGAAATCACCTCTCAAAACCACTAGACAAGGAATAAGTGTTTTCAGACTAAGAGAAGCAGTGTTCAAAGCTGGCAGATAATTAACTGACAGGTCCTTTACCAGACCATTCTTGTTCCCAGTAAATAGATTTTGATATGTTTCTAAGTACATATCAAGTACTTTCACTGACAACAGACTAGCATCTAGGCAAAATCCTGATACATTTCTTCATTCCCCATAATTTATTTTTCATGGGATGTGAAAAAAATATGATATTGAGATTGTAAGGTACTACTAAATTTCATATTTTTTAAAAGACAGGAGAGGAATCAGGAACCATAAATTTAAAAAAAAAAATTAAGTCGAGGAATTTTAGGAAAATTATCATACCTATTCCATAGGCTTTAGCACAGATCCACTGTAGATTAGCAGCTATTTTCGCCCTCGCTGAATCATAGAGCTCAGAAGGGACAATTTCAACTGCACTGTCTGTCAGGGCCTCCATTTTTCTCCTGGTGCTATCTCCACCAGCAGAAACATCAACATCCACCATCTAAAAACAAAAAGAATTTTAATATAAGGACAGAGAAATCAAATTAGGTAGTCGGCACCTCTACCCTAAAAACAAAGCAAACAAACAAAAAACCTATCAGCTCTAACGTTTCATTCAAAGCCACAGGCCCCACTAAAATCCTATTTTTTCCCAAAACTGCCATTATTTCACGATTTTTAAAAATGTTTTAAAGTAAGATTAAAAAAGAAAAACTGGAAGGGGGAATCTAAAACAACACAAACCCGGTACTGAATACCGGCATCTTCAAATGCTGCAGAACAGCCACCTTGCATCCCCATTGTATGAGCCTTGCATTTGTGCGAGGACCATCTCCATTGTAAGAGGCACAGACACAAGGAAACCTATCACGGATAAAGGTGGGAGGAGGAGCTGTGGAGGAGAGACAAACACACAAAAAGGGCTCGCCAGTGGCTCTCTCTACCTGCCACTTTCCCTTTAATGGACAAACCCTCGCCTTCGGCATCCCGATTCAACGCACATCTCTGGGGGAGGGGGAGCACACGACGGGGTCGGCCCCCAGAGACGCGCCAGGACCTGGGCGCAGGGAGCACCGAGGGAGTGACGGACTCGCCCCCGCCCCAGCACGACTCCAGAGGCGGGGACTGCCGTGGGCAGGGGGCCGCCGGCCCCCTCAGACTGGGCGGACGGCCGGGAGCCTCCCCGCCCTGGCCGCCGCTCCTCACGCCTACCCCGCCGCCGAGGCCTACCTAGCAACCCGTGCAGCCAGAGCCCAAGCACCTCGGGGCGGGCGCGGCTCGAGCGAGAAAACTAGGCGGTCCGCAGGGGGCGCTGGGAGAGCCCAGCGCGGACCGGGCCGGGAGCGGGGAAGGGCCGGGGCGGGGGCGGGGGTCTCTAAGGGGCCCTCCCTCCCCCAGCCTCCTCACAAACCTTTCACAGTCGCCGCCGTCGCCGCCTTTGCTGCTTCATCCTGAGGCCGCCGTCGAGAGCCGAGGTCGGGAAGAGGCGGGCGGAGAATGAACTGCCCGATGGGGCCCGGTCGTTTGGGGCAAATGGGAGGACCGGGTGCGGGCGGCGCGCGCCGAGGGCTCGGTCGGGGGACGCGCGGCCGAGGCGCTCGCGCACGCGGCTCGCGAGCGGCCGCTCCGGGCCGCCCCCAACGGTCTCCCAGAGAATGGGAAAGCGTTTAGGCAGTTGCGCAGGCGCCGTGCGGACCGCGCAAGAGCTCTCCAACCGTCGTCGTCGTCGCCCTCCTCCCCTCCCCTCTCCCTTCTGCAGGTGCCTGAGCGGGCCAAGCTTCTTTCCCCCGCGCCCTTACCCTCCCGGCGGCTCGGCGTCTCCAGGGCAGAGGCGTAGGAGCAGAAACAACGCCGGGGGGGGAGGGGGGGGGCACGCTCGCCGCCCCGCGTCCCTTTGTCTTTTAGCAGACTCCCCCAGAAGGAGTGTGCTGTGGCCCGGCCCAGCCGTGGCTTCCCGGAGTCAGAGTTTCTTCGTTGGAAGGGTCCCCAGCAGCCGCGTCCGGGGGGCACAAGGCCCGCCCGCTACCACACAGCCGAGAAGGGAGCGTCCAGCGCCTGCCTCAAGACCCTCCGGCGGTGACCTGCTACCGCCAGAGGCGGAACGGCTGCGCTCTGGCCGAGCTCCGGCTGCTGGCGAGTCTTTTTTCCTCCCATCGAACTCAGACTTGTCCCTTTAACAAACTCTGAGACCTGGATAGCATCGAGATTATCTAGGCTCTCGTTTCACAGATGTGAAAACTGAGGACTGCAGAAGCTATCTTCCTGTTTAAAAAAAAGGGCTAGGGTTCAAATTCAGAATCTCGACTCCAGATCCACCTTTTTCCCCATTACGCTCTACTCCCTCTTATGTAGGTCACCGGATCATAGATTTAGAGCTGGAAGGGGCCTTTCCTCACGTTTAGTCCAATCTCATTTCACTCTGAGACACAGTGAAATTAAATGACTGGACTCTTACATGATTGTCCAGCTCTTGGCGGTCCCTTCCAACTCTGAACCAGCCCAGTAGGGCCCGATGAAATGGCAGCAACAGACCCTGCTTAAAAATTACCCATTGACCATGACATATTCCTTGCATGGTGGACTTTTTTTTTTTAAATCAGTTAAATGCTTATTAATTGCTTCTCATCTAAAATGGTTCTACGGAGAATACATAGTCATAGTAAGACTGATGGGTGTTCCCTGTCATGGAATTTAGAGCACAGGATAGAGGGCGTAATACATATAGCATAAATGAAATTTTTTTTTAAAAAAGGAATACCTATTAATATTGGTTCCTCACAATTTAGAAAGCATTTTCCAGAATTGGAAATGGAGATAATAGCCATCCATTGAGGAATGGCTAAACAGATTGTAGCATATGGATGTGATAGAATACTGTTGTGCTGTAAGAAATGAGCCGGCTGATTTCAGAAAATCTGGATTGATTGAACTGATGCTGAGTGAAGTGAGCAGAACCAGAACAATATTATACACAGTGATAGGAACATTGGTGGTGATGGATTATGATTGATTTAGCTCTTCTCAGCAATACAGTCCAATTTTAAAAATCCTCTTCTTCACATCCAGAGAAAAAACTATGAAATCTGAATGCAGATTAAAGCATACTATTTTCACTCTTGTTTTTTGGTTTGTTTTTTGGGTTTTTTTTTACTTTTTCATTTTGTTCTATTTCTTCTTTCACTTCATGACTAATGTGGAAATATCTTTACAGTATGGCTCATATATAATGTATATCAGATTGCTGCCTTGAGAGAAGGAAGATGGGGTTTGGGAAAGGGAGAAAAAATTTGTAACTCAAAATGTTATTTTAAAAATTAATGTCGAAAACTATACATGTAATTGGAAAAAATAAAATACTTATAAAAGAAAAACATTGTCCTCACCAAATATGTATATATATATATATATATATATATATATATATATATATAATCATATGGAAGGACTCACTCCAAATTCAAGATACATTTTCCATGCTACATCTTAAGAATGTGTTCAGTCAGCATTTACTTACCCAAAGCCTGACTAGAACCCCCTTACACCCATTTATCCCACCACCACCAAAGCCTACCTCGTATTCATAAGATACTGGAAAATGAAGTTGGCAAATTTCTGTCCTTATTATCTCCTTATTTCTGTTTTTCAAAGTCATCTGCAATGACATTAGAAATTCTTATCCTCCATTCTGTCTTTTATTATCTTTGGTCCTATCCATCTTAACCCTACTTATCCACAATTCCTAGCCTCTGTTCTTTCTGGAACACACATTATATTAACTAAATCTCCCAGACCCTAGTTCTTTTCCCTCAGTTCTCTCCAGGCTCACAGAAAGCTTACTCTTGGGAATAACCTTTCTCCATTGCAGGAGCTAGTATTCTTTCTTTCAGGCTCCCAGATTCACCAAGTCTGGAAGAGATGTCTCTTGACTTCTAGAGTTCCCCTTACGACTTCCTAAACCTATCCTTGCTTTAATCACTTAGCAAAATCTCTTTAGAGATTCACTGCAGTTGCCCTTATCATTCCTTTTCATATGCATTTAGTTTCCCCCAGGATAATTAGGCAGATTCAAAGCACTCGGTGGGTCTGCACTCATAAAATTATACTTCAAAAGAACCACCCAAGTATTTACATTTTAGTAGATAGTTAGGGGGCCGTAATTAGCTTAGAGCACCAGCATTTACAGGACTAGCAAAGTAAGAGTATTTATATTTGAGTATTTCCCACAAAAAAAAAAAAAAATCTAGTTCACTAGAACAATAGATATCTTAAAATCAACAAGTGCAAAACTGAATTCATATTGACCCCTAAACACTCCCCTTCTCCAAATTTCCTTTTCACTATTGAGGATAACACTATCCTCCTATCCCTCAGACTGAAATCTAGATGTCATCCTCCACACCTCACTATCTCTCACTCCCTATTTCCAGTCTATAACTAAGGCTTGTGAATTTCATCTTTGGAACATCTATTTTCCACACTGCCCTTATCGAGGTCTCTACTGTGCCATCACACCAGTATAGGCCCTCATCACCTCCACCTAGAGTATTGTAATAGCCTACTGATGGACAACTGCCAACTCATTCAATCACCAAAGTTTTCCTAAATCATACATCCAACATTCTTCTACTGAATGAAGCTCCCCATTGCCTCTAAGATAAAATATAGAATCCTCTGGCATTCAAAGACCTTTATAGCCTTCTTTTCCAGTCTTAAGTGACCCTGGCCTCTTTAATGTTCCTTGATCAAATCACTCTGTCTCTCTGATCAAGGAATTTTCCCCAGCTGTCCTCCATTCCCAGAATGCTCTCCTTCCTCATCTATACCTACTGACTTCCCTACATTCTGTTAAGTCCCAATTAAAGGACTACTTTTCAGAGGAAACATTTCCAAACTTCTCAATTCTAGTGACTTCCCTATGGTCATCTCCTCTTTAGATTATGAGTTCCTGATGCAAGGATGAATCAATATTAGGGAAACAGCATAATTGACTTTATCATTAACCAAACTAACAAATCATATGATTATTTTAATAGGTGCAGAAAAAGCATTTGGCAAAATCCAACACCCATTGCTGTTAAAAAAAAAAAAAAAAAAAAAAACACTAGAGAGCATAGGAATGAATGGAGTTTTCCTTAAAATGATCAGTACCATCTATCTCAATGACATCATCAAGCCTCACACTAGAATCATTCCCAATAAGATCAGGGATGAAACAAGGTTACTATCACCACTACTCTTCAATATTGTATTAGAAATGTTAGCTTTAGCAATAAGAGAAGAAAAAGAAATGAAAGGAATTAGAGTAGATAATGAGGAAACAAAATTATCACTCTGCAGATATGATGATATACTTAGAGAATTCTTGAGAATCAACTAACTAAAAAACTACTAGAAATAACTTTAGCAAAGTTTCAGGATAAAAAATAAATCCACATAAGTCATCAGCATTTCTAGATGATACCCAGCAGCAAGAGATACAAAGAGAAATTCCATCTAAAATAAGTGTAGATAATATAAAATATTTGGGAGTCTACCTGCCAAGACAAAGTCAGGAACTAGGTAAACTCAATTATAAAACATTTTCTATGCAAATAAAGTCATATCTAAACAACTGCAAGAATATCAAGTGTTTATGAGTAGCCCAAGCTAATATAATAAAAAAAACTTCTACCTAAATTAATTTACTTTTTCAATGCCATACCAATCAAACTGCCAAAAGCATTTGGCAAAATCCAACACCCATTGCTTTTAAAAAACACTAGAGAACATAGGAATGAATGGAGTTTTCCTTAAAATGATCAGTACCATCTATCTCAAACCATCATCAAGCCTCACACTAGAATCATTCCCAATAAGATCAGGGATGAAACAAGGTTACTATCACCACTACTATTCAATATTGTACTAGAAATGTTAGCTTTACAGAACTAGAAAAAAATAATAAAATTCATCTTTCAATGGAATTAATGAAAAAAAATGCAAATGAAGGTGACCTACCTGTACCAGACCTAAAACTTTATTATGAAGTAGCGGCCATTAGGGGAATAGATTAGATTCACAAAATACAAAAGTCAATGACTATAGTAATATAGTATTTGATAAACTCAAAGACCCCAACTTCTGGGATAAGAACTCATTATTTAACAAAAATTGTTGGGAAAATTGGAAAATAGTATGGTAGAAACTAGAAATGCAAAATGGATCATTTTGATTATATTAAATTTTGTACAAATAAAACCAATGAAGGGAAGCAGAAAACTGGGGGAAAATCTTTACAACCAAGGGCTCTGATAAGGCCTCATATATAGAAAATTGACTCAGATTTATAAGAATACATGTTATTCCCCAATTGATAAATGGTCAAACGATATGAAAAGGCAATTTTCAGGTGAAGAAATTAGAACCATTTCTAGTGGTATAAAAAAATGCTCTAAATCACTATTGATCAGAGAAATTCAAATTAAGACAACTCTGAGGTACCACTATATATCTCTCAGATTGGCTAAAATGACAGGAAAAGCTAATGATAAATACGGAGGAAATGTGAGAAAACTGGGACACTAATACATTGTTGGTGGAGTTGTGAACTGGATCCAACCATTCTGGAGAGCCATTTGAAACATGCCCAAAGGGCTATCAAACTCTGTATACTTTTGATCTAGCAGTGTATCTACTGGACCTAAATCTCAAAAGAGATCATAAAAAAGGGGAAAAAATGGGTGAAAATGTGTGTAGCAGCCCTTTTTGTAGTGGTAAGGAACTAGAAACTGAGTGGATTCCCATAAGCTAGGTAATGACTGAATTTAAGTTATGATGTATGAATATTATGTTATTAATTATATAAGAAATGATCAGCAAGATGATTTCAGAAAATCCTGGAGAGACTTTCATGAACTGATGCTAAGTGAAGGGAGTAGAACCAAGAGAACATTGTATATAGCAACAACAAGATTGTGTGGTGATCATTTTTGATTATCATTGATGATTATGTGATAGTCTTGGCTTTTTTCAATATTGAGGTGATTCAAACCAATTGCAATAGACTTGTGATGGAGAGAGAGCCATTGCATCCAGAAAGAGGACTGTGAAGACTGAATGTGGATCACAATATAGATTTTTTCACTTTTTTTGTTTTGTTGTTTGCTTGCTTTTTGTTTTTTTTCTCATTTTTCCCCTTTTTGATCTGATTTTTCTTGTACAGCATGATAATTGTGGAAATATATATAGAAGAATTGCACATCTTTAACATATATTGGATTACTTGCCCTCTAGGGATAAGGGCTGGGGAAGAAAAGAAAAAAAATTTGGAACACAAAGTTTTGCAAGGGTGAATGTTGAAAACTAGCTTTGCATGTATTTTGAAAATAAAAAGCAGTTACTTTTTTAAAAACTATGAGTTCCTTGAGAGCAAATACAATATGATTATATGAAAGAATGGTATATGGTCTAGTAAAAGGATTTTAAAGATTAAAAAAAAAAAAAATTTGGTTATGTTTATTGGTAGCAAGGAAAAAAACTGGACAGGAAGATAGGGGGTGTCCCAAGAGCACAGCAATAACGGAAATATGGCCACTGTGGCATTCCATCTGTCAGTTCTGTCGCTTTTGTCCAGTTTCAGGTCATAGATCTAGGATGGAAAGGAATGGCCCTGAATGAACATGAGTCTCTAAGTACTAAATGCAAAACAAAAACCAATTAGTTGTGTGGCTCAGAGCACAGGAGCAGAGAGAGAGTTGCCTTGGTTTTAATCTTTAGCCCAGAACAAAAGCCTACATTGGAAAAACTAAAGCAGAAAACCAAGACCAGAGAGGAACTAGAAATTCAGGCACTAATTAGTCTGTAGAACTTTCCAGTAGTGATTGAGTCCAGCAACAAACTACTGAATCCTCGAGGCAATAGACTCAGCCTTGTATGGGGAATTTGCCTCTGCAACTTCCCTCTGACCAAGAAGTCTGTTTATTCTCCAGATCACACACTTTGAAAGCCCTGAAAATTTGCAACTGTGAAAACATCGAAAAGTTTCAGGTTAGGTATACCATCCATAAGTAGGCAAAGCCCAACAGTCAAGTCCAAAGTCTTGAAGAAGGTTGAAATCATAAAAGATTTTTTTAAAAATAAGAAAAAAAAAAAAAAAAGAACCGTATGGTGGCAGAGAAGCTGAAGGCACAAATGCAGAAAAAGAAAATGACTTGAAAACATCTAGGAGCAAAGCCTCAAAGGAAAAAGTGCAGACTAATAAGTCCTACAAGAATTGTTAGGAGAGTTAAAGGAAAATATTTTTTAAAGGAACAAAAACATTTTTTTAAAAAACCAAATAAAAATAGTAAAGGGAAAAGAGGGAGAAAAATGACAGCTCTTCAGGAAATTATGAAAAGAGAATTAACTGCTTTGTAAAAAAAAATACAAGGGGCAGCTAGGTGGTGCAATGGATAGAGCACCAGTCCTGAAGTCAGGAGAACCTGAGTTCAAATTTGATCTCCAATACTTAACACATCCTAGCTGTGTGACCTCGGGCAAGTCACTTAATCCTGATTGCTTGGTGGGGAGGGAGGAAGAGATACAAAACATTACTGTAAAAAATAATGTCTTAAAATTTTGAATTGGCCAAATAATTACTAAAGAAAATAGTTTAAAAGCTAGAATTAGCCAAATGGAAGCTGATGACTCTGTAGTCAAGAAATAATAAAGCAAAATCAAAAGACTTAAAAAATAGATGAAAATGTGAATTATTTCATAGGAAAAAAAATCTAAGAATCATTAGACTACCTAAAAGTCACAAACAAAAATGAACCTAGATATCTTATTTCAAGAAATTATAAAGAAAAACTACCCAGATATCTTAGAACTAGAAGACAAAATAGAAATTAAAAGTATTTACCAGTTATCTCATGAAAGAAACCCCAAAATGAAAACTCAGGAATGTATTAGTCAAAATCCAGAATTCTTTGGTTAACAAGAAAATACTACAAGGAGTCAAAAAGAAAGAATTCAAGTACCATGAAACCACAATCAGAATCATATAAGATTTAGCTACCACTATGAAGGAATGAAGGCTTGGAATAGGATATTCTGGAAGGCGAAGGATCATTGGATAGCAAAAATTTAGTATAATCCTACGGAGAGGAGGGGTTAGGAATGAATGTTTAGTGAAATAGAAGATTTTCAATAAGACCAGAGCTAAATAGAAAATCTAACATTGAAACACAAGACCCAAGAGAAGCATAAAAAAGTAAACATGAGGGACTAAACAAGGTTAAATTGTTTACATTCCTATATGGGAAGAAGATATACTTAACTTCTCAGAACTTTATCATCACTAAGAGTCTTAATTATACACAGGGAATGTGTGATTCTATTATTATCTCAAAATTTTCTCAAAAGAATTTAAGGATGAAAAAGAGGAATGCATGTGGAGATGAAGGAGGAAAGGAAGAATGGGGGAAATCATTTTACAAAAATTGATTGTATTAGGCCATGAACAAATACAGAAAAACAAATATTAAATGTATCTTTTTCTGACCATAATTCAATAAAAATAAAGATCATTTGAAGCATAGACTAAAAAATTAATTGGAAAATAAATAACTTAATCCTAAAGAATGGGTGGGTCAATGAACAAATCATAGAAATAATAAATAATTTCACTTAAGATTTATAACAACATACCAAAATTTGTGGGTTTTAGCCAAAGCAGTATTTAGAGGAATATTTATATTTCTAAATGTCAACATCCAATAAAACAGAGAAAAAATACATCAACAAATTGGGAATGCACATAAAAAAAAAAAAAAACTAGAAAAACAAATTTAAAATCCCCAATTAAAGATCTACATAGAAATCCTGTAAATCAAGTAAGAGATTAGTAGAACTAAAAAAAAATTTAAATGAATAAAACTAGTTGCTGGTTAAAAAAAAATAAACTAGATAAACTATTGGCTAATCTGATTTAAAAGAAGAAAATCAAATTATCAATATCAAAAATGAAAAAAATTGAATTCACAATCAATGAAGAGGAAATAAAAACAATTATTAAGAGCAATTTTGCCCAACTAGGTGACAATAAAATCTAACATTCTAAATGAAATGGATATTTTCATTTTTATTTATTTATTTTTGGCCCTGAAATTTTTTTTTATTATAGCTTTTTATTTACAAGATATATGCATGGGTAATTTTTCATCACTGACAATTGCAAAATCTTTTGTTCCAATTTTTCCTTTCTTTCCCCTTACCCCCTACCCCAGATGGCAATACCTATTCCAATACATGTTAAATATATTAAAGTATAAGTTAACTACAATATATGTATACATGTCCATATAGTTATTTTGCTGTACAAAAAGAATTGGACTTTGAAATAGTGTACAATTAACCTGTGAAGGAAATCAAAAATGCAGGCAGACAAAAATAGAGGGATTGGGAATTCTATATAGTGATTCATAGTCATCTGCCAGAGTGCTTTCGCTAGGTGTAGCTGGTTCAATTCCTTACTGCTCTATTGGAACTGATATTGGAATTGGAACTCATTGTTGAAGATGGCCATGTCCATAAGAATTAATCATAATATAGTATTGTTGTTGAAGTATATAATGATCTCCTGGTCCTGCTCATTTCACTCAGCATCAGTTCCTGTAAGTCTCTCCAGGCCTTTCTGAAATCATCCTGCTGGTCATTTCTTACTGAACAATAATATTCCATAATATTCAAATACCACAATTTATCCAGCCATTCTCCAATTGATGGGCATCCACTCAGTTTACAGTTTCTGGCTACTATAAAGAGGGCTGCCTCAAACATTCTTGCACATACGGGTCCCTTTGCATTATCTGACCTCAACTTTCTTCTTTAAAATCTCTTTGGGTATAAGCCCAGTAGTAGCACTGCTAGATCAAAGGGTATGCACAGTTTGATAGCTTTTTGGGCATAGTTCCAAATTGCTCTCCAGAATGGCTGGATGTGTTCACAATTCCACCAACAATGTATCAGTGTCCCTGTTTTCCCACATCCCCTCCAACATTCCGCATTATCTTTCCCTGTCATCCTAGCCAGTCTGACAGGTGTGTAGTGGTATCTCAGAGTTGTCTTAATTTGCATTTCTCTGATTAATAATGACTTGGAGCATCTTTTCATATGGCTAGAAATAGTTTCAATTTCTTCATCTGAGAATTGTTCATTAAATAAATATTTTTTTTTATTTTTTATTTAATAGCCTTTTATTTACAGGATATATGCATGGGTAACTTTACAGCATTAACAATTGCCAAAACTCTTGTTCCAATTTTTCACCTCTTACCCCCCCACCCCCTCCCCTAGATGGCAGGATGACCAGTAGATGTTAAATATATTAAAATATAAATTAGATACACAATAAGTATACATGACCAAAACGTTATTTTGCTGTACAAAAAGAATCAGACTCTGAAATATTGTACAATTAGCTTGTGAAGGAAATCAAAAATTCAGGTGTGCATAAATATAGGGATTGGGAATTCAATGTAATGGTTTTTAGTCATCTCCCAGAGTTCTTTTTCTGGGCATAGCTGGTTCAGTTCATTACTGCTCCATCAGAAATGATTTGGTTGATCTCGTTGCTGAGGATGGCCTGGTCCATCAGAACTGGTCTAGATAAATATTTTTTAAAAATAAATTGCTCTGATTTACAGGACAAGAAATAGAATATTTAAATCATCATGTTTTATAATCTATAAAACAAACCATAAATGAGTTCCCTATGGGAAATTGGGGGGAGGGGAGAAGGCAAAACCAGATACATTTACTAATGAATTTTATCAAACATTTAAGGAAAAATTACATATTACTATATACTATATAAATTGTTTGAAAAAATAAAGGCGGCACCCTACCAAACTCCATTTAAGACAGAAATATGGTCTTGATACTCAAACCAAGGAATACCAAAACATAAAAAGGAAATTATCGATCAATTTCCCTAATAAATATTGATGTAAACACTTAAATTAAAATACTTGCTAGGATATTTCAGCTCTGTATGATAAAGATCATAAATATTTCCAGGATGCATTTATATTAGCAATACAGGATTTGTTCAGTATAAAGAAAACTATAAGCATAATTGATCATATCAATAATTAAAATAAATATCATATGATTACATACATGTAAAAGTTTGAAAGACTCATTGCCTCTCTTCAATGTAATAACCCTTACAATTGCAAAAGACTCATGACGAAATGTGCTATCCATCTCTAAGGGATCTGATGGTCTCAGAGTACAGATTGAACATATTTTTCCCTTTCTTTTTTTTGAACATAAGCAATATAGAACTTTGTGCATGACTATATATATATATACATATATATGTATATATACATACGTGTGTGTGTGTGTATAAAATGTGTTTTGTTTTTCTTGCCTTTTCCAAGGGTAAGGGAGAAAGAGAATTTGGAACTGAAAAAAATTAAGAAGCCCTGTGCTTTGAAAATAAACAAAATAAAGGATATGCAAATTTATGGTCCATGACTCACCTTAATATTCCAGTACTTCTCTGACTAAATAACTCCTCCCTGGACTTCACTCTCTTGTATGTGTAGTCTTCCCTTATTAGCATCTAAGCTCCTTGACACCAGAGACCATATTTTTGTACATGTATGTCCAGAATTTAACAAGATGCTTGACATATAGCAAGTAAGTGCTTAATAAACTCTTTTCCATTCCCTTAGAAGAAAACTATGGAAATATCAGTAAGAAAGATAATCAAATAAGAGTAAAAGGATTGTCTTGCTGAGATAAGGAATCAGTTGAGGTCAGATAATGCAAAAAGTATATTGGAGCCACTTTGTTTGGTCCAGCTCTATTTAGTGGTAAGTAAGAGCAGAGAAGTTAGAGATAGATGAAATCTAGGTTTGAAGTTTGGAGGATTAAGCAACTAATGGTCAGTGGAATAAGGAATCCCAGAGCAAAGTGTAAAGCTGGAATGGTGGACTTTAGGATTAAGAATGGGGAGAGAGGAAAATAAAGTTAGAGAAGGAAGAGTGCTGAGAGAAGAGATTATAGATCCTAGTGGGGACAAAGGATAAAAATCTACTGGTTTATGAGGGGTAAGGTATAAGGGAAAATGAAGTATTAAGAGGCTGTGATCCAATAAAAGAATTTTTGATCATTGAAGTAGAATAGTTGTGGATATTTGAAAATTTAAGAGTGTGACCATCCCTGTGTCGAGCTGGGGTAGAACAGAGGCATTGGTAATAGTTGAAGAGATTGAAGACTTTGGAATTTAGAGTACTACTTGAAACACCAATATGAAATGTTGAAGTTCTCTAATACAATGGCAAAAGTATCAGCCAGGAATTGAATTTCTTGAGAAGGGAAATGTCTGAGGGGGGTGGGGTGAAGGTGGGGGGGGCGGGAAAGAAGAATGGTTAAAACATAACTTCTAGGATTTTGACCCGTAGCAATAAGAGAAGTTTATGGATCACATCAGCAAAAAGAGTTTGGAAAAGAAAGTTAAGATCAAGAATTCCATTTCTTCCTCCATGACTAATTATGATAAAAAGCTCAATGCTAAAGAAAAGGACTGGAATAGAAATACCATCTGGATGCAGGTAGAGAGGAAGAAGTATGAAATATATGGAAGTTGGTTATGGAATAGGAGTTCCAGAGGGTCCAGTGGAGCAGTCTAACAAGAGTATGTCAATCTGTTTTCCCAAAGATGAGTTCCTCCTGCACCCCCATATTGAAAAGAACCTCAGACCTAGCATCCTTCACTCCCTTCCCAATTATGCTTCAGACTTTCTGCACTTCAACACTATTGTTTATGTTTTATATCTTCTGCTATTAGAATGTAAACTCTTTGAGTACAAGGACTATCTTTCTTTTTATACTTATTTACAACCCCAGAACTTACAAAAGAAAGCTTACATATATCCTGGCTCACAGTAAACATTTAATAAATGCTTCTTACAATGAGTAGAATCAAGAGATCATTGTACACAGCAACAACAAGATTATGCAATCATTTCTGATGGATGTGGCTCTTTTCAACAAAGAGGTGATTCAGGCCAATTCCAATAGACATGTAAGGGGAAGAGCCATCTGCATCCAGAAAGAGGACTCTACCAAGTGTGAACCACAACATAGTATTTTTATGTTTTTTTGTTGTTTTTCTTGCATTTTATTTTTGTTCTCATTTTTTCCTCTCTTTGATCGGATTTTTCTTGTGCAGCATGATAATTGGGGAAACATGTATAGAAGAATTGCACATGTTTATCATATATTGGATTATTTGCTATCTAGGGGAGGGATGGGGGAAGGGAGAGAGAAAAATTTGGAACACAAGGTTTTGCAAGGGTGAATGTTGCAAATTATCTTCACATATATTTTGAAAACAAAGATATTTTTTTAAAATGCTTCTTACCTTGCTTTGCCTGGAATGGAATATGGGAGGGGCAGAGTTGGCATGGAGAATGAAAGAATGAGAAATGGGAGTGTGGGGGGAAGCTAGGAGAAAAATGGCTCACTCTTAGGTAACTAGGATTCATCAACACAGAGATTGGGAAAGGTGTGAGTACATGAGTCATAGCAGGAGGGTACCTGCTGCCTTCCTGACACTCAGTGATTTCTGTAGTAAAGGGAACACTTTTTTTCCCCTTAATTTTTTATTAGAGTTTTTTATTTACAAGATATATGCATGGGTAATTTTTCAGCATTGACAATTGCAAAACCTTTTGTTCCAATTTTTCCCCTACTTCCCCCAACCCCTTCCCCCAGATGGCAGGTAGACCAATACATGTTAAATATGTTAAAGTATAAGTTAAATACAATATATGTATTCATATCCAAACAGTTATTTTGCTGTACAAAAAGAATCAGACTTTGAAATAGTGTACAATTAACCTGTGAGGGAAATCAAAAATACAGGCGGACAAAAATAGAGGGATTGGGAATTCTATGTAGTGGTTCATAGTCATCTGCCAGAGTGCTTTCACTGGGTGTCGATGGCTCTCTTCATTACTGCTCTATTGGAGCTGATTTGTTTCATCTCATTATTGAAGTGAGCCACATCCATCAGACTTGATCATCCTATAGTATTGTTGTTGAAGTATATAATGATCTCCTGGTCCTGCTCATTTCACTCAGCATCAGTTCGTGTAAGTCTCTCCAGGCCTTTCTGAAATCATCCTGTTGGTCATTTCTTACAGAACAGTAATATTCCATAATATTCATTTACCACAATTTATTCAGCCATTCTCCAACTGATGGGCATCCACTCAGTTTCCAGTTTCTGGCCACTACAAAGAGGGCTGCCAAAAACATTCTTGCACATACAGGTCCCTTTCCCTTCTTTAATATCTCTTTGGGATATAATCAAGGAACACTTTTGAGTCATGACTCTGCCTTAGGCTAGTTTCTGCTCTACCCCTCGGTAGAAACTGATCTGAGCACATTTGCCCTGAAACCACTTTTCATTCATCCATTTCTGCCTCTCTATTTTTCCAGAATTTGTCTCCCATGCCAATTTAAACATACACTCTCTTTGAATCTCTTGCCCCTTTTCCATACCACTATTTACATCCTGAATTTTTAACCCTTGATATCTTTAACTTTTGATACTGTTCCTCTGTTACCTCCTCCTGGACAATCTTCTCTTAGTTTCAATGACAAAACTGTCTTCTTGTCTCACCACTCCCTTTCAGTCTCTTCTGTTAGACTATATCTGTATCACATTTGTCTTCTTATTCTCAGAATTTGGGGCATATTCGTGTTTAATAAAAATGTTTATTAAGTTGCATTGTTATCCTCATTTTTCAGATGATACTGAGGCTGAAAGAATTAAAGTTAACTTATATAAGGTCACACTGGGTAGTAAGTAAGTTGAATGTGACCCCGGATCCTCTTACTCTAAATCCAATGTTCTTGCCTGTAAGCTGTGGATGCTTCTAGGATGTACTAGATGCTAAGTATGTATTCAACCTGGTACTAAACATTGTGGGGCTATAGGAGAAAAAGACAGCCCTTGCACTCAGAAATCATCCAATAATGTTCACATTTATATATCACTTTAAGGTTGAAAAAGTGTTTTTCTAACAACAAACTCTGAGGTAAATGACAGAAATATTAGCACTTCAAATTCTCCAGGATGAGAAGGAAAATTTTATTCGACTCAGGGAAAAAAATGTAGCTTTAGATGTTCTTCACCAAAAAGTTGTCTCTCATACAAACATTAAAACTATACAAAATTCAATCAAAAAGCATTTACCATGTGCCAGGCTCTATGTTAAGGTCTGAGATACAAAGAAAAAATCAAAAGCCCCTGCTTTTAGGGATATTGAATTCTAAAGAGATAAACAACATGCAGATAATTTGATATATACAAATGTAATGGGACTTAAACAGACACAGCACAACAGACACTGAGGATCCTATTTAATAGTAGTTCCTTGGAGAGATTCTGAAGCACCTGTAGTCTGATGTTCTGGTCTGGTCTGATGACTATGTGGCAAAATGTTTAGTTGCCTCCATAATTGGAAGTGGGGGGGTGATTTAAAAGGGCTCTAACTTATTAGTGCTTTGGCCATTCATTCCCTTTGTTTGCTCTTTCTTGCTGGATTACTACCTATCCAACGATATCTTTCTTGATGGCATCTGGTGAAAAACAGTGATAGGAAAGCCTTGGGTCATCTTAAAAGGCTATGTTCTAGGAAATTTTGGTTTTAAAAAGTTTTATTGATGCCTTTTAGTTTTATTTTTGCCATAGTTGTCTCTTGATAATCTCCTTCTACCTTCCCCTCCACATACAAACATTGAAGCCTATTTAGAACAAAGAAAATCAGTTAAACAAAATCTAGCAGCAAAGCTATCTAATCTCTCAACCAATCATCAGTCCTTTTATTCAATTACTGTGAGGAAAACTCAATAGAAAAATAATCCCTAGCCCTCAAGAGCATCATATCTATTGAGGGATGGAGGCCATAAAATATGTGCACATATAAATAAAACACAAAATTTTGCAAAGGAGGAGCCACTAGAACTTTGGGGATTGGGAAAAGCTGCATGTAGGTGTTTGTGCCTAAACTGAGCTTTGAAAGTAGGTAGTCTGGAGGACAAGTGAATAGAGCATCAGCTCTGAAATGGTTCATCTTTCCAAATTCAAATTTGGAGTGATCAACCATTCTAGTGTTTTTACAACTTTCCCAACCCCATGGAAACTATTGGTATGCTGGAGTTTATGGGGTCAAGAAGAGTCTGATATGACTGAATATAGTCAGAAATACGGATTCTAAGAGGCAGTGGGGGGACATTCTAGGCAGGGACCCAAAAGTGGGGGATGAGAAGTCCTGCAAGGAAGGAATGGCAAGGTAGCCAGATTGGCTGGGATTTAGAACATCTGAGAAGAGTTAGAGGCAGGTTGTGAAGGTCTTTAACTGTCACAAGGGATTCTATTTTATCCTAGAAACAACAAGGAACTCTGGACCTTGTTAAGGACAGTAGAGACAAGCTCTGACCTATGAATCAGGACCATCACATTATAGCAATGTAGTCTATAGAATGGAGAGGGGAAAGTCTTGAGGCAGAGAGACTACACAGGACAGCATCTTAACTAGCTTCTCTGCTGTAAGCTACTCAATCTTATCCCTTTTTTCCAGGTGAAGGGGCCAAAGGAAAGTGATAGACTAGGCAGCTGTTCATGTGAGTTGGAAGGAAGGGGAAGCTTGCAAGTAGTGTTGTTAAAGTAGAATCAAGAAAATTTGTAGAAGTCCTTTTTTGTAGTGGCAAGGAACTGGAAATTGAGTAGATGTCCATCAGTTGGACAATGGCTAAATAAGTTATATTTGAATGTAATGGAATATTTCTATAGGGAATGATGAGCAGGCTGATTTCAGAAAAGCCTAGAAAAAGACTTACATGAACGCATGCTAAGTGAAGTAAGTAAAACCAAGAGAACATTGTACACAACGACAAGATTATGCAATGATCGACTGTGATAGACTTGGCTCTTTTCAACAATGAGGTGATTCAAGGTAATTCAATAGACTTGTGATGGAAAGGGCAATATGCAATCTAGAACGAAATCTATGGACAATGAATATGGAATAATATCTTCATCTTTTTTTGGTAATTGATTATTTTTTTCTTTCACTTTTTGACCTGATTTTTCTTGAACATCTTGATGAATATGGAAATGTTTAAAAGAATTCCACGTGTTTAACCTATATTAGATAGCTTGCTGTCTATGTGAGGAGATGAGAAGAGTGAGGAAGAAAATTTTGGAACACAAGGTTATGCAAAGGTGAATGCTGAAAACTATCTTTGCCTATATTTGGGAAAATTAAAAACTATTAAAAATAAAAATATTGTAAAGCCAGAGACAGAGAGAGAGAGAGAGAGAATTAACCTTAGTCATTTGATTCATTGTTCATGTTAATTGACAGATTAAACCAGAGGCTTCAACTTTTTAAATTTTTTAAGTAAGGTAAATAAAGCCCTAAAGTATTTAGGAGTTCATGCTAAGTTTTTCAGCCAGTCCAGTGTCAATATTCTAGGGAGTAAGGACCTAGAGGGAAATAGCCCAGTGGTAGGATTCATTAAGTAGCAATGCCAAATTTGAAAATTAACTTTCAAGGTTAAGGTAAGGTTTCAAGGTAAGGTTAAGACTATAAAGAAATTGTGCCAAGAATGAACCCACTCCTCCCAGGAACTAAAACAATATAGGAGACAATATGTCTCTGAGTTGTTAAGGGGAAACATTTATATTTTTGTTCTTGATATATCTTCAAAGTAAATATGCCTTTGTAAAAGCTAATTTTTCTTATGCGGCTTATTACATAAGGAAAGACTAAGGGAAGAGGGGTATAAAAGATGTGTTGGAACTCTAGCATGAGAAAAAGTCTAATCCCGCATGGTACTTCTGGTAATAGGTCTAACCCTGGGAGAGTGATTCCAGGGAGATGTAAATGGGAAGTGATCTCAAAGAGAAAGCTAGCAGGGAAAGAGGTAGAAATCTCAGAATTAGGCTTTGTGATGAAGATGAGATTTGATCTGAGGAAGGAAACCAGGAAACCCAAAAGGTATCATTTAGAGAGAGCATTCCACAAGATGGAAGAAAGAAGCCAGGACATTGACTGAACTCTCCCCAGTTTCCCTCAGAATCAACACTACATAAAGTCACTGAATGGATTTCGGAGTAATAGAACCCACAGACATACAGAGTGAAACAATTTTCCAGTTTAAGATATCTTAGAAGGACTTCAGGAAAGATCTGTCTCACTTTAGCAAAGGGGAACTCAGCCCAGTGCAGGCACTTCATGGGGAATCGAGTAGGAGGCTCTTGGCCCCTCCATCCTGTTTCAGAGAGTCAGTGACTCAGCAGACCAGCTACAAGACCTCCACCCTAAGCACAAAAGGCAAATTGCAAGCCCCAGAACCCCAATTTAACAGATGGGACTAGACGAGGTCAATCCAATACAGTGGAAAAACTAGCCACATTATGGCCCCAGAACAGAAAGCCAATGAGAGGTTCCTATCCCCCCTGAAAAAGAAGCTTGGGACAGTCTTCCCTGTGCCAGAGGAGCAGAGTTCAACTTTTAAAAATGAGGAAAAAAGCAAAAAAAGCCCTGACCATAGAAAGTTACAGGAAAAATCAAAACACAAATCCAGAAGAGGGCAGCAATGGCAAAAGGCCTACATGTGAAGTCTTAAAAGGGGATGTAAACTGCTTTCAAGCTCAAAAAGTTCTCTTGGAAGAGCTCAAAAAAGATTTTAAAAATCAAGAGACACAGAAGAAAAAATAGGAAAAGAAATGAGAGCTATGTTAAAGAATTATGGGAAAAAAAAGTGAATAGCTTGAAAAGGGAAGCATAGAAATTGACTAAAGAAAACAATTCCTTAAAAAAAAAAAAAAAAAAGATTAAGTGAAATGCGAGAAAATGTGCTGCAGAAAACAACTCCTTAAAAAAGAGAACTGGAAAAATGGGGGAGAGGGGAGAAATCCTCTGAACAAAACACCTCATTTAAAAGTACAATTGTACTTTTAGAATATTAAAAAAAATAAAAGCTAACCAAAGAAAATAATTCATTAAAAATTATAACTGGACAAATGGAAGTAAATGGCTCAATGAGACATCAAGATTCAGTCAAATAAATTTTTTTAATGAAAAAAATTTTAATATCTCATTGGAAAAATTACCAACCTGGAAAATAGTTACAAGAAGATAATTTAAGAATTATTAGATTTACTAAAAAGAGCCTGAACAGTTTTCAAGAGATCAAGGAAAATTGCCCTGATATCTTAGAATCAGGGTAAACTAGTCATTGAAAAAAATACATCATTTGCCTCCTGAACAAGATCTCAAAATAAAAAGTCCAACAAATACTGTAGCTAAATTCCAGAATTATCAGCTCAAGGAAAAAATACTGCAAGCAGCCAAAAAGAAAAAATTTAAATATTGAGGAACTATATTCAGCATTATAAACCTAGCAGTTTCCATATTAAAGGACTGAAAGGCCTGGAATATGATATTCTGAAAGGCAAAGGAGCTTGGACTACAACTAAGAACCAACTATCCAGCAAAATTGAGCATTATTTTTCAAGGAGAAAAAAAAATGGACTTTCAATGAAATAAGGAATTTTCAATCATTTCTGATGAAAAGACTAGAATTGAAAATTTGACCTTCAAATACAAGATTCAAGAGAAGCATAAAAATGCTAAAAGAAGAGGGTGAGGGGAAATATTATTTAAAGGTTTAACTGTTTACATCTCTATATAGGAAGATAATACTTGTAATCTTAAGAACTGGTATATACATAGAGGGTGTGGATATAAGCTGAATTTAATGTAATGAAATAAAAAAAATTAAGGAGTGGAAAAAGGATTGTACTGAAACAAGAGGAGGTTAAATGGGATAAATTACATCACATGAAGAAGCACAAAAAGTCTGTTGCAGTAGATGGAAAGCAGGGAGGGAGATGAGTATTGTTTGAACCTTAATCTCATAGGATTTGGTATAGAAATTTGTCTCACCCTATAGGTAAGTATGAAGAGAAAGGAGAAAGTGGAGATGGATAAGAAAAGGGGGGGCTGACATAAGAGAGGGCAGATTGAGGGAGGCAGGAGTCAGAAACACTGGTAAGAAGAGAAAGGGTAAAAGGAGAAAGAAAAGTATAAATGGGAGAAAATAGGTTGGAAGGAAATACAGAATTAATAATCATTATTGTAAATGTAAATGGGATGAACTCTTCCATAAAACAGAAACAACATAGCAGAGTGGATTAAAAATTAGAACCCTACCATTTGCTGTTTACAAAACAAAAAACAAAAAACAAAAAACAAAAAAATACACATTTAAAGTAGAGAGATACACAAGGAATAAAAATTAAAAACTGGAACAGAATATATTATGAAGAAAAAAAAAAGTACTGATCCTGATCTCAGATCAAGCAAAAGCAAAATAGATCAAATTAAAAGAGATAAGGAAGGAAACTACACCTTGCTAAAAAGTATCATATATAAGGAGAGAGCATTCTAGAATTGAAAGACAATGAAAAGGTGAAAAGTAGGAAAATAGAGTGTCATGTATAAGGAATAACAAGTACACAAGTGTGGCTGGATCATAAAGTGTATAGAGGAGAATAAAGTATATGAAAATTGGAAAAAAGAGGAAGGGGCCAGGTTGTGAAGGATTTTAAATGTCAAGCAACTATAATCTTTGATCCTGGAGCAATTTGTAAGGAGCTGCTAGAGATCATTGAGGAGTGGGGAAAGGTGACATGGTCAGTTCTATACTTTAGAATAATTACTTTGGCCACTGAGTCCTTTTAATGACTCAGAAATCTCCCCAAAAGAGAAATCCATCTTTTTAATAGTCTTCCAGAGACATTTGTTCAGTCATTTTTGGTTGTATCCAACTTTTCATGACCCTATTTGGGTTTTCTTGTCAAAAATATTGGAGTATTTTGTAATGGGCCAGAATTCTGGAGAAGTGTACTTGAAACAAGGATTCTTACAACAAGGTGTTAACTCAGTGGAATTGATAAGACAATGGTTATCTAGTTCTTAGCATGGTGATTAATCGTTCTCTAGTTCAGTATGATTGAATTAATCTTACAACAAATAATGGTTCCCTAGTGATAAGATTGGCTTATATTCAGTATGATGAATGGATTTAATTGTAATAGAGTTTTTAAGAGGTCAGAGTCAGACCTAAAGACGGACTCAGAGAAGACAGAGGACTGGAGGCTGGAGCTCAAGCACTTGGAATGAGACAGACTTCAAGATGGAGACCATGGTGGTGGCTCTCCTGCTTCCTCCACAGAAACCAAGACACATTCTGGAGGGCCTCCAGAAAACTAGCCGAGCCCCAGGTAAAGGAGACAGACTGTGAAGGAGATAATAGAGAATCTGGACTTTATTATTGGCTGTTCTCATGGTGATTACTGTGCTGAAACAAAAGCTGGTCCCAAGACCTCCAGAAAGCTAACCAGAACATTACATTTCTCTCCCACTTTCTTTTGTTTTAGAACATGGGTGGTCACACCCTTCCTGACTTCTCAGAAAGGGGGTGAAAACACCAAAAAGGAGGTGATCATGCCCTCTCTGACATCTCAGGAAAGGAGGTGAAAACACCAAAGGGAAATGGGGAATCAAACCAGATTAGCGGGTTTCTGAAGGGTCTCACTTGTAACAGGTATACATAAATCCATCAACATGGGAGATATTATACAAGCACATAGTAATATAGCATAGGCTACTAGTGATTAACAAACAACATGAATCAACATGAGGAATTATACATGTCCATATGTCCTAGAAATAGTCCAAAACTAATCTATTGTCCTGTTGGTCATTTCTATGGTAATGTTATATATAAAAATATATAATTAATAATATATAATAATGTATAATATATAATATAATAATATATAATAAATATATATATATATATATATATATATATATATATATATATATATAGAATGTTTCTTTAGGAATTGAATCAGGACCATTATCATTGTAGTATTCAATTAATTGCTCACCTACTAGTTTCCACTTGTCTGGCTCTAATTCTTCCTTAGAGAACCAAAGAGATATGTATTTCAATGTTTTGAAGAGTTCAATGATCTGCCTCCAAGTTACAATCAAATCTTGTTTTTTTATTAGTCTAAATATATTTCTACACACTTTCCTTGGGGTAGAGAAGGCTGTTTTCTAAACATTTGTCCCATTTCAGCTGAAACACTAGTTTAGCCCTTAACAAAATTTTCTTCTTGTTTATTTTTGTACTTACCCTAATTTCTGGGTCACAGAATCTTTTCCACTGAACTCAGGATTGTATCAGTCTGGCCTTCTGAGTGTAAATCCTTAGCCTTAGCCCCATATTGGGGACCAAAATGTAATGTTAATGGTTAGCTTTCTAGAGGTTTGGGGACCAGCCTTCTTTTCAGCAGAGTAATCACCATGAGAATAGTCAATGATAAAGTCCAAATTCTCTATTATCGCCTTCGCAGTCTTGTCTCCTTCACCTGGGGCTCGGATACTTTCTGAAGGCCTTCCAGAATGTGTCTTGGTTTCTGTGGAGGAAGCAGGAGAGCCATCACCATGGTCTCTATCTTGAAGTCTGTCTCAGTTCAAGAGCTTGAGCTCCAGCCTCCAGTCCTCTGTCTTTTCAAGGTCTGACTCTAATAATACTCTATTACAATTAAATTCTCTATTATTCTTAAATTCTCTATTACAATTAAATTCATTCATCATACTGAATATAAGCCAATCATTATATCACTAGGGAACCATTATTTGTTGTAAAATTAATTCAATCATACTGAACTAGAGAACTATTAATCACCATGCTAAACTAGATAACCATTGTATTATCAATTCCACTGAGTTAACACCTTGTTGTAAGAATCTTTGTTTCAAGTACACTTCTCCAGAGTTCTGGCCCATTACAATATTTTGCTATTTCTCCAGCTCATTTTATAGATAAGGAAACTGAGGCAAATGGGATTAAATAAGTTGCCCAGAGTTACATAGCTAGCAAGTGTCTTGAGATCAGTTCTGAAATTAAATGAGTCTTCCTGAGTTCAGGCCTGTCACTCTATCCAGTGTACCAACTAGCTGCCCAGAGATACTATGGCATTGTAAATCTTAAAAAGAAATCACAATTTCTGTGGTATATGAATATTATGGAATATTATTATTTGGTAAGAAATGACCAACAGGATGATTTCAGAAAGGCCTGGAGAGACTTACACGAACTGATGCTGAGTGAAATGAGCAGGACCAGGAGATCATTATATACTTCAACAACAATACTATATGATGATCAGTTCTGATGGACCTGGCCATCTTCAGCAATGAGATGAACCAAATCAGTTCTAATGGAGCAGTAATGAACTAAACCAGCTACGCCCAGAGAGAGAACTCTGGAAGATGACTAAGAACCATTACATTGAATTCCCAGTCCCTATATTTTTGTCTGCCTGCATTTTTTTATTTCCTTCACAGGCTAATTGTACTATATTTCAGAGTCCGATTCTTTTTGTACAGCAAAATAAAGGTTTGGACATGTATCCTTATTTTATATTTAATTTATATTTTAATATATTTAACATGTATTGGTCATCCTGCCATCTGGGGAGGGAGTTGGGGAGAAGAAGGGGAAAAATTGGAACAAAAGGTTGGTAATTGTTGATGCTGAAAAATTACCCATGCATATAACTTGTAAATAAAAAGCTATTAAAAAAAAAAAAAAAAAGAAATCACAATTTCCAAAGAATCAGTATTGACGGTATGTAAATGATAATGAAGAAATATATAATGGATACAAGCTGGTTGTATGTTTTCAACAATGCCATCTCCCCATTTTAAGAGGATCTTGAGGATCAGAGAAGTAATATGACTCATAATTACATCTAAGTCAAAGAAACCTGCATTAAATGGTAGGCTAAGGAGCTCTGCACATTGTCTTTAAGGCAATGTGGAGTCATTGGAAGTTTTTGAGAGGATCTGATGACATGAAAAAGTAAAGTCAACTTGAAAAATCAACTTGCAGTGTTGCATGAATTTCAAGGGAGAGTAGAGATATTTCCCACCCTGAAATACCAATCTGTAGGAAGCAGCATTGAAGAGACTTATATGAATGAAATCATCTTCAAGGGGACATAATTGGAACTAACAGTCAAAATGCCTTGAATTTCTATGGTGCTTATCCTCAAAGCCAAAGGAGAGATGATTTCAACTTATGGAAGTCATGAAAAGAACAAATGACTAACCTATAAGTTTTTTACTCTTACTACATACAGCCTCTTTGGAGAAAAAGGGGGAAATGACTATGGTTATCTTAGAAACAGAAGTGTATTTGTGAAAACCCTAACCCTAAGTATACTACAAAGGTAAAAGCCAAAGGATATAACCTCCTATATAAGTATGAACTACTGTTATTACCATATAAAGATATGTCTTGGGTCAGGAGATGGAAGATACCATAGAAACAAGAAGCATTATTATTCCTGCTATTATAATTTATTTTCTCCTGATACCACCAACCCATTGAATTGATCTCTCTTGAAAAATAACTAGTATTTCAGAAAGCATGTTTTCTCCACATGATTCCTCTCTCTATCCCACAGCACACTATAGTTATATAGGATAAAATAAATCTTTATATCAATACCATAGGTTCCTACTGCTTTTGTTTGTTTTAACTTGAGAACATACAATTTTTGATCTCATCTGAATCTTCCTTGATTACTTTTTCTCGTCACTCATTTTAACCATTTATAATCCATCTTTGGACGTCATCATTTCACTGAAACTCGTCTCTCTAAAGTTAATAATCTTTTAATTGCTAAATGTAATGGCTTTTTCTCAAACCTCATAGTTCTTGCCCTCAATGATCATTCTTTCCTCTTTGATAATTTTTTCTTTCTGGATTTTCAGGATACTACTCTCTCCTGGTTCCCCTTCTACTTACCAAATATTTCCTTTTCAGTGTTCTTTCTTAGATCCTCATCTAGGTTGCAACTTCTTTTTGTATGTGTTTTACAGAACTCTCTCCTGGGCCCTCCTCACTTGGTTATCTTAAAAAGTGCATAAGCCCCCACAGACTTAATTACTATCTCTGTGCTGATGATTCTCAAGTCTAGCTACCCTTCCTTAATCTCTCCACTGGTCTACAGTAACCTAGCATCTTCAACTACCTTTCAGACATCATTAGTTGAATGTCCAGAAGACATTTTAAACTCAATATATCTTGTCATTCAGACCAGAAATGGTCTCTAACCTGTTGGATAGCCAGAGCCAAAAAAAAAAAAAAAAAAGAAAGAAAAGAAAAGCAGGTTAGTAACAGGAGAATAGGAGAATTAGGAGTTAGAAGTTTAATTTAAAACCGAGGCAAATAGTTGCAAGTGGAATTTATTATCTTTTCTCCTAATCCCTGCCCCCACTCCTAATTTCTTTATTATTATCAAGGGCACCACTATCCTTCCCAGTACCCCAAGCTCAAAACTTGGACATCATTTTTGACTTCTCTCTCTTTCACTTCCCCATATCCAAGTTATTGCCAGGCCTGTCAATTTCACCATTGAATATACTCACTTCTCTCCTCTTAACACCGGCACTCACCTGGTACAGGTCCTCATCACCTCATCCCTGGACAGTTACACCAGTCTGCTGGTGGATCTGTCTACTTCAATCTCACCCTGCTCCAATCTATCATTCAACCATCTGAGTGATTTTCCTAAAGCACAAGTTTGGCCACGCCTCTGTGCTCCCTATTCAATCAATTCCAAAAACTCCGGATCTCTACCAGGGTCAAATACAAAATTCAATTCAAGCAAACAACAACAAAAGTGAAAATGCTATGTTGTGATCACACTCAGTTCCCACAGACCTCTTTCTGGATGTAGATGGCCTCCTTCATCATAAGATCATTGGAACTGTAGTGCCTTCCTTCTTTTAATTATTTACTATTTATTCTCTACCTAGTATTTTACATTGTTTCTCCCCTACTCAATTGTGAGCTCCTTGGGGCAGGAATTGTTCTTTTTTTCTTTTTTCTAACCCTAGTGCTTCATTCAGATCCTGGTACACAGTAGGTATGATGAGATCTTCAATGTTAGGTGTGATTAGTAGAGGAATTGATAAAAATTAATCCCTTAGGCAAGCAGAAGGCTCTGCTAATAGAGATCAGTTTAGTTTCATGATTCCACCCTTTGGGGAGGTAGTCCAGTCTGAAATTCAAGTTATGTCAAATTCCTGAGACCTCTGTAGAAATCCCAGTCATGTCCCTGAGGTTAAATTTTTCCTATAAAACCTACTTGTGAGCCATTCCATGGCTGCTGCCTTCTTTTGTGTCAGCCCACCACAGCATTCTGATTTGAACTCTGGTGCTCCTGACTTCAGGGCTGGTGCTTTATCCACTGTACCAACTAGCTACTCCTGCCATTCTCTGTGGTAAAAGGTAGGTTTATTTAGGGGAATAGGTTACAGAAAAATGAAGGGATTCAATAGATCCTGGGAATAGTAGATATGAAACAGAGTGAGAGAGCACATGAAAGACAAGTGCCTCAGTGGAACTCACAATTACCCAGTACAAAGGGAGCACCCTTTGAGGTTGGGGCAGGCTAAATCCTGAATGGGACTTAGCACCCAAAAAGCGTTAGTTAGTTAGGAGGAGAAGTGGGGTTGAGAAGGATAGTGGAGTTAGGACAGATATCATGTGGCATGAGAATGCTATGGTGGGGTGACACAAAAAGAGAGAGAGAGAGAGAGAGAGAGAGAATGGCCATTGAAATTCTTCACATGACCATCCCTAACTTTTGCTTCCTTCCATCAATAGGTGACATAGGACATAGATCACATCAGGTACATAATAAATATTTATTGATTGACTTCTTTTTAAAAGCTAGTATTTAAAAATAAATACTTATTCTTTGGGGCTTTAGGAAAAGATAAGAAAAATTGTTTAAGAGTGGAATAAATTAACAAGAGAATTTGAAAATTCTTCCCACCCTGCCTGTTGACCACTCTGGGCTTTGAGGGAGGGAAAAAAATAAAAAGAGGAAGAATCTGAAAGGGAAGAGAGAAAGGAAAGTCAATTCTTCCTCATTCAATTTTGTAGCACTCTACAATAATCTTGTATACTTTTCAAATTCTAATATGCCTGGCATTTGCATGTGCATGTCTTGTTTGCCCACTCAGTTTTCTGTATTTTGAGAGCAAGGACCATTTATTATATTTATAGCTCCTCCATTACCTACCACACATAGTAAGCAGGTAATGAGCAGCTTAATGAAGAAATAAAGCAAAAAATGGGATTGTGGAATACCAGAGAGGACACTTTAAAAGAGTTTTCTCCCACTTAGAAATAGGAACTATGGAAATATCGTTTCATCTTCCAGCCAGTATTCAATAATAAAATAAAGTCTTTGTCCTGGATTATAAAATTATAAAAGAAATAATAATAAAAGAAAATCCAGTAATTTCAGAGCCTCAGAATCAGGCTATCACAAGCTATTTGATATACACTCATTCTGACAAATCGTGAGCTACATAATTCTAATACTTAAAACAAGCAATATATTTTTTTCAGTATCTTCTATAGCACTTTATAGAGTGGAGCTTAGACAATAATAATGTTGATCTTCTCTGTCCTTAATCTTTCAAAATTATTTGGGTGGGAAAAGTACATTTCAGTAATAGTGAAACATATCAATATTCTCAAAACTGAGATTTTCCTCTAGAAAAGACTACATTTACTATATGAGTTATTACTTTTTTTTTTTTTAAATAACCTATAGGTCATCTAGTTGGTGTAGTGAATAGACCACCAGGCCTGAAATCAGGAGGACCTGAGTTCAAATGTGACCTCAGACACTTAACACTTCCTGACTGTGTGACCCTGGACAAGTCACTTAACTCCAATTGCCTCAGCAAAAAAAAAAAAAAAAGTAACCTATGTAGCATATTACATAAATTTGTTTCCTTATTCATTTTGATTCTGAGTGTCTTTTGATATATTAACTCTATATAATGCCTTTAGAATTTTTAAATAAAAGAACATAGATTATCAATAAGAAAAACAAAGTAGAAAAGAATTTTTAAACAGGAAATGGTGATTGCCAGAAATTGAAAGTGAAAGTTGTGATTGTTTCCCTAAAGCTCTGAAAAAATTTAATTCACACAAAATGCAAGATTTTGCTTTAAAAAAAAAAAAACTCATGTACTTTCTTAGTACAAAATGAACAATTTAAGAGATAATGACTACTTCATATTTTTAGTTCCCATTTCATAAAACATGCCAAATTTGTGCTTTTCTACTTCCTGAAATTGACATGAATTCTTACTGACCATCACATAAAATATATCGTAATCCTACATCTCTTGAAAATAGAAAAATTTTATTCATTCACTGAGGTTGGATATACTGCTTAATCTGCAACGCATATATTACAATCTCATTTGCACATAATTATCTTTCTCTTCAACAAACTGATTATCTCTGCTACAAACTGGAAAAGGCCATTCAGGCCTGACTGAAATGTCAAGACTCTTCCAAAGAGCTCTATTGGTGATGTAACAATGAACTTAATTGACTAGCTCAGTCAAAAACAAAAACAATAATAACAATATAACTCTATTAGAAGGTCATTGTGAAATTTTCTTGATTTTGAGTTAAAAGAGCAGAGATGGAATAGAAATGGTTTTTTCCAGGATATTCTGCTTGCTTGAAGTCTTAAGTCAACCCAAATGGTTTTGAATAGCTACAAATGGTTCCCCAAATTAGAGCTGGACAAATTAGACCAAGTTGAGACAAATATATATCTTCATAAGCAATAAGTCCCTCAATATCTCGGTAATACATAAATATTTGCGGCCATAAGTTAAATGTTTACAGTGTAGTATTATGGATCTTTTAAAGTAAAATGTAGAAAATGCATTGGTATACCATAGTGTTTCTATGTGTTTCTCTTGACAATCTAAACAATTAGAAGAAATGTCATATTTTTTATATTTTGTCAAGTTTGAAGTTTTTTGTTTTTTATATATATAAGCACTTCCATTGAAATGAATATTAAATTAAGTGTTTACTGTGGGCAAGACTGTGCTAGTCCTAAAACAAATACATTCATCATTTTATAGACTAATAGTGTTTTGTGGTAGATTTCTATCCCAATTTCTTTCTAAACTATAAACACTCTATAGAAGAGGACTATATCTTACATATTTTTGTATACTCTATTATACCTCAATACTGATTCACATGTAAGAGTTCTTTAATAAATTCTTATCGAATAAATGAATGAATGAATGAACAAAAAATGAATGAATGAATGATTCATCAGAGTTTATGGTGTTTCTTGTGAAGCCCTCGTTATTCTGGAGATCCTTATCCCAAATCATACTCACACTAAAGTTTAAGGCCCACAAAGAACTGGCCAGGTACTTTTCCCTCTCAGGATTCTAGGGGACTCCTGAGGGTTGGAACATGTCTTTGTAATGTTTTTGGCTTGACCTCCTTTCTAATGCAAAAGAATAAAGACATGAACAAGCAGACCCCATGCAAGACACAGACTTTTCAAGAGTCTATACACTCATTATTTTCATGGCAGCTATAGGAGAAGGACACGAACTCAAACAAAGCCAGTGAGGAAAGAATTCAAGTTGCCTTTGTGAGACTTTGCATATAAACACAGTTATGGCTCAGCAGTCAATTAAAAATTTTTTCTCATCACAAATAAACAATTCTTCTAGGACTGTACTTTCATTGACCAGTCTCTCTTCCCACTTGGTTTATAGTCACATAGCGTACTGATTTTGCAGCAGGAAGCATAATTTCATATGAACCAAAATACAGTGAAAAAACATATGGTAGATGAAGTAGACTATAGAGGATTATCAATTATGACTTGAAGCATTAAAGACATCTTCAAGGGCATATATGACCAGAAAAGGAGGTGAGCCATCTGGTTATAAAGCAAGAATGAAGGATAAACAGCTGAACCGTCTACTTGTTTCATTAATACTTTTGGCTGTTATAAAGAACTAGAGAAAAGTCTCTAATGTGCTGAATGAAATATACATATGCACACACCCTACACCTACAGATATATGTATTTTTGTTTCTTTGTTTTTATAAAGCTTTTTATTTTCAAAACATATGTATAGATAATTTGACAACATTGACCCTTGTATAGCTTTGTGTTTCAGATTTTCTCCTCCTTCCATCCACCCCCTTCCCTAGATGGCAAGCAATTGCTGCACAAGAGAAATCAGATCAAAAAAAGAAAGTAAATGAGTAAGAAAGCAAAAGGCAAAGGAACAACAACAAAAGAGTGAAAATGCTATGTTGCGATCCACATTCAATTCCCACAGTCTTCTCTCTGGGTGTAGATGGCTCTCTTCATCACAAGATCATTGGAACTGACATCAATCCAGATACATGTATTGTGCATATGCATATATACATATAAGTAACAAGTGTGTGTGTGTGTGTGTGTGTGTGTGTGTGTGTAACTCCATGATTAGCCCTTTCTTGGGTGGTATCACTTGTGTTCATCTAATGAACAAAGCCAATCCTTTCAAGTTAATTTAAAAATCTGTTTTCCATATTTTTGTGAGATGGGAGTAAAACTCTTTAGCAATTCTTTTATATTCCTTCATACTTTATGATTACATTATGAACTTTCTGTAATTACATCAAATGAAGTATATCCCTGCTCTCTTACACCCTTCCTACAGTTAAATATTTGCCATTTCTAGTAAATAAGCAAAATCCATAGCCACAAATTCTTTAGAAATCCCCAAAGCAGATAAGAAATACAACTTAAGTCCAAACTTATCCCCCTCACTAGGAAAAATAGGCTGGTGTTAATTTAAAAAGAGAAATTAACTCAGAAAGTGTCCCAAAGAGTCTGAGACTTCCCAAAATAGTGCTAAACACTTGGGAATTATTAATCAGGGTTTCTAAGACAAAAAGAAAAACTTATCCTATGCACCTGCAGTTTATAAGGATTTTAGGCAATCTATCTTATTGTCACAATAAGGCAAATAATTTAGGTCTGATTAAAAATTAAAAATGGGAAAATATGAATGAGCTTCCACAATATGTTCTAGGCAAATTGTTAGGCACCAGTACCATAAAGATACAAAATGCTTTCTGTTTATATTAGTTTCCATACTTGTAATAGTTATAATAATATACTAGGTATTAGTACTTGAGCACTCAATCATACAGAAGTTGTCTAAAAGAACTGGATAAATTTTTAAAGGAAACACACCAGAAAACTAACTCTCCAATTAAAGTGTATTAAACATAATAAAAATGCTAATATTTTTTACTGGATCTTTGTCAGGTTATCCAATATAGAGAATTCTAGTTGTAGAATCTTTCCAGTAGGGTCCTGCATATTCATTGGGAATTCAAATATATCCTGCATCAACTACCATCTCTTTTGGAATAGTCCTTATAGTTACATTCACATACCTAATTTGGGTCCCTAGAAGGTAGCTGCTACCTCAAGTTCAATCTGTGGTACTGCCCTTCTAAAATTATAATACACAAACCCCCACTGGTATTTTTTCTAATAATAAGCAGTTAGTAGATTCAATTATGTCTTAGTAAAGACATTTACTCAAATGGCTTGGAAAAACAGTCTTCATATCTAATATATATGTGTGTATGAATGTCAACAAAACGTTATAAGTCCACAAGTTGAAAAGATCAAAAAGGGACACATAGTAAATAACTTATTATTTTAAAAATCTATGTATTTTCTTTTATCAAAATACCCTATAGTTCAGGTTGAATAGTTTTATTTATGATTTTATTTGTTTAATTATATATATATATCTACATTAATAGTCAACAAGTATTAAGTACTTATTATGTGTATTGCAAGACATTATACTAAGTACAAGGGATACAAACAAGGGTAAAAACAGCACGTAAATAACTAAATACATATAAGATATATACTGAGTAGATGAAATATAATCTTATAGAGAAAGTACTAATTTATGGAAAAGGGGATGGGAAAGACCTCCTATAGAAGATAAGATTTTGAGTTGTTTTGAAATAACCCTAATAAGCTCAAAGGTGGAGATAAGGATTTGGGAAAGCATTCCAGACACATAAGAATAGACATTTCAAATGTATTAAATAGGGAAATTGAGTACCCTGTATAGGAAACAGCAGGTGGGTCAGTGCAACTAGACTTTAAAGTACATGGAAAAGAGTAATCTGTAAAAATTCTAGAAGGGCGGGAAGGCACTAGAATATGAAGGGATTTAACTGCCAAACAGAGGACTTTATATTTGATCCTGGGGGTAATGGTTGATGAGTTCCTGGGTAATTAAATGGGATTGACTGAGAAAGCCTGAAATACTGAAGAGATTATCACATTCCCTGAAGCAAGCAGAGAAGGGCACTAATGGGGATCAGCTCAGCCTTACAATCCTATCTCCCTGGAAGTCTTAGGAAACTCCACTTTGCTATATCTGATCAGAAAACCAAGTTACAATGTCAGATCCTCAAGGTTAAATTTTTCCTATAAATCTGTCCATAGCCTGTGCCATCTTTGCTGAATCTCTTTTAGGTTAGCTCACTTTGCCTTGTGATGTCCTTTTCATCCCTTCCTCATGCCTCAGAGTATCTCTCTTTTTCCTTGTTATAGCTAACTGACTCTTTTAGGATGCTAAACTCCCCCACGGATTTAGCCTGCTAGTTAATGGCATACTTCCACCTCATGGCATACTCCCTTTCTCCCCGTTAATGATATATTCCACAAGGGAACTTGTCTTTTCCCTTGTTAAATGTGAAAACCCCTTTCCTTTCCCAAATGTGTTTCATATTTATCACTCATGATGTCTGTTTTACCTCTTCATTTTGTCTGTAACCTCTTCTCACAAAGAAAGCACCTTTTGCCAGAGAGATCACCATTGTGAATTCTTCACATGTCCTTTGTTACTTGTACTTCGTATTTGAATTAGGAATTGTTACCAAACCCTACCATTCGGTGCTGACCTCATCATAGTGAGCCACTGGAGTTTACTGAATAAGAGAGAAGCATGGTCAAACCAGTGCTTTAAGAAAATCACTTTGGCAGCTAACTGGAGACGATATGGGAATGGGAGATTTGCAGCAAGGAGGCAAATTAGAAGGTTATTGCAGTAAACAGGCAAGAAGTGATGAGCCTTAGGCTGAATGAAGAAAAAGGGTCATACTCAAAAGCTGTTTTTTTAAAACCAACACTACTTCCCTCCCCCCCCCCCAAAAAAAAAGGGGGGAAAAACTATCCAAGAAATCAATTTCTCAAGACAATAAATATTTATTTGGCATTTGTTGTTTACTATATACCCAGCTCTGGGTTTGAAAAGTAAAAAGCATATCCCTGGTTCAACATATTCCCAATAAACTATTTCCCTAACAACTTTTCTTATTCATTTTGAACTCCAAATGAGTGAAAGATATTAGACAAACATCAAACTATCTCACACGCATTATAAGGAAATGAACCAATTGAAGCCTAACTGACAGTTCTAGATACTGATTATCAAAAAGCTAATATTCCAAGGAGACTGAGTCTTAAACCATTGCACAGTATTGAGGGGTGGGGGGAAGGAAGGGAAATTATCATACAAAAAGCCCACAGTGATAAACAGTGGTGAAAACAAAGAAATCATCCCTATGGAAGATTAGTTTCACATAAAAGAGCAATAAATTACCAGTTCCTAAAAACAAACTCTCAGATCAAACGTGTAATAGTGCTGCAAATGATGAAGGATAATTTGGAGACACTAATGTAAGTATTGGAACAGAAATAATAAGACTATGGCTAAATGTAAGTAGTGCAATCTGTAAAACATTGGCTAACATTGTCACAGTGCAAACAAGTATAGCAAGTTAAAGGTACACCTCCCAATTTAAGTACAGGGTTTGCACCCCTTGTGAAAATTTTGGCGATGTCAGCATTATGAGGATATTATGTGGTATAGAAGTGCTTGATACACCTTTTAATCATCCAATCAGGACTTTCACTGAGCACCAAGCTTTGTTTCTTTGAAAGACTCATCACCCACCTGAGTCAATCCATCACAAGGCATTAGTGTACAGGGAGGCTTCATGGTGCAATTCACACCATCCCTGGAAAACAATGACAGCATAGAAGAAAGAGGGAGAGGACAAAGCAATGTCAGGGGAGCATGAGGGTGGTTAGGCAAGTTATCCGAGGTACTGCTGAATGCACTTAGCAATATCTATTGACAGTGCTGCCAAAATAAGGACATTAGTTTTTTCTGTGGCTATTTGCTTGATAGAGTATTGCATTAGCATTAACCATGCCTACCCATTAGCTTTTAGAGTAATTTCCTTTCAAACATTGATCCAACATTTCTATCTTCTTACTCAACTGAAATCATAAGATCCTTTCTTGCTATTAGAGGTTATGATGGTAGCATCGGTTTTTATATAAATATCACCACTACAATTATACAACTAATAACATTCCATATACTGAAATTGAACATGAAGATATGCATAAAACTTTTTTGATATTAAAAGCCTTTTCAGTTTTGTTATTAATGGGGATTGTAACAAAAAAGAGTCCTGGCTTTGCAGTCAAAGGATCTTAGACAAATCATTTAGCCAAAATAAGCCTCAGTTTCGCTATTTGTTAAACAAAAGTTAGACTAGATGATCAATGATGTTCCTTTCAGCCCTATGATCTATGACTTCATTAATAGTGATTTATAATATTCACATATAGAGAGAAGTTAGTAGAGAACTCAGTAGAATAGACAAGAGAGTCACGTGGGGAAAGAAATTCAGCCACTCTAAAACTGCAAACTCCTTCTAAGCATCCTGAAATACTTGTGTCTTCTACCATTGACATATGCCAGACTGAACTAACAAAATAAGGGAATGATTGGCATTAGGGAAGGTGAAAAGGTAGGGGCAAACAATACTGGATGTTTAAGTTATTAAGATCAATCAATAAACATTTTTTAAACATCTACAGTATGTCAGGTACGGTATCAGGGATACCAAAAAAGGCAAAAGATAATCCCTGCCCTCAAGGAGCTCACAGAGGAGGGGATGGTGATCATCCAAACAAATTAAGCAAAGCAAGCAATATCCTTGATAAAGTGGAAAAAATGAGGGAAGAGACTAGAATTTTTAAAAGTTGGATGAAATTTTTACTTAGCACTTAAAAGAGGCTAGGGAGGTTAGTAGGCTGAGTTGAGAGAAAACACCAGCCCTGAAGTCAGGACCTGAGTTCAAATCTAACCTCAGACACTTAACACTTCCTAACTGTGTGACCCTGGGCAAGTCACTTAACCCCGATTGTCTCAGGAGGAAAAAAAAAGAGGGAGGGTCTTAATTAATAGGAGAGAGTAGTGTCCCACAAAACTAGAGAGAAGAGAGTATCAAAGAAGAGTGATCAATGGTGTCAAAGGCTCCAGAGGTCAAGGAGAATGTGAATTCAGAAAAGGTTTTTGGATTGGCAACTGAGAAATCATTAGTAACTTTGGAGAAAGCAGTTTGGGAGTGGGGAAGAGGGAATGATAAGGCCAGAAGATAGTAAGAGGAAAGAAAATGGAGATACCTATTGTATTTGGACTGTTTAGCTACAAGGGACAGAAAAAATATAAAAACTTTGAAGTATAAATACATGAAAGAAGAGAAACATAAAAAGGTAAACATGAATGAATATTGTTAAAGGACAAAACAGGAAGAAACTGCTTCCATCCAGCTATAAGGAGATGATACGTGTATGCTCACTCTGATCCCTAGCATCATGAGGGATAATAGAGGGACTCCAAAAGACAAGGCCTGGAGTAGTTCTGTTATGCCTTAATAATCTCAAGAAAAGAATGGAAAGTATTCGAATAACAAATAGACGGGGAGGAAGACAAAGGAAATTTAGGGCAAATTATCTTATAGTGAGGGTGCACAGGCAGATATCCAAATAAACAAAGAGGGAAGTGGGAAGGTAGGGAACAGCTGACACTTGAAGCTCTCATCTGAACTGGTAAATAGAAGGAAGAATATATACACGTACAAACACATACAGTAGAGTATAGAAATATTTTGTTTAACAGGTAACTAGGGAGAGCAGAAAAAGGGAGAGGTAGAATTAAGGAAAGGATAGATTAAGGGAGCAATTAATACTAAGAAAATAAATTCTAAAGATGTACCAAATGTTTGTAGATCTTTTTTGCAGTAGCAAAAAATGGGAATTTGAGGGGGTACTCCTTTAATTTGGGAACAGGTGAATAAATTATGATATGTAAATGTGATGGAACACTATTATGCTGAATTCTTAGCATAATGAATAACAAGAATTCCAGAAGACTGGAATGAAACATTTAACTGAACATGAAACATGCTACCTATCTTTTGATAAGAGGTGAAGGACTCAGAATGCAAAATGAAAAAAAAAATTTAGGACATAGTGTGGAAATTTATTTTAATTGAATATACATGTGTGTAATTTTTTTTTTCAGTTGGAATGGGGTACGACAGTAAGAAGGCAGATCCTGGTTGATTAAAGCAAAATAAATATACAAATGTTTGTGTATATATGTAAGTATGTGCATATAGATAAAGAAATAGCTATCATAATACATGCATACATATATATGTAGGTATGTGTATATATATATCAATACGATGACAAATCAAAATCAAGAAAGGAAGGAAAGAAGGAAGGAAGGAGGGAGGGAGGAAAGGAGGGAAGAAGACCAAGGCCTAGCTGTAATGCAACATTATGCCAGCAAGAGACAAAATCTTGATGTGGTCATCTTATCTGAGTATGAGAGGGCCTGGCCTAGTCATAAAATTCCAATCAATATACTAAAACTCAAGGTAGAAAAAACTATTTTTTTTTTGGTTGAGGTGTTTTTTAGTCATGTCCAACTTATCAAGAGCCATTTTAAAGGGTTTTTTTGGCAAAGATACTGGAGTGATTTAATTATTTCTTCTCTAGTTCATGTTAAAATGAGGAAACTGAGGCAAACAAGGTGCAGTGAGTTGCCCAAGGTCATACAGCTAATCGGAGGTCAGATTGAACTGAAGAAGATGAGTTTTACTCACTCCAGGTCCACCAACCTATCCACTGTATCACCTAGAAGCCATAAACAAACAGAAGAAAATATCTAATATAATAAAGAAATATGGGTTTAAAGAATTTCAACATAAATATCCAAAGAAGGAAATAACTCTAAAAACCTGACAATGGAAACTCAGAAAAAAGAATGAGTTGAACATAAGAACTTCACTAGTAAATAAAAGAAATTAAAAGAAAACTAAAATAAGAGATACAGAATGAAATTGGAAAACTTGAGAAATAATCAATACCTTACCCAAATAGTGGACATCCTGACAAACAGAATGAAGCAAATAGAATTCTATGATTCAATGAAGCAGCAAGAAATATTAAAACTAAGTAAAAAATTAGAACATTATAAAATGGAAAAATTATAACAACTGATACATCTCCTATCAAAAATAATGGATTAAGGAATCAAACTAAGAGATACAGCTTAAGAATCATTATACTCCCTGAAAATTATAACCAAACAAAAACCTGGATACCAGGTGAATGGTGTGGTAGATAGAGCATAGGAGATGCAAGTCAGGAAAACTTCAGGTCGAACCATGGCTTAGATACTTATTAGCTATGTGATTCTGGTCAAATAATCTACTTGTGCCTCAGCTTCCTCATCTGTAAAATGGAGCTCATAATAATACTTATATCATAGGGTTGTTGTGAAGATCAAATGCAGATAAACTATAAAGTGCTTTGTAAACTGTAAAGTGCTATACAAATACAAATAAATATCATTATTATTGCCATAGTCTAAAAATTCTCAAAAGTATCTGGAATTGTTAAAACTAGAAATCATAGTAAAAATATAAAAAATCCTCCAGTCTCCTCCTGAAAGAGATTTCAATGGTCAAAAATCAAGGTAAAAAAAAAAATACTAAAAGCATCCAAAAATAAGAGTATCAAGTACCAAGGAATTAGAGATCACACAAGACTAGGCAGAAATTAACTCTACTAGGTAGAAAATTTTGAAATATGTTATAATAATAGGCAAAATATAATGGTTTATAATTAAAAGATAGCATATCCTTGATTTATAAATGAGAATAATCCTAAAAAGGAAAAAATGTATTTTAATAGGATGGAGGATCTTTTTAGCATTTCTGTTGAGAAAAAACTGTACCTGAATTAAACTGTAAAATATAAATACAAGACAAAAGAAAAACCTAGAAAGGTAAATATATATATTTTTGCTATCTGAAGAATATTAAATAATTATCAAGAGCTTACATATTAATAGAAAGTGAATAGACCATTTTCCCTTAAGAATTGCATTGTCTTTAGGGGTCAAAGGTGTTGAAAAAGAAAGACAAATGTGGGGCATGTATATGGTTTTCTACTTCTTTAAGACAGTAAAAAAAGTAAACACTTTATTCAACAGAGAAGAGAAATAAAAGATCAATGAACTGGTAATACAACTAAAAAATCTATAAAAGCAACAAATTTTTAAAAACCGAAATTCTGAAAATCAAAGAAAAGATAAACAAAACAAATAAGATTAATAAAATAGACAAAGGAATAGTTCATTTGATTTTTTTTAAAAGGAAGCCAAATTATCAAAATAAAAAAGTAAAAGGAGAAAGCAAAACAGATGAAAGAGAAATCAAGAAAATTTTTAGAAATTACTTTCCCCAGTTACCTAACAAGTCATACATTAAATAATATATATTTCTTGCAAAAAAATATAAAATACCCAAATTAATAGAGCAAGTATTAGAGAATTTGTACAATTTTATCTCGGAAAATATACATTGAAAATATAAATGCAAAATAAAAAAAACCTAAATAAATTAACATGAATTTTATCAAAGAAAAATTAACTCTAATATGATATAAATTGTGTGGAAAAAATAAGGACTTTTCTAACACTTTTACTCAGGGTCTCAAATATTTTTACCACACCACCAATTGCAATGCAAACTAGTTCAAATAATTGTTTTTCCAAACACATTTGGCCTAGCTTGGTCAGGCAAAAATCTCATGAAAGTAGAATTTCCCACTGAGAGGACATATGCTGTAGTCTCAAAGGGCCAAAGCCATGCTTCTTTTACAGGTGGAACATGGGTCTGCTTCCTCAGTTGCTTATTTACATCTCCCTCATTATTATCCATTACTCCACTGCTCTCAATAAAGGTTATGAAAATGAAGGGGAATGTTGCCTCATATAATAAAAATTTATAAATTCCTGAAAAAAATGATAAAAGACTTTTGTACTTTAATTTTTACATTGAATGATTTATCATAAACTACTGAAATTTCAATGAAGATCTTATTTTTAAGTCAGGGAAAATCACATAATTCTGAACTTAAAGGAGCTATTTAATTAAAACCACTTGCTTATAGGCAATATTTGCAATAAAAGTAAATAAAAGGGATAACAACAATGAAACTGAATGTTGATATCAACCAAGGGCCTGTGTTCTGATGTTATTTCCCATGTGAGATTCCTATTTCTATCTAACTCTTAGCCTTTTTGCAATTGAGGTAAAATTCAATTTACTAGAAACATCTAGGTAATACAATAATAGATTATATTACAGTATCTGTGGGTATGCAGGCACCAGGAGGAGAAGTTGAGGAAAGAGACTTCCTTTTTCTTGGAACATCTCTGAGTCTGGGTCTATTGCCCTTGACATGCCAGGAGAGTCAGAGAACTGTCTTCAATGTTTCCTTTCTCTACCATAAATCAGTCCTATTTTTGTTCCTAAGGGTATACTGGAATTATCACATTTGTTCCTCTCAAATCTTTCCCTTCTCAACACTCTTGAAACTTTGTAGATGATCCTTGGGGCACGGTCAAGTTTCCTCTACCTGTCTGTTCAATGCACACAGTCTAAGAACTATGAGATTAGATGGTGCATTGGATAGAGCACTTGGCCTGGAGGCAGGAAGACCTGAGTTCAATTCTAACCGTAGACAGTTATTAGTTGTGTGACCCTGGGCAAGTCACTTAACCCTGTTTGCCTCAGTTTCCTCAAGTGTAAAATGAGCTGAAGAAGTATCTTTGCTAAGAAAATCCCAAAAAGGGTCATGAAAAGTAATTGAAAAATAATAGCAACTAAGGCCTATAAAACTAATTGTGTATTTGATTTCTTATTTTAAGGAGGGAGGTAGAGAGGTGAAAAGGTTGAAAGTTGAAATAAATCAATCACTCTACACTTTCATGCACATATATAGGTATATATAAAATGCATACAAAGCTGTTTAAAATAATTGTACATGCATAACATATATCAGATTCCTTGCTATCTTGGGGAGAGGAGGATGAAAGGGAGAAAAAAATAGTGGAACTTGAAATCTTACAAAATGTTGAATGTTGAAAACTATCTTTACATGTAATTGAAAAAAGTAAATACTATTAAGTGAAAAAAAAGTAAAATTAATTTAAATTTTAAAAATAAATACAAAACTGATTTAAAGTAACCTTATGGAGAAAGATGCAAGTATCTGGGGAAATCAGGATGCCCCATTGAACACAACCCACTTCTTAATATTTGTACCATCTACCTTTGGATAGCTTTTTAAAGTCTAAATCCTATTTAGATCAATACATTTCCTCTTTACAATGAAGTATATTCTTTTGTGTTAGATTCTTTCTGGATAAAATTTTGACACTATGTTGGAAACTGTGTATATTTAAGCCAGATGACAAAGAATGTTCCTTAAATACCTGATATTGGGAGGTTCAAAGGGTTTTAAATATAAATAAGGGTTGAAATTTTGATATTTATTACATGATTGAATTAAAGAATTCCTTAACTTTCAAACCACTAATAGTGCCTTTTTTGATAAGGGGTTTTAAACTTTAGGTTGGGACTTTTGTGGCAAGTAAAATAGTCTTAAAACATGTTACAAAGTTGTATTATTTTACCTTCTGGCCTAATCCTTGATAAAACTTGGAAATAAATACATCATTAGAGAGTACATTTGGAGTTCCAAAGGAAAATTAAGCAAATTCACAAAGAACACTTAGAGGCAATTCTACTATAAACAGCCCAGGAAAGTCTGAATTTTTTTTTTAAATTTTTCAAGGATCAGCTTACTAAAAGATAGATATCCAAAAGTCTAAGAGAATAAACTTCCCAAATCATCTAATCTAGTAGAATTAAAACGTATTTTGGCTTAAAAATTCCTGATTTAATTCAGAATTACTTCTCCCTAGGCAGCTTTAACTTATTGAAAAATACAATTAGAGAAATCTCTGTTTCTGTAGAATAGTAAATTGCCAGTAAATGAAACCTGAATAGAAGAAAAATGCAAATTTTTCTTATATTTTCTAAATATTGTCAGAATGCAATGAATAATTAATGGATAGAAAAATGAATAATTAAAAATCTAACTTGCTGGGCTTGCCTTCCTTTCTTCTGTTTTTGGTAGAAGAATAATTTTCTTGGGGGGCTAAGAGAAAAGAGAATTCATGGGAACAAAGAGGAGGAGGAGGAGTCACATTCACATTCTAAGTATCCCCATCTGTACAGAAACAGTAGGGGCACTGCCTAGGGGGTCCTCATATTTCATGTGTAATTAAACAACACAAAAGATGTTCTACATTGACTCATTCTATTAAGCTTTCCCTGACAACAATGATCTAACTGTGCAAACACATTGTCCTTAAGAAGGAAAGCTACTTTCCTACTAATATCATGCAGAAATGTTTCCTTGCTAAATTGCTTTATAGCTCAGGGGAGCTGGGATTCTATTCCCCTATTTAAAGAGTTGGAGGTTTAAAATTGAAACAGTTAAAGTCTTTATAAAAGAAATAATTATTCCCCTCCTTGTTGTACTTAACAGTCATGGAATTTATCAGTGTCATGAAACTGGCCAACATATATAACCTTTCCTAGAACATCTTGACCTGTAGGGAATTTAGTCCATTTGCCTATTTTACCACTGGTTTCCATGTTGACTTCATTCTACTTTGTATGATTTAGATTGCAAGAAAGAGTTATCTCAGCACAACAGGGAGTAATAAGGAGAAAGACAAAATATATTCTAAATATAACTAAATGAACAAGAATAAATCAACAAAACAAAGAATTCTGATTGGGACTTTGAAAGAACTATTGAAAATGTGTTATGATACTTTATGTTATGATAATTCATTTAAATGTAAATAGTTATTAAGCTGGATTTATTGATTGTATCAATGTTTCAGCGCCAAATTTTGAATAAGATATTTATTATGTATATTCCCCATTCAAGAACTATGGAATATAAGTAATTTGGAATACTACTCTTCATACACTCTACATTTCAGCCAAATTATGCTACTTGCTGTTCCTTACACATGACATGTCATGTCATCCCATCTCCATGCATTTACACAGGCTGTTTACTGTACCTGGAATGCATTCTTATCTTCTCTGCCTTGTAAGATACCTAGTTCAAATGCCCAAAGGGCTCTCAAACTGTGCATACCCTTTGATCCAGCAGGGTCTCTACCGAGCCTATATCCCAAAGGAACCTTAAAGAAGGGAAAGGGACCTGTATGTGCAAAAATGTTTGTGGCAGCCCTGTTTGTAGTGGCCAGAAACTGGAAACTGAGTGGATGCCCATCAGCTGGAGAATGGTTGAATAAATTGTGGTCTGTGAATATTATGGAATATTATTGTTCTGTAAGAAATGACCAACAGAATGATTTCAGAAAGGCCTGGAGAGATTTACACGAACTGATGCTGAGTGAAATGAGCAGGGCCAGGAGATCATTACACTGCAACAACAAGATTATGTGATTATCAGTTCTCATGGACATGGCTCTTTTTAACAATGAGATGATTCAGGTCATTTCCAATAGACTTGTGATGGAGAGAATCATCTGTACCCAGAGAGAGGACTGTGGGGGCTGTATATGGATCATAACATAGTATTTTCATCTTTTTTGGTTGTTGTTTATTTGTTTATTTGTTTTCTTTCTCATTTTTTTCCTTTTTGATATGATTTTTCTTGTTTGACATAACTGTGGAAATATGTATAGAAGAATTGTACATGTTTAACATATATTGGATTACTTGCTTTCTAGGGGAGGGGTGGGTGAAAAGGGGGGAAAATTGGAATACAGGGTTTTGCAAGGGTGAATGATGAAAACTATCTTTGCATATATTTTGAAAATAAAAGGCTATTATTTAAAAAAATAATAAAAGGGAAAAAATACCTACTTTGATATTCCACTTAAGTGAGATACTTTACATGAGGCCTTTCATGACTACTGTCACAAGCACCACTACCCCTGCTGCTGATGTCATTCCCTGCAACTTACCTTATGTATTTACTTGTGTATGGTTCTCTCCAATAGAATTGGAGAACAAGAGATCAGAGATTTATTTATTTGTTTGTTTGTTTATTTTACCTTTGTATCCCTAGTGCCTATCATCATGCCTAACACATAATAAGGCTTAATAAATAATTGCAAATTGATCAGTTGATTGATTATATATTAACTACAAAGAGAAGTTGCTTGGTCCACATAAGACTGTGGTATTTTAATTTTATTTTAATATTTTAAGTATTTTAATTCGGTATCTATATCTGAAATATTGGACTAGAAATTTTGGAATATCCCTTGACTGCTCTCTTTCCTCTCCAAATGTTGTCAGTCACCAAGACATGGAAGTTCTTCCAGTATAATATCTGTTATTCATCCATTCTCTCCATTTCTTTTGTTACTTCTGCAGTCTAGACTCTTATCACATTATACTTAAACTATTGAAATAGTGTCCTAGCTCAAGTCGATAATATGTAAGTCATCCTCTTGTTGAAAAGTCTCCTCACCATCTGACTTAATCTGACCTTTTGGACTCTTCCCACCTCTTAAAAATTATGTCTCATTATTTAATCTGTTGCCATTACATGGCCCTCTTCAACAATGAGATGAACGAAATCAGTTCCAATGGAACAGTAGTGAATTGAACCCGCTACACTCAGGGAAAGAACTCTGGGAGATGACTATGAACCATTACATAGAATTTCCAATCCCTCTATTTTTGTCCACCTGCATTTTTGATTTCCTTCACAGGTTAATTGTACACTATTTCAGAGTCCGATTCTTTTTGTACAGTAAAATAATTGGACATGTATACATATATTGTATTTAACTTATACTTTAACATATTTAACATGTATAGGTCAACCTGCCATCTGGGGGAGGGGGGGAGGAAGGAGGGAAAAAGTTGGAACAAAAGGTTTTGCAATTGTCAATGCTGAAAAATTACCCATGCATATAACTTGTAAATAAAAACCTATAATAAAAAAAAATCTGTTCCCATTTCCCTATGAATATATTATGTGCATTCCTATCTGAATATTCATTCATACTATTTCTCCTGTCTAGAATGACTTCCTCACTTCTTTTGTCCTATCTAAGTCTCATTATTCCTTCAAGGCTAAACTCATGTTTCATCACATCCATGAAGCCCTTCTGATCCGATAATCATGCCATGCAGTAAATTCTGGCAGTGTTTTTTGTTCCTTAAGCCCTTAACAGGTGCTATTTTATATCTAATTTTTAGACTAGCCATACCTTGTCCACTAACAAAACTAAAAAGAACAGTATCTTACATTTATTTCCTAGGATCACTATGGCCTAACAGAATCCCTATACATAGTATGACCCTGGTGCATTTTTCTTTAAGATGTTTATAATTTCTATCATCACCTGTCTTCTTCGCAGAAATTTTAGGAACATATGGCAGCCTGAACAAACTGACTAGTAAATATATCTCTAAATGTCAGACTAAGTAGTTTTTGCTAGGTTGCAGAGACAACAGGGAATCTTTAAAGACTTTTAACCCTTTACAAAACTTGAAACAGAAGCTATCCTTATAATTCTGAGGTCCTACAAAACTTAGCCCAATTGAGACCTTAAATTTTTCCACACCAACTTTCAGCATTTACCCAAATGATTGTATATGTATTAACTCATTCATTTCCATATCTGCATGGAAAAATTTCAATAATCACTTGCTATTTCATTATTACAGTATCAATCCCTATTGCTAAATATTATTTTTTAATTAAAAGAAAATAAATGGTCTAGGACACCTTTGTTATTGTTCAATCATTTTCAGTAATGTCTGATTCTTTGTGACCCCATTTGAAATACACTTGGCAAAAATACTGGAGGAGGTTTTCCATTACTTTCCCCAGCTCATTTTATAGATTAGAAATTGAGGCAAACAGAATTAAGTGACTCGCCCAGGGTAACACAACTAGTAATTGTCTGAGATGAAATTTAAACTCAGATCTTCTGACTCCATGCCCAGTGTCTATCTACTGAACCACTTAGCTGTCTTTGGAAGAGACTCCAAGGCAGTTATTAACCCAAAGGGATTAGCTGATTATCAAAAGGATTTCATGCAAGGTGGAGGAGCAAAGTTCTAGAATAAATTTTACTTCACTTTTGACTCCTCTGAAAATATGATGAAGATTGCAGCATGTAAAAAGAGAGAATAAAGCACAGGACCCAGTATTTGAGAGCTGGAAGAGTTCTTAGAGATCATTTCTTTAGCCCAGGAAACCTTAAACTGGTATCTTGGAACTTCTCAGTTTTGTTTTTTTTTTTTAATATTTTGGTACTTATATTTCAATATAATTGGGTTCCTTTGTAATCAGATTTATTTTATTTTATGTACTTAAATTTTTTATTCTGAGAAAGGGTCTATAGACTTTAAATTACCATAAAGTTCCATTAAAAAAAATAACTTTTTCCTCTTATTTTATATAAGAAATGACTTGCTAAAGATCACATAATGAATTAGTGACAAGGTCAAAACTAAAATAGAGGTTTTTTGTTTCTAGCAGAATTCTTACTCGCCATATCTCTGTCTCCACACACTTTATAGATTACTTTCTCTGTCTCTGTCTCTTTGTCTCTGTCTGTCTGTTTGTCTGTCTGTCTCTCTCTCTCTCTTTCTGTCTCTCTGACGTAATTGGGATTAAATGACTTGCCCAATTCATATAGCTAGTTCATACAGCTAGTAGGTATTAATGTCTGAGGTCACATTTGAACTCAGGTCCTCCAAGGGCAATGCTCTATCCACTGAGCCTCTATCTAGCTGCCCCTCTCTAGTTACTGATTCCTGTTATTAGTTATTCTGACTCTCATCACTGATATACTTCATACAATGAAGTAATATATATTTTAGTATTTTGCCAACTTTAAAGCTATATATATATATATAAATATATATATATATTAATATTACCATTTTTCAATTCAAACTTATCCCTCTCTGATTTCCCACATTACTCTGCATGCCCTTTCCATTATGGCTTCTAAAATCTCTATATTGTTAAAAAAACAAACAAACAAACAAACAAAAAAAAAACCACCACCACAACAACAGCAACTCCTCTTCATCTTCAATCCTTTCTCCTTACTTTCCTCCATTTCCTTGCATGAACTGAAACATGACTCTTTTTCTGAGGCTCCCTACCACACTTCCCTATCCTCATGACGATCTTTTCCTCTGTAAGGACCCATAAACATCCTTAACCTCCTCTCTGTTCTCCCTTTTCTAGCCTCCCTTTCCTCTTTCCAATATAGATTTTACAACTAAATCTCCAAGGTAAAGTCCTTCTTCACCTTTAAATCTATTGTCTCCTGAATCTTCCCCTGTAAACACAGTTGATCTTTGGGTGTGTTTTCCTCCCCCACCCCCAACTCTTGACACTACTTTTCTGCCCTCATCCCTATATATTGCCTGCCTTTCATTCTTCTAATTCCAAGCTTCTACATGTTGCTAAAGGAGTAAGAAAAGGCTGATTGGGGCCGCTAACAATTCATCCCTAAGTGAATGATGAACATATGAAGTGCTTACTAGGCCCTAGGGAATAGGACGATAGAAAAACTTCTGCCCCCTAAAAGTTTGCATTTTAATGGGGAACGACACCCTATAAAGGGAGTTTGTAGGGGGCTAAGCAAGGCTGCATAGTCTGGCAGAAAGTTCCCAACAAGATGAGACAACCACTCACTTAATCGGAGCCTGGGATGGCCCCAGAGGGAGAGTTCAGGGTTCCGATGGGAGAGGAATAAGGAGGTTAAGGAGTAAGATTGGAGTACATACAGGCAGCAGGGATCTGATCTTGCTCCAGCTGCGCAATACTTTGATCACCTTGGATTAACTCTCTCTCTGAACCCGTTTCACTGGGGAGCTTCCATTTCTTAAAGCTTCTATCTCCACCTCCACACCCACGCCCCTTTTCGCCACAAATGACCTTGCCTCCTACTTTACAAAGAAGATTCATTCAGGCTGCCGAGAGCTCCTTCTTCCACCCTCCTCCACACAACAGAAACTTTTATTTGTCCACTAGTCCAGACACTAATCCTCCCTAACAAGAATAGCCTTGATCCCATCCTCCCTGGCCTGGTCTGGGAGGTCACTCTCACCAACTCTCTCCCCTTACTTCTCTCACCTCCTCCCTCACTGTTCACTAGCTCCTTAATCTTACTTGCCATCCCCTCTTCCTCTTCTCCTACCTCACCCAAGTACCAGGGTTTCAGGAGGCACTATCCTAGGACCCCGAGTCCCCCTTCTCTACCCTCTCTTTGTTGTTGATCTCGTCGGCTCCCCTGATTTCGATTGTCGTCCTGTCTATATCCTGCTTCATACTTGTCTGTGTTAATGCTGAGCCACCCAATAAGACTAGAAGTAGTTTCTTTAGGAAAGTATATTTAGTATACTTTTAGTATAATTTAGTATAATTCCTTGTACATTTTTCTTTTGTCTCAGTCCTGTGATTTCATCAATGTGGGGAACTCACCCTGAGGAAACTCCCTCTCCCAATATAGGTTTGCAGCTGTTCTGAAGTTTATAATCTTAAAAAGTTGTTATTGAGAATTTAAGTGACTTGCCTAGGGCCACACAACCAATATATAATAGAGTGAACACAGATCTTCTTCTATCTACTAGGCTTTCCTGACTCTTGCCTTGTATAATAGGGCATAAACTTAATAAATCTTTGTTAAAGGTCCTCAAAGAATTTTTAAGAGCCCCCTAAACAGTAAACCAATCAACCAGATGTTCTCAATGTGGTAAAAAGGGAGGTTCCCAAGAAACCTTGGAAAAACAAACAAGTTCTAATTTGGGGTAAGGGAATGAGATAGAATGCAAATCCTTCTATTGGCCCATACCAAGGACCATTTTTAGAAGAAAATGAGAGCCAAACCATACAAAAGGACCAAAACATTCAGCTAAGTTTGTTTTTTTACTTGTCTTTTCTGCCTGGAAGAGGGAAAGGTCAAAATACTGCAGCCACCCTTTTCCCCTTCTCATATTGCATCCAGAGTTATGATATCCTGGAGCCCAAAGTCAGGGTAGAGAGAACCTGGATATATAAGCAATATGCTTTATAGCAAAGAAAAGGCTGCAAATAAAGAAGACTCTTTACCAAACACTATTTTTAATAAATAAGTGAACTTAAGGAAAGAAGTGAGCTCTTTTAGGAACCTGGAGAAGGTCACCTTGTCTGAAGCTAATTTTATAACATGCTATTGTAATAATAGCATGTTGAGGTAACAGTTAACTGAAGCACTTTTCTTTAGCACACACATCCAGGTTAATTCTGCTCAGGGGTTCCTCTCCATTGGTGAGTTGTTTTTATGTTTGTTTTTTATATATAATTAGTAAAAGGTGACATTTTTGTTTAAGGACCCAGAATTTATGCTTTTGTCACGGCTGCCAAATACTGAAGGCATATAAAGACTCAGAATTAAATATGATACTCCTGATTCCATTCAACAAACATTTTTTTCCCAGCTAATCTATGCAAGGCACTAGTTTATTTTAAGCTAGTAGTTCCCTTCCAAGCACAGTTGAAGAGCTATCTCCCTTAGCAGGCTTCTGATCCTTTTGGCCCCCTCATTGCCTCAATTGTTAACGTTCTCTCCCTCTTGAAATTATTTTGTCTTTTATCAATTTGGTATTTATCTATGTACTCGTTTTGCTTCCTCTCCTCCCAAAAAGTTTTCTTTGAGGGTTGGGACTATTTTTGCTTTTGTATTGTTAGTGCTTAGCATAGTTCCTTGCATGTTGTTGGTACTTAATGTGTATTGAATTGAATTTGATCAGGTCTAACATCCAAATTAGACTTTAATCCACAAAATGTCATGACTTTTCTTTATGAAAACTCTATGGGAATAGAAGGAGGCAGTGTTTAAAAAGGCCAGGGTGGGGCATCTAGGTGGTGCAGTGGATAGAGCACCAGCCCTGAAGTCAGGAAGACCCCAGTTCAAAATCTGGTCTCAGACACTTAACACTTCCTAGCTGTGTGACTCTGGGCAAGTCATTTAACCCCAATTGCCCCAGGGAAAAAAGATCGCTTAAAAAGGCCAGGGATTCTTAATTTGAAGTTTGCATATCCCCACAAAGTTTGTGGATAGATTTCAGAGGATCCATAAAATTGGATGGGAATAAAATTGCATCTTTATTTTAACCAACCTTTGGCTTCCTTTGTAATCCTTTTGTATTTTATTTTCTGTATATAAAAACATTATTCTGAGAAGGGGCCCATAGGCTTTCCCAGAATGTGAAGGGGTCCAGAACACACACACAAAGTAAAAATACCCTGATGTAGACAGTGGAATTTAAAAAAAAAAAGTTTTAATAGATTCAAACCCATTCCAGAAGCAGTGTCCCTTCTGCTTTTATGATTCAGGCCAGTGTGTACACAGTTGCAGTGGACACAATGGATTTTCATTTTATTATCTAAGGTACTTGCTTCCTAGTATGTAAGCCCATCAAATAGTTTAGAATTGTCATAAATATCAAAGGAGGGACATTTATTCTTCCATCTCCTAAAAAGAAACGAATTCTCTCAGTGCTCCATATACCATTCCCTTTCCACTCCCACAACATTTAATACACTCAATATTTGGTAACTCTTGAATGAACTGAATGGAAAATTTGCATGCTTCTCCTAGACGTGCCCTTTTCTTGATAGAAAGTAGCTTTTTTTTTTTTTTTACCTCTGGCCATTCTTGTTTCCCATCCTCCTAAATTAGCAGGCAGAAAATATTGTCACTGAAGTCTCCTGAGTTAGGAAGCTGTATAGGAGCATACAATAAAAGTTTTAATTAATTCAAACTCATTCAGGGAGCAGGATGATTCCTTTTCCAACTATTCTCCAAAACTTAAGGACAATTTTCCCTGATCACATATCATGTATTTCTAATCAAGCCTTTCTGTCCAAATAGTTTTCAGACTTCATGTTTAAAATGATGACTTGACCAAACTATGGCATTTCCTGGACTATTAATATGGCAGAATGGATAGCATGTTAGATGAGTCAGAAGATATGGTTTCGTATTTCACTTACACACATAAGTAAAATATAACCAGACCTAGTTTTCTCATCTACAAAATGAGAATAATAATAATATGTCACCCATTGGGTTGTTGCAAGGATGAAATGAGATAGGCATTTTTGCAAACCCAAAGTACATTATATACATGTTACCTAGGGTTGTAATAATAACTATGTATGATACATAGGAAGTGGTAAAATGAAAAACAAAATTAATATATTTTTGTTTTTGGAGGCATCTATCTAGTTGGCCTTTTAATATAAGAAGCATCAAATCTTACACCTGATTTCAGAATCTTTGTGAGATATACACACAAAAGGTATTTAAAGACTACCTTACGCATAAGCCACCTACTCTGAATTGGAGCAGAGTTATAATAATAATAAGTTTTAATGCTGGTCATAGTTACTGTGTACTATCTGAAAGATTGTACTTTCTTTGATAATTGAACACCTCTTAATGAGTCATTCATTTTTTTTTTATTGTGCATTTTTAAATTACTAGACTTCAGTACACAAGTTCTTTAATAATTCACAGAACCTAAATTGATCAGAAAACATGGCATTTTTGAGTGGAAGGAACTTGAGAGATTATCTAGCTGAGTGATGTCAAACTCAATTAGAAACAGGTTCCACCAAACCATATATTCCTGCAAGCTTCATATTGAATTAGTTAAAAAATGTGATATTGTCTATGTTTCATATATTTTTATTAAATTTTAATTTATTCTATGAAATATTTTAATTTATTTATTTTATTAAATATTTCCCAATTGCATTTTCATCTAGTTTGGCCATAGTCTGAAGTGTTATAGGCTACATGTTTGACACCTCCAAACAAGTCAACCTTCCCTCTCCACATTTTACACAAAGAAACTTAAGCCACAGAAGGGATTCATTTACTGAAACTCATACTTGGAATCATTGATAAAAGTTGGAATTAGACCCCAGGTTTCCCAACTCTTAGCTTTATGATCTTTGGCTATATTAAATCCATCATCTGTTATCCCCCTTCTTTCACTCTACTCCAGCTTAAACCATCAGCCATGCCTGCCCTTTTCTCTCCTACCGCAGAGTTTCTGCTCAAGTCATCCTGTGTAGATGGCACACATAAGTTCTCTACTTTCTCCCACTTTTTTGAAATATTTACCCTTTGACTCACATGTGCAAAAATGTTTGTGGCAATCTTTTCTGTAGTGGCAAGAATCTGGAAACTGAATGGATGCCCATCAATTGGAGAATGCCTGAATAAGTTATGGTATATGAATGTTATGGAATATTATTGTTCTGTAAGAAATGACCAACAAAATGATTTCAGAGAAACCTGGAGAGACTTACATGAACTCAGGCTAAGTGAAATCAGCAGAACCAGGAGATCATTGTACCCAGCAACAATAAGATTATATGATGATCAATTCTGATAGGGTGCTTTTCAACAATGAGATGATTCAGACCAGTTCCAATTGTTTAGTGATGAAGGGAGCCATCTACACCCAGAGAGCGAACCATGGGAACTGAATGTGGTTCACCACATAGCATTTTCACTCCTTTTGTTGTTGTTTGCTTGCATTTTGTTTTCTTTCTCATTTTTTCCCTTTTTGATCTGATTTTTCTTGTGTAGCATGGTAATTGTAGAAATATGCAAGAATTGCACATGTTTAACATATATTGGATTAATTGCCATCTAGGGAAAGAAAGGGAAAAAATTTAGAACACAAGCTTTCACAAGGATGAATGTTGAAAATTATCCTTGCATATGTTCTGAAAATAAAAAGCTTTAATTAAAAAATACAAAAAGGAAGAAAAAAAATACTCATAAACAGATAAAAAATTGTATATTTATTTTTTCTTCATTAGCCATGTCTCCCTCCAAAAAGAAAAGAAAAAGAAAGAGAATAAAAAAGTTTCAATTTTTAAAAATATATATTTACCTTTTCTTTTAAGTATTCAGGGATCAGAAAGAACACTTGATTTAGAGTTAGAGGACCTGGATTCAAATCCTAAATCTGCCATTTACTATCTATATGATCTTAGGTAAGTCATTTCTTGCCTCCAAACCTCAGTAAAATCTTCTGTAAAATTACGGGGTTGAATTAGAGAACTTCAAAGGTCCCTTCTGCTCTAAATATATGATCCAATAGACAGAATGCCTGGAAAAGGAAATAGTAAACCCCTCCTATATCTGCCAAGAAAACCCCAAATGGGGTCATGAAGAGTCAGACACAACTGCAACATGACTCAACAATAAAATGATCCTATGATCTCCTGCCTTGCCAGTTCTCTTCCTTCTCAAATTTCTTGTAGCATTTTGCCAAGACCTTTCCTTTATACATTACAATTTGTATCATAATCATTGCATACATCTTCCATTAGATTATAAATGTCTTCAAAGTGTGTTTTGTGTCCGTAATTTTGAATTCCTAAAGCCTAATATATATTCCTCATGCCCTGCATATAATAAATGCTTAATAAATAGTCATTCAGATTGAATAAAACAGAAAAGAAACTGATTGACAAAGACTATTCTAATTTTAAAATTCTTCACAATTTAGCTCTAGGCTACTTTTCTGAATTTATTATGCATTAGTTCTCTGCAGTCAGGCAAACTGACCACCTCCCTGTTCTTCATACATGATATTGCATTTGCCATCTCCCTGGCTTTGCCCAAGGCTACTTCCCATGCCTGATACTCACTCTCCCCTTAATTCCATCTTTTAGAATTTCTAACTTTTTTCAATAGTCAACTCAAATGCCACCACTACATGATGGCTTTCTTGATCCCTCTTCCCCCAGAGACAAGCATTACCCTACACTCTGGCCAGCAATACCTTATATTTATTCTGTATAGATTTTCTATTTATGTATATGTGTATGTATTATTTTTTCAATCTAATATAAGAAGTAAGAATAATTTTACTTTTGTTTTTAAATCCCTGCCTTCTTCCCAACTTAATAAATGCTTATTAATTGGTTGTTTGATAATCAATATATCTTGACAAGTGCTTCAAAATTAAATATATTACTTTCATCATTGAAGTAGAAAATATAATTATGTAACAAGAACTTGGCCTGTGCTAATGTCTTAGAGTAGTCTCTTATTAGTGATTTAAGGAGTCTGGGAGCTCAGATGAAAAGAAAATGGCCAAATAGATTAGATCTGAGGCCTTTTTGAAGATATCTCCAATTCTGGCTACACAGCCAATCAAATGACCTCTCCTATCCATGTAGTGGATAGGAGACAGACCAGACAGAACCAGTTGCAGAATGTCTAAGCATGTTCCAGAGTCTGTCCAGAAATTCCTTTCCCTTCCCTTTCATGGCACGTCATCATTACTCTTCCAGAAACAAGCTTCCCAACTTTTTGCTCGTGGGGAACAGCATGAGAATTGGTTTCCAAATGGACCAATTCCTGCCTGTGAATGAACTCCCAATTTTTCTATGTAGAACTCTAATATGCCCCCAAATAGCTCAACTGCATAATGGACTCTGAAGGCAGACCCAGGACAGCCAAGTGTTTTCTGCAGAAAAGCCAAGAATCTTAATTCAAAAAAAGGCCAACATGGTAATGTTTCATTGCATAGCAACTCACTATACAGACAACCAAACTTATATAATGTATGACTCAGAGACAAAATGTATGACTCAGACAAGTGATTGAATAGGTAATATCTGGTGATTTTCTCTGCAGGTCTCTTCAGCAATGCATTTTATTTGTTATGCCACAGTTCTCTTTTATTGTCCTGACTCAGTTTCCCTAATTATCCTGACTCAGTCCAGCCTCAGTTTCCCTGCTTCTCAGTTCTGCAAAACCTCCCCTCCTTCTTTATCAGAATATTTGATAAGGATAAAAGATCTTATATTTTAAAATAGCAGAAAGCTTCTCCCCATCCCAAGCTATCGGAATGTCAGATACTGACTTATCAAGATTCCTTTCCCCATATCCGGGGTGCCTCCCCCTGATTATGTCATCTCATCTCCAGTGGCTCACCCCACCCTGTCAGAGTCCTGTTCCCGCTCTCAGAACCCTGACTCCACCCCTGCCTCCCTCTACCCCTGTATCTGAGCCATGTGTATATACCTCATTGAGAACTCTGGTTGTTTGTGGATTCTTGGAGATGATAGTCTCGTTCAGCCCTGGGACCAGACCATGGATCCACTTTCTCCATTTAATAAATTATTAAATATTCTCTAATCCCTATCTGGCTCAGTTTCTCCAGCATTACATATTAAATGGAAAATTGTTTTTTCTCCTACCCAGAACCCTAACTAGCATGGGACACTTTGGGGCTTTTCCTCAAAGTATAGGGAGAAGATGTTTCCTCTCTATGGAAATCTGTTGCACCATGTGGTCATCTTCCAGCCTGCAATTATGTTTTCCCATTTACCACCACATTTGAATCCAGGCTCTACCAGCTTTGTGACTTCTTTATCCTTTAGCTCAGCTGGACTTCTTTAATCTAGCAAGGGCTATGGGGAAAGGAGAAAGAGTGACTGGCCTGGAGTCAGGAAGTCAAATTTGTTCACATCTGGCCTGAGTTCAAATGTGACCTGAGATATTTCTTAGCTCTGTGGCCCTAGTCAAGTCATTTAACTTTAGTTAGCTCATCTGTAAAATGAGTTGGAGAAGGAAATGTCAAACCACTCCAGCATCTTTGCCAAGAAAATCCCAGATGGGGTCACAGTCAGATATAATTGAAAATGACTTAACGACAAAAATAGACCAAATTCTTAGTCTTCAGAGATAATTTCATATTCACAAAAGTATACTCCTTTCTTTAAATTGTCTTCTGTCCATGAGCATAACTGATTCCTTCATTTGTAAACTTAAAAAAATAATCAATCCTTCCCTTTCTTCCCCATCATTCCACTTTTCTTCAGAATTTGGCTTAAAAATCATTCCCTCCAATAAATCTTCCTTAATTAATTCTTCCCCCCATCATAATTCAGTGCCATATCTCTTAGTGGCAAATTATCTTTACTTGTGTTATTTTCAAAATATTCTTCAAGTCTTATATACACAAAGGGTACGGATCAAAAGCCAGTTCTCCTGACTCCTGGCCCAATGCACTTTTCCATATATGAATGTTAGCTATTACATCTACTATTACCATGAAAGACAATAATAGTACACAAAACACTGAGTCAACTTTACTCATCTGCTAGAAAATAATCTATCGTGAGTTTATCCTGCCAGTCCCATTCTGTCAGTTCCTATTCTATACAAAGAAAGATATGAAAACACATACTAGTCAAATGAAGGCTGTGTGGTTTAGGCTGATGCTTTACATTAGTCTGGGAGATTCTGCTTCCAATTCAGATTATAGGAAAGGATCTGAGCAGGGGCACATTCAAGCTCTCTTTGGGTCAGATATTCCCAGGAGAACTTCAGTGTTCATTTAAAAATATTGTGAGTTACCTGAGCATCAACAGTATTCAAAGACATATAACTAAGTCAAACAAATATGATTCAGATGACTCCATTATGTATCATAAGTAGCACAGAAAATTGAGAGTTAATATAATTATAGTTGATTTGACTATTACTATTCCCTAGGTTGCCTTAGAATATAATAACCAGCTTAATATAAAGAAATTTATTATTATTACTATTACCACTAATAATAATGCAGAGAATCACAGTAATTAAGTAGGCAGAGCTTAAAGCTGAGTATCTGGAATGGTTCTACCTACATTTGCTAAACATCTCAGTTTAAAAATAAAAGGACCTATTGGTACAAAAATATTTATAGCAGCTCTTTTTGTTGTGACAAAGAATTGGAAATTGAAGCAAATGCCCATCAATTGGGGAATGACTGAATAAGTTGTGGCATAAGTAGTGGAATACTATTGTGTTGTAAGAAATGATAAGCAAGTGGATTTCAGAAAAACCTGGAAAAACTTACATGAACTGACATAATGTAAAGTGAGCAGAACCAGAAGAACATTGTACATGGTAATAACAATATTATATAAAGATCAACTGTGAACGACATACCTGTTTTCAGCAATACAATATTCTAAGACAGTTCTGAAAGATTTATGCTATCTTACCAGAGAAAAAACTGATGGGGTCTGAATGTAGATGGAAGCATACTTTAAAATAAAATCTTTCTTTCTTTCTCTTCCTTTCTTTTGTCTGTTTTCTTTGACAACCTGACTAATATGGAAATATATTTTGCATGATTGCATATGTATAACCTATCAAATTTCAAGTAAAAGGGAGGAAAGGAGAGAAAGAACTTGGAATTGAAAGTTAAAAAAAAAAACCCCACAAATGTTAAAAACTGTTCTTACATGCAATGGGAGAAAATAAAATACTTATTAAAAAAAGAAAAAGATCTCAAAAGACTAATAATTCATACTACATTCATCTTAAATCAGAAGGCAAAACCTCTGAATACTTGTCACAGATCCAGAAAGATAAAAATCTCTGCAATGCATGACAACATGTTTGTCTAATCTCCATAGTGCCATAATGGGCTAAAATCAGGTAAATCAATAAGGAGCTTTGGACTGGGAATTGAAAAGGTTTTGTTCCAGTCCTAATGCTGCTGCTAACTTGTTCTGTATATGGTCTGAGGACAAGTCCCTTTCCTTCTCTGGAGCTCAGTTTCTCATCTGTAAAATGGGGATAATCATATCTGCTTTTCAGGGATTCTGTTAGTTTCAACTGATGTTACAGTTTTATAGCATGTGAGAACTAAAAGGATCTTTAAAGTCCATCTGGTTCATTTTATAGATATGGGAACTGAACTCTCTTGAAAGGAAGTAATTGATCCCAAATGACACAAATAACTAGGGACAGAGCCTAGATCAAGGCTCAAGTCTCCCGATTCCTGGTCCAATGCCCTTTCTGCTAGCTATGCTACATCTTTACAATTATAAAGTATTTATAGAATTATCCAAGTTACTAATCATGACAAGTCTTAGCTTTTTAGACCTGGGAGGTACCCTTAATAGCTTATTCAAACCTTCCATTTTACATATAAAAATACTAATGTTTCTTTAGAAAATAAACTAATTTTCTCAAGGTGACAGACTGAGTTAGCTGTAAAAATAATATGAAGAACTGATACTGATATAGTGCTTTAGGGTGACAAAGAGCTTGGCATACATTAATACGTTTGCTTCTCACAACTACCCAGTGAGGGAAGTGTTTCTAGTATTATTATCATCATTTTATATAGCAGAAAACTAAGTCTGAGAGAGTTTCCATGACTTGCCAGGATCACACAGATGAAAAGTGTGATTCTGAATTCAAAGTCAAGTCTCTCTAAAGAGCAGAGACAGGACTACTATCCAAGTCCTAGATCACCTGGTACCCAGTCCAGTGATCCCTTAAACCCAATAAGGAATGGAGTGGTTCTAACAGTATTTGAAAACCAATCTCTTATTGGTGCTGATTCAAATTTTGACTCTATTCCTTGAGACCAGCAGCCTTCCCTCAGATTCTATAGCAATGTTCTGTGCAGTAAAAGGAACCAAGTTTATTTATTTCACAAAATATTTCTAGTTCATTAGTGTGGTTCTCTACTCGGTAAACACAGATTACAACCCTCCCTGCTTTAGTAGACCTTCACAAGTTGGCCGAAGACACTCAGCCTTTTGGCTGGCCTTTTAGTTTTTGCCTCTCCACACATCAAAGCTGGTCCTTGGATAATGGTAGACGCACAGCGCTTCAACCAGACCCAGACTCAACCCCTTTCCAAGCTTGGAAGAGCTGCAAGAACTTGTCCTTCACTGGCCGGGCCTTTAGCAGCCCGGGATCACTTCTGTGTCACAATGAGCATGAACTGTAGCAGAGGATGCTTACACCCCGGCAGAGGCCAAATCCTGAGGCTGACTGCAGGGTTGTCCTGGCTGTGCATGTGCTCTCCGCATCCTTCCCCCTTCCTGGTTTTGCTTCCTTCTGACAGAAAGACTCTGTCACTTACTGGTGGTCATCAATGCCCTCTCGACCTCTTCGGGCTGAACCAGTGCCAGGGAAAGCAAACACAGGCGTCTTAATGAGCTGAGAGCCAAAAATCTCCCTGCTGTAGCCAATACAGCCATTGTCCAGGCTGTTCCATGCAGCTGCTCTGCTGGCACAGACCTCGGCCTTCAGCCCACATTCTTCTGCAACCCAGTCCCAGAAAACCTGCTGCTCATGCACAGCGTGGACCATGCCCAGCACAGACGAGCATAGCTCCCATTCCCATAGCAACAGCGAGATGAATCATAGCTGTTTCATAACATGACATCACAGGAAGGGGGAAAAAAGCTGAAAACCTTCTCAAGGAGGAGGAGGCTGTGGGTACTGCCTGTGCCAAAAACAGATTTTAAAGCACACGTGAACAAACTCACAGATTCACAAGCAAACTTGGGCAAAAGCTCATCCCCCTGAAGGCAGAGGATATTCCCTAGGAAAACCCCTTCCACCGGCCAATAGGACAGCTTTGCAGAGTGGTTGGATTTTTCTTTTAAAGGTCATCCAAGGAAGCTCAGGGTAATTTTGCATCCCCTATCCCTCCCAGCCCAAGACAACAGCTGGTTATTTTACTTTCAATTAAATATAATCAAGCATTTATTAAGTGCCTAGGATATGCCACACATTGGGCTAAGAGAGAAAGAGATAAGGTTTTCTCTAAATTCCGGGAAGAGTTCTGGCTTTTCCTAGGGGCAAATTCCCCAGAATGTGCTTGTACTCTGATCTTGAGGAGACCCTGACCTTAAAAGGAGTGTGTGGGTAGGAGAGACAAAAGCAAAGCCAAACCAGTGAGAGCAAACCGTGAAAGGCTTTGACTTTGGCAAATTACAGAGAATGGCTGAGGTTGAAGTCATCTCAGTAAATCTATATGATGGACTCTGCCATTATGGTTTAAGATAACTACCATTACTGGCTATCTCCCCAGGGACAGAGCAAGCCCTGGGTTACCAAGGAAAGAATATCAGAACTGATCAGTGACCATCCACCATGCAGGAATGGGGCTGTTGGTGAGACCGCCTTGCAGACTTCCCTCATGCTTTCCTTATAGACACCTTCATGTCATATAGTCCATTATTCACTTGCTTTACCTATTTCCTAAATGAAAACTGAATAGAGGAGAAGATAATTATATTGCTCCTATCTCTCCTCCTTTATGCTCTTTGTGACAATAGGCAATGTTCATTTTTTTAATTGCTGTTTCTGTAAACAGTATTACATTAAGTGGTTCTCAGTTTGTGTGTGATGATGCTCCAAATTCTGAATGTCCATTCAAATTTGGACCAATTCTGCTCACTTGAATGATAGCAGTGAAACTGGGAATGCAGAAACCACCTAGGAATAGAAAAGATTTAAAGTATTTGAGTTATTAAAAAGCAATTTAGATTTTGTCAGTGCAAACTGACTGGGGGTGAAAGCCACAAACTTAGCTGAACATATAGTGCATTAGAGGGAGAAAGAGAATAAGTAATTGAGATAGGAGGCAACATAAGCAAAGCAAATCAAACCATCCACCACTATGATCACCAACTCCCCCTGGATAGTCCAGGACTATGAGCCCAAGAGCCTTGGGAACAGCAGTCTTCCCCAAACTATCCTACCTGATTCCAACCCAGCCCCTGCAGTCATTAATGCTGCAGAAGGAACCAGCCTTCCTTATCACCACCAGCAACAACTGCTGACCAACTGCTACCAGCAGGAAGATAGGCACAAGAACCCTGGGAGTGGCAGCTCCTCTCGGCCCAGCCCTTACAATCTCTCAAAAGGGCAGTTCCTATGGAAAAAGTTCAGCATTACCCACCTACTGCCAACCAACTGCCACTCACAAGGCAGATAAGCCAGCCTGCTGAAGCAAGGCACCCTGAAGGAGAAACAAAGAGCTGGCAAGTCAAATCACCACCATCTTGACTTCAATGTCTCCTCAGATCCTGATGGAGAAAGCCAAGGACTCTGAAACCAACATCCTCAGGAATACCAATTCTTCCAGGCCAGTTTCCATAGCCATCATTCTGGGAAGCAACTCCTATGGAGAAGTAGCCTGGAAACTGCTCCCACGGGTGCTTTAGCCACATCTATTGAGCACTCAGAAAGAAATTCTTGACAGCAAAACCCTTGGCACTATCATATAGTTCAAGATCAAAAGTTTTTGACTTTCTCAGTGAGAATAGCAATAAAAAGTGTTACCATCTCTTTACTAATGCATCTAACAACCACAGGACCTTTCCATCTGACTTGTCAGGTGAAACTTTCTGTGTATCTTCTCCCCTGTTAGAATGAGAGCTTTTTGAGGACAGGGACTGTCTCACTTTTCTATTTGTATCTCCATAGCTTAGCATGGTGCTTGGTACATAATAGACACTTTAAAATTTCCCACTCACTCATATTTCTCCTTAGATGACAGCAAGAAGGGGCTCAGGATGTAAGCAAGCAAAGGATGGGTAAGCATATTTTCATGTTCACAATGCTGACCCCCATCCTTAGCAATAGGAGATTTGAAAAGGGAAAATTCTGTGCATGTGGGAACAAGGTGCTAAAAGAAAGCTACGCCTCCTACTTCGCCACCATCACTCTCAAAAAAAGGAAGAAAGGAATGAGTTTCAGGAACATGCTCAGGACCCACAGATTCAATGGATGACTGACAGCCCAGCTTGCCTAGCTCACTGTCACCACCTACTGCTTATTCATATAGATAATAAAATAAAACCATTTTTGAAAGGAAATTATGGAATATAAAAGATGGAGATAGCCTATGCAAAAAGAGATGGTAGTGTGTGTAAGGAATTTAGGGTGTATGTAAGACATAAAAAAGAGTCTATTCTAACTAGAATAAAGTGTACAAAAGGGAATCATGTGTGATAAGCTTGGAAAAGTAGATTGGATTCAGATTGTGAAGGGTATTAAATGCCCAACAATGGCACTTGTATTTGCTTCTAGAGATAGTAAGGGACCATCAGACAGTATTCAGCAGGGAAGTGACATGGTCAAACTTGTGTTTTAGGAACATTGCTTAGATTGATGTGTAAAGGATGTGTCAGGATTGTTGTAATGCAATGATGAAGGCCCGGTTAGGATCAAAGAACATATATTTGTGTTAAGGTTATGTAACCTCCTCCAGCCCTTTTTAGAAATACAATTAAAGCAGAAAAGGGAGATCCATGAGTGGTAATAGGACAAGGCACCAATGGAGCTAGAGGTTCAGTACAGTATCAGGTTGACCTGATAAAGATAACAATATGATTTTAACATATTTAACATGTATGGGACTACTTGCTATCTAGGGGAGGGAGTGGGGGGAAGGAGGGAAAAAGTTGGAACAGAAGTTTTTGCAAGGGTCAAATGCTGAAAAATTATCCATGCATATGTTTTGTCAATAAATAATAATAATAATAATAAAAGTTAGCAATGTGTAATGACGGGATATTGTGGTGAGCATATACTTTGAGATTTTTTCTTACGTATACTTTGTGATTCTATATTTTTATTTCATTGCCCAACTTTTCAATGCACTCTTTTCAAACTCTACCTATCCTAGAGTTTGGAAAAATCTCAGATCATTACCTTTAATCCTCAGGTAGCTACTAACCTTGACATCGGGCTATATCAGTGGGATTCTTTCTTTATTTGTAGTCTATAGATAGATTTTTTTTTTTAGGACCATGAACTTGGATGAGAATAAAATCCATCTTTATTTTAGCATGATTGGTTTCCTTTGTGATCCTATGGATTTTATTTTTTACACTTAAAAACATTATTCTGAGAAGAGGTCCATAGGTTTCACTGAGCTTCCAAAGGTGTTCATTCATGAAAGGTGCTCTAAATCACTATTGATCAGAAAAATGCAAATTAAGAAAACTCTGAGATATTACTACAGATCTCTCAGATTGGCAAAAATGACAGGAAAAGATAATGAGAAATACTGAGGGGATATGGGAAAACTGAGACATTAATGTATTCTTGGTGGAGTTGTGAACAGATCTAACCATTCTGGAGAGCAGTTTGTAACTATGCTCAAAACGTTATCAAACTGTGCATATCCTTTGACCCAACAGTGTTTCTGTTGGGATTATATCCCAAAGAGATCTTAAAGGAGGGAAAGGGACCCACATGTGCAAAAATGTTTGTGGCAGCCCTGTTTGTAGTAGCTAGAAAATGCAAAATGAATGGATGCCCTTCAATTGGAGAATGGATGAATAAATTATGGTATATGAATGTTATGGAATATTATTGTTCTGTAAGAAATGACCAGCAGGAGGATTTCAGAAAGGCCTGGAGAGACTTACATGAATTGATGCTAAGTGAAGTGAGCAGAACTAGGAGATCATTATATACAGGAACAGCAAGATTATGTGATGATCAATTCTGATGAACGTGACTCTTTCCAACAATGAGGCCAGTTCCAATGATCTTGTGATGAAGAGAGCCATTTACAACTAGAGAGAGGACTGTGGTAACTGAATGGGGATCAAAACAGCATTTTCACTCTTTTTGTTATTGTTTGCTTGCATTTTGTTTTCTTTCTTATTTTCCCCCCTTTTTGATCTTATTTTTCTTGTGCAGCAAGATTATTGTATAAATATGTATACATATATTGGATTTAACATATATTTTAACATGTTTAACATATATTGGATTACTTGCCACCTAAAGGAGGGAGTGGGGGGCAGGAGAGGAAAATTTGGAACACAAGGTTTTGTAAGGGTCAATGTTGAAAAATTATCCATTCATATGTTTTGAAAATAAAAAGCTTTAATAAAATTAATTAATCAATTAAAAAACAAAAAACAAAGGTGTTCATGACACAGAAAAGGACTAGAGAAATATAGGTCTCCCATCACTGCATACCATCTCTCTGCAGACAAACTGTTAACATGCTTACTTGAGTTGTTCCTTAGACAAACCATAAGTATCCAGTTCACTGCTAGTCCCCTATTCAAAGACTTTGCACTTTGGCAGAACCTGATAGAACTTGAGTTGCTCTAGACATTTCTCCTGAGAATGCTGGTTCACCCTCTCCACATCTCTATCAGTGGAAGATATTAACAGAGATGTTCATATTTTTAAAACGTTGATATAAAGATGTAAGGGGCAGGTCAATTGTCCCAGAGAGCCTCTGCAGCTATGGATCATGACACTTGAAGGAGCTACAGGGCAGCCTTTGCTGACACAGGTGTTGCTTGTGGACTGGGAATGAAAAAAATTGGAAACAGAGGGAATAGGAGAGAGGTCAGACAGTGCAAAATCCTCTCAGTGAGAGAGGTCAGAGAACAGCCACTGCCTCTCATTCTCCTTGAATCACTATCATCCTTTCACAAGAAGAGAAGAAAAGGTCTATCAGAAGTAAAGCAAAGTTTTATATTGTGTCCCCAACATAATGAGACAAGAGTTATATCTCTATTATACCAAACCCATGGGAGACACTCTCAGAGTTGAAAGATACTTGAGAGCCCTGATTCCTTTTTTTATTTCATACCTCATAGGCTGCTTGGTGATTTGTATAAAATATAAACTCCTCCTGGGCAACCTATGTTTATTCTGTCTTTGTATCCTCAGCATTTAGCACTGGTGCTTAGAAATGCTTGTTGAATTATGAGGACAGTACTTTGTAAACCTTAAGGAGCTACATAATTTGTTACTTTTCAAGGTTTTTGTTTGAGAGTTCCTGGGTTCAATCACTGGCTCCAAGCAGGAGGGAGAGTTCATCAATAGTATGTTCCTTGGAGAAGCAAAAAAAAATGCCTAATATGTAAATCCAGAGATGGACTTAATCCTGGGATCCAGGAAATCTATGTCTTACAAACTTCTTCACTGCCACTTTGAACCTGAAGCAAACAGATAAGAGCAGGATAGAAAGCTCAGTGGGGAAAAGGTAGCCAACAGTCTCTCCCAAGATACCAGTGTCAAGGGATGCTGCCAGACTTGCCCAGTGCCCTGTCCAGAGAGGAGGCTCCTCTTTCACTAAGTTCCCACACGAGTGTAGTGCATCAGGGTACAAATGAGATGCTACTGGCATACCAGTATAGGCTAGTGGAAAGAACCCTAGGCATTTTGGCAGGAAATCTAGATCAGTCTTAGGTTTGTCACTGGCATACTGTTTGACCTCTTTCCTGAACTCAGTTTCTTTGTAAAGTGAGGGGGACTTAATCTCTAAGACCCCAATCAGGTTTGGTGGTCTATTATTCTATGTTTCCCATCATAAACTCTATTGTAGGCCAGGATTTTTCCTGATTTCTCCAACTGTTGGTACTCTCACTCTCTTAAAATTACTTTGCCCAAATATGTAAAAATGTAAGCTCCTTCTGGGCAACCTACAGGGTTTTGTATTTCTTTTTTTGTTTTGGGGTCTTTTTGGCAACTGCATAGTTTTTTAAATAATAGTTTTTTTATTTTTCAATACATACAAAAATAGTTTTCAACATTCATCCTTGCAAAATCTTGTATTCCAAATTTTTCTTCCTCTCTCCCCTCTCCCTTCCCCTAGACAGCAAGTAATTTAATATAAGTTAAATATATGCAATTAAAAAAAATCTTTCTATATTTATCATGAGGCACAAGAAAAGTCAGATCAATAGCAGGATGATTTCAGAGAGGCTTGGAGAAATTTACATGAACTGATGCTAAGAGAAATGAGCAGAACCAGGAGATCATTATACATTATATATGGAGATTAATATATAGATTATACGACAATCAATTCTGATGGACGTGACTTTCTTCAACAAAGATGATTCAGACCAGTTCCAATGGTCTTGTGATGAAGAAAGTCATCTGCACCCAGAGAGAAGACTATGGAAAACTTGAGTGTGGATCACAACATAGTATTTTCATTCTTTTTGTTGTTCTTTGCTTGCATTTTGTTTTCTTTCTCAATTTTTCCTTTTTGATCTGATTTTTCTTGTGCAGGATGTGATTTGTAGAAATATGTATAGAAGAATGGTACATGTTTAACATATATTGGATTACTTACCATCTAGAGGAGGGGTTAGGGAGAAGGAAGGGAAAAATTTGGAACACAAGGTTTCGCATATATTTTGAAAATAAAAAGCTTTAATTTAAAAAAAAAAAAGATCAAAAAGGGAAAAAAAATACAGGCAAATAAACAACAACAACAACAGATTCACATTCAGTCCCCATAATACTTCTGAATGCAGATGGTTCTCTTCAGCATAGATCTATTGGAATTGGCCTGAATTACCTCATTGTTGATCATAGAATAATTTTGTTGTTGCTGTGTACAATGTTCTTTTGGTTCTACTCATTTCACTTAGTCTCTCCAGGCCTTTCTGAAATCATTCTGCTGATAGTTTCTTATAGAATAATACTATATTTATTTAAGTCAATTTTTAAATGTACTCTGTATAATTCACTTCCATCAGGGGAATGTAAGATTCTTGAGGTCAGGGACTATTTCATTTGTGCTTTTGTGTCTCCAAGGGCCTACAAAGAAGGCATTTAATAAATGCTTGTTGAGTAGAAGGCAATGGCTACAACTAAATGCTTAAAATGAGAAGCTCTACTGGAACATAAGTACATATACTTAGCATCTGAAGTAGATATACCAAATATTTGATGTAGGGTAGAACATTTAGACTAAGTACATGCATGTTGCTGTCTTCCAGGAATCTATATGGCAGTTAGTCCTAGGCACTGAGGATTTTCCTTCTGTCTGTGATATGTCCCAGCTTGAGATTTCATTTAGAAGCCTCTCATACTGCAGTGATTTTGCAACTTAAAGTCTTAGAAGTTGCCTAGGACATTGAGAGATTAAAAAATTGCTCAGGGTCACCCAGCCAATATATTTCGGAAGTAGGATCTCCACCAAGGTTTTTGACTGAGATGGCCCTTGTATCCATTTCGTATTGTGCTACCTCTTCGTAAGATTGTAGTCAAAAACTGTTCTCTCACCTCCATTGCACTACATTGTATAGAATAAGAATAATAGTGAATATAACATCTCATATTTTCAAACATGTAAAAAATGCTGAAAAACTGGGTTTTCACAGTGTTGCAAGCTTAGAAGTATTGTGGAATAGAAGGTACCATTGACCAAGATGTTTTCAGAATGTGAGAGATTGAGGAAGGTGTAAGATTCCACAAAACAATTAAATGATCAATAGAAGCCTTGAGCAAATAAGGAATTGGGGAGCTAAGAAGCCACAGGTGGATTCAGCCAATCAGAAGGAGTCTTGTGATTTTGAGAAAACTCCAAATTTAAGATAATAACTGATCCAACCCAAATTAGTTGGGGTCAATGACCTGACTTGACCAAATCATTATTGTGCCTGCTTAATAGTTAATTGAACACACCCAGTAGGAGGGGTTTTCCAATATTTTTTAACTTAGGATATATGATGAGGGAGGGGGAACATGTTTATACATATTTAAGGGAAATATGTACTGGGTATATCAGAAAAATTGTAACCTGGAACATTCTTTGAAGGGAGGAAATGCTCCAAACTAGCAACTGTAAGGGTTGTCCTAGTTCTGTGCTCGGGGCTCCTTCTTCCCAAAAAGAAGGCCCATTTCTGGCCAGAAATGTTAAGATGATTCCTTAAGATTCTTTTTTAATAAAGTTTCCTTAGTATCTGATTTTCAGTGTTGAGTGTATTTCTAACAAACACCTTACAATTTTTTTTTTTGTTTTTTGCTGAGGCAATTGGGGTTAAGTGACTTGCCCAGGGTCACACAGTTAGGAAGTGTTAAGTGTCTGAGGCCAGATTTGAACTTAGGTTCTCCTGGCTTCAGGGCTGGTGCTCAAACATCTTATAATTTACACAATGCCTTCTCTTTACAACTTTTTGTGTTGTAGGTCATGAAAGCATTTTTATTACTATTTTACAAATTTAAAAACTGAGACACTACAAAAGGAAGACATCCACAGTTAGGACTGCAGCTTAATTCGATAATTTAATGCAACAATTTATTAAGCAATTATTCTGTCCAAGGCACTATCCTAGCCACTGGGAATACAAAGATGAAAAATGGCATAGTTATTGACTTTCCAGGGGCATTGGATTGCTTTTTAGTTTAATGTGAGGAATAAATCAAGAAGAGGTAGCTGGTAGCAAAATTGGACTAAAGCTCTTCCCAATACATTACACTGTCTGTATGGAATCTTGTAGAATCTGAACTGTTAATAAGAATAAAGGTAGGCTTTAAAGAAAGAAATAGAAGTTAACCAGTAAGGAAAACCTGAAAGCCAAAAAACAAATATGTCCCTTCAAATCAGAAAAAAAAAAAATTCCAGCTATCAACATAACTTCAATCTTTTAACCACACCAAGCTATCATATTTTTGTTAAATTGTGCATTTTAAATTTTAATTAAATAATCTGAGGTCAAAGACCAAAGAGCTCAGAATATGCTCTTTTGAGTGAATTGATAACTGTAGAGGGCTGCAGATAGTGGGGGAATTCTGAGTAAGGTATAAGACCCTTCAGCCCAGAGGGAACCTGCTAACAATGTCTGGTTAGGCTCCCCATCTCCGTTTGGTGAGTCTCACCCTTCCTGAGAAGTCAAGAAGATGTGACCACCTGTATTCTACTTGAAGCAGGGATACTTACAGTAAAGATGCATTTACATATCAATAGCAGGTGCTTGCACTTGAACCGTGTGCTGTGGTGATGTAATGCTACTATAGTTAACACTTGCTCAGTGTGATATGATGATATAATTGTACTAAGGTATTTAGGGCTGAGAGGACTTGAAATAAAGGGACTCCATCTTTGATCATCCTCGTGGGTCTCCTGTCTCCTTCACTCCTCCACTAAGACCAAGGACTCAAGCTGGTCCCGGGATCCTCCAGAGAGCTAGTCCGGATGGTATATTTTGGCACTCCAATTTGGGGGCTCTAGAACGCATACTACAATAACAAATGATTGGTTTCACTCAAATTATTTACTATTTCTATCACCATCAACTCTACTTTCTTTGTGACTGCTAATTGAGAGCCCATGTGATGTTTCATTAATTGGTACCTTGCATTAAACTGTAACATAACAGAATTTGCCTTGCCAAATAGTTAATTAAAATCTTTCTTATGTTTAAATTGGAGCCAGGCTAAAGGATGGAAGTTAAACCCTTTGCTTTGGTGGGAATGAATCAAGACTGATTTATATTTCAGATAAAACCATAGCATAGAATAAATTCTGCCATACAATAAAAGTCTTAATCTCTGATATTTTTTTCAAATTCCTAAAATACAACTGCCAAAGGTTATAAAATACTTTAGTAAAATATATTGGGAATTATTTTTCTGTGTGACTTCAATCAACCAACAAGCATTCCCTAAAGGTCTACTATGTGCCACAGTCTAAAGATACAAATGCAAAATTGAAACAATTCTTGCCCTCTAGAAATTTATACTTGGAGGGGTAGGGAAGGAAGAAAGGCATAGAGAAAAACAATACATCCAAAGATTTTTTTTGAGCTGCATATCTTATCCTTGCTTAAGTCCTATATAATATTTGATTTCTGTTTTAAAATCAGTGTTTCCCACATAGAGTTTTGTAAAATTACATCTATTAAAATATCATGCTAATACCATTTCCCTCCAGACCTGTGATTTCATCATAGCAGGGAGCTCCTGGTGAGGAATTTCCTCTTTTTATGAAGATCAAGACTTTTTTTTTTTTTTTTTTTTTTTTTTTTTGCAAGATATAGTCTTAGAAAACTGCCTGTTTTAGACAGGAGCAATGCCCTTGGGACTTGACCTGTGGGCAGTCAGACACAAACAAGCTAAAAAGACATGAAGACTTGTATAATCATGCAGCGTCTCCAGGAAATTAGTGGTAGGTGATGAGGATATTCAGAAAGAGGTACTAGGCCAGTTAGAAGCCAAGGTACAACACAAGAATTCTTATGTGAAAGAGCAAACTCAGACCTTGCTCTTCCTGAAACGGTTATAGCAACTCTGCAGGTCAGGAAGTGGATTGTCTTTCCAGTAATCTTAAGTCTTCTCCATAGGTGTGTGCATAGGAAGATTAGGGTGAGGAATGAAGGTGGGGTGTAAAGTTGGGGGGATGGAAAAGTGGGACTGAGTAGGAGAAGGAATCAGCAATGATGTATATGTCCATAAGAAGTGGAATTTACCAGAGTGTTGGGCTGGAGATAATCAGCAGAGGGAAAGTACCGGTATTAAGGGGACTGGGGAAAGATTTCTTACAGAAAGTGGGATTTTATCCGGAATTTAAATAAAGCCAGGGAAGCCAGGAGGAGGAGATTGAAGGAAGAATTGCAGGCACTGGGAGACAGTCAGTGAAAATGCCTGGAGCCCAAAAATTGTGCAAAAAGAATAAGAAGGCTACCACAAATGGTGGAGAGCAAAGTACACAGTGGCAGCTAAATTGTGCAGTGGTTTCAGTGCTGGGCCTGATGTCAGTAAAAACTTCTCTTCCTGAATTCAAATCTGGCCTAGGACTAGCTGTGTGATACACTGGATGAATCATTTAACTCTATTTGCCTCAGTTTTGTCACTTATAAAATGAGCTAGAGAAGCAAGTTGACAAACCACTCCAGTATCTTTGCCAACAAGATCCCAAATGGGGTCATGAAAAGTCAGACATGATCAAAATGATCTAACAACAAAAAGCACACAAAGATGGGAAAGGGAGGAATCGGCTAGGTTATGAAGGGCTTTGAAAGCCTAACAGAGGATTTTATATTTGATCTTGGAGTTGACAGGGAGTCACTGGATTTTATCGGAGTTATCCTGTGGATGAAATTATCTAACCTGCGCTTTAGGAAAATCATTTTAGTGGCTGAATGGAGGATGAATTGGGATGGAAAGAAGCCTAAGGTAGACAGATCGACCAACCAGCTAGCGTAGTAATCCAGGAGTGAGGTGATGATGAGGGTATGGTGGTGATAGAGAGGAAAAGGGGATGTAGGAATATTGCTGTTGTTTGTCTTTTGTTCTCGAAAAAGACCATGACATCAGGGAGGTGACACCATAACATGCAGGTGACATAGAAGAGAAAGAGGGATGTGCAAAGTTACCAGCCTCCCCTTATTCTCCAGAGACATCTGGGTCTGGTGGCCAGATATAGATCAGGACAAGTGGAGATAACCCTGGATGCAATGAGAGACTGGCCTTTTTAAGCTAAAATTTTAACAGGTCTCAATTTGACTGAGCCAATAGAGGTCTAAACAATGACCAGATAAGGCTTGGCCTGGGATCTACTGTTGGTCAATCAATGATAGAAGTTGTGAAGATAGAATCTCAAAACTCAGCAACAGATTATATGGGGAGGAGGGGAATGTAAGAATCAAAGATTGTTGTGAGCCTTAGTTGTGAGCTAAATGAATGATAGTAGCCTCAACAGTAACAGAGAAATTAAGAAGAGGGAAAAATAAGGTGTATGTGAAGTTTTAATATAATATATAAATGAACAATAAAATTCCAGATTTCTCATTTAAATTTTAACTAATGAAAACAAATGCATCATCTGTAATTAAATTATCTCTAAAAAAAAATCAGATTTGAAAAATCATAAACATATTATTTTCTTCCCTGCAATACTTCAATTATTGAAATAACTTTGTAGGCCATCATAGTAGTAAGTGAATTAAGACAGATCTCTTCAGAATTGACAAAAAGTTGTGGCCCTTCCCATTTTTCATAGACTACAAGGTGGATCAGTGGAATAAATTAGATATACCATGTATAGTAGTAAATGATTATAGTAACCTTGTGTTTGATAAATATAAAGATTTAAGCTTTGGGGATAAATATTCACTATTTGGTAAAAATTGTTGGGAAAGCTGGAAAGCAGTCTGGCAGAAATTAAGTATAGAACAATATCCTACACCATTTATCAAGATAAGATCAAAATCGATAAATGATCTAGACATAAAGGGAGACATACTAAGTAAATTAGAAGAAAATGAAACATGTACTTATCAGACTTATGGATAGGAGAAATATTTATGAATAAATAAGAGAATTATGAGATATAAAATGAGAAATTTTGATTACATTAAATTAAAAAATCTTTGTATAAATAAAATCAATGTAGCCAAGATCAGAAAAAAAAGCAGAAAATTGGGGCAGAGGGGCAAATTTTATAGACAGTTTCTCAGACAAAGATCTCATATCTCAAATATATAGAGAATTTTGTCAAATTTATAAAAATATGAATCACTCCCTAATTAATAAACGACCAAAGGATATAAATAGGCAGTTTCCAGAAGAAATCAAAACTAACTTTAATCATTTGAAAAAAATGTTAAGTCATAATTGATTAGAGTAATTTAAATTAAAATAATTTTGAGGTATTATTTCATATTTATCAAATTGACTAAAATGATAGAAGGAGAAAATGACAAATGTTGGAAGGAATGTGGAAAATGTGAAATACTAATATACTATTAGTGGAACTGTAAACTGATCCATTTTTTGAGAGCAATCTGAAAATTATATACTCAAAGGTTGTTAGAAAATTGTGTATATCCTTTCACCCAGAAATACCACTATTAAGTCTGTTTCCCAAGGTGATTAGAGGAAAAGGAAAAAATTCATATGTTCTAAAATATTTTTAGACACTCTCTTTGTGATGGCAACAAAGACTGGAAATTAAAGGGATGCCCATCAATTGGAAAATGCTAAACATGTCATGGTATGACTGTGATAAAATATTACTATGCTATAAGAAATGGTAAGTAAGTTGATTTTAGAAAAACGTGGAAAGTTTTGGATGAAATAATGAAGAGTGAAATGAACAGAAACAAGAGAATGTTGTATACAATAATAGCAATATTGTTTGAAGAATAATTGTGAGTGACTAAGTTATTCTGAATATTATAAACACTTAAATCAACTACAAAGGACCTATGAAGGACGATGCCATCAATTTCAGAGAAAGAACTTATAAATAGAAGTATACATAGTATAGTTTATACATATATGTAATATGTATATACACACACATACATATATATCTGAGTTAAATTGTGGTATTCTGTACTGTAGTGTGGGTAGGGAGGGAGAGAGACAATTCAAAACTTAAAATGTAAACAAAAGATTCATTTAAAAGATAAGGGGAAAAGGAAATATAAAATACTTATGTTAAAAAATGTTGACAGAGAGTAGAGTCAACCTCACAGACTCCTTCCTGTCTCACCAAAATGCTGTCATTTGGGTAATCTCAAAGAAAGTCTCATTTATTAATTCTATCTGGCACTGCTGGATTTTTAAATATTGTTAAAGAAATGTTATCACTCCAAATTCTTACTGTAACTGGATCAAAATTAAATATTACCCAAAGAGGTCCTTGGAGAATTATATAGAATAGAGAAGAATGTATCATATTGGTGATGATTCTAAAGTTCTCAGCAAATCCTTCACAAATAGAAAAAAAAAGATAAGTCCTCAATAAGTCTTATTTTGAATGCTGATGATCAAATTAATGAGATTCTTTTTATGGTGAACTGAAATTAAGTTTTGAAATATGCCTAAAAGTCTTCTGCTATATAAAAACCAAAACAATTTAACTAGTTAAGTCAGAAGAAATTCGATGTAATTTCATATTGACTTAATTAATGGAGTTATCAGGTCTTCCTTCCTGGAAATATAAATGCAAAACAAGAAATATGTGGCTTAATAGTAGCAGAGTTAGAGTTCAGGCCTTGGGATTCCAAATTTAGTGGGGGGTTTTTCTTTAATTATGCTACATCATCTGATGATGTGGTATTTGTGTGTGTGCTTTCTTTGTGTGGTGTGGTGTGCACGTGGGTGTATGTAATGTGTATGTTCATGTATGGTGTGTGTTTTGTATGAGTGGTAAATATATATATATATATATATATATGAGGGGTGTGTGTGTGTGTGTGTGTAGCCCTACACTGAGCTCTTCTCAGATCTTTCATTCTGTTTGGATGCCCCCAAGATCAATGTACTTTTTATCTATATGACTTGAGGCGCTGACACTCAGTTTCCTCCCATGAAAAATGAGCAACTCGGACTAGATAACATAAAGCATTTTACCTCTTAAAGTTTCATGATCTTTTGCCCTTATAATTATATAATTATAAAGGGCTTTATATAGCCCTTCCAAAAAAGGAAAACCAAATCCCCAACTCCAACCTAAAGACCCAAATGATCAAAGTTGGAAAGGAAATGAATATGAAGTGTGTGCTCTTCATCTGTTCATCTTGGTCTCCTCTCCTGGAGGGCTTGCCTCTTTAAGCAATTCATGAGATCACCTCTTGGCTTTTTTTGCTTTCAAAAGTAAACTTATTTTATTCTGTTTCTTGTTGGAGGGCTAATGGAGTTGGTTTAGGAAGGAAGGCTTCCTGGAGAAGGTGATTATTTTTTCAAGAGAAATTAGAAACCTCAGCAGGCAAAGTGGGAGTGGAAGCCAAAGGCATATAGCCTTTCCCAGGCTTCTGAGGTCCCTTCCAGCTCTGGACCTACAATACTGTGATCTTCCTCATCCTTTGTCATAATTGATGAAGACAGGATAGACTAAGTAGTTTGGGAAATTATTCAACAGATAAATAATTGGATGGAAAGAAAACTCTTCTCTCCAAAAGTGGGTGGCCAGCCACTGCTGAATAGCAGTTGGAGGGTTCACACCTTCTTCTCTGCTACCACCTGCCATCTGCCCATTAAGCCATTCTCTGCACAGATGGGAAAAAAAAATGAAGTTTTTAACAGTTTGGTCTGGAGGAAAGTTTTACAAGCTGGCAGAAAAATCTATTAACTCACCAACACATTGCGTATTGCTGTTCTCACTCCTTTTGTCTTAAAGAAACACCTTCTCCAGGCAGCCTTCCTTCCTAAACTAGCTTTGTCCACAACTATCCATCCCATCAACATTTCAAGATGAAATCATTACTACTTTAGTTTGGATTTATAGAGAGATTGCCTCATGTTTTTGCATGGTTTCCAGTGTCTATGATTTGTTTTCCATACTCTTTGCACAAGCATACCCCAGCATGGTACAATTCTGATATTTTATTTTCTTTCATTTTCTCTACACTTCAGGAATTCTTAACCTGGGGTCTAGGACTTGTTTTTTAAAAATATTTTGATAACTATATTTCAACATAATTGGTTACCTTTGTAATACTGCTTATTTTACTTTATGCATTTAAAAACATTCTGAAAAGTAGTCCATAGACTTCTCTCAGCTGCCAAAGGAGTCCACAACATACAAAAAAGTTAACAATCTTTGTTCTATTCTCTCAGTGATTCTATTAGCTTTCAGTGGTTCAATTATTTTTATGCAGATAATGCTCAAATCTATATCATTAATGTTCAATTCTCCCCTGAATCTTCAACTTTCTAATAGATATTCCCACATGGCATATCAAAGTCACAATGTCTAAAACACAACTATTTTCATCATAACTCAATGCCTCCTCTCCCCACTTTCAATTTTTGTCAAGGGTATCACCATCCTTCCAATCATTCAAGTTTGCATCATTGGTGTTATCTTAAGTTGTTCATGCTCTCACCCATCCTACCCCATCATTAATCATGTGTCAAGACTTATCAATTCTCCTCCATGACCATCGATCCCTTTCTCTACATTTACAGAGCCACTACTCCAGGTAAGTCTATCAGTATCTCTCACCTTAATGACAGGTTCTGCTTGTTTTCTCTCTTCTCTAATCCATCCTTTGCACATCTGCCAAATTGATCATTGTTAAAATGCACATACGATCCCATCACTCTCCTGCTCAAAGAGTTTCAGTAGTTCTTTATTAATTATAGCTGTGAATACATACCCAATTTTTTTTGGCATTTAAAGCCCTTCATAATCTACATTTTCCAATGCATCTTTCTAGACTGATTGCATTTTATTCTCCCAGCCTATTTGCTCTCCCCCACATATAACATTCTATTGCCTGTTTTCATTCCTTTCTTTCCCATTATTAGAATGCTCTCTTCCCACTTTTTTGTAATCCTCAGTTTTCTTTTAGGTTTACCACCGACATAAAGTCTGTCTTAACTCCCCAGTTGTTAGTACTTTACTTCACAAATTACTTTGTATATATTGCATATGTATGTGTTGTGTATGTGTCGCTATGAATGTTCCACCTCTCCCATCCAAATCCCTTCAAGAGCACAGATAGTTGTGCTTTTGTCATCAGCCATAGTACCTAAGACATAGTAGGTCCTTAATAAACGCTTGTTGAAAAAAATTCTGATTCCAAATTAGAACATTCTAATAGAGTTATAGTGAATCTAAATGAATCAGGATCACAGAGTTTAAATGAATTGCCAGCAAGCCTACTTTCGAGACCACTGAAGTATTATTAACTAAAGATATATGAGTAAGAGAAGAGAGAAAGGATACAAATGATATCCATGGATCTTAAGGAAAACTTTGGAAATTTTCAAAAGAGAATTCTGGATTCATATATAGGTCTTTTTTATTGAAGCTTTTTGTTTTCAAAACATATGCATACTTTTTCACCATTGATTCTTGTGAATCCTTGTGTTCCAATTTCTCCCCCTTCCCCTTACCTCCTTTCCCAGACCAAGTAATCCAATATATAGTAAACATGGTAAAAATATATGTAAATCCAATATAGGCATATGTGTTTATACAATTACCTTGCTGCACAAGAAGAATTAGATCGAAAAGAAGAGAAAGAAAATAAAATTCAAGCAAACAACAACAAAAGAAGTGAAAATGTTATGTTGTGATCCATATTCAGTTCCCACAGCCCTCTTTCTGAGTGTAGATGGCTCTCATCATCACAAGATCATTGGAACTGGCCTGAATCATCTCATTGTTGAGAAGAAACACATCTATCAGAGTTGATCATCATATAATCTTGCTGTTGCCATGTACAATGAAATCCTGGTTCTGCTCATTTCATTTAGCATCAGTTCATGTAATTCTCTCCAAGCCTCTCTAAAATCGTTTCTTATAGAACAATTCATATTGATCTTGATCAAAGATCCCTCTACAACTTTAGTTCTGGGGCAATTCTCTAACAAAAAAATTCTTTTTTGAGCTAAAAAAAAATTCATCTACAATTATGTTTTACTCTTGGTGTGGAAATTGCCATACTTCCCAGTACAATTTAGAGCTGAAAACTACTACTTCACCTGCTATGCATTTTCCATATGGCTAAAGGGAACAGGGAAAATAAATATTACTTCAACTCTTGCTGACAGACGCCTCCTTCTCCCTTCCCATCCCACCCATGGCTTTCACCAGGAATGAAACAAGATCCTCAACAAGACATAAAAAAGCCCGATTTTCATTATTCTTCTAATTTTAGAGACTAAGTTGGCAATAGCGCAAGCACTGAAACTTTGCTGGTGAATAATTCAGCATAAAAATGCAAGATGTGTGGGTGCTGATGAGAGAAGTTCAGAAGATTCTGAAGTTGCGATCTTTTAGGGACTGAAAAAAACAGCAACAACAACTAAGAAAGAATTCCATGATCTATTTTTCAGTCAAGCACCTTTTATTGATTAAGAATGAAATCTCAAAAGAAGCAAAACAAACAAACAAACAAAAAACCTACCAGAGAGAAATTACTTGACAACTGCCCAGGGGAAACCCCCAAATCAGATTGTATCCACTTGCTCTAGTATCTCCCTCATCTCTGGCTCCCCAATTACCAAAACATAGGCATTTGCTTTGGTAAAGAAAACACCAACGGCATATTTCCTTGTCTGGCAAACTTGTTCTGGGTACTCCCAGTACTTTTTTCCCAGGCTGAGATGTAATCACCATTTACATCTGAAGTCAAATTGCAGCAAAGTAACCCAAAACTTCCTGCCTGATTAAGTTACATCTTTGAAACAAAACAGAAACTCCAACACTGCCTTCTTATGTTTTGCTGTACCTTGTATGAGGTTTGATAGAAAAATCAAAGTGGCACAATTTTATAAGTGTCTGAGAAGTGGACAGGGACAGGGGAAATATTTCTCCTATATTCAAGGTCTTCTTAAACTGAAACTGAAACTTTTTCTTTTTTTTTTTTCTTCTCTCTTCTCTCTCTCTCTCTCTCTCTCTCTGGCAATTGGGGTTAAGTGACTTGCCCAGGGTCATACCTAGTTGTGTTAAGTGTTTGAGGTCTGATTTGAACTCAGGTCCTCCTGACTTCAGGGCTAGTGCTCTATCCACTGCAGCACCTAACTGTCCCACTTTTTCTACTTTTCTACTTATGACTTATGACCACTTTTCACCCAGGAAATTTTATGTGAATCTGGGTATATAGGCATATAAAATAGTCATATAAATAAAACATTTACTGATAATAAATTGTAAAGATATTTATTTTTAAATAATTCTTTGATTTGCATATAATCTTGCCATTTATTAGAGATGAAAGCAAATTATTATATTAATGAGATGGATTGCTATTTATTTTTACATAAAGAATTAAATTTTGGTGGAATTCTTAATACCTTTTACTCTTGCCAAATTTTTCATACCCCCCCCCACATTCAGTTATGCAACCCCACATAGGATCATGACCCACTGTTTAAACAGCTTTGGTTTATATATCTATAGATTTTTAATTCCGTAAAGTAAAATAATAATTCACATTTAAGGTTTGTCAAATGCTTTTCTTACATTATCATTTGACCCTTGAATCAAGTCTGTAAAATCATTATCCCCATCTGAGAGAAAAGGAAATAGAAGCTTAGAAAGGTCACACAATTCATGAGTGTCTAAGGCTAGGTTTGACCAAAGGTTTTTCTGACTTCAACTTTAGTCCTCTATTCACTATCATTATTATCTAAAACCAGCTCTTTCCCCTCTCTGTGGGTTTCAGATTCTAAACACTAATGAGAGTGTTGGATTAGATTATCCTCTCCCTCTGAGACACTGGTTTGCCCAATGAAAGCTCATCATATGAGGGTGTTGATCCCCATTTGTGATTCTGAGTAAAGCTCATCTTGAATGAATCAACCTGAAGAAGTCAAATTGAAAGAGGTTATAGGTTACCTGATTATCTGGTTTCATGGTTTGTTAAAAATCATTTAGAACATGAAACAAGTTTCCTAAGCCTATTTAACGCATTTAACAAATGTGGAGAGTGGAATAGGCTAGGTTCACAGTCACTATTTGACAAAAACTGCTGGGAAAATTGGAAACTAGTGTGGCAGAAAGAAGGCATTGACCCATACTTAACGCCACACACCAAGATAAGGTCAAAATGGGTTCATGACCTAGACATAAAGAATGAGATTATAGATAAATTAGAAGAACATAGAATAGTTTACCTCTCAGATCTATGGAAGAGGAAGGAATTTGTGACCAAATAACAACTGGAGATCATTATTGATCACAAAATAGATTATTTTGATTATATTAAGTTTAAAAAGTTTTTGTACAAACAAAACTACTGCAGACAAGATTAGAGGGGAAGCAATAAACTAGGAAAACATTTTTACATTCAAAGGTTCTGATAAAAGTCTCATTTCTAAAATATATAGAGAATTGACTCAAATTTATAAGAATTCAAGCCATTCTCCAATTGATAAATGGTCAAAGGATATGAACAGACAATTTTCAGATAAAGAAGTTGAAAGTATTTCTATCCATATGAAAAGATGCTCTAAATCACTATTGATCAGAGAAATACAAATTAAGATAACTCTGAGATACTATTACACACCTGTCAGGTTGGCTAAGATGACAGGAAAAGATAATGACGAACGTTGGAAAGAATGTGGAAAAACTGGGATACTGATACATTGTTGGTAGAACTGTGAAAGGATCCAATCATTCTGGAGAGCAATTTGGAACTATACTCAAAAAGTTATCAAACTGTGCATACCCTTGGACCCAGAAATGTTTCTACTGGCTTTATATCCTGAAGAGATCTTAAAGGAGGGAAAGGGACTCACATATACAAAAATGTTTGTGGCAGCCTTTTTTGTAGTGGTTAGAAACTGGAAACTGAATGGATGCCCATCAATTGGAGAATGGCTGAATAAATTATGATATATGAATGTTATGGAATATTATTGTTGTGTAAGAAACAACCAACAAAATTATTTCAGAGTCCTGGAGTGACTTAACATAAACTGATTTTAAGTGAAATGAGCAGAACCAGGAGATCATTATACATGGCAACAATAAGATTCTACAATAATCAATTCTGATGGATGGGGATCTCTTCAACAATGAGATAATTCAAACTTCCAATTGTTCAGTGATGAAGAGTCATCTACACCCAGAAAGAGAACCATGGGAACAGAGTGTGGTTCACAACATAGCATTTTCATCTTTTTATAAATTGTTTGCCTGCATTTTAATTTTTTTACACTGGTTTTATTTGATTTTTCTTGTATGACACAATAATTGTATAAATATATATGCATATATTGGATTTATCATATATTTCTACAATGTTTAACATATATTGGACTACTTGCCATCAGGGGAGGGCATAGAAGGAGGGGGAAATTTGGAACACAAGGTTTAGCAAGGGCTAATGTTGAAGAATTGTCCACATACATGTTTTGAAAAATAAAAAGCTTTCATAAAAAATAAACAAATGTGCTACCTTTCCTACCTACCTACCTTTTCAAAGCTGTTGTGAACTCCAAATGAGAAAATATACATTACATATATTTGTAACATAACATATTTGTGAGTCATAAATTACTAAGTATTATTTATTATCATTGTTAGCACTTAGCCCCTAAATAGGAGCCAAAAAAATAGATGAAATTTTATTTAGATCTGTCTTGTACTGTAACACTTGACTCATTTCTTCCCTTCCATTTTTAATGATTCCTACTTTGCTTCATATGGCACTGGAGCCCAGTGTCACCATTACTCCCAGGCTCAGGTGCCACCATTAACTATTCTTAGTTCTTTCTGTACTTGACAGATGCTGTGTGAGTACCTCCAAAAACTCTTCACAAGTTCCCACCTGTGCTGTATTTAAATACTCAGACACCCTCCACATTAGGGATTGAGCACAAGAGCTGTTTATTGGGTGATTTTCATGGAGCCAATTCTCTAAATATCAGCTGAGCTGGTAAATGACAGCTTTCTGCAAACAAAAGGAGGAACAACTTGCCAACTCACTGAAAAAGACAGGGAAACCAGAACACAGAAAAATCAGGTGATGTGCCCAGTGCTCAGTTCTACTTGTTACAAAGAGAAGAACCTCAGCCAGGAAACTATGACTTTTATTCCCTTATATCTGGTTTTGCCAAACTTCAATTCAGTTTAATTGTGCAAAATGGCCAGAATACTGGTTCCAACCTTACTACTAACTACTAATGAGGAGGCTTCTGCCATATCATATAACTTCTCTGGGCCTATTTCCCCTCTATATAATAGGGGGATAAACCTGAATGATCATAAAGTTCCTTGCCTGCTCAAATACCTTTTTTTATTTTTTTAGTTTTATTACTAAAAGTTCACATAACCTGGTTTCTCCCTTCAATAATAACTGACATTTACATAGCACTTTAAAGGATAAAGCGCTATACTCTTTGATCCAGCAGCGTTTCTATTGGATCTGTACCCCAAAGAAATCATAAAAAAGGGAAAAGGACACATAGGTGTAAAAATGTTTGTAATAACCCTTTTTGTAGTCACAAGAAACTGAAAATTGAATGGATGACTATCAGCTGAGGCATGGTTGAATAAACTATGGTATATGAGTATAATGGAATATTATTGTGGTATAAGAAATGAGGAGCAGGTTGATTTAAAAAAAAGCCTGGGAAGACTTACATGAACTGATGCTAAGTGAAGTTAAGTAGAGCTAAAAGAACACTGTACACAGCAACAAAAAGATTATGTGATGATCAACTGTGATGGACTTGGGTCTTCATCAATGTGGTGCTTCAAGGCAATTCCAATAGACTTGTGATGGAAAGTGCCAGTCACATTCAGAGAGAGCTAAGGAGACTGAATGTAGATAAAAGCATAGTATTTTCATCTTTGTTGTTGTTTGTTTGCTTGTTTGTTTTTTCCCCTTTCTCATGCTTTTTTCCCCTTTTGATCTGGTTTTTCTTGCACCACATGATGAATATGGAAATATATTTAGGAGAATTGCATATGTTTAACCTGTATCAGATGTTTACTATCTAAAGGAACAGGAGGAAAGAGAGAAAAATTTGGGACACAAGGTTTTGCAAAGGTGAATGTTGAAAATTATCTTTGTTTTCTTCCCAGGTTATTTTTACCTTCTGAATCCAGTTCTTCTTGTGCAACAAGAAAACTGTATGGTTCTGCACACATTTATTGTATCTAGGATATACTATAACATATTTAACATGTATAAGAGTGCCTGCCATCTAGGAGAAGGGGTGGAGAGAGGGAAGGGAAAAGCTGGAACAGAAGTGAGTGCAAGGGATAATGTTGTAAAAAATTACCTATGCATATGTTCTGTCAATAAAAAGTTATAATAATTAAAAAAAAAGAAAATTATCTTGCATGTATTTGAAAAAATAAAAAGCTATTATTTAAATAAAGTAAAGTTTAAAACATTTCTATAAAGTATTTGCTTCTATAAAGCATTTTCTATAAAGTATATGCTAAAGTATAGATTATAATCTATAAGGAAATAATTACACCTGCATTTTATAGATAAGGACATTGGGGTTTACAGAGATCAAAGAGATAAAATAACTTGCCCTTAGTCACATGACTATTAAATGTCAGAGGCTAAATTTGAGTCCAACCCTTTCTGAATCTACTACAAAATAGACAAGTGTTTATTAAGCAGGCACTGTGCGTATTATTACAGGTGCTGTGCTAAGTTCTGGGGGTATAATGAAAGACAAAAACAGACATTGCCTTCAAGGATTACATATTCTAAAGGAAGAGATGACATGTAAATAACTAGGAATACAAGATACACACAGAGCAGGAAGGTAAATTCATCCAATGACCCTGGCCAACCTGCTGTTCTACAAGATACTCCACTCAGAGGATCTGGGTATTTTCTCTGGCTGATCCCCATGTTTGGAATGTACTCTCTCTACATCTCTGTCTCCTGACTTCCCTGATTTTCTTCAAGTCCCAGTAAAATCCTACTTTCTATGGAAAGATTTTCCTAATCCCTTTTTAATTCTAGAGCCTCCTTTTTATATTAATTATTTCAATTTTATACTGTATGCAGTCTGTTTGTACATATTTGCTTGCTTGTCTCCCCCTTTTGATTATGAGTTCCTTGAGATCAGAACTATTTTTTGCCTTTCTTAGCATAGTGCCTAACATATAGAAGGCACTTAATGTTTATTGATTGACTAACCAAGGAAAGGTGCTATTGCAGGGAGTGAGATTTGCTCTAATTGTTTTATGTGAAAATTTTATATACTTTTTTCAAATTACATGTGAAAGCAATTCTTAACTATCATTTTTAGAAATATTTAAATTCTAAATTCTCTCCTTCCCTCCTGCTTCTCCTACTCCCTTTTTACTTCTCCTCTCCCTTCCCAGAGATGGTAAATAATTAGAGATAGATTATACATGTAAAATCACATAAGGCATATTTTCATAAGCTATGTTGTAAAAGAAAACATTCACCAAAAAAATATCCCAGAAAAATAAGGTTGTTTTTTTTTAAGTATGCTAGATGGCTGGGGGTGGAGCCAAGATGGCAGAGAAAACATACATTTCTTTCTGATCTTCTCCTATAATCCTCAGACTAATTAGCAAATCTAGCCTCTGAATCAGCTTTGGACTGGCAGAACCCACAAATATTGGGAGTGCAACAAATTACTAGCAGAAGATAATTTCAAAGATCCCCAGAAAAGATCTATTTCAATTGGAAATGGGAGGGAGGCAACCAAGCACAAGCAGTTGAGCACAAATGCCAGCACAGACAGCACAGAGTCCCGGGATGGTGTGGATTTTGCAGGCCAGTGTGGACTCCACAGGGCAGTGCAGACTCCAGGTGGCGGAGAATCTATGGGGAGGAAATCTACAGGAATCTACAGCAGTGTTGGCCACTTTGCCCTGGTTCAAGCCAGTAGATCAGCAGAGAAGTTTTAAACATTCAACACAAATACAAAAGGTCAATAGTGAACCCGAAAACGCCAGAATCTTACAGGACCTGGCCAGGCCCACCCAGCACTGGGAGTGAGTCACCACTGACTCAGCGCAGTTGCAACAGCTTATAAAGAAAGCCACCACTTGTAGAGGAAATTTGGAAAACCTCCTCTGCTCTAAAAGGACCCTTAACATTTTTTTTTAATGAATAAAAAAGTAAAAAGAACTCTGATGATAGACAGCTTTTATGGTGAAAGAGAAGAACAGATATCAAACCCTGAGGAGACTAATGGCAGATTGTTTCCAGATGAAGAAGCCCCAAAAGGTGATATAATCTGGTCTCCATCACACAAGGCTCTTCTAGATGAAATTAAAAAGGATCTTAAAAGAGAGCTAGAAGAAAAATGGGGGAAAAAAAAGAAAACTGCAAGAGGGTTTGGAAAAGACATATAACTCATTAAAAGATAGATTTGATAAAATGGAAAAAGAAAACAACTCCCAGAAAATAACTCCTTAAAAAATAGAATTTGTGAAATGGAAAAAAATTCCATAGGAAAAAACTACTCATTTAAAAATTCATTTGGATAAATACAAAAAGAAGTAAAAAAAAAAAAAAAAAAAAAAAAAAAAAAAAAAAAAAAAAAAAAAGAAAAAAAAAAAAAAAAAAAAAAAAAAAAAAAAAAAAAAAAAAAAAAAGTAAGTGAAGAAAATAATTCACAAAAAATCAGAACTGAACAAATGGAAATGAATGTCTCAATGAAACAACAAGAATCAGTCAAGAAAAACCAAAAAAAAAAAAAAAAAAAAAAAAAATAGAAAAAATGTAAAATACTTAATTGGGAAAACAACTGATCTGGAAAATAGATCTAGGAAAGACAATCTAAGGATTATTGGACTCCCTGAAATTCAGGATGAAAAAAAGCTTAGACATTATTTTTCAGGAAAGCATGAAAGAGAACTGCCTGAATGTCATAGAATCAGAAGGTAAAATGATCATTGAAAGAATTCACTGAACACTCCTCAAAGAGACCCCAAAATTAAAACCCCTATTGGACCAAGGAAAAAATATTACAAGCAGCCAGAAAGAAACAATTCAAATACTGAGGAACCACAATAAGGATTACTCAGGACCTAGTAGCTTCCACTTTAAAGGGACAGAAGGACCTGGAATCTGATATTCTGAAAGGCAAAGGAACTTAGAATGCAGCCAAGAATAAGTTACCCTACTAAACTGAGCATTTTCTTTCAGGGAAAAAGATGGACATTCAATAAAACTGGTGAATTCCATTTATTTTTGATGAAAAGACCAGAGCAAAGCAAAAAATTTTACCTCCAAATATAAAACTCAAGAGAAGCATAAAAAAGGTAAAAAGAAAAAAAGCCTCTTGAGAACTATTTCTGTTATGGGTATACATAAAGAATACATGTATAATCTGATTTTACTGTTATAATACAAAAAAGAAACTAGAGGTGGAAAGGGGATGGTAACAGAAAAAAGGGGGAAAGTGGAGGTAAAATGGAGGAAATTACATCTCAGGAAGAGGCAAAGAAAACCTACTATAAGTGAAGGGAAGAAGGGAGGGTGACAAATATTGTGTGAATCTTACTCTCATCAGATTTGGCTCAAAAAAAGAATATAAGCTATATTTGGTTTCACTGAGAAACTTCTCTCACCTTATAGAAAAGTAAGAGGGGAAAGGCAAAAAGGGAAGGGGCAGGCTAAATAAAAGGGAAAATAGAAACAGAAATAGTAGGGGAAAGGTATAAGAAAGGGGAAGGGTCTCTAAAGGGGGAGGACTGCTTGAGGCAAGTAGTGCTCATAAGTAAAATACTGGGGAGAACGGAAAGGAGAAAAGAAAAGAGAAAAGTATAATTTGGGGTTGATAAGATGGCAGGAAATACCAAATTAGTAGTTTTAACTGTAAATATGAAATGGGGTAAACTCTCCTATAAAACATAAGTGGATAGCAGACTGGATTAAAAGTCAGAATCCTACAATATGTTGTTTACAAGAAACACATTTAAAGCAGAATGATACATACAGAGTAAAAGTAAAAGGCTGGAGCAGAATCTATTATGCTTCAGGTGAAGTAAAAGAAGCAGGGGTAGTCATCCTGATCTCAGATCAAGCAAAAGCAAAAATTGATGTAATTAAAAGAGATAAGGAAGGAAACTATATCTTGCTAATGGGTACTATAAATAATGAGGCAATATCAATATTAAACATATTTTCACCAAGTGGTGTATCATCTAACTTCCTAAAGGAGAAGTTAAGAGAGTTGCAAGAAGAAATAAATAGCAAAACTATTATAGTGGGAGATCTCAACCTTGCTCTCTCAGAAGTAGATAAATCAAATCACAAAATAAATAAGAAAGAAGTTAAAGAGATAAATAGAATACTAGAAAAGCTAGATATGACAGATCTTGGAGAAAACTGAATGAAGACAGAGAAAGAAGTACATTTTCTTCTTGGCAGTTCATGGAACTTATTCAAAAACTGACCATATATTAGGACATAAAGACTGCAAAATCAAATGCAGAAAGGAAGAAATAATAAATGAATTTTTTTCAGATCACTTTGCAATAAAAATGACATTCAATAAAAGGCCAGGGGAAAATAGACCAAAAAGTAATTGGAAACGAAATAATCTCATCCTAAAGAATGAATGGGTGAAACAACAAATCATTGACACAAACAATAATTTCATCTAAGAGAATGACAATAATGAGACAACATACCAAAATTTGTGGGATGCAGCCAAAGCAGTAATAAGGGGAAATTTTATATTTCTAGATACTTACTTGCATAAGAGAAAGAAAAGACCAATGAAGTGGGCTTGCAAGTAAAAAAGCTAGAAAAAGAACAAATTAAAACCTCCCAATCAAATACCATACTTGAAATTCTAAAAATAAAAGGAGAGATCAATAAAATTGAAACAAAAAAAAAACTATGGAATTAATAAATAAAACTAAGAATTGGTTTTATGAAAAAACCAACAAAATAGATAAATCTTTAGTTAATTTGATTAGAAAAAGGAAAGAGGAAAATCAAATTGTTAGTCTTAAAAATGAAAAGGGAAAAATATCCGCCAATGAAGAGGAAATTAGAGCAATTATTAGGAGATACTTTGCCCAACTTTATGCCAATAAATTTTACAACCTAAGTGAAATGGAGGAATACCTACCAAAATATAGATTGCCTAGATTAACAGAAGAGGAAATAAATTACATAAATAGTCTCATTTTAGAAAAAGAAATAGAACAAGCTATTAATCAACTTCCTAAGAAAAAATCCCCAGGACCCGATAGATTTACATGTGAATTGTACCAAACATTTAGAGCAATTAACTCCAATACTATATAAACCATTTGAAAAAATAGGGAATGAAGGAATGCTACCAAATTCCTTTTATGACACAGACATGGTACTGGTACTTAAACAAGGTAGGATGAAAACAAAGAAAATTATAGACCAATCTCCCTAATGAATACTGATGCAAAAATCTTAAATAATATATTAGCAAAGAGATTACAGAAAATCATCCCCAGGATAATATGCCACAATCAAGTAGGATTTATATCAGGAATGCAGGGCTGGTTCAATATTAGGAAAAATATTAGCATAATTGACTATATCAATAACCAAATTAACAAAACCAAATGATCATCTCAATAGATACAGAAAAAGCATTTGATAAAATCCAACACCCATTCCTAATAAAAACACTAGAGAGTATAGGAATAAATAGACTAACTAACCACTACACACCTGTCAGATTCACTGAGATGACAGGAGAAGATAATGATGAATGTTAGAGGGGATGTGGAAAAACTGGGACACTGATACATTGTTTGTGGAACTGTTAATGGATCCAACTATTCTGGAGAGCAGTTTGGAACTATGCTCAAAAAGTTATCAAACTGGAAGTCAAGATGACAGAGAAGGCACACATGACTTTCTAAGCTCCTCTCATATCCTTACGACCAATTATTAAATTCAGCCTCAAAAATAACGCTTGAGTGGTAAAATTCATGAAGATTAGAAGCACAACAACTTTCCAACCAAAGATAATCTGGAAGATTGCCAGAAAAGATTTGTCCTGAGTAGCAGGAACAGACCAGCACAGGCAGGGATAGAACTAGAGACTAGCATATTGAGCAGACCCAGCAGGGGTGGCCTCTGTAGTTAGAAAATTTACAGAGACGACTCTGCCATAGGCTCACTGCTTTACCTTGATTGAAAAGCAGTGGACCAACAGAGAAATTAAAGCCAAAGATAGAGGGTACTCTAAAAAACACCAGAACCTAACAAGATCTAGCTATACTCACCCAAAACCGGAAGTGACTCAGCACAGACCACAACACAGCTGTGCAGTGGCATTCTGCAGCACAAGGCTATAGCGGGGCAGTCACAAATCTGCACGGCAGGAGGGCTCAGCCTAGGGCAGCCTCTAATCTGCATAGTGGGGGGCTTGGCCTGGGGCAATAGAACTTCCGCAGCTCGACTGTGCTTCCCTGAGCAGAGACACTTCTGGTCTGTTTGGGGCTATTTGCTGGTCAACTGCTAATACCCACAGCCCCACAGCGGGCTTTGGCTTGGAATAGTGACACTTTCACTCTAGTCCCAGGCAGTCCCTAATCCTCCCAGGATTCTTCACGAGGGACTTCCATAGCTCAGCCCCTCCCAGGGTTGAATCACTTCCATGGGGGAACTTTTTCCCAGAACACTCCCATACCTCCCCACTCTTTGCAGTCCGTTTGAAGGACAGCTACTGTCCAAATATCTATCCCTGCTCTGCAGAGGAAACTGGTAACCTCCTTGCCCTGAAGGCAGACTCTAAAGTCTTTTTAAAAAATGAGTAAAAAATCAAAAGGACAAATGATAATTTCTATACAGAAAGAGAGCAGGTTTTCAACCCCAAGGAGATTAATAGCAAAGAGTCTCCAGACAATACCCCAAAGGGGGATGTAACCTGGCCCCCATCACACAAATCTCTCCCAGAAGAGATTATTAAAAATCTTAAAAGAGAGCTAGAAGAAAAATGGGGAAAGGAAAGAGAAACTATGCAAAAGAGTAACAACTTGCTGAAATGTGAATTGGAAAAGATAAAGAACTCCCAGGAAGTGCAGGGAAACAGAATTTGTGAATTGGAAAAGGTAAAGAACTCCCAAGAAAGTAGGATTTGTGAACTGGAAAAAGAAAATAACTCACTTAAAAAAAAAAAATTAGTGAAATGGAAAAAAATTCCATTAAGCAAAACAACTCATTTAAAAACTCAATTGCACATATATAAAAAGAAAATTTTAAAAAGCTAATGAAGAAAATAACTCATTAAAAATCAGAATTGAACAAATAGAAATGAATGATTCATTGAGACATCAAAAATCAGTCAAGCAAAACCAAAAAAGTGAAAAATTAGAAAAAAATGTTAAATATCTACTTGGAAAAACAACAGACCTGGAAAATAGATCTAGGAGAGATAATCTGAGGATTATTGGACTTCCCGAAAATTATGATGAAAAAAAAAGAGCCTAGATACTATTTTACAGGAAATCCTCAAAGAGAACTGCCCAGATATAATAGAATCAGAAGGTAAAATAGGCATTGGAAGAATTCATTGAACACCTACTGAAAAAGACCCTAAAATAAAAACTCCAAGGAATATTGTGGCCAAATTTCAGAACTATCACACTAAGGAAAAAATATTGCAAGCATCCAGAAAAAAAACAATTCAAATACAGAGGTGCCACAATAAGGATCACTCAAGATCTGACTACCTCCACATTAAAGAATCAAAGGGCCTGGAATTGGATATTCTGAAAGGCAAAAGAACTTGGAATGCAGCCAAGGATAAACTATCCAGCTGAGAATTTTCTTCCATGGAAGAAGATAGACAATTAATGAAACAGATGAATTCTACTTGTTTCTAAGGAAAAATACAGATCTAAACAAAAAAATTGATCTCCAACCATAGGACTCAAGAGAAGCAGAAAAAGGTAAAAGGAACTCTTGAGAAGTGTATTTGTGTTGTGGATATACATATAAAGATTACATGATAATTTTATTTTACTGATATAACATAAAAAAGGGGAAGTAGAAATGGAAAGGGGATAGTGTCAGAAAAAGGGAAAAGGGAAAAGGGGAGCTTTGGGAAACTACATCCCACAAAGAGGCAAAGGAAACCTATCATATCTGAGGGAATTTAGAGACGGGGAGGAACATTGTGTGAATCTTACTCTCATCAGAGCTGGATCAAAGACAAAATAATTGACATATTTGTTTTACAGAGAATCTTCTCTCATCTCATTAAAAAGTGGGAGAGGAAAAGGGAAAAGGAAAAGAATAATAAGGGAAGGGTACAAGAAAGGGGAAGGGATTCAAAGGGGAGAGGAAGGGATCCTAAAGAGGGAGAGCTGCATGATGCAAGTGGGGCTTATAAGTTTAATACTGGAAAAGGGGATAAAAGGGGGCAAGAAAAAGAAAAGCATAATCTGGGGATAATAATATGGCAGGAAATACAGAATTAGTATTTTTAACCATAAATGTGAATGGGATGAGCTCTCCCATAAAGTGGAGGCAGACAGCAGACTGGATCAAAAGTCAGAACCCTACAATATGTTGTTTACAGGAAACACATTTAAAGCAGGGAAATACATACAGAGTAAAGGTAAAAGGCTGGAGCAGAATTTATTATGCTTCAGGTGAAGTCAAAAAAGCAGAGATAGCCATCCTGATCTCAGATCAAGCAAAAGCAAAAATTGATCTAATTAAAAGAGATAAGGAAGGAAACTATATCTTGCTAAAGTGTAGCATAGGCAATGAAGAAATATCAAATCTAAACATATATGCACCAGGTGATATAGCATCTAACTTCCTAAAGGAGAAGTTAAGAGAACTGCGAGAAGAAATAGGCAGCAAAGCTATAATAGTGGGAGATCTCAACCTTGCACTCTCAGAATTAGATAAATAAAACCACAAAACAACTAAGAAAGAAATTAAAGAGGTAAATAGAATATTAGAAAAATTAGGTATGATAGATCTTTGGAGAAAACTGAATGGTGACAGAAAGGAGTATACTTTCTTCTCAGCAGTTCATGGAACCTATACAAAAATTGGCCATATATTAGGGACATAAAGACCTCAAAATCAAATGCAGGAAGGCAGAAATAGTAAATGCTTTATTTTCAGATCATGATGCAATAAAAACTACATTCAACAAAAAGTTAGGGGTAAAGAGACCAAAAAGTAATTGGAAACTAAATAATCTCATCTTAAAGAATGATTAGGTGAAACAGCAAATTATAGAACAATTAATAATTTCACTCAAGATAATGACAACAATGAGACATACCAAAATTTGTGGGATGCAGCCAAAGCAGTAATAAGGTGAAATTTTATATCTTTAGAGGCTCACTTGACTAAAATAGAGAAAGAGAAGATCAATGAATTGGGCTTGCAACTTAAAAAGCTAGAAAAAGACCAAATTAAAAACCCCCAATCAAATACTAAACTTGAAATTCTAAAATTAAAAGGAGAAATTAATAATATTGAAAGTAAAAAAAAATTGAATTAATAAAACTAAGAGTTGGTTTTATGAAAAAAAACAATAAAATTTATAAACCTTTGGTAAATCTGATTAGAAAAAAGAAAGAGGAAAATCAAATTGTTAGTCTTAAAAATGAAAAGGGAGAACTTTCCACCAATGAAGAGGAAATTAGAGCAATAATAAGGAGTTACTTTGCCCAACTTTATGCCAATAAATTTGATAACCTAAGTGAAATGGATGACTATCTCCAAAAATATAGGCTTCTCAAATTAACAGAGGAGGAAGTAAATTGCTTAAATAGTCCCATTTCAGAAAAAGAAATAGAACAAGCTATTAATCAACTCCCTAAGAGAAAATCCCCAAGACCAGATGGATTTACATGTGAATTCTACCAAACATTTAAGGAACAATTAACCCCAATGCTATATAAACTATTTGAAAAAATAGGGAATGAAGGAATGCTACCAAATTTCTTTTATGACACAGACATGGTACTGATACCTAAACCAGGTAGGATGAAAACAGAAAAAGAAAATTATAGACCAATCTCCCTATGAATATTGATGCTAAAATCTTAAATAAGATATTAGCAAAAAGACTACAGAAAATCATCCCCAGGATAATATACCATGATCAAGTAGGATTTATACCGGGAATGCAGGGCTGGTTCAATATTAGGAAAACTATTAGTATAATAGACCATATTAATAACCAAATTAACAAAAACTATATGATCATCTCAATAAATGCAGAAAAACCATTTGATAAAATCCAACATCCATTTCTATTAAAAACACTTGAGAGTATAGGAATAAATGAATTTTTCCTTAAAATAATCAGTAGCATCAATTTAAAACCATCAGTAAGCATCATATGTAATGGGGATAAACTGGAACCATTCCCAATAAGATCAGGAGTGAAACAAGGATGCCCACTATCACCATTACTATTCAATATTGTATTAGAAATGCTAGCTTTGGCAATAAGAGTAGAGAAAGAGATGAAAGGAATTAGAGTAGGTAGTGAGGAAACCAAATTATCACTCTTTGCTGATGATACTTAGAGAACCCCAGAGATTCTACTAAAAAGCTATTAGAAATAATCCACACCTTTAGCAAAGTTGCAGGATACAAAATAAACTCACATAATTCATCAGCATTCTTATATATCACTAACAAAATCCAACAGTTAGAGTTACAAAGAGAAATTCCATTTAAAGTAACTATCGATAGTATAAAATATTTAGGAATCTATCTACCAAGGGAAAATCAGAAACTATATGAGCAAAACTACAAAACATTTTCCACACAAATAAAGTCAGATCTAACCAATTTGAAAAATATTAAATGCTCTTGGATGGGGTGAGCAAATATCATAAAGATGACAATACTACATAAACTAATCTATTTATTTAGTGCTGTACCAATCAGATTCCCAAAAATCTATTTTAATGACCTAGAAAAAATAGCAACAAAGTTCATATGGAAAAACAAAAGGTCAAGAATTTCAAGGGAATTAATGAAAAAAAATCAAATGAAGGTGGCCTAGCTGTACCAGATCTAAAATTATATTATAAAGCAGCAGATACCAAAATCATTTGGTATTGGCTAAGAAATAGACTAGTTGATCAGTGGAATAGAATAGGTTCAAAGGACAAAACAGTCAATAACTTTAATAATCCAGGGTTTGACAAACCCAAAGACCCCAGCTTTTGGGATAAGAACTCACTGTTTCACAAAAACTGCTGGGAAAATTGGAAATTAGTATGGCAGAAACTAGGCACTGACCCACACTTAACACCGTACACCAAGATAAGGTCAAAATGGGTTCATGACCTAGGCACTAAGAATGAGATTATAAATAAATTAGAAGAACATAGGATAGTTTACCTCTCAGACCTGTGGAAGAGGAAGCAATTTATGACTAAAGAAGAACTAGAGATCATTATTGATCACAAAATAGAAAATTTTGATTATATCAAATTGAAGTTTTTTGTACAAACAAAACTAATGCAGACAAGATTAGAAGGGAAGCAATAAACTGGGAAAACATTTTTACAGTCAAAGGTTCTGATAAAGGCCTCATTTCCAAAATATATAGAGAATTGACTCTAATTTATAAGAAATCAAGCCATTCTCCAATTGATAAATAGTCAAAGGATATGAACAGACAATTCTCAAAGAAATTGAAACTATTTCTAGCCATACAAAAAGGTGCTCCAAGTCATTATTAATCAGAGAAATGCAAATTAAGACAACTTTGAGATACCACTACACACCTATCAGATTGGCTAGAATGACAGGGAAAGATAATGCAGAATGCTGGAGGGGATGTGGGAAAACTGGAACACTGATACATTGTTGGTGGAATTGTGAATATATTCAGCCATTCTGAAAAGCAATTTAGAACTATGCTCAAAAAGTTATCAAACTGTGCATAACCTTTGACCTAGGAGTGTTACTACTGGGCTTATATCCCAAAGAGATTTTAAAGAAGGGAAAGGGACCTGTATGTGCAAGAATGTTCGTGGCAGCCTTCTTTGAAACCAGAAACTGGAAACTGAGTAGATGCCCATCAATTTGAGAATGGCTGAATAAATTGTGGTATATGAATATTATTGTTTTATAAGAAATGACCAACAGGATGATTTCAGAAAGGCCTGGAGAGACTTACATGAATTGATGCTGAGAGAAATGAACAGGACCAGGAGATCATTATATACTTCAACAACAATACTATATGTGATCAATTCGGATGGACATGGCCCTCTTCAACCATGAGATGAACCAAATCAGTTCCAATAGAGCAGTAATGAACTGAATCAGCTACACCCAGTGAAAGGGCAGATGACTTTGAGCCACTACATAGAATTCCCAATCCCTCTATTTTTGCCGCGTGCATTTTTGATTTCTTTCACAGGCTAATTGTACACTATTTCAAAGTCTGATACTTTTTGTACAGCAAAATAACTGTTTGGATATGTATACATATGTTGTATTTGACTTATACTTTAACATATTTAACACATATTGGTCAACCTGCCATCTGGGGGGAAGAGGTGGGGGGAAAAAGGGGAAAAGTTGGAACAAAAGGTTTTGCAATTGTCAATGCTGAAAAATTAGCCATGCATATATCTTGTAAATAAAATGCTATAATAAAAAAAAAAAGTTATCAAACTGTGCATACCCTTTGAGCTAGCAATGTTTCTGGGATTATATCCCAAAGAGATCTTAAAAGGGGGAAAGGGACCCACATGTGCAAAAATGTTTGTGGCAATCCTTTTTGTAGTGGCAAGAAACTGGAAACTGAGTGGATGCCCATCAATTGGAGAATGTCTGAATAAATCATGGTATATGAATGCTATGGAATACTATTGTTTTGCAAGAAACGGCCAGCAGGATGATTTCAGAGATGCTTGGAGAGATCTACATGAACTGATGCTAAGTGAAATGAGCAGAACCAGGAGATTTTCATACATGACAACAACAGGACTATACAATGATCCATTCTGATGGACATGGCTCTCTTCACCATTGAGATGATTCAAACAAGCAAACAACAACAATAACAAAAGTTAACATATTATGTTGTGTTCCATATTCAGTCCTCTTAGTCTTCTCTCTGGCTGCAGATGGCTCTCTCCATCACAAATCCAGTGGAATTGGCCTAAATTACCTCACTGTTGAAAAGAGTCACATTCATCACAGTTGATCATCACACAATCTTGTTGCTGTGTACAATGTTCTCTTGGCTCCACTCACTTCACATAGCAAAATGGAAAAAGTGGCACATAAAATTCACTGAAGAAAAGAATTCATTTTGAAATCTCAGGAGGCAATAAGAGGATTCCCCCCCCCCCCCGCCCCAATTTCCATTTTACCTTCTGGTTCTACAACATTTAGAACAGTCTCCCTTCAAAAATTTCTTGAAATACGACTTTGATGATTTTTTCTTTATCTTAACTTTCAGATAGTCCAATAAATCTTAAATTATTGTTCTTGGTCCATTTTTGTAGAGGGAGGAACTTTGGAGAAGTATACTTGAAACAAGGTATAAACTCAGTGGAATTGATGAGATAACGGTTCTCTATTCTCTAGTTTACATATACTTAGTACTTGGCACCGTGATGTAATAGTTCTACAACTGATGCACTTGTAAAGGTATTTAAACTGGGGACAAAGTCAGACTCAGAAGGGAGACTGACGGACCAGCAGACTGGCAAAGGAGACTGGGTCAGACTATGACAGACACAGACTGTAAAGGGGACAATAAAGACTTTGGACTTTATTCCTGACTATTCTAGTGATGATTATTTTGCTGAGTCCAAGGCTGGTCCCAAGACCCTCCAGAAAGCTAGCCCAAACATTAACACATTTTCTAGGTCACTTGTTTTTCTAATGAATTCTTTTACAATTTCTTCTATTTTTTTCTTCATTGTTTTGGTCTTATATCTTGATGTCTCATAGAATCATTAACTTCCATTTGGTCAATTCTACTTTTTAAGGAATTATTTTCTTCAATACCTACCTTTCCATTTGGTTAATTTTACTTTTTAAGGAATTCTTTTCTTCAGTGAATTTGTGTACCACTTTTTCCATCTTGTCAATTTTATTTTTTAAGTTTTTTTCCATGTATTTTTGTGCCTCTTTTACCAAGCTGTTAACTCTCTTTTCACGATTTCTTGTATCATTCTCATTTCTTTTACCGTTTCCTCTACCTCTCTTATTTTAAAATATTTTTTGAGCTCTTCCAGGAATTCTTTTTGTGCTGATGACTAATTCAGATTTTTCTCTGAGGCTTTACATTCCACTTTACTTTTATTTTCTTCTTCGGGGTTTGTATCTTGATTTGCCCTTTCACCATAGCAACTTTATGGTCAGGATGGTTTTTTAGTTATTGTCTGCTCATTTTTTTTTCCCCAGCTCATTTAATGACTTTTAATTTTTATGTTAAATTTGGACCCTGTTCCTGGGGACATTGTACTGAATTTCAGATTTTTCATGCTGTAGTTTTCAGAACTAGTTCTTGGCAGTGTGTAAGTTTTTGGTGCTCCCAAAGTGGTATGATCTAAGGAGAGGTGTGGTCACTGATGTCCTGCCCTATCTATGCTCTGGTCTGTGATCAATCATTTGCCCCCTTTTCCACCTTAAAACTGTGACCAGAGATTCTGCTTCCCTGTTGTCACCACTTCTACTGTGGTAGTGTTTCTCCTCATTCTGAACTGTGCCAATAAAGGAACCCTTATAATATTTCTCTGACCAGTCCTATTGTTGTTTTGTCCTTCATTCTTGAATAGTTCCATGACATCAAGGAACCGACATGAAAGTAAACTGGATTTAAATGAGAGAGGACTGTGTAAGGTCACCTGCCTCACTTTTCCCTCCACAACTGTCTAAGTCTAGTGACCAAATATGGATCAGGATGACTGAAAATGGCTCTGGATGCAGTGAGAGACTTTAGCCTTTTTTAAGTTAAGGTCTTCATCAGGTCTCAATTTGACTGAAGCCACATCCATTCAGTGATTAAGGCCAGGCAAACTGAGTCAAAGAATACTTTTTTATACTTTTATCAGAGCTGAGAGTCCTCAATTTGCTCTAATTCTTAGAAAGCCTGGGAAACCAAGAGGCAAAAATGAAGGGCCAGATGATTCCAAGAAGGGAAGGTACTGGGTGCCAAAGGAAAAACTGACTTGAGGAACCATGAATAGGCCAGTTTATCTGGATTATAACAAGAAATAAAGACTGGAAAGGTAGGAAGGAGCCAGTTTAAGAAAACTTGTAAATGTCAAGCAAAGCATTTTATATCTGATCCTGAAGATAACAATAGTTACTAAGCCAAATTGTCTTTCAAAGCAAAATATGCAAAAATGATTGTTTAAAAAAAAAAAAGTTAGAACCAAAATTAATTTTGAAAATTAAGAATAGACTAACTTTTCAGAGTGCAGAGGCCTTTTCTCATATGTAATCTATATTTCTTCTTCCCAGTCCCACTTTGTCTATCCTGGCATGGGCCAATCAGTCAACTAGCATTATTAAGCACCTACTATGTGCCAGGCCTTGTGCTAAGTGTTATACCAAAAATGCCCAAAGGGACCCTGCTCCTAAGGAAACTGCAATTTAATGGGAGAGAAACTTCAAACTACATACAATCAAGATATAGGACAGGATAAACTGAAGATAATCAATAAGGGAAAGTTAGTCAGATTTGTAAGTACTTTTGAGTTGAATACTTTGACACATCTATAGATCTTATGGACTCATTGGTTGTAGGTGTTTATCACTCTATTGATACAGAATTCCACTCCAATGCTTATTATGTTGAGTCACCTCTTAAGACAATTTACAGTCATTTGAATATTTGAAAATTTTATTTGGCTACTTTGATAAAAGAAGTCAAACATGGAGGGGAAATTTGCATGACCTCCATCTTAAGTATAGGCAATGATGATTATACCCTTGATCTTGTCATCATTCCAAAATATTTAACTTTCATTTTCATAAATTTTTCAAAATTCTTTTGACTGATCAAAATCTTTTATAATCTGCTGTTCAGCAATTTTTCAGTTATGTCTAACTTTTTGTGATTCCCTTTGGGATTTTCTAGGCAAAGATACTGAAGTGGTTTGTCATTTCCTTTTAGGGTTAATTTGCCCAGGATCACACACATTAAGCATCTGAGGCCAGATTTGAATTCAGGAAGAAAAGTTTTTCTGACTCCAGACCCAGCATTCTACCCACTGTACCTGTCACTTTGCCTAAAGATCCTTAATGCTTTTTCTTTGTATACACCAGGACTTTCATTCCTTGCACTCCTTAATTCTTTCCTACATCATCACATTTGAACTGGATATACTCTAATTTTTCCTAATTTCCTAATTCTTGTAGAGCCAGTTCATTATACTAACTTCTATTCTCAAATCCCTTGTACCCTTGTCCCTACTGCTGATCATGTATGGCTAAACTCCCATTCTTTGATCATTCACCTCCTTTGCTCTCATTCATGTTCTGTTGAACAAAGCTGGTTGGGTTCACTACAAATCTAAATTATCTAATCTCAACTGGACCTTCACTTCAGCAAGTCAAACATTTTACTCCAACCTAATTGACTAGCTATCTCACTCTTCATAGGCTATACCAAACTTTGTTTCTTGTCTAGTCACCTAGCATAGCTTCCACTCTTCCTGTTAAGAACCTCACCAAATACTTGACAGAAAAGAGAGTCTATTCTGAAGACAGATTCCTTATACAGGCACCCTTAATCCTGCCTCCTTCCTTCTCCAACAAATTGTCCCAAATATCATTTCTGCTCTTCCTTTAATCCTTCCCTACTGCCTAAAAACATATCCATTCCCCCTTCTGCCTCCATTCTCAAAAAAACTTCATTTTATCTTATGTGAGCTATGGTTCTATATCTGTCCTATTATTTCCAGTCTTCTTACATTTTGTTTTCTTTCATGTACTCAATTCAGCAATAGCCACACTGGTTTACTTGCTATTCATCACACTTGGCACTCCCATATCCCAGCTCTGTGCTGGTTAAATTTTCTCCCTCCTTGTTGCCTAACTCTGTTTCCTTGGCTTCTTTCAAAACTTGGTTCAGATTTCATCTTCTACAGGAGAGCTTTCCTAATAGTTACCCATCCCTCCTACCTGCTGGTGTCTTTCACTCTCAGATAACTTTTTATCTCTCCTGTCTGGGAATGCAAGTATATACACACATATAAGTGTGTGGTCTGTAGCCTATTATGATGTTTGTCTCTATCATTAAAATGAGCTTTTTGAGAGCTGGGATTGTTTTTGCTCTTCTTTGTATCCTCAGTGTTAATTATAGGTGCCTGACCCCTATAAATACTTAATGCTTGTTGATTGACCAGCTGATCCATTTTCATAGCTAATGATCAAACTTTTTACAATTTGGTAATTATCATTTGGAGAATGTACAAAGCCTGGGTTTTAAACATGCTTCATGAGCTTTATGCTCCATAAAGTTAGATTTTTGAGTCCTAGAGTCAATGATAGAAGGTACCTCAGATTATCTAATCTAATACTGTCAATTTATAGGTGAGAAAATCGAGGTCCAGCACCACAAAACTAGTGACAAAGTGAAGAGTAAGACAAAGTTTCATGATTTTTAATCCAGAATGTTTTATATTGCATCTTACTGCTTGGCTGGGCATCAAGAAAAATATTTATTAAAAAAATAGAGTGACAATTTCCCTATCAAGACATAAATGAGGTCTGATTATTGAATTATTGCCACTTGATCTTTGAAAAATTATGGAGAAAAAAATGGTGTCATTAAAAGCTGGAGATGGGCAAATAGCCTGATTTTCAAAAAAAGGTAAGATTGGCATCTACAATGTCTGCAAGATCCTGGAGATCTGTAGCATGACAGGTTCTATCTTAGGGTCATTCATCCACTGGATGCTATTTAATGGGTTTTCAAGCATTGAATTAGGGGAAACGGTTTTATATCTGGCAAAAGTCAAGTATATATTATCAAAGGTTTGGTTTAGTTCTAGTAAGGGAAGACATAAATAACTCTGATGGACTTATTAAGATGGACTAATTTAAATCTTGACAGACTAACCTCATTTTCCTTTTTGATAAAATCATGTACTGATAGGTCAAAGAAGTATCTCTACAAAGTTTACCTAGATTACCTAGATTTCAGCAAAGCATTTAATAACTCATGCTATTCTTCTGGACAACATGGAGATATATTAGTTAAATAAAGCAGAGGGATTCTTAATTGTGTTTAACAGGAATGTGTTTGACAATGCCAAATATAAAAATTGGGTTCATTTTATATAATATATATAAATATTTATAATAGTCCTATTCTCAGGGCAAAGAATTGGAAATTGAAAGGATGTCCATTAACTGGGGAATGACTGAATAAATTGTGGTATGTGATAATGATGGAATATTATTGATCTATAAGAAATAATGAGCAGGGTGCTATCAGAAAAAACTAGAAAGTCCTCCATGAACTCAAAGTGAAATTTATCATGTACATAGCTATAGCAAAGTTATCGAGTAATTAGTTGTGAATGACTTTGGTATTCTCAGCAATGCAATGATCCAAGACTATTCTAAAGGGCTTTTTCTGAAAAATGTTACCCATACCCAGAGAAAGAACTGATTGTGCCTAGATACAGACTGAAGCTTTTTTTTTTTACATTTTTTTCCTTGAGGATTTTGGGGAGGAAAGGAGAGATCTATGTTTTGTTTTGCAACATGATTTCTTCACATGTGCCTTCTCAATGAGGAATGGGTGTGGTGAGAAGGGAGAAAAGCTATAACTCCAAGTTTAAAAACAAATGTAAAAAAATTGTTTTACATGTAACTGGGGGAAAAAAAATGTTGAAACATTGAAAAGAATTTGATTCAGAGTTTTCTGATTTTTTGCTTTGTATCTGCATTTCTTGAATCAATCAACCCTAACCTAAAAATGTAAATTCTCTCTAAAAGGTTCCAAATTTGATTTCCTACCAGTAGAAAGAAAATTAAGATTTGAACTAACTTTCACTATTTGATCTAATTTTTGGCAAAGTAAACTTAAAATTGTGTTAAGATCAATTTTGTTGATTTTTAGCAAAAAGAATTCCTACAAGTGACCTGAACCAAAGAAGTCAGTCAGTTGAAAACTACTCAGATCACACCTAAACTTCTCTGAGGGAAAATTGAAAGAAATTGACTACATCAGATGTTTCCAGACAACCAGATGGCTGTATGAGATGTGATTTCTATGAAATGGACAATTATTATTTTTTTTTTTTACTGTTTACTTTTCCCCTTTGTGTCTTTTATCTGTAATATCTACTTTTTAAAGGGGACTGCTCCCTTTGATTTTGTCATTATGCCAATCAATCTCCCTTTTTCCCTCATATTGTTTCTCATCATTATGCCCTAGAGTTAAGAATCTCTGATGAATTTGTATTATCAATGACTTTCAACAGAATCAAATAGGGGAATAAGAGAAATGATTAGGGCCCTCCAGCCCTTCATTCACAGGAAAGAGAGAACTGAAAGAGCTGACATGTTGGACTGCAATGGTCTAAAATTTAGCCCATTTTTACAGATGAAACAGCCCCAGAGAGATCACTGTTGATTCAAACCCCAGTTCTCCATTGTACAATGCTTAAATTCTTTCACAAATGAGATCTCATAGAGAGGTTAAGTATATTCAAAACTCAAGTCTTAAAAGTGTATATGATGAAGAGAAGAAATGATGAGGTATCCTACTGACTTCCTGAAAGAGAAGTGATAGGCTCAGGTAATAGAATTCTCTCTTACATATTTTTAGATATGACCAATATGGGAATTTGTTTTGCTTGACTGTATATTATTTGTTATAGGAATTTTGTTTTTATTTTTCAGTGGGAAAGGAGGAGGTAGGAAGAGAAAATACATTTTTATTAATTGAAAACATTAAATTTTAAAAATACAAAAAAAGTAATGATTTCCTTCTTGAATTTCTCATCACGTTATAGTGTAAGTTTTTGATACACCTGTCCTGTGTTTTATTCTATTAAACTGTAAATCCTAAAAGTATAAGGATTCTATCTCCCTAAGGCTAAGTATGGCATTTTACATTACTACAGGCTTTTAATGTTTGTAGAATGAACCCTTCTAAGTGGCAACTTATACAGAGCCTGAAGAACAATTTCCATTCCTAAAAAGCCTACATGGATTGAAGAAAGACTTAGTCAACACTGCAAACCACTACCCAAAGATGATATTCATAAAATTTCAAACTTCATTCATTTATGTTAGCACCACTCAACATCTCTTCTGTCACTGAAGAAACAAGACTAAGTAACTAAATTGTTTCCAAGTCTCATCTCCTGTGATGTCAGTTCTGTGAAAAATCTAATCCACCTCTCTAGAACCCACTTCTAGAGACAACTAGACAGGAGACAAAAGGATGGGAATTATCTCAGAATAAACTGTGGCTGAAAAAAAACTCAATCTCATTATTATACAATGAACATCCAGCCCCTTCTTCTGATTATACCAGGACTTTCAAAGTAGACTATGGGGTATAGGAAGCCTTTCATTCAGGCTAATACATTGCTCTGCCTAGTGCAGCACAGCACACCACCACATTAGGAATTTTTTGGCTAGGCTGACTACACCCCCTCAGTACTTTCAATCACAATCACGTTTCAACAGAACCTGGTCAGTAGTCACATACACAAGTTGAGACTCATCCCTAGGGCTAGTTTTAGGTTGAGGTTCATTCATCCCTAGGGCTGGTTTTATATTGGGATAGAGGAAGCAGCCTGCATTGGCAAGTAACCTTGCCCCAAAATCTTCCTGCACCTATTCTGGAAATTCTATCATTAGAATGTTCTTTCTTTGGGTTAAGGCATTTTCCCCAGGGATATGCTTTATCTGTCATTATCACTGAATTAAAAACACTCAGAAAAATTGTCAAGGCAACTAGTAGCCCCACTTTCAAAAGGGTAGATGAAAATTGAAACTCTGGGCATTTTTCCAGGAATGCAGGCTTGGGTCAGCATTAGGGGACAAAAACTAACTTGGCCTGCTTTACAACTTCGCCTTTAGCAATCCCAGTTTACTCATCACTAAACATGGAAGCCTCACCCTGAAAGAGAGAACTTCTAAAAAGCAAGATAAGACAAGTAAGGGTGTATACCAGAACCATTTCCAGGCTGTAACCTCACTACTTCCAGATTCACTCATTTCATTTAATCCATGTGCAATAGCCATACCTCAAGTATCCATGTCAAATAACTCCTATGACTCCCTATTGCCCCACTAATAGGGCTAAAATTTAGTATTTGTGAGTACCAGGTTCCATTACAGCTTTCATCTTGTTCTCTTTATACTGCATAAACAAAACCACACTTAAGACTTACCCTTCATGATTCCCTTATACCTGGATTAACCCTCTTTTCATCACTTCTCCATGATTCATCAAAAACAAAACAATACAAAAAAGGATCCCAAAATCCTGCTTCCCAGCAGGTTTTTTTGATTAACCCAGTTGCACCTATCATCCAGTACTATCTCAATGCAATCAAACTTTTTATATAATTTACTAAGTTACTTTGTGTAATCTTCTATCAGTTTGTATTTAACAGTATTATACCTCCTAGCTATTTAAGGCCTTAGTTTTACTTGTATATTACATGATAAAGTACAGTGTCTCCTTGTCACTTTTCACTAAATGTTTTATGATATTCTTCAAAATGGCTGTAATAATTCTCTGGTGAAGTTTTTGTTTTAAAAGGAATACTCACCTACCATAAAAATAGGTTGTATCATGAAAGAGAGAACTATCTGGTAAAAAAAAAAAAAAAAGATTAATTTTTGATTCTTCATTCCATTTGCTAAGTGTTTATAAAAGATTTAGTATTCTCAGACCACATCCTATTCTACATCTCCTTAATAGCACAATGTGCACAAACAGAAAATGTTGACTTAATGCATCTAATTTATACAGCTAAATACTATGTTTTAGGTCAAGAGAGATCAAAGATTATTAAAATATGGGACTTTAAAAGTAATGTCTTTTGCAAAAAGAAAATACTAGCAGCTTATATAATAAAAAAAAAAACACCTTTTATTTTAATGTTATAAATTTACAGTACACCTATCAGCACAATGTCAATCAGTGTGTGTATGGTGGGGTTGGGGAGGAGAGGGAGATAGAGGAATTAAGATTCAGTAATCATTCTAGTCCCCAAGCAAACTATGTTAACATAGTTGATGATTACCATCAAAGTGGAAACAATCTGTCATATGAACTTGTGCTACCTAGAAATTTTCCTTAAATACCTAAAATCTGCTTTCATTAAAATCCAGCTCAGTGGATTATTATATTTCCCTTCTGAGGGCCATTGGGATTTTTAAAAAAATGCTACACACACCAAAAATCATTTCAAATATTTAGCATTATTACTGATATACTGATTGTATAATTAAATCATGCTCTTATCACCCTATTAGTAGAATGAACTCTGAATTCTTAAGTTTTTGCTATGCCCACCAACTTAAGCTATTCCAGAGTAACATTAAACTTAAAACAAGTGTGCATGCCACAGTATCACTTTCATATAAGAAATATGAGGCACCAAACCTATGCAATAGGTGAAATGAAAATGCAGCACTAAAGCTACCTTGTAGTCACTGCAAATCACATTCTGATATATTTTATTAAACCAGCAAAATATTCAGTCATTTAAAAAAAAATATACAGGCATCACCAGCAGCTGTTAACATTTCATTTGGTAGATATTTAAACATTGTTCTCCCCCAAACTTCCGAACACCACAATGGTACAAAAACAATAACCAAATTCAAGGGGAATTTAATGCATTTACATTTATCAGAAGTTCTTCCTTCAGGTTCAGCCAGGCATTGGTTTGTAAGTGCTTAGACTTTGGAGTTAGGTAACTATTAAAGAGGTAAATGTAATATTACCTATAACTTTTTGTTATTAGTTAAGACTGGGATATTAGTAGAACAAGTTTTGGCAAAGGAAACGCACACTGTATAATCTGCATTTTCAAAGTAAATTAGTAGTCTCTGATGAAAAATCCTCATAAATAGCAACTCTATTACCATTTTGTGTAGCAAGCACACGCTTGATTATATTAAAAAAAAAAATTGGGGGTGGGAGAAGGAAGTAAAATTTCAGACTGCTAAGAGTTTTAACAATCTTGTAAGCACTCAAGAATACTAGAACCAAGAGTCACTGGAGCAGGATAGCTATTCCAGTAAAATTCACTATTAGGAGAACCCTATGGTTCAGTTAGAGAGGACATCTGGGGTCTTTAATCCCCTCAATAATCTTCCAAAGGTCTATTTTTTAAAATAGAATTAAAATGGCGCAAGCTCTTTCAGGCAACTGAATCAGTTCTTTAGAAGATAAAGAATTATCTTTTCACATTTAACTTTGGAAGTCAGTGAGAAGAAATTTTAATCCAAAAGACTAACTACTACAAAGCAAGGGGCACTAGACATGGGCAGGGGACTGGGGTGGTGCCATGTTCTCCATGTCCTCCTCTAACTGCTCCAGTAATAATTTCAAGACATCACAACTAGAATTGTCTGAGAACATAACTGAAAAAAAAAAAAAAAAAAAAAACACCTTTAAACACACTTCTTGCTGTGGTCTCTTGAGGTGGGACATGAGAATAATCCATTGTTACGGTGGTTTTTAGTACCTTAATTTGGTGGATACAGTGTACTGTACTACTAGGTACTCCCCAACTCAGGCATCTAAGATCACATCTAATAGTGTACAGACTTTATCAAGACTACAAACATTTCTCTCAATGTACATATAAATTCTAAAATTTAGACCCATGTCATAAGTTATCATATTTTTGCTCACATTAATAGTTTTTACATCAAATTCTGTGGACCCTTTCCTCAGAAGATACCAATCAACAAGAAAGGAACTCTCACTGGATTTACCTCTATTGAGCTTGTCTCATAAATTAATACCAAGTAATCAATGTTTCAGTAGTAAAATGATTACTGGCTTTTCAAATTGTATTGCATCTTCTACAAAGTTAATATAAATATGAAGCCCTGAGAACAAACTTTCATATAGAACATTTCTATTAAAAATATCAAAGCTTTGTGATCTGACAAAATTATAAATTATATACATATATATGTATATTAAATAAATAAATAAATACCTTTCCATAATCACATGTTTAAGTATCAAAAGGTAATGATTGTCTTTGTCAACCAATGGGATGGTGAAGAACAAGTATGAAAACAATTCATAAAGAATCAATGCTATTGAAGATTCATTAGCTATCTTCTTAGTCTTCCTTTCTTTTACTGTATCTTCTCCTCTCTTTAAGATCAAATGGTATATATTCCTACCTATCTGGCTTGAATGACGCACAGACATGCAGTTGCAGTGGCTTTAGTTTTTCATTCAGTAAGCTGCACAATAATATTGTGATGTATACTAGACTGAAATCTGAAGTTGTAAACATAATTATTACATCCTTTGCCATGGATAGAGAACATCAATTTTGACAGTGCACTTAACTATATTCTCCCTGCCTCTCCCACTGGAAACCTCTTCCTATATATATCAAATCCCAACCCAAAATTTGGTATAAGAATTTTAAAAGTTTTATATCAGTAACATTTGGAATTATCAATATTCCAAACACAGTGGAAAGAGTATAAAATATAACCAATGTTTAGATGGTGATTTCCATGTCTCTTTTCTAAAATCTGCTGAATTGGCCACTTGACAGACATATCCTTGGTCCTAACTGCATACTAAACAGACATGTAAACTAATGGTTTGATTTCACTACCTTCTTATGCGGCATTCTCTGATAATTAGTTTGAATCTACATGAAGTCATTATTCACACTGAATCTTGCTGCAAAAGACTATATATCCTTAGAACATTGTTAATTGCCCAGCAACTGATGGCTCTACCAAGGCAAGTAATACTCTTCAGAAGCCATATAGCCCAAATAGTAATTTACCCTTTTGAAGAGACATATTCAATCAACTACCTTTTAGTTTTTCCCTCTCAATATTTAAAAGATTAACATTCTAAATAACTTGAATTAAGTTCAAGGAAAAAATACATACACACACCCAGAAATGTTTGCTCAGTTTTGCAATATTTTAAAGATGCAGTACTTCTTTGGCTATATAAAACAGTTTTGTTTTCATAGCAATTCCAGTGTATACAAGCAAATTAGAATCTAGTTTAGGCTTATGAATCAAGTCAATTTTCTTACATAGGGCTCTTGAAAATCTGCATACAGAAGGAATAATGAACTCAGGAAATTTTCACAACCTGGGAGAAGAGGTACTTTAATAAGGGTTATTGTGTACTATTTGGATAAATTTTATACAAAGTAAAAATCATTCTGTAGTACAAAAGAAAAATTCCTATTGTACTAAATGCCAAACTTTACATTGTAACATGGATTTTGTATATCTAAGATATTTTGCTCTTTCATATTATATAGAGTCAAATAAGTAATATGTTAGTACTTTATAAATTAATGAATCACTAATCATTTTAGAAGTATAGCATTTCCCACCCAGCATCATCCCCTAGGTTTTTTTTTTTTTTCCCTTTAAGGGGGAAAGGAAAATGATTCTTCTTCAGAAATGAATATATCATTAAATTCCTCCCTTATGTGGTCAGTCACTCTGCATACTAGTCAGATGCTAAAAATACTGACGTGTAAACTTACTCTTTTGAGTGGGAGAAGTACCAGGAGGAATATCACTCTCTATCAAGGAAGAGGGAAAAAATGAAAATCATTTATTCCACAGATTTTCAAGTTAAAAATAAATGAATTAAGGATTTTCTGAGTTAAAAAAAAAAAAAGCCCAGACTCCCAACTGGTCATGTTTAAGAACAAACTATTAAAGAACAGATACATTGCAATACTTCACACATATGTTCAGGAGTGTCTTACATAGATTATTTTTTTCCAAACAAATATGAGAAACAGAAAATGCCTAAAAGAGCTGCAAAAAATCATTTTTTATATTTCTGACCTAAAGTTTTAAATCTAATACCATGAAAATACCTGGTCAGATAAAAATGCTGTTGTACAGGCTGGTTAATTAGGACTGTCATATAGCTAAGATCTCAGCTACAAGACTTCTTTACTTATTGGATGGTCACGGAAGAATGATAGTTCCACAATGTGTAAGCCAAGTAATGCCAGATAATATTTAGGTGCCAATAATCAAGGCAACTATGTTAGTGCATTAAGGCGATGTTATTTGGCTGCCTTCAAGAGAATGTTAGTCACCAAAAACATCCTCAGAAGACAACTACTTGTGGCAATTGCAATGAACAAAGAATTTTTTTTTAATTTAAAAAGAGGGCAAAGAGGCAGAAAAGTTATCAGTTTAATGCCTTAAACAGAGCCCGCTTTATCTTAAAATACATACTATAGGGGAATGTGAGGAAATTGTGTTCTATTGATTTTTAAGCTCATTAAATTAAAAGAAAACAGTCTTTTTACCATCAAAATATGTCTACACATTAATAGAATCTACCCCTGTAGATATAAAAATATTGGTGTGGCAAAATGAATAGTCAGAGAAAAAATACTGCATCTTTAATATAGTGAGATGTAAATTGCTTAAAGAAATGTAACATTTTTTTCTTTGGGTACTAGAACAACACTAACACAGAAAATAGGAAAAAGGAAAACTATTTATTAAAGAAATTTAACCTATGAATTAATCTACTTAAATTAGTATGTCTGATGTTAACAGTTTGGATTGAAACATGCTCTCTCAAAAACATCTAGATTTTAAAATCAAACTCTAAGGGTCAATTCAAATAGCATTTCATTTTAATAATCATAACTTAATACTCTTAAGAGATGAGTATATCATTTAATTCCTCACTGAAGTGGTCAGTCACTTTTTGTAAACATCGGTCAGATGCTAAAAATACTGACTTGTAAACTACCCTCACAGATTCTTTTTTTTTTTTTTTAAAGCAATAAGGTATAAAACCAGAACAGTCATTATTGTCTCAAACAATCCCATGTAAGCTGTTTGCATGAGTATTTTTCGAGATATGGATTTTTTACTCAATCTAACTGAAGGCAAACCGTTCTTCCACTACCAATAAATCCATAAGGCAACTACATTTCCAGCTGGCCATAAGCTACACTCTTTCTTGTTTGAGAAGTATAACTAAGAGGGCCTCTAGCCAAATACCAAAAGCTATTTTTCTTCTCCTCCCCCCAAATCCTCGGCTCCTTCTTCTCTTGAGGAACCTGAAGCTGTGGGCAGCGGGAGCAGCAGAGTGGAGGGGTATCCATCACCCTAGGTGCGGTTCAGTGTCTGAAAGATCCTGGAGATCTGTAGCATGACAGGTCCTGTCTCAGGGTCATTCATCCACTGGGTGCTATTTAATGGGTTTTCAAGCATATCTTCAAATGCTGTGGAAAGAGAAAGAGTAATTATCCACCTCATGATGTTTTCAGTACATATAAGAGATAGGAATGGGGAATCAAATCTCTGATTTCATTGGTGCAGGGAAATTTTCCAATGAGGAAACTTCCTTTATCAATGTATTCTATGCATTATTATATTCCTAAAAAGTTCCCTAGAGCACTGAGAAGTTGTCAGTCAGTAAGCATTCATTAAGCATCTACTATGTACTAGGCATTGTGCTAAATGATGGGAAGACAAAAAAAGTTAAAAGACAATCCTTGTTCTCAAAAAGTTCACAGTCTAATGGAAGTTAAGTGAATTGTCCAGATGCACCCAAGTGTATGTGGGAGAGGTGAGACTTGAAATCAGGTCTCCTTGACTTCCTCCAATATGCCATGATAACTGATATAAAGTTGATATAAAAAACCTTTTGCACAAGGTAATTTTGGGGGTTGGAGGAAGGAGAGTTATTATTAGGTTGTAGAATCAGGAATGGTTCATAACTTTAAACTGAGTTTTGAAAGAAACTAGAGATTCTAATTTCCTTGGGTGATGAGAGTGCATTCTAAGCATGAGAGAACAGCCTATGCAAGAATAGGGAGATAAAACATCATATGCTGAATAGTACTAAGATTAGTTTAGTTAGGACATAAAGGAAAAATATGTTTAAATCTGCAAAACCTGGTTGAAGTCAAGGACTTTAAATTATAAACAAAGGAGTTTACATTTTATCATAAGCTGAGGCGGAGCCAAGATAGTAGAGGACAGGACACTGCTTGAGCTCTTTCCAACTTCCCTCAAAACCAACACTAGATCAAAGACTCTAAATGGATTTTGGATTGACAGAACCCACAAATATTCAGAGTATAATAATTTTCCAGCTTAAGATATCTTAGAAGGACTTGGGCAGGGGGGATAGGGCCCAGCATACGAGTGGTGCAGAGACCCAGCACAGTGCAAGGAGACCCAGTGTGGGGAATCTAGCAGGAAACTCTTAGCCAAAGCTCAGCTACGTTGCCTATTCTGTCCTGATTCAAAAGGCGAGTACAACTATTTCAAAGTCCAAATCTTTTTATACAGCAAAATAACTGTTTGGACATGTATACATATATTGTATTTAACTTATACTTTAACATATTTAACATGTATTGGTCAACCTGCCATGTGGGGGAAAGGGTGGGAGGAAGGAGGGAAAAAGTTGGAACAAAAGGATTTGCAACTGTCAATGCTGAAAAACTACCTATGCATATATCTTATAAATAAAAAGCTATAATAAAAAAAAAAAACCCAAAAGGCTAGTGTATGAGCAGACCAGCTGTGAGACCACCAACACAACTACAGAAGGCAAATTGTGAGCCACTGAACCCAGCATATCAAAAAGGGACTTGACCAGGATCACCTAGCACAGTGGGAAAGCCTGCAGCACAACCAGTCCTAGCAGAGTCAGTGAAAATTTTATTAAACTCCTGATAAGAAACCTTGTAACAATTAACCAATTTATAAAGTTTCTTAAGAGTGTTTATTATTAAAACACTTGGCATTATTTGAAATGGAAAACTACTGATCCCTTGATCCAACACATGGTGCTAAAGATATTACCAAACCAAATTTCTATACTTTAAAATTTTCAAGTACTAGAAAGTTCTTTTGACCAATAAAATTTCATTTCATACTAAGTTGTCATCAACGAGAGTTTTTGTATCTTTAAAAACATAGCAGTTTCTTTAAACTATTCTGAGATTCAGTTTGACTTGTTGTGAAACATGAATGTAATGGAGTATTACTGTTCTGTGAAAAGCAATTAATATAATACATATAATAAGAGGAAGATATAAACTGCTAAAAAATGAAGTAGGCAGAAGCAAGAAAACTATACAGGACTATAACAATGTAGAAGGAAAGAACAATAAAACAATACTATACAATGATGACTAAGTTTGGCTTCAAAGACAGAACTTGAAAAATACTCTCTCTCTACTTCTTTGTAAGGTGAGAACTATGGCCGTGATTCTTTTCATATAATTTCACACTTTTTCAATGTGTCCAGTGGTCTCCCAAAATTTTTTTCTTCTATGATAATAGGGGATGGCTCTTTGGGAAGAGAAAAAAGGATACCTATACTGGAAAATTTAAGTGATACAGAAATAAAATACATTGATACAATTTTATTTTGAAAAACCCATTTGGAAAATTTAAGGACTAGTACCAAAATAATTATTCCAAGTGATATCATCATGGAAATTATTAACTTGATGACTAACATGAGATTGGTACATGTAGATTCATCTAGCCTCTACATATACATTTTATTCCATTAGATTTTCTCCAGGAAAGGAACTTTCTTTTTGACTGTGAAAAATACAGTTGCACCACAAGGCAAAGCTCCAAGCAGATTAAAACCATGTGTTCATAATTATTATTTCAGCCTTGACAGAGCTAACATAAAAATCTATGCTAAAAGTTGCAAATGCCATTCAATTCTATGTACATTCTTTCTGTATTGTAGTTTTTTTTTTTTCCAAGATTATGAAACAAACCGTATATAGGTCCTAATCTTTTAATTTAATTCAACTTTTGTGCCTAAAATTATTAAAACTATGTTATATTCCCACAAACATAATTAATTAATTCACCCACAAGACATTTTAAGCCTTAAATTCAGGCTAGTTTTTTTTTGTTATTATTGTTGTTTTTGTCCTATATAATATGTAATTCTCCAGCAGATCTAAATTTCTAACTTCTCATTTAAGTCATATTGTGGATCACATGATCTTGGCTTGTCCAAGAAATTATAACTCCTCATATTATAGTACCTTAAATGTTATAAAATAAAGGAAAATTCTGGGAAGATGATGGAGTAAGTCAGAAAATTCCAAGTTCTCCAGCTATCCTCCCACAACCCAAACAAAACTGTGCCTCAAGAAGAACATAGACCAGAAAGAAAAAATAAGAATTGGGACAAAACAGTGGTCCTTCTGGGACAACCAAAGAAGCCCAGAAGAAAGACTCCAGGTTGGTGATTATCATGATCCAGGATTGAAGTCTGACTCAGGATGAAGGTTTGACTAGTGTGAAGTCTAGACTAACTCCACTGAAACAGCAAGCTGAAAGTCCTGGGGCTTAGCTAAATTCAGAAGTAGCCTGAGGTCCAATCACATGAATTTCACTTCCTGGACAGTGCAGGTAGCTGAGGGTCTGAGTCTGGGAAGTCTGGGAAGATTGAGGGAAACCTCTTCTGATAAGGAACACCAGACCCAACTGAGCTACTGAGACATGGCCCTGGGAAAGAAGGAACAAACACACACACTCAGTAAACACTGAAGCGGTGGGGTAGGGAAGCTGCTGGCTTCTGGCACTTAGGAAAGGGTAGTTTTTCAGTTCTGGATTCCAAGCCAAAGGGAGGAAGTGAAATAAAGCCAGCAGCAACATCCTTCTCACCCCAAAACTAACAAGCTCTTATATTAAAGGATAATGTATATATCATTAGACCCATTTTATTTATGAGAAAATTGAGACTTAAAAAAGTTAAGCATCACACCAATCATGATACAAATATTAAAGCTGGAGGATACCAGATGAGAGCTACTTCAAGCATAAACCTATTCTCAATTTTTTTATTTGGAATAGCCAAGATTCTATCTGTGTGCAAAACACTGCAATACTTACCTAACAAGGTTTTAGGATTAGTTAGTCCTAACTGCACAACTGGGTTGTCAAGGATGGCTTGAAAGAGAGGACTATCAGGATCAATTCCCTTATCTAAATCTTCTGGTGAGGGTTTTCTGTCTCCCAGCAGCCATTCACACTGAAAAATTCAGGAACAGTTGTTATTAGAATTCCCCAACAAATATAATTTTTGTAAAAAATAAGGAATCGACCACATATATAATTACTTTATGTTCCCAATAAAGAAATATTTTCTTAGTTCTTGAAAAATTCTCAAGGTTTACTAATAGAAAGTAAAAATTAAAATTAAACTAAGTCTAGGTTGGAAGTGATGTACAATGAGGAATAGGCTCCAGAAGAAAAGGAATTATAAATCTGATTACCATAGTCATTCAGCTTAACTACCTTGGTTTCTCCACTTATAAAATAAAGGCAATAGCAGGATTTTCCTGTACTTCACTTTTCCTACAGTTGTTCTTTGTTCTTATTATCACTACTAGTGCCTTCCCTTCTCAGTGACCACTCAAGCCATTACCACTGTTTTGAACTGACTTTTCTCCCTTCACAGTATTAACCCTATAGTTTATTAATTCAATACTACACTGTTTTTTAATCTTTAATCTTATGTGTTGTCAAACTCCAGTCTTAGGATATTCCCAATATCCACCTGCTTCTCTGCTGATTCAAGTGCAGAATGGGGCTTGAGGAAGGAAGTCACACCATTGTGTTCAGTAAAAATTTATGTTCTCTAATTCTTACCAGGCACTAAATGCAGCAAGGTAATCCTTTTACTTCTTAACTGATTCTAACTCTACCCAGATGTTCTCTTCTTAAGCTTCAAACAACTAAGCTGACAACGCATACTTTAGCAAGAAAACAGAGGCCTTTTGCTGTGAATTCTCTCTTCTCTGCATTTCAAAACCCCTTGACATTACCACTCCATTTTTTTTCTTCCTTTATTTATTCCAGTCTCTGATAAAGAGATGCATATATTCACCAAGGCTAACGCTTCTTTATGTATCAGAGATGCAACCCCCTTCCAATTCTTTCAGCAGAATGATCCTAAATTCATCCTCCTACTTGCTCCAATCTTCAATCTCTCCCTATTCTTTCCTATTGCCTAGAAACTTTCTTATCCTTAAAAAAACTTTTTCTTGACTCTACTTCTGAAAGCTATCATCTAATAACTTTCTTCCCTTTCTCAAACTCCTAGAAAAAGCTGACTCCGTTTCCTCTTCTCTTACTCACTTCTAAAGCTTTTGCAATTACTTCCAAACTTACCACTCAATTAAAAGTGCTCTCTCCACAGTTATCAATGATCTTTTAATTGCCAAATTCAAAAGCCTTTTCTCAATTTTCTTACTTTATGACTTCTCTGAATCATTTGGCACTATTAATACCTCCTGCTCTGTATTACTCTTTTGAGTCTCCTCCTGTCTAACTATTACTGCTCAGTGTCCCTGGCTGGATTATCATCCATATTCCACTCTCTATTTTTGTTGTACAAGTTTTAGTCCTGAGTCTTCCTCTTCTCTTTTTACATACTTTCTTGGAGAACTTTTGCATCAACAATACAATCTTCTGCTTTTAAGATAAGGAGAGAAAATAACTTTGCATCTCACCAGTTCCCCTGCTTGCTATACATGAGAAAAAGAGAAACACTATTTCATCAAATACGAGATTCCTCCCTTAAAGGGAAAAGGAGAAATACAATTCTATCACATTTCCTGCCTGGTCTTCTGTGGTTAAGGAAGGGGAATAACACCATTTCTTTACTCCCAGCATTTGTCCCCTCACCTAAATTGCCTAAGACTCTGAAAGGACTCCAATTTGAGTCCAATGAAAGTCTACTAGAACTCATTTCTCAATGGTTATCAAACCTGATCATACCCAATTCATCTCAATGATTCTGAACCTCTGATCTCTCATTCCTTCAACCCAATACTTCCAATATCTGGCTCTAAATCCCTTTCAAAACCTGCTTCATGGGTAATAAACAAAGCTAACATTTTAAATCTTCTTCTTTCCAACTTCTTCTATCTTCTAACTTTCAATTAGATCTTCCTGATGGCACAACCTACCTGACTTCCCTTTCCAGCACTGGCTACATTTCTCCCCAAATTCACTGGTCAAAGGGAGAGAATAAATACTCTTTGCTCTCCATTGCCACTTCCAGGTTCTTCCTCTATCACCAACACTCAGTAGTCTCTCTTCTTTTGAGGTTCACTCAATGCATGTCTATCACTCAATCAAAATTCTGGTAGCTACTGTCTACTGATCTCCAGGATGACCTCTTTCCTCCCACAATAAGTTCAATGACTAGCTCATGAATTCTTTCTTTTTCAACTCCTGAGACTTCAGTGCACGCGTGCGCGTACTTCAGTCTGGTGCTCTATCCACTGTGCCACCTAGCTGCCCCTTTTAGCATATATATTAACACACCTTAATTTAACAATTCCTCAGTTTATCATTTCAATTACCTACTCCTTTAACCCACCTAAGCCAATATGAAAATGGTCATACCCTTGATCTTACTATCACCTGCCATTATGCTACTTTCATATTCGTGAATTGTGAAAATCCCTTACTTTATCATAATTGACTGTCATTCAATCTTTTCTTCCTCCTTAGAAACCCTAAACACTGTTTTGTCTTCATTATGACTTCCCAGACCTTGGACCTTCATGTCTCTCTCAGGCCTTCAGCCCAGCACTGGCTACACTCTCTTCCTTTCTCCAACTTAACTGCTGGATGAACTAATTCAGTCCTACTTTGTTCTCTTTCCAAGTCCCTTAAGTTTTTCTTGTATTTATGATTTTGTCCTATGAAATCTTAGCTTTAGATCACTTCTATCATTCTCTGTCTTTGTTCCTATATGTATGCTGCTGAAAAAAGCTAGGGGAAAAAAAAATCAGAAAACCATACTGATTGGATTCACTACAAATTAATGTTATATAATCCCAATTGGACAATTTTTTTACACTACTCTAAATGATCAATTAATTCCCACTCAACACAGTGGCTTTTTCCAATATTTTTATATGAGGCTATTTGACAAGAGCTCTCTCTTCTTCTGTTCCTCAACTTACATCATTCAGATACTTTCCACTTCTACGTTCTCCTCACCCCAGTCTCACATGAAGAGTTGGATACCTCTTTGCTAACACATTACCTTCTCATGTAATGATTCCATATTTCTCTGTTTTCTATGGAAAACCATCCTCTCTAACATTTCTACTTTCTCACTTACATCTCCTTGTCTACTGCTTACTTCCCTACTGTCTACAACCATGGCCATTCATCCTCACATTCATACCCAATGTGAATTCATACCCAACACAACTTCTTTGTGGTTAAACTCCTTATGAACACAGGTTGTCCATAATCAATACTTCCACTTTCTTTCCACAATCTCTTAATTTTCTATAGTTATTAGATTTTTAAACACATCATTCAACTGAAACTGTTCTCTCCAAAGTTACCAATGATCTCTTAACTGACAAATTTAACAGTTTTTTCCCAATCTTCATCCTTTCTGACTTCTCATAAAATGCTATTGTCATCATGGGGAAAAATAAATCCTAGGTAACAGGGATGACATGTATAGAATCATGAAAAGACAGAATTAGAATGAAAAACAGAAGTAGTACAGTTTGGATAGAATAGCAGATGTAGGGAAATATTATTAAACAAGGGGAAAAAAAATTAACCATACTCTTCAAATTAGGATTAGAATATGAAGTGAACAAAAATTTCCATTTCAATTGACTATTTTTCAACTATGCAGTACTCACCGCTGCATTTTGCTGGTTGTTGTTGACTTTCAGTGCATCCACCACTTCCTTTTCATCAAATCCCATCTCCATCAGAGCAATGACAGCCTAAACAAGAATTCCACAGCTCATTAAATAACCATGCTCACTGAAAACAAGTCAGCAAATTCAACAAACAAGTCATCTGACATAAAACTAAATCATTTTTATTTGGGAAGGGGAAGGTTTGAAGACTAAGGCAATTGGAGTTAAGTGGCTTACTCAGAGTCACATAGCTAGTAAATGTCTAGTGTCTGAGGCTGCAAACCACTTTTATTTAATGGTATTTCAGCAAAGGTGCTTCTTAATTCAGTACCACTAGATTTACTATAATTATTTTACTCTGTAACTTTATTGCAATACAATAGTGTACCGACTATCTAAACAATCTGATAATTACTAATGCAAAGAATAATATAAAATGATCTTACTAAATGAAGATAGGAAATATCAGTAAAGAATGCTCAGTGTTAGAACTAGAAAGTACTTCAGGCATCATCTAATTCAATCCATTCCTTGTAGTTGAAAAGACAGTCAACAAGCATTTATTCTTCTTCTACTTCTTTTTTTTTTGATGAGGCAATTGGGGTTAAATGACTTGCCCAGGATCACACAGCTTGGAAGTGTTAAGTGTCTGAGACCACATTTGAACTCAGGTCCTCCTGACTTCAGGGATTCGGAACATCCACTGCGCCACCTAGCTGCCCTTCAACAAGCATTTATTAAACACTTCTGTATTAGGCACTGTGCTAGGTGAAAATACAAAGAAAGGTAGGGGTACAAATAAGGTAGTTGGGGGCCCTGAAAGGGGAATTAAATTTTCCAAGGTAAATGAGTCACATAGAGCCAGTTTTAGAACTCAGGTTTCCTGAGTTATAGTCCAGTATTACTGCCACTATGCCATGCTGTCTCCTCTCAATAATCTAGGAAAAGATTAGAAAGAAAAGCTCCTTTCCTACCAATATATTGAACATTGATGAAGAAACTTTTCAGAAATCATATCTGTGATCACACTGTATTTCCAGAACCATTTCTCTATAAATCAAAAAGAATCTGTATTTTATAATGATCTTTGCTAAATAAAAACATAGGACCATTTAAAACTAAGATTTAGAGCTGGGAGGGCCTTCAAAGAATATTAGGCATGGAGGAACATTAAGAGAACATCTACTCCAATTCCTCCATTTAAAAAATGGGGAATGTAAGGCACAGTGCCTTGAACATAGTAAGCATTAAATAAATACTTTATCTATCATGAAGGTAAAGTAACTTGTCCCAAATCATAGTTAGTTAGTGAAAGAGCTAGGACTAGAGGAGCTATAGTTTTCAAACTCCTAGACTAGCACATTTTTCAAATACATCTAGACTAATCCCAGACTAATACATTTTTTGCTAACATAGCTACACTATTCTGAATGTATATGGCTATTATTTGTTATAAGTGACAGACTAATCAAAGGGAAAAAATTTTCAGCTATTTTACATTTTAAAAATCATTATTCAAGAATAAAATACTTAACACATTTCAAATACCTATCAGAATGATGTAGAGGAAAAGTTTTTTTTAGGCAGCATTAGGTTCTATAGTATTAAATGTATTGATAATATTAAGCAATTTGAGAATAGTAATAATAATTAGAATAATGATGATAGCTAACATTTATATAGTGATTACTATGTGCCAGGAACTATGTTAAGCACTTAATTATCACATTTGATCTTTCCAACAATCCTGGGAGGTAGGTACTATTATTATCATCATTTCACAGATGAGGAAACTGAGGAAAACATAAGTTAAGTAACTTGCTCAAAGTCACATAGCTAGAAGCAGTAAGGTCAAATTTGAATTCAGATTTTCAGACTCAGTTCTCTATCCAATGTGCCATTTTGTTGCCTCAGAATAAAACAACTAAGTTAGAAAGGCCAAAGTGATGCAAAGAGGTGAAATAAAGCTAGCTCAGTAAAATATAATTAAGGGTAAATCCAAATCTCAAAAATCAAAACCTTTACAACTGTCACAAGCAAAAATATTAGTTTTAATAATTTCCTTTCTTTTCTAATAAATCAGTTCTTTTACTTGATTAAATAACATGCCACTAAGCATAAAGCTACAAACATCATCAGCTGATCTATAGCTCTATGAAAACACAGCTCATAGTGCAGCCTTTTTGCTTCAATCTATTGTTACATATGACCAAATGACATTTTTATTATTGTATAAGAATTGTGAATCAATATATTATTTTATGCTTTCAAATGTCCTAAAAAGGACATTTTCCTAAAAAGAAATCATAGGGATTTAAGTTTAGATGAATCTGGTCTATTTGGATCATAGGCCATTAAAAACACTTCACAGGACATTACCTTTTTTCCCCCAAAGCAGAAACTAACCTAGGTTAACTATCAAGTCCCAAACATTCTTCCATAAGCATATAAATAACCAAAATCCTGAAGAACAAGAAAAAATAAAACATTCACTTAAAGGCTGATAGCATATATGCATACTCGTGGATCTGGTCGAAATTCTCTTTTCCTACGGATCTTCTTGAAGATTTCTGTTAGCTCATCCTTGACTTCCTCCCCCTCTGTCTTAGATCCCCCAGAAGCTTGAGAGGAGGAGGAGGCGGCAGAAGCACCTGCAGCTTCTAAGGAAGCTTGACCTGGAAGAGGAGTATCCACAGTTGGATCTTCTGCATGTTCTATCAACCACTCCATGGCCTGTGTTACTGACATGCTGTAAAATAAGAAAAGTTTCTCTAAAATACCAGTGAGTTAATTACTGAAGTTTCAGTGAATTTCTTAACTTTTTCTTTCAAATCCTTGGAAGAGACTTTTTGTTTTATTTTAACAATTCTAATAATGTTAACTGGAATTATCCTTATTTTTACAATTTTAAAAGAATTCAGAAATAAATTTAGAGATACATCACTATTTGCTGAAGTGTCTAGCTACCACAATGCACAAATCTCTTTTAATGAGAAGATTATGAAAGAAAGTTTTTTTAAAATACCATTTTGAAGCAATGGTTATAACACTGTAATCAAAGGAAAGAGCACGCAATACAGTTTTATGTTCAACAGAGGAAGAAACAGTTCACAGGCTATTCTTTGGTTTGCAAGTTGCTTTTATTTTAAATGTGCACATGAAAAGGTAATTTACTTGAAAGCATTAAGACTTGAGAATAATACCAAAGACAGATAATCTTGAGTTGCTGCTATTACACAAATATATTCCACACAAACTCTCACATGGAGGAAAGAGAATAGATAACAAAATTTTCCTACTGTTTTATACTTAAATTCAACTGTCTTTACCAAAAAAACCAAAAAAACAAAAAACTTTCTTAAACTTTTGATATGGTTTTCTCTTCACAAAAACCTTGTCACAATTGACAATATTGAAATATATGAGGTCTTCCTTGAATGTTTTTGTAATACAAAACAGTTAAAAATCCACATTCAAATCAATCCTTAAAACAGTGGAACAAGAAAGAGAATCAGGGAAAGAGAAAAACTCATTCTTTGACATTTATAAAAATACATACTGATTGAGACGAAGTGCTTTCACAGCTCTGTTCTCAGGAAAGCCCATTTCTGTAAGTTGTCTTAAAGCCACTTCATCAACTCGGTCATCATCATCTTCATCCAACATTGCTATTGCAAAACAGAAAAAACAGTGTGACACAGTATAAGTAAAATAGGAACTTTCATCTATGTTAACAAAATGTTAGAATATATGGCATTCATACTGCCTAAATACATTTTAGATTTAGACAAGTTGTCATCTAAGTAACTTGAACATGTCGGAAAGGCACAAGGATATTGATTAATGCAACATTATTAATTAATGCAGCATATAATAAATGACAAAACAAGGAATAAATACACATCTAGGGAGAGACAGCGACAAATGCAGAGAGAGCAGTTTTCTTTCTGCAGTTTTCCTATAAGAACTATAGGTCACAATCAACTGATTAAAAAATAGCATGAGGAAACAACATGTACATTCAAGTACTCATATGCCATATACACTCAAATACTATATACCATTTTTATTAGATTATAATATCATAAAATAAATCTGCGGTGGGAACATACCATTTGCCTTTTTAAATAATTCAACTGCATCTGGGTTCAGTGCTAACAATTTCTGTGCCACCTCTATAAGTGACACCAAGATCTTCCTGAGTTCTGTCTGGAACTGCAATAAAAGAAAAAAAAAGTATGTGATTTCTGCAAGTCTACAAAAAACTGAAGTAGGTTGATAGTACCATTATTTTATACTAGAACTTTCATATATAAAGAGGCTATTTAATTTATTTGAACTATCTGATTCAAGTCCTCAAAATTATGTTGGTATTTTACAACAAACAGGACAAAATCTATCAGGGCAGGGGTACTGAAGGAAGAAAGGTATTTATTTCTCTATGTTCTTATAATCAAAAGGAAATGACATATTAAATTAGCTGAGTACTCAAATGTAATCAAATCCTAATAAATGTGAGAATCCCTAGTACACCATGAATCTTTCTGGATAATAATAATACATGTCTAAAAGCACAAAGTGAGGCTTGCTGATTAACAAAATATATTGAACAAACCTAGGTTTGCTTCATTTAATAAACACAACACCATGCTAACTGGTTGCTAAGTATTCTATACATCTTCTCTTTTGCTTCACTTAAAAGAAAATGGACTTCCCTTTATTTGACAACAAACATACACAGATTTCTAATTTCAATCTTACTAAAATAATGACATGTCTGAATATAGTCTGCTATGGCAAATGGGTTTTCTAAATTATAAGGAAGTAATTGCTGGAAATACAGTAGGAAAACCATTATTATAGAGTTATTATAGGGATATTGATATATTAGAGACTAAATTATATTACTCCCCTCAAGTCACACCCTTTACCATAACCCTCTTCTCTTGCCACCAAGAACTACTGTCTTTCTCTATATCCCTAGCACACAGCATATGGTAGGCACTAAATAGTATCTGATTGACTTACATACAGAACTCCAAAACAACATAGACTATAAAATGAGTTCTATCCTCCAATAAAATAACAAAAGAGTTCTATTGTACTATATGAATTTTGGCAATTTTGAATCATCAAGTTCACAGAACAGAACTCATCAAGAATACATCAAATAAGAAAACATATACATTGCTCTCTTTAGAACAATTATGGTATCTTGATTAGCAAAGAAATAATTAAACAAATCTAAAGAGAAGTATTTTCTATAATGTCTTTGAAGAGGAAAACTGATCATACCATCATACATTCAGAGTGTTTTATCAATCTAAGTCAAACTACACAGAACATAATCAAAGTAGTTGCTATTCGGTCTATATAAACAAAACTCAGTCTCTTTAGGTTATATCCAAATGAATGTGAAACTAACATCTTCAAATCAACTGAAACTATGAGAACCAAAATCTTCTACCTAAAATGACTCAAAATAATTTTATTTGAAAAATCTATATAAAAGCATGAAGGAAAGGTATAGCATCCAGAAAAAAAAGGAGAAAATGTTGCCACTATACTCCCTACCTTCATCAGACCATATCTACAGTATTATATTCAATTTCATATATGTCCTATTTTAAGAGAAATTCAGGATGGCCTAGTGACAGACTATGGATACCTACATGCCACCTGAGAACCAACATAAGTGAAATCCATAGAGATTTGTCACTATAGGGTGGCAATCAGATGATTCATCTGTCCAGACACAGAAACTCATGAAGACTCTACTAAGCTGTGGTGCTCCACTAAACTAAGATACTAATCTGTTTCAAAGGATTATTCATATTGATGAACTCTTGATTTCTGAAGCACTGAATTAAGTACTGAAAAATTTAGAGCATGACCAGAAGTAAACAAGATAAACAAATCATTTCACATGAGGAATATTTGAGGAACTAAGGATATTGATCCTGCAGAAAAGATTTAAGAAAAAAATATGATCATTGTCTTCAGCTATCTGAAGGACTATCACATGAAAGTGGAATTTCTTTTGTGTGGTTCCCAGTGGTAGAATACATATCAGTAGTAAAAAGTTAAAGGAAAGCAAATTTTACTGCAATGTCAGGAATTAAATAATTCTAGTAATTAAGAGTTGTTTAAAAGTAAAAAGTGAGTTCCTCATTATTGGAAGAGTATTGGAAGAAGCATAGACAAAACAAAGTTATGGAACTAAAATTCATACTTGGGCAAGTAAAGAAAAGATCATACTAGATGCCCTCTAAGATCTTTTCCAACAATTAAGATTTTATATTCTATGAAATCATTAGTATACTTATACAGTATCTTTTCTTTTTTTGGTGAGGCATTATGTGACTTGCCTAGGGTCACAAAGCCAGGAAAATATTAAGTATCTGAGGATGAATTTGAACTCAAATCCTTCTGACTTTAGGGCTGGTGCTCTATCCCCTGTGCTATCTAGCTGCCCCTCTAATCCAATTTTCAAAGAATCTTTTTTTACCTGCTGTTAACTGAAAATCATTTGAACTTTAAATATTTTTTCACTAGATGAATTTTAGAAATGTGTCAAATGAGGTTGCATCTTTAAATACTCACATCTCTCATGCTGTGATGGGCTACAGTCCTGTCCACACTGTGGGAGGGAATATTTGCTGTTGCTTTGAGAATAGCATCTTTATCTGGAGCTTTCTGTTCTTGCTTTTTCTAAACAGAATTAAGAAACTTAGTAGCACAAAACAGAGTTATCAAAGAAGGAAAATAAATAAATTTAATAATATTTGATAAAGCTTAGAAACGAAATTACCTGGCACATGAACAAATATAAATTTTCTTTAAGACAGATGGGTCCAAAGAATTTTTAAATTAATTCTTTGCATTGCAATGCAATATCTTAAATACGATATACTTAAATACGATATCTTAAACTGACTAGGGTGACTAAAAATGAGGAATGAGAGAAAATAAAAAATTAATTTTTAAAGTCATAGGTCTGACAAGATGGCATAGTTTTTGGAACTCTAATTGTAACTGGGGATGTGGATAAGTTAATTTTAGGGAAAGTTATAAATAATAACACTACCTTATATTTATAGCCCTCATATAGCCCTTTAGAGGTTACAAAATGCTTTACATACATTACCTCATAGTAGTCCTGTGAAGTATAGTACAAGTACAATAATTCAGAGTCTGATTCTTTTTGTATAGCAAAATAATGTTTTGGTCATGTATATTTATTGTGTATCTAAGTTATATTTTAATATATTTAACATCTACTGGTCATCCTGCCATTTAGGGGAGGGGGTGGGGGGGGGTAAGAGGTGAAAAATTGGAACAAGAGGTTTGGCAATTGTTAATGCTGTAAAGTTACCCATGTATATATCCTGTAAATTAAAGGCTATTAAATAAAAAAAAAAAAAAAAAAAAAAAGAAGTATAGTACAAGTATGCAAGGTGAGAAAATGATGTTCAGAGAGGCTATGTCACTTTCTAATGTTACAAAGTTACTGAGTGGTATAATGGGGAATGAAACCAGGTTTCTGAGCCCAACTCCAGTGTTCTTTCTACCACTACCCTGCCTTTCTTAACCTTATAGATTTATACTCTTTTCCTCTCTACAAATAAATACAACTTTATGATGAGCCACAGAATTTTATATCTTTCATAAAATGTCAAAAATACTTAAATGAATTTATGGTCTCATATATTTCTTACATATGCATAGCTCACAACTTACCTATACTACATCTTGGGCAATTTCTATCCATGTTTCTACAAAAAGTTATACACAAAATATCTAATGAATATATAATGAATGTTTAGGTCAGGGATTCTTAATCTGAGATCTCTAATTTTTTTTAATTGATATCCAGATTTTAATATAAATTGTTGCCTTTGTATTCCTATATATTTTATTTTATTCCTTTAAGTACATTATTCTTAAAATGGGTCCAGACTGTCACAGAGGATCATTACACAAAAAACTTAAGAATATTTACGGCTTTTTAATGTACAATACCTGGATGAAGACATAATGAAAAGGCTAGCTAATTTAATTCTACTTTCCTTCTTATTCTAGTTCAATAAGATTTCTTAAAGCCTATATCCTAAAGGTGAAGACTAAAAACAAATGGAACTTGAACAGTATAGAGCTAAAACAGAAGTCAGAAAAATAAACTAACAGGATAAAAAAATCTGCCTAGTATGCATTACATACAGGGCTTTTAAGTCGATATAGTAACAAGAATGATAGCTTGACCAATGTTCAAAAATGTAACCTGAAAACTGACTTTTCCCCTCAGCAATTCTCATCAATTGAGAGCAGAAAGGTCTATATATGTTGTAGAGATGTTTAGCTGATTCAATGTGTGTGCTGGAGGCCAGGTGTAATTAAAGATAAGAGGTCACATAGTGGCCCAAAGCCACTCCCTTACAATTTGGCCCAACTGGAGATGGTAGGGCAGCTTGATATCTTAAAATAACTCTTTTAGAATAGTGAGTACATGAGCATAGCCCTCTCAATTCTGTCTTAAAATAGTTTGGCTTTCCACTTCTCTAGGGAATGATCACTTTCTCTAATCCATCACAAAGCTTTCTCTACAAACCTTAAGCCACAAAAGATAAGTTATTATTATTTTTTTAATTTTTAGAGACCTGAGTTAAATAAATATACATAAACATACTATAAAGAACCCAGATTTTTACCTTCTAAAACAGCTCTTCCTAAATGCTCACATGCTTGGATTCTGGTGTAAGAGCAATATGAAATTATATTTTGAAATTTTGCAATTTAGGCTTTATTGCTAAAAAATGCTAGAAAGCTAGCAGTTTCTTTGTTTGGAGAGGGGATGTTTTCTTTTGCATTTACTTTAGTTTTGTTGTTTTATTTTCCCCACTAAAAGTCTATCATTAGATACCAAGATAAGGGATTATATGAACTACAGATCAAATCTCACTGGTAAAATAGAAAGAGACGAGTGTTTTCAGAGGATTTAGATTCAAATACCATCTCTGCCACTCAGGATGGCTTTAGGGAAGTCACAGATCCTTCTTTTTAGTCATTCCATCACTTACTAGCATGCTTGATGAATAGAAAAAAAAGAGAAAGAAAGTAAATCCAAAGTAGTTTACTTTGCTGTTTTATGGTGCTTCAGAAAGGAAAGGAGGAGGTTCGTAAAATCTCTGGATTTGCAGAAATAATAAATTGGGGTTCTAGTCTTATAACAGGTATCAGTGAAAAGAACACTAAATTTTATGACAGAGAACCTGGATTTGAATCCTGTTTCTTCTGTCTGAATCAAATCACTTCACTTATTGGGTCTCATTTGTAAAATGAAGGGGTAGTATTAGATGACCTTTAAGCTCCCTTCTAGCTCTAAATCTATTATACTAAGTTCCATAGTTTTGGTCACAGAATAATTTAGCTGTAAAAAAAAAAAAAAATCCCCAACTGTATCTGCAACTTAAGATGAAAGAAGACTAATACCTGATAACTTTATAATCAATTAGTGAAAAGATGAATTCTTAACAAAGAGGAAGACAAGAGACAATATCATGAAACATCACTTTTCTTACTCAGGATCTTTTTTGTGCTAGTTTTTTTAAAAATCTACATATAGGAAGTATTCAGGTAGCACTAGGTAAATTCTTGCAGATGATCTGTGCTTTTCCTTCAGGGCTAATACAGATGGTCTGAGATATGAAAGAGTGAGAGGAGTAATGGATAATTTTAGCTTACTAGTAGCATAAAGCAATTGAGAAGAACTCAGTGATGGCAGAGATCACCTCTCCTTATCCACAAGGCACAATTAGGTCACAGAGCATGGCCATTATGGGTCCAAAGATGAAAAAATTAATTTGTTGACCAGATCAAATACAAAAAGAGTTATACAGCCATAACAATACAACAACACTTTATTGATAACCTACTGAGATCTGAAAATAGTTTTAACAATCAGATTACTGATCTGTACTGGTATCAACAACAACAGAATTTATCTTAACCTGCAAACCCCAGATTCTAAGATTTCAAACTAATCAGCAAGAATTTATTATCTGAAACTAACCTTTTCCTCAGCTGAGACATCACTCATCTTAGGAGGAGGAGGAGGAGCTCGTTTTTTTACCAATAGTAAGACATCTAGGAAAAAATTATATTTGTCAACAAAATTAGAAAAAATTGTATATATATAATGTACTTGGGATTATTAAAATGCTGCATTGCCTGGGTGAAAGGGCCTGGGTGTTATCTCTAGGTCTCTTCTAAACCAAGAAATCTTATGAAAACATACCTGATTTACATAATAGCAATTGCACTATGTTCATACATACAACTGCATAAAAATTGTGAAAAGTTGTAAAGGCAGTAGTTAAAAAAAAGTTTTAATAAAAATTATGACACAGGATTCAGGCAATGTTTCACTGCAAGCTATTAGATATATTATCTCCATGATACTGATGAAAGTTGAGAAAGACTAGTAAGGATTTACAAAGTGGCAAAAAAATTTTGGGGGGGGGGGAAGCCTACTGATTCTGAAAACAATCTCTAAGGTTGTTAGAACTAACCAACGAGTATATTTTATTAAGGCCTATTTTGTGCCAAACATTGTGCTGTGTACCTGGTATAGAAACACAAAGAATGAAATAATATATACTTATAAGGAGCTTAAATTTTAATAGGGGAAACAGATATAAATATTTTGCTGTTCATTCATTTCAGTCATGTACAATTCTTTATGACCCCATTTTAGAGTTTTCTTGGCAAAGATTCAAGAGTGGTTTGCCATTTCCTATTGCAATTTGTTTTACAAATGAAGGAACTGAAGCCAACAGGGTTAAGAGACTTGCCCAAGATCACACAGCTAGTACATGTCTGAGATCATCACATTTCAACTCAAGAAGGGTCTTCCTGAATCTCAGCCCAGCACCCTACCCACTGTGTCACCTACCTTTCCACAGAAACAAATATAAGTATGTACTAAATAAATAAAAAAAGTCAAACACATGGTAATTTGGGAGTGTTAAGGGGAATAAGAAAAAGCTTCATGTGATGTTTGAGTTCTCTTCAGAGAAGAAAGTGATTTTTCTTGTGAAATGAAAGTGAGAGAAAAGTCATTTCAGGCAGGAGGTAAAATAAGGGAAGACATGAGAAATAGTGTCATATATGAGGAATAGAGTGACAGCTAATTTGCCTGAATCACAGAATTCAGAAGGGGCAGTAATGTACATGAGACTGGAAAGATAGGATGGGGACAGGTTGTGAAAGGTTTTAAAACTTTTTACAGAAGAGTTTATCTTTTTTTGCTAGAAGCAAAAGGAAACAACTGAAATTTACTGAATAAGGGAATGACAAATTTACAATTAGGGAAAATCACTTTAGCAACAATGTATAGGATGGATTGGAATAGGGAGAGATTGGAAGCAGAGAAGCCAATTAGGAGGCCATTGTAATAATCAAGGAGTGAGATGAGGACAGTCTGAACTTAAAAGTGACACCTGTGTGAAAAGAGAGAAGAATATGAGCTATGAAGGTAGAAAAGGCAAAACCTAGCAACTGACTGGATGTGTGGAATGAAGGAGAGTGAGGAATCAAGGAGACACTGCTGCTGTTGAGAACCCAGGAAAGTGGAAGAATTTCAGTAGAAACTGGAAAATTTACAAGAGGGGTGCATTTTAATAAATTCTGCTAAGACATGTTGGCTTTGGGAGATCTCTGGAATATTCAGTTTGAAATGTCCAATTGGTAATTTGTGATATGGAGTTGAAAGTTAAGAGATTGTGCTAAATGTATAGATCTTTTAAAAATCTGTGAAAAGATTATAGTTTAATCTCCAGGTTTGGAGGCCATTAAAAGAGAAAGAGAAGAGGATCTAGGACAGAGTTCTGGAAACACTTACTTAGGAAGACAGGTAGGAGGAAAGCCAGAACAAGGTAGTATCACAAAAATCCAGAGAAGAGAGAATACAGGAGACTCTTCTCTGATGGTCAACTGTTTCAAATACAACAGAGAGATTAAGGAGGATGCAAAGTGAGAAAAGACTATCAGATCTGGCAATTAGGAGATCATTAGTATTTTTGGAGAGAGCAGTTTTCGTTGAATGATGAAGTTGGAAGTCAAATTGTAGAAGATTGAGGAAAGGACAGGACGTTGAGGCAGTAAATACAGAAATCTTTTTCTAGAAATTTGGCTAAGAAATAGAGAAGAGATGTAGAGTGATGGTTTGAGGAAATGTTAAGCTCAAATGAAGGGTTTTTACAGATCATGTTTGAAGATAGTTAAGAAACCAATAGTTAAGGAGAGATTGAAGATTTGTGTGATAGAGGGGATGATTGAATTTGCACTCTGTTAAGAGAAAACTGGATGGTACAGGAGCTGGCCTTGACAAAGAAAAGGGCTACTTCATTGTCAGAGATGGGCAATGAAGTTTTGAAATGAGGAGAATGGGCAAAGATGGAGCTCAAATAAAATGGCCTCAATTTTCTCATCAAATTTAAGAAGTAAGGTCTTTAGTTGAAAGAAAGAAAAAAAACAGGAAAGAGAGAGCTGAGGGAGACAAAAGGAGGGGTTTGGAATTGCTCCTGAAGATAGTAAGATAGGGAACCAATTAGAAAGAAATAAAAGAATTATTGTGATATAGTGAGGGCCAGTTGAAGCCGGTCATGAATTTATAATCTATCCTGTGAATATAGTTGTGTGAATTCCTCCAGCTCTGTTTGGGGGGGTGGATGGTGAGAGTGATGCAAGAACTGAAATTGGCAAGATTTGAGCAGCTATAGGACAAGAAGTAAGGGATTTGAGAGTAAAGTATAGAAATGAATTGGTCAACTATAAAATTTAAAAAGAGAGGAAAGTAAAGTTAGTAGGGGTAATAGCTTGAAAAATTATTGAAGGATGAAGGATAAAAGATTTCAATGAAGGCAAAGATAAGGATTAAGAAGAGTGAGGAGACATAGCGAGAAATGTAATGATAGGTCAGAGTTAGAGATATTTTAGAATTTTGATTAAAGAAGTAAAACACATTGTCATAGTTAGCACATAAAAAGCACATTAAGGTGTGAAAATTGCTTTACAAATATTTCATCTGCACAACAACCCAAGAGGTGGGGTTTAACAGATGAGGAAACTGAGGCACAGAGGTTAAATGACTTGCCCAAAGTCACACTGCCAGTAAACAAAGCCAGGTCTTCTTGATTCCAGGACCAGTGTTCCATAGGTTGACCATCACCATTTTTATGTGTGAAAGGCCTTAAAAATAATTTAGTACAATTATTTCATTTTCCAGATTAGGAAACTGAAGTCCAGAGAGTTTAAGTAACTTGTTCAGAATTTTATATATAATGAGTAGTAGAGCAAATGTGTGATATTCTGGCTCTATCATGCTACCTCCCTAAGATTAGCGTATATACGTATGTATGGATGGATGGATGCATGTATACAGGTATGTGTGGTATATATCATCTAAATTTCAAAGAGAACTTACATATAACAGTTGCTTATTAAGAGTTTATTAGAATAATCTGTCAAACACAGACATATAATTATAGCTATATGTAGTGAAGGACATGGAAATGATGATGAGTTCTAAAAGACTACAGAGTGTAAGCCCTATCAGGCTTTAGTAAACTGAAAAGGCTTTTGGTATGAACCCAGCAATATTCAAGTACCAACTTGTTTAGAGTGACTAAGTTACTAGGTAACAGAATTTTTCAGGCCCAGCAATTCAAGAAAACCATATACCAAGTTAATAATCTGTTTCGATGGAGGAAGTACACACAGAGAAAGCACAGATTATCTTGAATTAGGAAAAGATTTCTCTCTCTCTCTCCGGAGGAAGTACACACAGTGAAAGCACAGATTATCTTGAATTTTGAAAAGATCTCTCTCTTTCTCTCTCTCACACACACATACACACTCACACTCACACACACACACAGACTTACTCTTTCTCACTCACACACAGTATAATAAAGTATATATAATTTTATAGACATTTAATTTTAACATGCAAGACATGTAATATTAGTACTATAAGACACACACACACTCACATCTTCTCTCTCATTCACACACACAGCATAATAAAGTATATGTACTTTTATAGACATTTAATTTTAACATACGAGCCATATAAATGTTAGGGCTATAAGGAACTTTAGAATTCCAGTCTCATATAATTTATGACAAAATTACTGCCATTTATAAATTAAAAGATAGTTTATATTATAAAAATGACTCCTCTTCCAGTTAAAATTGTCAAGTTGACCAAACTTGCACAAGCTCTTTCTGTGGCTTATATTTTGTTTTGAAAAATAATTAAATTTCTCCTAAAACTTAAGTGTTAAATGTCTATTTGCAGTTCTATCATTTTGCAAAAATACTTCAGAAAGCAAATAAAAAATACTTTTAAAATAAAATCAACAGTATTTTTTGCTTCTTTTTTCATAGTAATTCTCAGTACAGAAAATTAACACACAAATTAATAAAAAAAAATCAAATTTCTGTTTTCATAATAGTACTGCTATAATGCAGCTTAATCATGAATCTATCTTACCTTTATCTTGAATATTTTCTTCTAAGATAGTTTTGGTATCTGTCAGGACCCTCTCTGAAGCAGCATGTATTAATTTATGATGTGTTACATTTTTGGGGTCTTCTAAGTTCCCAGGTACACACTAGAAAAAATAATAAAACATATACCAAGAGAATCAGAAATAACCAAATTACTATACTAATTATTGTAGTAATAAAATATAATCCTAGACATGCTCTAACTATGCTAGCATTTATCAGTTGTCCTTTCTAGCTTACTGATGATAGTTTAGGCTTAATAAGTATTGACTAAGAAAAAGCATTTAGGCTTGGTTCCAGTGCTGACAAGGCAAAACTACCTAGGTAATGACTTCCAGTAGATGCTCTGCTATGAGGTCTCACCTAGCTTTTTTGTTGCCCCTCCTATCAACATATTCAGCTCAATATGATAAGGACCATTTTAGCAATCTAGGACAATGTTTACTTTTATAAGGTGCTTACAGATGGAGAAAGAGGCTGACATGACTGAAAGAGCTTGTGGCAGCAGCTACTGCTTCCTAGCTCATTCACTCAACTATAATGTCTTCTTGATTGTAATAAAATAATATGTAATAATATAATATTGTAATAATAATGTAAGGTACTCAAAAACATACCAAATATGAATCAATTGAAGAAATTAGGAATGATTAGCTTAAAGAAAAGAAGATCTAAGGGGATAATGATAGCCATGAGAAGTGGTGTGGTATACTAGAAAGATCACTAGATTTGGAATCAGAAGAATTGGGTTCACATTTTTACTCTTGTTACTTACTATCCACGTACAAGGGAGGAAGTAATAACATCTTTCTAAGGCCAGTTTCCTCTTTTGTAAAAAATAGGAGAGTGGACTAAATTATCTTTAAAGTCCCCTTCCATCTCTATGTCCTAAAAATCCCATGATTCTCATCAGCTTTCAACTTAATAGTTTTCAGCAATGTCTACTGACTCACTCAAATACTGAAATACATATAAATTTTTACATATGATTTTTTTTTCAGGGGTTGGGGATAAGGAGTGGGGAAGATACTATAAATTTGTGATTTCATTCATTCAATCATCCACTCAATCAACAAACACTTATTAAACATTTACCATGTGCCAGGCAATGTTAAACATTGGACAGAAAAATAAGAGCAAAAATCTAATGCCTGCTCTTAAGAAGCTCATATTCTGATAGAGACAGAAAGCAAATAATAACATATACAATATAAATGAAATTGTTTTTCCCTCGTGATCTTAGAGGGAAGGTACTAGTAGCAAAGGATCCAGAAAAGGCATTCTGTGGAAGATGTTAAGCTGAGTTTTGAAGGAACCATAGAAAGCTAGAAGTCAAAGATGAAGAAGAATATTCCAGGCATGAATAACAGCTAGTGCAAATGTGTACTTATTTTCTCACAATCGCCTCCAGCATTTGTCATTTTTCTTTCTGTCATGTTAGCCAATGTGATAAGTGTGAGATGGTTACTGGATTCCTCTGAAAACTGCCTGTTTCCATCCTTGGATCATTTATCAAATGGGGAATGGCTCTTATTTTTGTAGATTTGACTCAATTCTCTATATATCTTAAAATGATACTTATCAAAGAAACTTACAGCCAGCCCAACCGCAGAGTCAGAAGATAGTATAACATGTGTGAAGAACAACAAATAGTCAATGTACCTGGGTTGTAAAGTACATTGAGAGGATTAAAGAGTAAGAAGCTAAAGGTAGAAAAAGACAAGGCTATAAGGGGCTTTAAATTCCAAGGATTTCATACTGGATCCCTGAGATAAGAGGTTATAGCTTATTAAGTAGAAGAATGACATAGCCTTGTACTTTGGGAAGATCACTTTGGTAACCAAGTGGAGGATGGATTGGAATGGGGAGGAAGATGGGGTAGGAAGAGCAATTAGAAGGCTACTGTAATAGTTCAGGTGATGAGAGTTTGTACATGTGATGGCTAATGAGTGGAAGGAAGAGGATGTACATGAGACTTGTTGTAAAGGTTAAAAAAGGCAAGATCTAACAACAGTTTTGATATGTAAGGTGAATGAGAGTATAGATTGAAGGATGATGGCAGAAGACAACAGACTGTGAGATTAGGAAAACTGCTGCATAATAGAAAATCTGAGAGGAGAGGGATTTCATTAGTGTAAGACTCTCAGTATGGAAACTCTTTCTACCAATGCAGTTCAGCAACTTGGTTGTCCCAGAGATTATCTGGGACAAAGACATTAAATAATTTACTCATGGTCACATCACCAACATGTGCCAGAAGCAGAATTGAAACAAAGTCTTATTGACCCTAAGGCCAGACTTCTATCAATAGGCTACTTTGTCTGTCTTTGATGTATGATACTATGTTGATAATTAGTATAACCTAGGAACAGTTTCCTAAGCCAAGGAAGATAAAATCAGCTAAATGTGACAAGAGGATCCAGTATAATTTTAAAAGTCCAGCTTTTCTCTGCAAATAAACATAAAGAGCAGTCAGTCAAGCAGTTTTACAATTTATATTAAATATCCTATTTATATTATTAAATACCCCATTTTATATCATTTTGTAATTTATATTAAATATCTATTTTAGATCAGTAGAAAGAAAATCTGTAGTTTTCAAAACATAGATATCATTAGATGAAATGAAATAAATGGTTTTAAAATCACCAAATATAAATATTTTTTAAAAATCAATGTTTTCTGCTTTTTTTTTTCCTGCCAGAAATAAACGGATGGGAAAGAGACATCCTTTGGGTCAAAGATGTCATAAATAAAATAATTATATCATTAAGTTAAAATATTCATTAAAAAAGACAACTATACTTCTTAACCACTCAATCATAATGCAGAGAGGAAAAAGAATATTTAATACTACTAGTCTCAGTTCTGGCACATTCAGCAATTATCAGTTTTTTGTAAACAAAGCCTGAATGGAGGATTTATGTTATGTGCTCAAAGATCATCACATAGCAAATTTTAGAGTCAAGATTTCTATTCATACACAAATTCTTTCTTCTAATTCTCTTCCCTAAGCAATATCATAACCCCATCTACCATATACATATAGATAGATAGATAGATAGATACACACAACAATAATGCCCTGTCCTTCCTCTTTAGCCACATATGATTAGATTCTCTCCAAAGTTCTGTCATTCCCTTATTCTCACAGAAAAATGTTTTCTTCTGACCTTTCACAATAATTTTAAAATAATTAAAATACAATACAATTTGTTCCTACATTAATTTCCAGCTATGCATAATTCTAGACAAATCATATACAATGGAGTTTAGAAATAGTTATTTGTCTCAATTATACAGGGTCTCAATTCTCTATTTCATTAGAAATAAGACAAAACTTTTGTAATCCATCCAACATTTAGTTTGAAATGAGAGTGACAGCATGACTGTTCCATTTTGATAAGCACATGTCTTGTATGTATAATAATCTTCATGTGCAATAGCATTTTTGCTTAGGTCACATAGTAGTTCACGATTTCACCTAACTTGTCTATTTTAGCACTGTATTGTGACACATGATAAAATATATAAGATGGAATGCATTGACTCATCTTTACACAATAATGTTCATTGACCTACAGTGATAACTTTCAAGAATATTACATAACAGTATATCTACTTGTATCCATTCAATACATAATGGTTCAAATTTTATATAAGCAAAAGTAGAGTCAATGAAGGTAAAGATAAATCCATTCACTAGACTGGATCAAGGACATAAAACAAAATGAAAACTTTTATAAGAATCAACATTCTAAAAAATAAAGGATTTCTTGGCAAATCCTTTCATTTGCATTTTAACTAAGAATAACCAAAAATAGCCAAGGCTGAAAAAACTTGCCATGAATAATCAAAGGTCATTTAATTATATTTCTGAAATAAATATACAATCTCTTTTCTTACTTTAAAGCTGGAACTAAAACTAAACTCTTATTTCTTCATAAAAGCACCAAATTGCAGTGTAAATAAAAACCTAGCTATAAAACCCATTAAAATAGCACTCATATATCTCAGGGGACATAATAGCTCACTGTTATCATTGAATAGTTTCAGTCACATTCAATTCTTCATGACTCCATTTGAGGTTTTCTTGGAAAAGATGCTGGAGTGGTCTGCTGCTTCCTTCTCCAGCTCATTTTACAGATGAGGAAACTGAAGCAAAGAGTTCAGTGACTTACTCAGAGTCACATAGCTGCTAAGTGTCTGAAACCACATTTGAATTTACAATCTTCCTTGCTCCAGGCCAGAAGCTCTACCCATTGTACCATCTAGTTACCCATAATAGTTTGCGATATCATTAAATTAGGGACATAATCCTTAATTTTTCTTTTAAAAGTTTTTCCTTCCATAAACCAATTAATTCTAAAATGTAGTCCTATAGACTTCTGATTGGTACTGCTTATCCACTTGGCTGTACTATCAAGTTTATAATCTGTCAGACTCCTAAAGCATATGTGACTTTTATCAAGAAAATTTATGCTGATAATTGTGGAAATAAATATAGAAGAATTGCACATGTTTAACATATATTGAATTACTTGCTATGCAGGGAAGGGGTGAGAGAAGGAAAGGAGAAAAAATTTGCTATACAAAGTTTTGCAAGGGTGAATGCTAAAAATTATCTTTGCATATACTTTTAAAATAAAAGGTGATTATTTAAAAAAAAAAAAAAAAAGAATACTATGCTTCCGGAGGAAGGTTAGGAATTGTAATCTAGATTTATTTAGAAGAATTCCACTAAGCATAGGTATAATTGGTTTCATTTTTGTAAACACAATGCAGGTACTTAACAAATGTAGTCTTCCCTATTAGAATGTAAGCTTCTTGAGGGCAAGGACTGTTTGGCTTTTTTTTTTTGCTTTTCCAAAATCTAGCATAATGCCTGGGGCATTGAGTAGGCACTTACTAAAGTCTTATCAATTGATACTAAGTATGTTGAAACATGTTCAGGAATTAAAGCTCTTCCAGAAAGAACAATTTTTCAACAAATATAAAATGAAAGGCATATAAAAAATATTATTTGTAATATGAAAATATATACATGAATCAATAATAAAAAAGCTACGAAAATGACATTGAATTAAAAGTGAAGCAAAAATTAGTATGCTTCTCAATTTTAAAGCTAAACAAAAACACTTTAAAACTTGAAATGGTAAAGTTGCTATTTTTATACTCAGGATAATTACTAATATTAATTAATTAGGCTTAAATATGGGGTAGGTAATAATATTAAGTTAAATAGTTTGTTCAATGCATTACAAGTAATTACCTAATTGACAATATCTTCACCAGATAAACCCTCTCAAAGATCGGAAAATAAAAGATATGGAGACTGCTATTTACCTGACTATAAGTAGACTACCACATGATCATAATCAGAATTTTTAATCTTCTATTAAACAACTGTATTTTCCAAATAGCTCAGTTATATAAACCTTATCCATAATACCTGACATGCCTTCCTGAGTACTTATCTTTTATGTCTTAAAGCTACAGAGGTGAGATACAGTGAAGGTACAGTATTCTATAAGCTCTCAAAAACATTTTTTAAAACTGTGATATTTCTTAAGAGATTTCTTAGAGATGGCAGTTTTGTATCATTTTTCTTTTGTTATCCTTAGATGAAAACCAGTAAAAGAGAAGAGAATGATCTTTAAGACTTTAGGATGAGAAGAACATTTAAGTAAAACAGTGTTAAGAGTCATTTTCCACTTAAATATACATTTTTATGACAGAAATAAACTTTTTTCCTCTCTGAACTATGAAATAGCTGTTCCCAGAAATAATATTTTAAAAAATAATTGGATATGTGGATTATCAAGTTCAGAACCTATCTTATGAAATATAATTTTCTAAATACAAACCTCATACTGGTCTGGTGAGTCTGAACAAGATCTAAGAAATGGAAGGTAAGAATGAGTAATCTCTATTACATACTAAGCTGTTTTAGAACAGATTAAGGTGTGGTTGAATATAAGATATTGACATTTAGGTCACCAATTCAACTAATGACTCAACACAAATCCTACTGAGCTTAGCTGCAGCATAGTTGGTCAAAGTATACATTAACACAGTTATTGTTACTGACTAAACTAAATTTTCTAAAAAAGTTGATTTGCCTTCATATTAATAATATGATCTAAATATTGTGTTAGAAACCACATTTTTAAGTTTAGACAATTAGTTGAGATCCTAGCATATAACTCAAAAATATCAGAGTTTTGGCTTTTTCTTTTAAATAACTAAACCCATAGTTCGAGAGGGTAAATTTTTTAATCTTTAAAAAGTGTAAGATTTGGAATACAATGGTGATCCTAGTTTGCAAAAAGACAGTATGGTAAAGACAGTTCTTTCATTAGTATTATCATCATCTTTAAATAATAACATTAAATTTCTAGATGTAAAAAAAAAAAAACATTCATTCCTTTTCTCAAAGATGGCAAAAGGGAAGAAAATCATTGATAGACTAAGCACACATGAGAGAAAAAATGAGAAGATATAATATAAACTGAAATATATACTCTGGTATTACAGCTCTGCAGCAGTATGTGACATTCAGGAACTGGTTTCCAGGGTGACATTCACATATAAAATTTCAAAATTATCACTTCCCTGACTAATGAATTCTGACTGCAGCTAAGGGATAGCTCAAATCCGGTAGAAGGGTAAGGGATGTGAGGATGAAAATATTTCTGACTGCTTAGCTATCATTACACAGTAATTTATGTCTCCCTCATTCAATGTGAAATACCCTTGGTGGCCTGTCCCATATACCTGGGGAGGCTACATAGAGAAGAAAAACCTCAAATTAAAGAATTTAATTAAAAAAACAACATCTATGCATTCCATTACTTATTTGAATGATAAATTTCAAGAATATACTAATTCTCATCCTATCTAAATTGGCTACCTAATTTATCCCAAGGTATTCCAGAAATTCATTAACATATACTTGTGATCAGTGAAGAATTTTTCATTTCCTGTTCCCTCTTCATAAAATATCACCATAATGGTAATGTAAATCTATACTATTAGTTAAAAAGCTTTGCTAAGCTATATGTCACTGACAAGTAAGTTACTACCTACTAACCACTTGAAGTATGAACTTTGTAAGCAGGTTAATTCAGTTTGAATTTTTTTTTTTTTTTTTACAAAAGTAGAAACATGTTTCAAGATCACCTACTATCATAGTAAAGCTGTATAAGAAACAACAGTAAAGTCTGACAGTTATTTTACAAATAGACTAAAAGGTAAGAAAAGCAGGTTGTATCCTAATTTTCCTTGTTAAAGGGTGCACTGATAGTTTTCCAGAAATCTAAAAACCATATTGAATCTTCAAGGGAAAAAAAAGTAAGCTATCTTAAATGTATCACCAGGTCGTTAAGTATCACTATTTGATCTGTGCATGTTATATTTAACTCACATGTATATAATACTTTACAGTTTATAAAGTCGTTTCTATGAAACCACCTTACAAGGCAAACAGTATATTATCATCACCATCTTATGAATAGAGAAACTAAAGCTCAGAGAAGAAACAAGCTAGCTCAGTAACAGTGGAAAGTGAAAAGGCCAGGATTTAAACTAAGGCTTCTTTTCTCAAAATCTCTATATACATACATACAAATGCTTTCTCAGAATTTAAAATGAAATAAGTTCTGTTCTTTTCTCCATAACTCTATACCTACTAAGTAAACAATTGCAGGCTACATTCCATACTTAAGTGGGTAACTCTGTAACAACAGCTACTCTACAAAATAGTTTTCATTAATCTCTGAAAATAATTATAAACAGTTTAGGTGGTTATCATAACACATCAAAGAATCTCTGGGACAAAATTTATCTATATTTTAACATTCAAGGATAACTGATATTATAACATAAAGATTACAATATGTACATTACATAGTCACATATAACATGAATATTTTAAACATAAATATTACATAAACACTTCATGTAAGGGATATTGTGGTAACACAGTTCACTGCTTTTCTCCCAATTATGGTGAGACAATAACTTCAGGAACAATATTTTATGTTATCAATGTGACAAGTATCTTATTTAATTAGGCATTTATAAATTTGGTCTATGAACTGTGTTATAAAGTTAAAATTTACAGAAATAAATATAAGTCTCCAAAAATTCATTTCGGCCATTAGTTATATCACACACACACACACACACACAAATACATAGACAACATCACATTATTTCATTTGTGTGCAATAAACTTAAAAGCAGTCATCTCAAAAAATCAGAAATCAGGAATCAGTTTTTTCTTAAAGGTGCTAAGTTCAAACCAAAGAGGAACACATTTAGGGGTTTCAGGTAAGGAAAAAAATAAACTTGCTTTGGCAGAAGCAACAAAAATAATAGCTAATAAGAAAAGTACAAAATGCCAGGTTTTATAGGGACAATTTTAAGGTCACTAAGGCTTCATTTAAGTATACCTTAAAACACTAATTATGAGTTTGTAGTGGATTGATTGACTGAGAAAAAAAAATTAAAACTTCAACAGAAAGACAGGGACCTGGGATTTCATAAATACAGGAAATTCAGATTAGGAAATTTCTTGTCCCAATGAAAGTTAGCATCTTCTCTGCCTACAGCACTGAGAGGTTAAAAAACTTGATCAGGGTCACATAGTTAGTATATGTCACAGACAGTTTGAATTTAAGTTTTGGCTCTATCCAATGAGTCAGGTTGACTCTTTATCTTTATCTTTACTATACATTATTGAAATGACAAAGGAATATAAAGATCCTTTTCAAAATTTCCTTGACTCAAAGGAGTTGAAACAGATTATATAAAAGCAAGTATCTAATATCCTACCTGTCTCCCTCTACAATTCCATGGTTCCTCTGGAGAAAAAAAAAAAAAAAGGAAGAAAATAATGGAATGCTAGAACTAGAAACCTTTAAAGATCATCTTATTCAACCACTTATTTTGCAAATGGAAAAACGAAGGTCTAGAGATGCTATCCCTTACTAAAGTTACAAACTTGTAGCAAAGTCAGGACTAGGACTCAGTGTACTAAGAGAGAGAGAGAAAGGGAGAGGAGGGAGGGAGGGAGAGAGAGAGAGAGAGAGAGAGAGAGAGAGAGAGAGAGACATAGGGAGGGAGGGAAGGAGGGAGGGAGGTAGGGAGGGAAAGAGAAACCAAAGGAAATAGAATGGAGGTAGGTGAAAAGGAGTTCACAGACTAAGAATATGTGATTGAAGTCAAGGGAGATGGGAGATGAGGGGAAAAAGTATAAGTTAAAAGAGGAAGGGAGGAAAAGGGAAGAAAAGTAGAGGAGAAAAAAAGGAAAAAGATAGAAGAAAGAATAACAAGAAATGGAAATATAAGAGGGGAAGAAAATAAGTGAAAAAAGGATTACCTAAAGGAATGAAAATACAGATGGGCAAAAAGAAATGGAAAAATGAGTTAAATGGGTTTAAATTGGAGACAGAAATTAGGAATGAACGAATGAAGAAAAGAATGAAAGAGGGAAAAGATACAGATACTATAACTGGGGAGGAGAATGTGAGGAGAAAACAGGAAAAATGTGAAAAGATTAGAGGATGGGGTGGGACAACTTCTCAACTTCGAATGCCCTCCCATGCATACTCTACATCTATGCCAGGACCGATCCTGAGGCATGTCCTTGCTTATTATAGTTACGTCAGTACAGATACGAATGACTTACTAGCTTACTCCTCTTTCAGAAAGTAAACTCTTTAAGAGTAGGAATCGTTTGTGTTTTATCCCCATAATATAACATAAAATAAAATAAAAAGTACTTAATACTTAACAATTGTTTGGGGGAATAAGCTATAAACTGAGAAAAGGAAGAAATGGAAGCGGGAGAAAGAGGTTAAAGTGTGAGAGAAAAAAAAAAAAACAGAAATGGGAAAAGGGCCAAAAGGAAAAAGAAGAAAGCAGAGCAAGCAAGAGAAAGAAACTTTGGGGAAGGACGATAAGGAAGGAGACAAAATTCTAAATGGGAGAAGGAGAGGAAGGAGGCGTGATGGAATAAGGGAGTGAAAAAAGAGTAAGGAGGAGAGGGCTAAGCGGAGGCAGGAGAGAGCAGGTCGGGTCCCGGCTGCGCGCCCCCGCGGGGAAGGGGACGGGGGCCTGGGGTTGGGGCGGGGTGAAGGGCTGGAGGGACAGCCGGGCGAGGGGCACGGGAGGCAGGGCCCGCTGGGGCCACGGCGGCTCCTTACGTGTTTGAGGCAGCGCTCCTTGAGCTTCTCCACCGTGGTATCCTCGGTGACCTCCTCCAGCCACTCGGTGCCTTCCATGGTGCAGATGTGAAGCCTCAGGACCTTCCTGGCGAAGATCTTCTCCTCCTGCACGAACATCGCTGCCCCCCCTCAGCGCCCGGCAGGGCCCGGGCCTCGCTCGCCTCAGTCTCCCTCGGCCTCAGCCACCCGCCGCCGCTGCCGCCTCACGCGCCCCGCCTCAGCCGCCCCGGGGCTTGGGGCCCGCGGCCCATGAAGGTCACCTCGGTGGGACAAGCGAGAGAAGCGGAGAAGCCAGTCCCCAGACACCCCGGTCCCGGTCCCGAACCAGGCTCCGGCCCCGTAGCGACCTGTCACTCGTCGCCCTCGGCCCGCAGCCGTCGCCCTGGCTCGCTACCCGCCGCTGCCGCCACACGCCGGAAGTGCGGGAGGAGGTGCGCCTCGGGGCATGCTGGGAGTTGTAGTCCCCGCTAAGCCCAGCCTTCGAGAGATCCCGCTGACCCTAAGCGGGAAGAGTTCGCAGGATAAGATTGTAGAACGGGAAGGGACCTAGGAATAAAGAAAGAATATCAGGACACGGAGACCTCAGAACATGACACGTAAAACGCGAGGGCTGCAAGGGAACTTGGAAGTGAATGCTTTCGTTTTGCAGATGGAAAAGCCTGAGAAAGAGCGGGAAAGGGACTTGCCCAAGTTCACAGCTCTAATTCAGTTGCACAAGGACGCCGGCCTCGCCTCTGCCTCCCCTGGCGCTGTCCAGTTCTGAAAGCAAACATTCACAAGGCGACGGTAGTTGCAGAGGGGTGACTTGGGGGAGGCTCTTCCAAAGCAGTCAGCCGGCTTTATTTGTTCTGGCGAGCAAGCCCTGTGCTAGACCCCGGGGGTGCAAAGGCACAACAACGACTGCAAGTAGTCTTTAGACTCAAGGAGCTTACCTTCTGCTGGGAAGCACCACGCACAACGCGCAGGTGTGAAATAGCAGCCAGACAACTCGGGGAAGGAGCGCCAATAAGGAGATTTTTAGGGACGGCTTTTGAGAAGCAGCACCTGATCTGCTCTTTGAAGGGAGCGAGGGGATCTGAAGAGGCGGAGAGGCAAGGAAGGACACGTTCCAGATATGGGAGGGCCATTTATGCAAACATGGAAATGCGTGGTGAACTATGTGGGAACCAAGTGTTGATTAACAGGTAGAACCTGCGGAGCACTTATATTCCCGGCACTACAGTAAATACTGGGGATAAGGATGCTGTTGTTGGAGATGGGTAGAACCCGTGTGGTGAGGGTTAGGGGAAAACATCTCTCCAGAAAAAAAAAGTTTTAAAAGTCAAAGAAAGAGAACGACAGAAGTTGCAAATACAAACCTTTATTCTGTGTTTTATTAAACAGGACAAGCCACTAATTCTATCTGGATGGAGGCCTCCACTATCTTCTGTTCCATTTTGATAAATTAACAACCGGAATAAACATCGTATTTTATCCCCTAGCTTTGCCCCTTGATTTATAGACCTTCAGTCAAACAGCCCAAAGTAGGATGGACTATTCTCCAGGAGCATTTCATGGTCACTGGGCAGAGTAATTCCTCAATAAGATAAAAGTACAACCATGTTTTGCTTTGAGTGATTAAGGGATAGTCTCTACCCTTAAAGAGCTTACATTTTAAAGAGGGAAGACAATACATAAAGTGAAGCCATAGATTTGAGGTATCAATAACCCATCTCTTTTTGCTGGAACTTTCATAAGATCACTTCTGGCCACACGAACTGATGCTGAGTGAAATGAGCAGGACCAGGAGATCATTATATACTTCAACAACAATACTATATAATGACCAGTTCTGATGGACCTGGCCATCCTCAGCAAGGAGATCAACCAAATCATTTCCAATGGAGCAGTAATGAACTGAACCAGCTACGCCCAGAGAAAGAACTCTGGGAAATGACTAAAAACCATTACATTGAATTCCCAATCCCTATATTTTTGCCCACCTGCATTTTTTATTTCCTTCACAAGCTAATTGTACAATATTTCAGAGTCTGATTCTTTTTGTACAACAAAATAACGTTTTGGTCATGTATACTTATTGTGTATCTAATTTATATGTTAATATATTTAACATCTACTGGTCATCCTGTCATCTGGGGGAGGGGGTGGGGGGTAAGAGGTGAAAAATTGGAACAAGAGGTTTGGCAATTGTTAATGCTGTAAAGTTACTCATACATATAACCTGTAAATAAAAGGCTATTAAATAAAAAAATTAAAAATTAAAAAAAAAGAACATTAAGTAAGATTTGCAAAAAAAAAAAAAATCACTTCTGGCCTTTGCATTTCTTTCTCTACCAAAGGCCTACTTATCATTGGGAATACAAAAGAAAAAAAAGAAAAGACAAATGGATCCTATCCTCAAAGAATATTCTACTAAGAAAATATATATTAGGATATGTAAATACAATGTAGTTTGAAGATGGTAAAAAAAGTGATATATGGGGAGATCTGAAAAAGCTTCAAAAAGAAAGCTGTACCTTAAATGAGGCTTGAAACAAGTAGGGTTGTAAGGAGAAGTACATTTCAGGCATAGGAAATAGTGTAGACAAAGACTGAGAGAAAGTTTGGGGAACAGAAGGAGGGAGAGAATTTAGAACTCAAAATTTTTAAAAAATGAATGTTAAAAATTGTTTTTAAATGTATTTTAAAAGTTTAGAAAATAGGTTTGGTAGTTCCAGTTTGGTAGAAACATAGAGTATATGAAGAAGAAAAATATGAAGTAAAACTGGAAAGATAGGTGAAAGCCAGATTTAGGGGAAGGGGGTATTAAATGTAAAGGTGAGGAATTTGTGTTTTATAATAAAAGCAACAAGAAGTAAGAGGATTTTTGAGTGGGGGAATGACATAGCCAGACCTGCTTTTAGAAAAGTTTTAGAAAGAAAAAAGAATCCACTGTAGAAAAGCTGCTTTTTTTTCAACTCTGACATTCTATATCCTAAAGTCCTTCCCAGCTCTAATATTCTATGTTCTAAGGCCCTTCCAGCTCTGCCATTCTGTGCTCTAAAATCCTTAGCTCTGACATTTGACAGTTCTATCAAGGGAAAGAGGAAAAGAACTGACAACAGAAGATCATTTCTTTGGATATCTCTGTCCCTGTTCTCCCTGTCCCTCCTGTCCCTCCTCTTTTCTGGAACTTGATCTGAACTTCAACTAGCTTGGTACAGAAGAAAGGGAGAGAAATGGGACAGAAAGACTGGAGGTGGCTTTTGGTTCTAGCTTCTATGCTGAACAAGCTACAGTGGCTAAAGACAGGTTTCAGTTTCCAGGACAGCAGTCTGGCTTTGTGCCCCAGCACCAAGAGTTCCCTTGAAAGAAAAGGAATCTGTCCTTGGCATTTTCTGTGGAGGAGACCACATGAGGTTATGAGCTTTGCTCCCTATCTTTCATTCTGTGAAACCTAAGACAGTTAGTGGGAGAAAGGATACAAGTCTCTGAGTCTATCCCACTAATTCAGAAGTTTTTCATCCTGACTTAGGGTAAACTGGGGTTTTATTTAATGTCAGTGTCCCAGATGATTGCCTGCTGATTCTCAGATATATACACCGCATCTAGGGAAGAGAAATTCAAATAATGGAATCTTAGAATTGTAATGTTTCATAAAGATCCTGCTATCCAATACCTTCAATTTATGAATAAGAAAATTAATACACTGAGAAGTGCCTTTCTCAAGGTCACAGACTCTCAAAAGTGGAAGGGACTCAAAAGTCAGCTTAGGGGAAGCCAGTCTGTGACATCCAACCTTATAGACCTCCAATCATGGGAACTAATTGCCCATGTGACCATCTATTCTAATCTTAGACACTTTTTATTATTAGGAAGTTTATTCTTTCATGGAGCTTAATCAAATCTGCTTTTGCAGCTTCCAGAGTCACATAGTTATCAGCACAGTTGGAAGTAGGATCTCACTCTCCAAGGTTTTTAAACTACCCCAGAGATTATAAACCAATTACCTAATTTCTTTAAACCTGGTTTGACATGCAGTAGAAATCCATCATTGAGGAAGATGCAACTGCTCCTTTAAGTCCTCAGTTGCTAGCAAAAATGAATCTTGAGGGAGACTTTGACTTTACAAAATCTCCCAGAAGCAAGGCCCATTTGGAATTCTCAAAGGTACCAAAGAGCTTTAATCTTGGGGGAGGGAGGGGAGGAACTGGAACTCTGAACAGAATAGACTGGGGACTTCAGATGACATGTTGGAAAGCTGGACTTCAGAGCCTCTTTTCACGTCCCCAAAGGATGCAGAAGCTCTCTCTTGTCACCATTCCAGGGAAGTAGAGAAGATAGAGATGAAGAGGACAGATGGCTCAGCAGAGCTTCAGAACTCAAGCCCTAAGTGCCACTGATTAATTAATGGTAGCCTAGCACTTTGAAGATGAAAGTGCAGGAAAGGTATTTTTAAAAGTTCTGGTGCTAAGGTTGGACCTCTCTTTTCCCTACTGTCTCCTGGGGAAACAGGGCAGATTGGCAAACAGGCAAGTTGGTAAAGTTCCCAGAGCTGTGGAAAGTTGTGGAAATTGGTCAAATTGACCACTAGAGGGGGATGGTGAGCTGAATATTGAGAAGAAGAGAGAGGGAGAGAAAGCAAGACAGAAAAGAAGAGATAGAAGTTAAGGAGAAGAGAGGGAGCAAGATGAGGAGAAGGGAGAAAAGTGAGAGAGAGAGAGAGAGAGAGAGAGAGAGAGAGAGAGAGAGAGAGAGAGAGAGAGAGAGAGAGAAGAAGGAGAAGAAGAAGAAGAAGGAGGAGGAGGAAGAGGAGGAGGAGGAAGAGGAGGAGGAAGAGGAGGAGCAGGAGGAGATGAGCAAAAAGTTAATGCTCAAATGGATGCCTTATCTCATTTATTCTCTCCAATGATAACAGATGGAAACCCCTCTATGCCTGCCCATTCTGTGCAACTTTATGTCCTTCCAAAAGTTCACTACAGGTGGTCCACCCAATGTATTGAAAGATTTCCTTGCTTTCTCCTGATATCAGAATATACAAGTAAAATGCTCTTGTCATGTTCACTCTTGTCCTATGACCAGTCCATCTTTTTTATTCTGTCATACAATCCAATCTTTTGATGACATTCCTTATTCTTGTTCTTTGGAGTTCTATACATTGTGGCCTGCTTACAGCCACCACTCTTTCCCCCATTTTAGAGCAGGTCCAGGTATCCTCTGCCTGCTTTCAGAAAATGAATTGTACTGGTGATAAAAATCCTTTTAATTGGCTGCTGACCTGAAACTGAGTGGATATACTTAATGTTACCAGGACCAGGAAGTACCATCCTCCTCCCAGATTGGGGATAGATATGTTTTGTATCAACCCTTTTGATTTGAATCTGTTCTTTCCAGGAACCAGAGAAGAGTGTGTAGAAAAGAATGAATGAACCTCAGGATTGATGGATGTCATTATATTGTACTTCAGTCTTTGTAGACCTTCTTAGCTTTGTAAAAGCTAACTGATAGTAATTAGTTAATTGATATTGGGGAGATGCTAATATGTTAACTCGTGCTAGGAAATAGATGGGAGCTCATGAATAATAGTATGAGAACTCATAATCACAGAGAATTGCCCAGAGACTCTGAAAGGGAGAAATGGTAACTCAGCTCTGGGTATCTGACCTGCTATTCTAAGTGATGTTGGGAAACTGAACCCCAGAGCATATACTACCATGTAGTAGTATTGGTAAAGTGTTTGAGTTGAAAAAGATAGAACTTTGTGTTTATGGAAAGCTTGGGGGTGGTTAAAATTTTTTTTCGGTTTCCCCAAAGCTCTCCTCTGTCTTTACTCCTCACTTTCAACTCTGGGCTCATCTCACTATCCATCTGCATTGTCTGTCCCAAATATAAATACAAGTTGTTGCATATTAGAATATGGGCAATAGCTAATTCTTCACTCATTTGGTCTTTTCTGTGTGGTTGGACAGGCCAAACTCCTTTTAATGACTGCAGATCTCTTTTGGGAGCCTCTGTAGTGTTTGGGGGACTGATGCAATCAGCATAATGCTACCTACAAACAGAAAACATCACCATCCACTGGGGGTCTCACTTCAACCAGGACACCATATTAGATCTTCTCCATCAGGTGACAAATAATTCTTAGCTATCATACTTCTCTTCCAGTTTTATGCTTCATTTGATGATTGTTATCAAATAGTCACAAGGAAGACTTATTTCTGTTATTAAAGCTTTTGAGTTATAATAAATGATCTTGATATGCAGACAGGTAACCTTTTTGTAATAGAGCCTATAAAATGGTGTTTTGCTCTAAGAAGTATAATGCTTTTTTGTAACAATTACTAAATACAATGACATCTTATATAATAATTATAATAATTACAGCTCATTTGTCAAATGAGGAACAGTTGAAGGAGTTAAGGGATTTTTTTTTCCTTTTAGCCTTGGGAAAAAAAAGGTCAGAACACAAGAGAGCTATCTTTGAAGGTCTGTTATGGAGAAGAGAGACTACACTTATTCTGTTTGCCACCAAAAGGAATATCAGGAACAATGATTAGCAGTCTGAAGGAGAACAATTAAGTTTTTCCATGATCACTCATACAATTCATAAATCCAAGCTTTGAGATGTGAATCCAGTTGTCCTAATTCTAAGTTAGTATTTCTTCTGCTATACCACTTTCTATACCTTGGGAGTCGGAGTACCTACCTATAACCTTTCTTCAGAGCAGGTTTAGAAGGAAAAGGACCACAAGGAGAATAAGTGGATGAAGGAGTTGATGCTAAGGAAAGGGAAAGAAGGCATAGAATGAGAAAGGTGCTGACAAATTTGCCTATGCCACAATTTTGCCAAAAACTATCACTGACGACCAGTATGGCCAAGTTCATTTAACTTCCTGGGTCTCTGATGAGCCAGAACAGTTGTGTCTGTCTACATTCTTAGGTATTTGGAAATCAAATGCTATTTACTTTGTTAATAAGTGGTACTGGGTTTTGAAAATAAAAAGCTTTAAGTAAAAAATAAACAAACAAACAAGCAATACTAGGGATCTTGGATAGCCACTTGCTAGGATACTGAAAAAAGGAGATTCCATCACTACAAGAGGGATTGTACTTGATGATCTCCAAAGTCTTTCTCACTTCCTGATCATGGGACTTGAAATCAGGAGATCTGGGATCAAGTTCTGATTCTGCTCCTTGGTAGTTATATGACCATCTAAGCAAGTCATTTAAACTTTCTAGGACTCAGTTTCCTCATCACTATCTATTCCCCAGCCAGTCTAACAGTTTTACCAGGTGCTTTTGATAACCATACAAGAAGACAAATTCTGAAAAATTTAACTCTTTCACTTCTGGAACTGTCTCCTAGGGGCCCTTCTATCATTTCTCATAATTTCAGGAAAAACTGTGATGCTTCACTTCAAAACTGTTTTCTCAATAAGCTTGCCATTTCAGTTTCAGTGGAAACATTGATTTTTCACACCCTTCAACTTCTTTAATTATTATAAAATCAACTCCAACTTGGTTCCTGGAAAGAAATGTAAATCCTCTCCCCTCCTATCCCACTCATCATCATTGTAATCTTCTGGAGAAAAATGTCCCTCTAGTCACTACTTCCTTATGAATATTGTCTTCCTTATTAGGGTCTAAACTTCTTGAAGGTAGGGACTATTTTTGCTCTTGGATATTTATCCCTAGTGCTAAGCACAATGCCTAACATGGCAAATGTTTTAAAATGCTTTTTAATTCACTCATCTATAAAATGGGAATCAAAGCATTATAATTAGGATGTTCTGGCAAATTGTTTTTATTTAATATTTTATTTTCCCACTTATATGTAAAAATGTTTTTTAATATTTGTTTTTTAAAATTTTTTAAATTTTAAAATTTCAAATTCTCTCCCCCTCTTTTCTCCCCTTCTCCTATCACATTGAAAAGGCAAGCAATTTGATATAGGATACACATGTGCAGTCATGCAAAACATATTTCCATATTAGTCAAGCAAGAAACATTTTTAAAATTTTAATTATGCTTTGATCTGTATTCAGACTCCATCTCTTCTTTCTCTGAAGATGGATAGCATTTTTCATAATAAGTCCTTTGGAACTGGAAAATATTTTAAATAATAAAATGTGTTGGTAAATGTTCTAACAACTGACTCTCCAAGGGAAAGTGGACACAAGATATGCTTTCAAGTTTAATCACATTATTAACATTTTCTCCATCACTTTCTTAAGAAACAAAACAATAAATTAAGCCTGAATTGTTACATTTGCTGACTCCTAAGATGTATAAATGCTCATTGAAAATTTAATAATTGGCTCTCTTTCCAGAGAAAAAAAGAAAGCAATAATGTAGATTAGCTATAAATCAATAGATTGCTAAATTCAAATCATCAAATAATTACTAATTATTATGAATAGAAGAAGTAGAAATTCTCAGAGAAAGAGGAGGAAAAGGGGAGGGGAAGTCAAAAGAAAGAAAAAAATGCCTAAAGGAGGGAAAGGGTCAGAATGTTATATTTGTAGAATCTTAAACCTAGCACTAGCCATTCATTCAAGAATGATCACCTCATATGTATCTAGTCCAGTCCTTAGCTAATCACTAAATAGAAAAAAGGGGGAGAAATGTTTTCTATGGCTTTGAAGAGCTTATAATTGGATCAGAAAGACAAGACTCATCTATGAAACATAGTAACATATGACAGAAGACACAATTGCAATGTTCCCTTCTTTGTCAAATAAAAGAATTAGAACTGATGATGTCTAAGGCCCTGTTCTCCCTCAGAAAATCCCAATTCTATCATTATCTTAAAGAAGGAAAAACAGGAAAGAAAGCTTCTGTCTTCAAAATTTTTATAGTCTAGTTGGAGATAAAATTAATTCACATTCAAAATTTTAATTTCTTGATTTTTCTATCCATTCCTTCTTCTTCCATTGTTCCTTCTTTTTCCTCCCAAGTAGAAGGCCTAGTGAATGCCCTTGAGGCAGCAATTCAGGAGACCCTTCTTAGCAAGTGAAGAAAATAGCCACTATACTAAAATATACTAAATTTAGAAGATAGCAAGAAAACACAAAAGGTCAGTTTTGCAGATAATTGCTTAATCAGGATTCATCCCCAGTAGGAGTAAGAGCCAAGAATTTTATTTTCATATTGTTAGTGAATACTGGATATGGACTCCAAGATACTTAGATTCTTTCTCCACAATTAATCCATTGTGTGATACTGGGCATTAACTTTATAGGTCTTAGTTTCTTTATTTGACTAGTGGGAATAGTAATAGTCCCCTGGGCTCTCTTTCTCTCAGGATGAATGAGATAATGGATATTACAGGGATTTGAAAGCATAAAACTTTTTACAAAAAGAAGTAGTTATTATTAATATCATCATTATTATGCCTCTACAAAACAATAACAACCACCACCCTACCCTGACACTTCATTGTGGCACAGAGTTGATTCTGAATTCTTGAAGGTTATTCCAGTGAAGTACAAACTCTGGGAAGTTCTAACAAGCTGGAAAGGCTTTGACTATTATCCTATTGACAGATTGCATCTGCTGTTCAAGAACTAGCCTAGCTAATAAAGGATCATCACTAGAAGGCTGGTCACAACAATTCATGAAACAAAAACAAAAAGACAAAATTATTCTCAGTCCTGTGCAGCTCCTTTCTGCTTCTCAGAGATAATGAAAAATGAGGAAACAATAGGGTAAAGAGTTCATGTCTAGAATGCTCTTCTTGTTCATCTCTCTCTTGGATTCTATGTCTTCCTTTATGGTGGGTCTATGTATGTTGCATATGGAGGTATGTATACATGCACCTGACTCATCTAAATGGGGCTCATTGAAAGGCATGAATGGATACCTCTGGAATCTTGCCTACCACTTGCCAAACCAGACTGTGATTCCTCTCTGAATGGAATCAGGAAAAATGTCTCATTAAGACATTTGAAAGCATAAATTTTAATTTAACTGCTCTCTGAGAGGGGTACAAAACCAGATTATATTTCTCTACTCCTCTTAAATATTGCTGGTCTAATGAATTTATTTTTTTCTTTAGGTTCAAGCTGTTTTCCTGGTTGCTGTGTTTTAAAGAGGAAGGAGTACCTCAAGTTTACATCCACAGACCTGACTTGACACTACCAAATTCTACCAAAAAGATTATCAAAAATTATGAATAATAAGTGTAGTGGTCTGGAACCTTGCCCTCATTATCTCTTAGATATGCCTGTATATATTTTCTCCTCCATTAAATTGAAAGCTACTTTAGAGTAGGGCTATTTTCATTTTTTCTTTGTGTCCTCTAGACTCAACACAACACATGCCATATAATATGCACTTAATAAAAATTTGATTGATTACTAAGAACCATATGAGGTTTTAAAAATATTTTTAACAAACATTTTTTACATGTTCACCATTCTAAATGTGAGATCCTTGTAAATAACCAATAAATTACCATACTCCCAGAAGAACTAAGTACAGACATAGTGGTATTCTTGCCATAAAAAAAAAATCTGAAGATAAAAAGAATTGCAATGAAATCAAATAATGACTCATAGATTCTCATCAGAGAGACAAACAAAAGACTTGGCAGAGTTCTTTCATTATGATCTAACTAACAGGAAAGATCACTTCATGATACATTTGGTCTACTGAACTTTCAATCTTTATAATATGAGGTACCATATAATTTGAAAATTGGGATCATCGAGGAGATTTCCATAATAATTAAACCTGTGTGCCAACATCTGTTGTAAATAATGAAAAAGTAGAGGGATCATTCAAATAACTCAACAAGATCTTCCAAATCAAGTAAAGAAATCCTTTAATACTTGGTGATTTCAGGAAAAAGGTGTACAAGTCAGGATGGTGAAAAATATGTTGAAAAATGGATTTTAGAATTAAGAAAAAGCCCAATGCATATGGGTGATTTCATGAACATTTTCCTCACAAAGATAATAAGGAAGTATTGGATATGAGAATACTGAGAATCATACATGAAATGAAATAGAATGAATTTTAAGAGATAGGAGATGACTGTTTACTACTATGGAGTCATTTCGGTATTAGCTTATCTGTGTATAATTAGATCATTCATTGGTTGGAAAAAAAATTTAAAAAATTAACGCCAAAATAGAAGAAAGGATAAACATGAGATGTCAGTGCATGTTATTATAACAGTTCCAACTTGACCTATCTAAACAAGTTCCTGACTGAAAAACAGGCAATGAACACCACCATTTTGTGGGAAAAAAATAATTGTTGCAAATTAATTGGCAGAACCTGCACAAACCAACAGAGCCCCCAAATTACCTCAACCAACAAATCACTTCTTCAAGAATTGGTTATGCGAGACTAACCTTTTCTTTTTTATCTTTTATTTTAATGAAGAGTTTCAAAAAGTAACTCATGCTATTCTTAGAAAATACGCTGTGGGTGACAGTAATACTAATTATATTGATTTAGAATTAATTGAAGATTAGTCCAGATTAAAAAAGTGACTACCTTTTGATTCGATATTACCTTTGAAGGAAGCATCCAGTGTAATATTCTAATGATCTGTTCCTGGCTTTTTGCTATTTAACATTTCTTTCAAAGATCTGAATCAAATTATAGTGTGGTTACATGACACAAAGTAGGAGAGAAGGAAGGGAGGAAGGAGGTGACAAACATTTATTAACCACTTAATATGTGCCAGGTTCTGTGCTTAGAACTTTATAAACATGAAATTATTTGATCCTCACAGCAAGCCTGTGAAGTAAGTGCGTTATTAAACCCATTTGAAACTGAAACAGATGTTAAGTGATTTGCCTAGGATCTTACAACTAGAAAGTAGGTGATTTGCCTAGGATCATACAACTAGAAAGTATCTGAGGCTGAATCTGAATTCAAGTCTTCCTAACTCCAGGTTCAGTGTTCTACCTATTATAATACTTAGCTGCCTGAATGGATATCCTAAGATATTATCCTTCAAAAAGCTAACAAGGAGTTATCAGTAACCATCAACCCATATTCCTATTTTTAATGACTATAAAACATTATAAAGATAGTCAATACATGCATCCAATTCAATTAAATTCATTAAGTATTTTTTAAGCATCTACTAAATTTGTGGCAGAGGATTAAGCACTGAACTCCCCCACCACCACCACCAAAAAAAAAAAAGAGGTCCCTGCCCTCTGGGAACTTATATTCTACTAGGGAATATGGCCTATGCATTGGGAAATAAATACAAGATAATTTGAAGTGAAAAAGTGAAATAACTAGAGGAAATCTCAAAAGTCTTTCAATAGGAAATAACTCCTTCCCTGAAGGAAGCTAAAGATTCTATGGCACTAAGGAGAGTATAGAGTATATTTCATACATAAGGAAAACTAGACAAAGACATGAGAAAGGACAGATGGAATTTTGAGCTTTGGGAACATCTAATTGGTCAATTTGGTTGAATAGTAAAAGGTATGGAGGAAAATAAGTTTGGAAATGAGGTTACAGTGACATTGTGAAAAGTTTTAAATGACAAACTGAAGAGTTTGGTACTAGTAAACTACTGAAAATTATTGAGAAGGGAAATGATATGGTCAGACTGGTGTTTCAGGAAGACTATGGAGGCAGCTATGGGGACGATGGGCTGGAGAGAAGAAACACTGGATGCCAAAAATCTAGGAAGCTATTAAAATAATTGAGTTGAAAGGTGATGAAGGGCATAACTTGAGTGGTAGTCTTGTGAGTGGATAGATGATAAATGGATAGATGTTGCAGGAAGCAGAATGACAAAACTCAGAAACTGACTAGATACAAGGGTAAGAAAGAGTGCAGAGTCAAGGATAACTTTGAAGTTCTGTGATATTATCCTTCTCAAATTCCAGCTGAAAAGCCAGGGATCTAGATTAGTGTATAGTTCCCTAAGGGCTTGACAGAATCAATATTCAGCACCAGTTTCTGATAAGAAATATATGAAAAAAAGAAAAACTTTCAGAATGCTTTTCAAATCATGTCCTCACAGTCACATAATTGGTTAAAAGTTAAAGAGAATATGGATTCAATTGTGTTTTTTAATTTGGTAAGTACAATAAAGCATTTTACTTAGTAGGATTAAATATAATCTTTAAAGCTTCTGACTAACAAAGTTAAAATGTTAAGATCATATGCGATTCTTTACTGGATATATAGCACCTGGAGCATTTCCCTTCTTTTATATCACCCAGAAAAGCTACACCAAGTTCACATTATTCTATAGGTTCATATTCACTCAAAAACTAGTTCACAAACTAATTTTTTTTCACTTTTTACGAGGCAGATAGAAGATATAATTAGTTCAAAATGCATTAGGATAAGGATGTGTTGGTGAAAATGAAAGCAATTTTCCATTTTACTAGTACAGTTTGTTTCTGAGCGTAGAAGGAGCAAAGATAGTTGGCTAAACAACTAATATACCTGCCAGAAGCACAGGCTGGCACAGCTATTTAGAATGCAATTTTAGCAAGAACCACCAGATGGTGCTCCAAGCATGGATGCTTTCTAATACATGTGCAGATGTAAACTTACAGCTTGCATCTCTGTGCATGTGCCAGATGGCACTCCCTAACTCTCAGTTCCTGCTTGGATTTCTTCTTGGCTCAATTTTAGGTTTAAAATATAAAAATCATCATCATGCCATATTTCATAATTTATCTCAATGGGTTTATATTTGCTCCCATCCCATCAAGCCTCTTATCTTCTTCCCAATTTTTTGAGATCCACAGGAAAACACTTGAATTATAGATTAGAGTACATTTACAGCATGATATTGGAATTAAAAAGATACAGTATTGAAACTCCTGGTGGCTCCATCAGTCTGGTAGTTATCTGAAATAAAAAATTCTGCTTCTATTCCTTTCTTGTCTTCAACTGCATATTCTTACTGTGCCAGAAGTAGTCTTTTAGGAAAATCCATTCCCAAGATCCTTGTTCAAAGTCAGTGAGTGAAAAGGGAGAAGTATTTACTTTGGTTCAGAAGGTTCAGGGTCAGGAGTTTTCTTGGTCCTTACCTATGAAATATAGATCACAAATTGTCCCCCTCAAACTGCACCTCCCCAAGAATTTCTGCTCGGTACTGTGCCACAGTACTTTGCTTATTTCTCTAGCTAGGCACAAAAAATATTTCTTGGTGTTTTTGGCATATAAGACAGAGGGAGGGGGTGAGATACCATCTATCTGCTGAAAGATGTGACTCCCATTCACAATACAACAAATTCACTAGTCATAAGTCTCTCTGTAGCATGCCTTTCTGACAAGATTTTCCAATGTGGTAACTGAAAGTTATTCTAGTAAAGTTCTTCAGTCTCCTGCTAAATGCAACAATTTGGCAATTTACTCCCTACTCCCTGAATTTTCTACCCCTACCTCATGCTATCCAAGTGAGAAAATAGTGGACAATTCAAAATAAAAGATAAGACTCATTAAAACAAGTGTTGCATAACAATATGTGTAATATGATGATAAGAAAAATAGCAAAAGAACATTTCCTATTTGGGTACATTCTCCCACAAATACACACAATTGGTAAGAAAAGTTGACACACTTAGAAAACGCACATTGAGGAGCATAAATATGGAGAACATTTGTGGAGTGTGGCTCACATCTTTGATACTTTATAAATATGCTGACAGCTGGTGGTAGTATTATCTGCTTCTGCTGGGCTGGCTTCCTGTTGGTCTCACATGTCATGTCATCTCTGATGGTGTTGTGAGCTCTTCAGGGTGTGTATGTGTACGTGTTGAAGGGTTTTATATGCTGAAATTTGCTGTACTCGGGTCTCATGTGACTGCTGCTGGACTGGTCTCTTGGTTACCATTGGTCACTGCCAGAGTTTGTTAGGCACAAAATTACAGATCTTCTCTCTGCATCTGCCAGAGTCATGGCAAGTGTGTCTCTCTTTCCCATGAGAGGAAAAGTAGGGTCTGTCATCTGATCTCTTTTAGCTTAAAGCTCAGAGACTTAAGCTTTTTTTCTTTAAGGGAAGCAGGTCCTTCATGCATCCTGTATAAGAACAGGGAAATAGCTTTTCTCCTACCATGAAAGTTCTCTGAATTTTGGCTGTCATCATCTTTGTTTTTCTCCTGATGGAGAAGTCACAGCCAGAAACCATATTTTTTTGAAACAGAATAGACAATCAACTAAATAATAGCTATAAGTATAAAGTCTTTTAACCTTTCCCTTCTTACTCATCGGGGACAAGGCCTTTGTTCTATGCTTCTATATGATTGAAGATTATAAATCCTTATTACTCTAGTTTGCTTCAAATTTCAGCCCTGCAGAATCATTTGTTCCCTGTTAGCAAATTACCAAGAGCTGTCTAGATTGGGGTGGTCCAAATACTCCTGTTTGATTTCATTAAGCTCAGGAATACTGAGATTGATAACTGATATTTATAAGGGACTTTAAGATTTGCAAGATTTTCATTTGAGTTTCACCACAATCCAATCAAGTAAGTATTACAGGTCCTATAAAGAATACAAATGAAAAGTGAGGCTTATAGAGTCAAAGTGTGGATTTGAACCAAAATTTTTCTTGACTTCAAGTCCAACATTCTATTCACATGACCATTTGAAAGAGTTTAGTCTAGTATTCTGCACAAGAGAAACTAAATGATTAATGAATGCATATTGCTCAGATGACAACATGTTGTTGGATGGGCAGCCCATTGAGTTAGTCTGTCAGGATAGATATCTTGGACTGGCTCTGCAGATGGATAATGAGCTGGACCCAGAATTGAATAGGAGGAGGAGAAAGGGCTGGAGTGCATTTGGGAAATTACATAGTGCTTTTAACAAAATTCATACATTTTCCCAGAATGACAAGCATATTTCCCTAAATTCTTCCTGTTGTTTATTTAAATGGACTAATAATCATTGTGCCTCTACCATTTTTCTGTGGGGTCACATGTGACTCATGAGTATTCTCAGACTGAATTTGTTTTTTCAAAGGACAGACATTATTTTGTTTTTTAAATTTGCTGTGGCGAATATTAATGTTCCCACCTTAGTTAATGAAAGAGCCAGGGCAGCAATAACACAGTGTGCAAGCTGTCAAACATTCAGGGCTCATGGGGCATAAGGGCAAACTTATCCTCACATACAGAATGAGATCTTGCCACAAGAGGTGAGGTTACCTATGAGTCAAATCTGAACAAGTGGGGATAAAATTTGCATTACAATACCACATTTCTTGGATGGAGCATGGCACAGTGGGAAAAGCCCTTATTAGAGTCTGGAAGATTTGTATTCACAATTCACCTCTGATACAGTAGTGTTACCATGGGTAAATCATTTACCTTCTCTAAGTCTCAGTTTTCTCTTCTGTAAAATGTGACTAGTAGTTATATTAACCTCCCAGGACAATTGTGAAGAACAAAGAAAATATGCAAGAAAAGTGCTATTGTCTAGACTTAAGAACAGGATGGCAGAAAATGTTAATATACAGATTAGACTTAAAGGTGCTGCATCCCTTTTCAGGGAGTCGGTTGTTAAACATTTACCAGCATAACATTGCTCCAATGCTACATCATAGCATGGAGATAATCTGGGATTCTCAAAGGATTAGGCAACATGATGAAAGATTAGTTGGAAATGCCATGGCTATAGTTTTAGTAATGGACTGGATTTGTGTTGTTTTGGAGAGGTTCTTCATCAAGCTAGTCCTTGCATAATAGGTTTTTTTTTGGCCACAGTAATTTTCCCCAGAGTTGCTCCTCAATATACAGTTGAGGAAGAAAGGATCAACTATATTTTAAAATTATAGAAATGCCTCAGAATAATACTGGGACTTCCTATCTTATAGGGTGCAATGAAAGGATACTGCAAACCTCAAAGCATGATATAAATATAACATTATTATTATTATAGACAAGAATTAAAGACAGGGAAAAGAACCTGGAATAACTTGGAGAAGGACTTCTCCCTTCAATCATGGGCTCAGCAACAATACTACCTACCACTATCTCCAACCTTCTACCCTTTATCTTCCATCTCATCATTTCTTCTGGTTCCTTCCTCTTAGCCCATAGAATGTTCAGATAATCCTATGCAAACAAGCAAAAAAACTCTTTCACTTATCTTTTTACCCCGTTTCAAAACATCTTTTATCTCTCCTCCCTTTAACTGCTAACACTTGCAGCCTCCACTTTGTTACCACCCATTCTCTACACATCTTCTTTATTATAGTTTCTGTCCCTATAATAATATTGAAATACTCAAACCTGGTGACTTTACTCAGGTCTCATTGACCTTAACCTTTCTAAAGTATTTTACATTATTGACTATCACTCATAGTCAATATCAAGCAGATAAATGACATAGTTGATAGGAGTATTGCATTTGAAATCAAGAAAATCAGAATTCAATCAGACATACTTAATAGCTATGTGATCCTAGGTAATTATTTAACTGCATTATGTTTTGGTTTCTTCCATTTAAAATGAGGAACTTGGATTCAGTGGTTCCTCAGTGGCTCCTAAGATCTCTTCCAACTCTAAATCTATGATTCTTCTGAGTCTCTTCTCCCTTGAATTCTAATTAATGCTACTCTTCCCAAATTATCTTCCTATATATCTTTGTACTCTTTCAGTGATTGATTTTTCTCTTCCTTTCTCCAAGTGGGAACATCCCTCAGTCTCCATCCTTTGAAAACTTCTCTCTATATTAATCCACCTTAGTGATCTCAATAATTTCTATTTTTTTAAATATCGCCTCTTGACAGAGGAGTCCTATATTGTATCTCTGATTTTCATTTATCCCTTGCATACTCAAGTCTCACACCTTCACCTGTTTGCTAAACATATGCACTTGGATATTCTGCCAATATCTCAAATGAAACATGTCAAAAACATCATCTTCCATCTCAAAATCTGCTCCTACTCCAAACTTAACTTTTGTTGTTGAGTGCACTATCATTTTTTCAGTTACCTAGATTCAAATTTTCAATATTTATTTCTCCTTACACACACACACACACACACACACACACACACACACACACATTCAGGCCCTTGGACAATTGTACTACTCTTCTAACTGGTTTTCCTGGCTACATTTTTTACCTCTCTAACATGCTCTACATAGCTGTAAAATTATTCCCATAATGTACGTCTGTCATTGCTCTGCTCAACTAACTTCAGTTGACTCATTATTTATAGGATACAAAGTCCTTGATATTTAAGGCCCTTCACAGTGATTCTAGTTCCCTCTTTCTTTCAAAATTATTTTGCTTTGTCATAATTACAAAGAATAAAATATATACCGTGCTTTCAATGTTAGAAGGGGAAAATGCTATACCTTTGTGTACAAAAATGATACAAACAGCAAATGCTGTAGGAGGTAAGGAAGAAGAGACCAATGTGGGTTGGAGCAGTCAAGGAAGGAAAGATTTGACCTGACTTTGAAACTCATCTAAGACTTGTTTGTGTAAAAAAGAGAGAAGGCTTAAAAGGTAGGGACTTACTAAATTACAATGAACAAGTACAGGGATGATTTGGCAGCTCATGAAATCAGACGGTATAGAATACTAGGAATGTGGAGTGATATAGTCTACCTCCCACCTAGTGCAAGACTCCCCATGATGATATCCCTGAGAGATAATTGTTCTTTCCAGACTTGACAGAAACTTCACTTCCTCAAGAGTCAATCTGTTTCATTGCTGGAAAGCTGTGATTATTAGACATAACTTCCTTATGTAGAATTGAAATATGACATTCTGAAATACCTGCCACTTGACTCCATTTCTATCTTATATACCAAGAGGAATCAATTGAATCTTTCAATTCAATACAATAAGCATTTTTTTCCAATTACTTTCTGGGTATCTGTTGGTGTTTTTCTCTTCTTTAAAATAATAATGGTTCTCTCCGGGAGAGGGTTTCTTGGGGAGGTTTTCTGGAGGCAGCCTCAGTTTCAGTTGAAAGTAATAATCACCTCAAATGCAGCCAGGTGCTAAAAGTTCAGATCTTTTATTGTGTTCTTCAATATAGCCCGGTTAGCTCAGGCTTATCTCTCTGCTTGGTTCTAAGACCTCTTGCAGCTTTGTCCTTGGCTTCTGCCTCTGCTTTCTTCAGCCTCCAGCCAGCACCAAGTTGGAAGATGCAATAAATCTCTCCTGCCTTGAAGATAGGGCTTGTGGGCTTCCTCCCAGAGTGCTCCTCTCCGACCCCTGGGAATGTTCCCAAGTAACTCTCTCAAGCTCTAAGAACTTTCTCTATATATATGATCTCCCAAAGGTTAACTCCGCTTTCTGGAAAGAATGGGATTCTGGGTTATCTCCCAGAGTGCTCTCTGGCCCTAAGAACTTCAAGGGAGGTGTGAACACAAGCATTATTGTCTATCAGTTGGACTTAGTACCTTGTTTCCAGTTCTGGTCCAAAACATCTCCTTCCAAGATCAAATCAATCACTGAACCATGCCAAATTAGATAATTATTGTCTCTATCAACTCTAATGGCTTAACAGTTTGTAAAGATTCCAACAGGTGTCCAAGTTAGAATGTCAATAATAACAAATGATAGAGGAGATACTATAGTGTTTGATCCCACTGAACCTACAGTTATACAAGAATGATTTTCAATAATGTCTTACTCCTTTTTTAAATTCCTGAAATTTAATTACATGTAAAGATAGTTTCTAGCACTTATTTTTGTAAGATTTTGAGTTCCAAATTTCTTTCTCCCTCCCTCTTTACCTTCCCTCTCTCCAAAAGAACAAGCAATCATATATAGGTTATACATGTACAACCATTTTAAACATGTTTCTATATTAGTCATGCTGTGACAGAGAGAAAAATCAGAACAAAAGTGAAAAATCATGAAAAACAAAAAACAAACAAAAAGAGGTGATAATAGTATGCTTTGATCCACATTTAATCTCAGCTGTCTCTCTGGATCCAAATACCATTTTTCTATCCCAAGTCTATTGAAATTGTTTTGGATCACCACATTGTTGTTAAGACTTAAATCTATCATAGCTGACCATCACATAATCTTGCTGTTACTGCACAATGTTCTCCTTGTTCTTCTCACTTTACTCAGCATTAGTTTATGTAAGTCTTTCCAGGCTTTTCTGAAATCATCATTTCTTCAACAACAAAAATATTCCATTACATTCATATATCATGACTTATTTAGCCATTCCCCAATTGGGCGTCCACTGTCAATTTCCAATTTCTTGCTACCACAAAGAGTTGCTACATACATTTTTGTAAATGTGGGTCCTTTTCCCTCTTTTATGATCACTTTGGGATAGAGATCCAGTAGTAACACTACTGAATCAAAGGGTATGCAGTGTTTTATAGCTCCTTGGGTATAATTCCAAATTGTTCTTCAGAATGACTGGATCAGTTTACCACTCTACCAACAATGCACCAGTCTCCAACTTTCCTCATATCTCCTCCAATATTTATCATTATCTTTTCTTATTATCTTGGCCAATCTGATAACCAATCTGGTACCTCAGAATTTCTTTAATTTAAATTTCTCTAAGCAATAGTGATTTAGACTATTTTTTCATATGACTATAGATGGTTTTAATTTATTCATCTGAAAATTGTTTATATTCTTTGACAATTTATTAACTGGGGAGTAACTTGTATTCTTATATATTTGACTTAACTCCCTATATGTTTTAGAAATGAGAGCTTTATCAGAAACACTGGCTGTAGAATTTTTTCCCAGCTTTCTGCTTCCCTTCTAATCTTGGCTACATTGGTTTTGCTTGTGAAAAAAAAATTAATGTTATCAAAATGATCCATTTTGTATTTCATTTCATTCATAAATTTCTACTTCTTTACAGATCTGAGAAGTGGACTATCCTTGATTTCTTATAGTATCTTTACTTATAATATCACCCTTTAGGTCTAAAACATGAAGAGTGTGAGATGTTGGTCTATGTCTAGTTTCTGCCATACTATCTTTCAATTTTTCCAGAAATTTTTGTCAAATAGTGTCAAAAATAAGTCAAATCTTATCCCAGAAGATGGAATCTGGGTTAATTTGACCACTATGAATTTACCATTCAATTTCTTAGCCAGTGCCAAATGGTTTTGATGATTGCCACCTTAAATTATATTTTTTAGATCTGGTATGATTAGGCCACCTTCCTTTGCACTTTTAAAAATTGTCTTGCTCTGAAAAAATGCTATTACATGAATGAGAATAAGAAAGAACATTCATGATCTCTGAAAAGAGATATAATTCAAACCCTGCATGATATAATGGTATATAGTTTAATAAGTGTTGAATGAATGAATAAATGATGGAGCAGGAGAATGTTGTACCTTTCTACATTGGATCTAAATAAAATTTTTAAATTTCAAAGGATCATAGTTGCAAAAGAGTTAGAAGTAGAGCAGTCCCAAAGAAGATAGACACTTCAGGCCCAGAGAAAAGAAGAGATTTGTAGAAAGTCACTCTGATACTACTGCAGAGCCAGAATTCAAACTTTTATTCTCAATTCAGGGCCTTTTACCTTTCCCTAGATGAAAATGATCTATCTCTTCTTGGATTTCCTTATATTACTTTGGATTTCTCCTTTTTCATGATCACTTCTATCTTGTACACCATTTGTACACCTTGGATTAGATGTCCCTTCTACATCTTTGCCATATCCCTTCCATTAGGAACTTGAAAACTCCTTGAAGACAGATAGGGTCTTTTCTAAATTTTTTATCTTAATTGCCCATCACAGGGCTTTGCATATAAGAATTCATATAATAAATTTGGATTGATTTTTTAAATTGAATTTAAATTTTTTTCTTATTTCTTTTTTTGATTTTATTTTTTTTAATTGAAGCTTTTTATTTTCAAAACAGATGCAAGGATAATTTTTCAACATTGACCCTACAAACCTTGTGTTCCAATTTTCCCCTTTTCCCTCCACTCCCTCCCCTAAATGGCAAGTAATCCAATATATGTTAAACATAGTAAAAATACATATAAATCCAATATAGGCCTACATATTTATACAATTGTCGTACTGCACAAGAAAAGTCAGATCAAAAAGGAAAAAATGAGAAAGAAAATAAAATTCAAGCAAACAACAAAAAAAAGAAGTGAGAATGCTATGTTGTAATCCACACTCAGTTCCCACAGCCCTCTCTCTAGGTCTAGATGGCTCTCTTCATTACAAGATCATTGGAACTGGCCTAAATCATCTCATTATTGAAGAGGGCCACGTCCATCAGAATTGATCATCATATAATCTTGCTGTTGCCATGTACAATGATCTCCTGGTTCTGCTCATTTCACTTAGCATCAGTTCATGTAAGTCTCTCCAGGCCTCTCTGAAATCATCCAGCTGGTCATTTTTTATAGAACAACAATATTCCCTAACATTCATATTCCATAACTTCTCAGCCATTCTCCAATTTATGGGTATCCATTTAGTTTTCAGTTTCTTGCCACTACAAAAAGGGCCACTACAAACACTTTTGCACATGGGGTCCCTTTGCCTCTTTTAAAATCTCTTTGGGATACGAGCCCAATAAAAACACTACCTGATCAAAGGGTATGCACAGTTTGATAACCCTTTGAGCATAGTTCCAAACTACTCTCCAAAATGGCTGGGTCTGTTCACAATTCCACCAACAATGTATCAGTGTCCCAGTTTTCCCACATCCCCTCCAACATTCGTTATTATCTTTTCCTGTCATCTTAGCCAATCTGAGAGGTATGTAGTGGTACCTCAGAGCTGTCTCAATTTCCATCTCTCTGATCAATAATGATTTAGAACATCTTTTCATATGATTAGAAATGGCTTAATTTATTCATCTGAAAATTGTCTGTTCATATCCTTTGACCATTTATCAATTAGAGAATGGTTTAAATTCATATAAATTTGAGTCAATTCTCTATGTATTTTAGAAATGAGACCTTTATTAGAACCCTTCAATGTAAAAATGTTTTCCCAATTTATTGCTTCCCTTCTAATCTTGATTACATTAGTTTTGTTCATACAAAAACTTTTTAATGTAATATAATCAAAATTATCTATTTGATGTTCAATAATGAGTGCCAGTTCTTCTTTGGTCTTCTTTCCTTCTTTCTCCATAGATCTGAGAGGTAAACTATCCTGTGTTCTAATTTGCTTATAATATCACTATGTCTAAATCTTGAACCCATTTCAACCTCATCTTGGTGTATGATATTAGATGTAGATCAATACCTAGTTTCTCATTTTCCCAGCAATTTTTCTCAAATAGTGAGTTCTTATCCCCAAAGCTGGGGTCTTCGGGTGAATTTAAATTCTTGCACAGAAATAAAACTGCTGGTCTGTACCATTTATTCATTTTCCCATTGCAAACACTGAAATGTTTGTCTGAAAGAAGTAGTAAAAGCTAATTGCCAGCTTGAAGGTTTTTATATCTACTGAATGGTTATCATGAAAATCATTCTATCTTAGAACTAGATGACAGCACAAGGAGCTATCCAGTCTGTCCTATCTTGGTATTGGGAGCTTCATATCATCCAAATTTCTTACTCAGTGCAGTTATGGGCAATTCCAAGTGTCTAAAGAACTATAACAATTTGTTAAATGTGCCTTTAAGAAGAAAATAAGATGTAAACTCACAACCTTTGTGATTGACAAAGAATTAGGGAATTGCTTAAATGAATAAATAAGAATAATTTACAATCAATACAGCAGTTGTTTGAGTATAATTATATATTTTAAAAAGATTAAAAAGTTATTTAGTTAAATTAAATTTAAAAGTTTGAATTATCAATGTTATACATGGTAAGCGTTCAACCAATGTTGATGGATTGATTGGCAATGTCTTTCACACAGAGGTATTTGATAAATATGAGTTGATAGAAATTCCAAATTTATGAAATCTGAACTAATAACGTTTTAATCCCAGTTAGACCTTTTGTAAACAGAATGGATGCATAAAAGGAATTTTAGCTTTGTAAATGTGTTTTCACTCTGAATCCTTTTTAAATTCATAATGATGCAATTTGTTTTTACATTTCAAACATTTATAGATTGCTCACACTTTAAGAGGTTTCTTGAAACAAAGTAAAAGTTAAGTAAAACTATTAACATAGTGACCTCATCTGAAAACGCATGCCACAACTCACATCTGTAATACTTCCCTTACCTCTCTATATTAGTTAACAAAAATTTATTTTCTCTCCCTCCCCATTTCATTAGAGGAAAAAAGAAAACAAATTTCTTGGAACAAATATATACAAAATGAATTCCTTCAATATACTTGGAGTCAGGAAAATCTAATTTTAAATCCTGTCTCTAAAATGGTAGCTCCATGACCACGTTTAAGTGCCTTACCTTCTTAGGGTCCTCTGTGACTCTGTGACTATAAACTGTACAATAATTGCCAGTTCTACAATAAGAGAAGCAGTTTCAATAGGAATTCCTTATGCCAGTTAATATACAATAACATACAAAAATATATGTCCCATTCTGCTGCTAACTCTGTCACATCTTGTAGTGAATCTAAATTAACTGGGTTGTAGAAACAGTTATCGTATTAAGTCACTCTAAAGCATGCTTGGGAGTAGTATCAAGGAATAAACAATTAGCAGCCTAATCTAAAGATCATTACTATGAAGGGGTCTTGACTCTAAGAAATCCAAGAGAAAAGAAAGAAGCCATTTCTACTATGAGGTGTTCCATTATTGCTCAAAATAAAAAACATTAATTAAAATTGAAAAAGAAATTAAATAAGGGATTCTTAAACTGGAATTCAGAAACCTCAGGGGGGTTTTGGATAGATTCCAGGAGATCTATGAACTTGTATGGGAAAAAAAATCCCAGCTTTATTTCAACATAATCATTTTCTTTTGTGATCCTCTGTATGTATTTTATTTTATACATTTAAAAATCTTAATCTGAAAAGAGGTCCATAGAATTTATCAGATTGCCAAAGGGGACCATGACACAAAAGAGGCTGAGTCTCTATTTTGAAGATAATATTAAAAAAAAAAATTTAAAGCAGACATGTCAATTAACTGGCATAAGGAATTCCTACTGAAACTGCTTCTCCTATTGTAGAACTGTCAATTATTGTACAGTTTATAGTCACAGAGTCACAGAGGACCCTAAGAAGGTAAGGCACTTAAACGTGGTCATGGAGCTACCATTTTAGAGACAGGATTTAAAATTAGATTTTCCTGACTCCAAGGCTGACTGTATATCCATTAAGGGAAGCTGCTTGCAATAATTACGATAATTAACCTAACCCTAAATGTTCTCTCTCTAACCCTCAAAAGTTATCACCTTTGAACCCTGATAGACTTGGATAAATTTTGTGGGAATTTTTAATGGATATTTACCAATTTTCCCTTGTTTGCTCCCATGCAGTTAAAAATTGGCAACTTCTGAAATTATTTCAGGCTTAGGTACTTAGTGCTCACCATGCAGGTTAACAGACCCATCCAAAGAGGAGCCCTGAAAAGTAAAACATTTAACCAAATAATAAAGCAACAGAAAACAACATCTGCCATTCTCAAATGACTACAGTACCCAGGCCCATGAATAAATCTCATGAGAAATTCTAAGACTTGTGGCCTTAACAAAGGAAGGGATGGATTTGGTCTCTTGTCATGAGTGGAATTTACTCCTAGATGTCTCCTAGAGTTAAAGACATCAGTGAGCTTCCCTCAGGTATCTCACTCCATCCTAGTGTGCAAGCCAACTGGGTCTAGATCACTCCCAGCCTCTGATGCAACTCTTGGCTCACCTTATCTCAGGTGCCATGTCTTCTCGCTCTCGCTCATGAGTGACTGCATGTTGATAGCTCAGTTTGTCTCCTTCTCCTTGGGGCCCAGAACTCCAGCAGAAGCCTTCATTATGAAATCGTTCTGATGGGAGAAACTTTGGCTTTCTCCCTGTGCATGTGCAGTAAACATCTCTGTGGCAAAAGGGATAGAGAATGGAGTTTCATAAAGGTCAGTCCTTCACTGAGGAAATACTAGCTACATTCTACATGATCTTAGTAGCAATTTTATGAGGGAGTCAGTGAAAGTTCTATTATTCCAATCCCTCTATTTTTGTCCGCCTTCATTTTTTATTTCCTTCACAGGTTAATTGTACACTATTTCAAAGTCCAATTCTTTTTGTACAGCAAAATAACTGTATGGACATGTATACATATATTGTATTTAACTTATACTTTAACATATTTAACATGTATTGGTCAACCTGCCATCTGGGGGAAGGGGTGGAGGAAAGGAGGGGAAAAATTGGAATAAAAAGTTTTGCAATTGTCAATGCTGAAAAATTACCGATTCATATATCTTGTAAATAAAAAGCTATAATAATAAAAAAAGAAAGTTCTATTATTCCCATTTCATAGATGAAGAAACTTGGAGTCACTACAAATTTATTTTAACTACTTGCAATCTTATCTTCTGCCCTAATAGAATTGTTAACCCATATCCCCTCAAACCTCTTCTAAACCTTCTCCTCTCCTCAGTATGCTCTCCCAACTGGCTTTCTCTCAGCAAATGATGTCACCTCCACCTTCACTACAAAACTGGGGAGGCTTCTGTGTGAATTCATTAATGGTCTCTAATAGATGCTTCAGCATTGTCTACTTATTCTACTCTGTCCTTCTTTACTCCAAACTCTGATAAAAAAAAAAAAATAAAGTGGTCTTTTTTACTGAGGCCAATCCTTCTAGTGCTATCTCTGCTACTAATTTTCCTGAATCATATGGGAGTTTGTCCCATGGATCATTTCTTCTTTCTCATTCATTTTCAGTCTGCTTTCTCTGCACCTAAAAAGACATTTAGGTCTCAGAAGTATAACTAGTAATTTTGGTACTTGTAACAAAATTCAGTTAAATAGAGGGTGGATAATGGGGAAGGGTGAGGTACAAAAATCCCTATTCATGGTCATCCCAGACTTTAAAAAGATGTCATGGTAGCTGAGGATGTTGAGGAACTGGGAAGGCAGGGTCTTTTGAAAGAGAGGAATAATTTGGTGTTTGGTGGAGATAAAGTCTGTAACTATTACTGTATTGATGAGGAGGGAGACTTACTTAGAAATCTAAAAATCTCATCTCCCCTCAACTTAGAAGGAAGAGACCCTGGAGAGCATGGAGGAAAAAGTTTAATCTTTTTGCAGCCTTCTTTTCTGACTACTATACTTTCCTTCTTCCCTCAGTCTTACCTGTTCCTGTGTCAACATAAAAACAAAATTGCTCCACTACTTTCTACCCCTCATACAATGGCATCCCCTACTGCATTGAATTGTAGATGGTTATATAGCATTGGGAATGCTGTGGAAGGAAAATGTGCAATCTCCTTCTCTTGACATCTTTAAAGTTAAGATCCTGGCTCTTTTCTGAAAGAGGATGTATAAACTGAATGCTCCTTTGATTTAGGAAGATAGACTGAATGAATCCTAGGGATCCAATCCATCCTAGAGAGTCTGGAAGTTTTAATCAAATATTCCTTCTAATCATTAGTAGGTCCCTACTTGAAACAGTTCCAGTTTGGTAGTGTTTGATAAAGCTCATCCATTGGTGGCAAAGCTCTCCTGAGGGCCATTTCCTAATAAGAGTAGTTTCCTCATCTGTAAAATGAAGGGGTTGAATCGTATGGCTTCTGGGATCAATGTCATATCTAAATAGAAGATCCTGTGATCTTGGTACTTTACTGTAGCAGTCCAGTGATGGGCTGTGTATCTGTTGTTCATAAACCAGTATTACTAAGTATAAACTGGTATTACTTGGAGAGAGGTTCATTGACAGGTTGGTTCTACAAATGCTTTTATTTGGCCACAGTAACCCTCAAATATGATCTAACAAGGTATATATATTTAAAGACTATACCCAGCTAGGTGTCCCAGTGGATATAGCACCAACCCTGACGTCAGGACGACCTGAGTTCAAATCTGACTTCAGACATTTAACACTTCCTGGTTGTGTGAGCCTGGACAAGTCACTTAACCCCAATTGCCTCAGGAAAAAAAAAAAGACTATGCCCAGACCAGCCATCTCATCATTTCTCACTAGTCTGCAGTCCATTATGCCACCTAGACATGATACCTTTCCTCCACCTCCACTCTCCCTCCCAACTTCCTTTTATGGGTTGTCTTCCTCCATTAGATATAAGTTTCATGAGGACAAGGACCATTTTTCTTTCTGCTTGCTTTTCTATTTCCAGGGCTCAGCACAGTACCTAGAACATAATAAGCAATTAATAGATGCTTTTTGATTTGATTTGACTACTCTCAACAATGAAATAATAGATTTGAAGATTAGATTGAATAGATTAAAATAAACATTCCTTTAACGGCACATTTGGTGGCATGGAATTGTGGGTAGAGAACTGGCCTTGAAGATGGGGGTTCCTGTCTTTTCTCTGACACATGCTACCAGTTTATCTGAATAAATGATTTAATTTCTCAATACCATGGACAACCCTTTAAGACTACATAATTTGGAGAGAATTGACAGAAGCAGCTTCTCACTGGAAGATTCCTACACCAATAAAATTACAGGTCCTGTCCCTATTCCTAAAAGGACATGTGGGTATAGATTTAGAACTAGGAGTCATCTTATAATTCATCTAGTCCCAGGGCCTCATTTCATATGTGAGGGACTGATGTGAGGAGTGGTGAAAAGACTTGTTCAAGGTCATAGTTAGCAGTAGATCTAACCAGATCCTTTGCATTCTTTCCCCTACTCCACTGTACATCATTATTCAAGAACAATTTTCTGTACCTAAGCCCCAGTGTCTTGGTAATGAGCCCAACTGTGAGGATGTGGAAATAATGAAAAAGGCCACGCAGAATTTGCATAAGAGACACAGAAAAGAATCACAATTTCCATTCTATACTCTATCACATTAATCTCTGCTGATAACTTTAATTTTTTGAGAAAAGATGAGATTCTTTGTGAAACAGCACAATGGATGGACTACTGGGCCTGAAGTCAGGAAAACTTGAGTTCAAATCTAATCTCAGATACTGCCTAGAATATAATCCTGAACAAATCCCTTAATCCATAATTGTTTAAATTTCCTCAATTGTAAAATGGAGATAATGAAAGTACTTTCCTAAAGTTTGAGGCATCAAATAAGTTAACATCTGTGAAGTGCTTAGCATAGGGCCTGGCATAGAGTGCATGCTTAATAAATGCTTGTTTCCTTCCTTTATTTCAGATTCTACAGACATTATAAGAAATAATTATATTTGCACAGTATTTGATCATCAAACAAGTGTTTATTGAGCATCTATTATATGCAAAATCTTGCTCCTACTTATAATTAATTTAGAAAGGTGATGACAGGCACAAAAACAACCAAAGGACAAGGATAGCTTCTGTTAAATACTTCACAAGGACATAAATTTGGGCTTAAGATCATTAAAAGCTAATGTGTCCCAAGTCTTAAGTTCTGTTCCTCAATTAGCTTGTGATATTGGAGAAATCAAGTCACCAACCTCTCAAATTCTTCATCTCTCAAAGAAAAGAGTTAGATATATTGCCTGAGGTCCATCTGGAAATCATGAAGACATTACTCGTACTTATAAAACTTCGCTAATAACCCTTATATTGTTACCAAGTCCTAACTGAGGAAATGGCACATTAAGTTCACATTTAGAGTGCAAATTTAGCAAAGCACTTTCTTTCAAACCACCCTTTGAAGTGCAAATATTAAGTATATCTTTACAAATGACTAAGAGCTCAGGATGAATGACTGGTGGAATATGTCAGTCCATTACACTGCTCTCCACTCCAGTTCAAGCATCCCACTCCTACAAGGGTCCCCCAGCTGGGCCACACATAGGGCTTCAGAAGTTAGTCACTACAAAGAGGCATAGAGGTCAGAGTAAGCAGGAGACATCTCTCCATTCCCTCATCCCCAGAATACTGCCCATTGCATAGCCCTGATCCAAAGTTTTAGTTCTGTAATGCCGAAGAAAATGAGCAAGACAGAGATTAGAGACCAATTCAATAATTTATTAAATGGAGAGAAATACTGGGACCAATGCATCCATGTTGATCCCAGGGCTAGACGAGACTATTATCTCAAAGAGTCTAGCCCAGAGTATCGGGGCAGCAAGCTTTTTTATGGAATAACAAGAACAATGACATTACTGATATTCTAATGACATCTGAAATGGATAAACCTTTATCTTGTCAACCATTAAGAAATGTCTATAAAACCTTTATCTCAAACATTAAGAGGGGACGGTTATAACCTAAGGCAGAATTATGAAATAGGACAATTGGAGGAACTGGTCACCCCATTAAAAGGGAACTTTGGCATAACAGTTCGGGCTCTATCCGAGAAAACCCATCCTTTAAAACCTGCCAGTCTCTCACGATTGTAATATGTGCAGCCACTCTGTCACTTTCAAAATCCTAGAAAGTCATTGCCATTTCTGCTTCCATGCTACCCATTTGCCACTCAGCTTCTTACAATCTGACTTCCAACTTCAGGACTTGAATGAAACTTCTCTCTCCAAGATCTCAGCTGCTTAAAATGACCTTCACTCCCTGACTTCTCTGTAGCTTGTAATTGCTGAACAGCTTCTGGTTCTTTTCCTACCCATCTGACTACTTTGTCTCTCTTTTATCAGACCATCAGCCATCTCCTAATCCCACTTAGCAAGGATGTTTCCTAGGACTCTAATTTTGAGTCTTCTTCCCTTTCCCAAGGCAATTTCATAAATTGGGTCAAGTATTATCTCTGTACAAATGACTTCAACATTTCTGAATCCAACATTAACTTTTTTTCCTTAACATTAGCCCACCATATCATGCTGCCCACACCAGAAACCATGATGATTCAGAGGTTTTAATCCTTTTATCTCTGGAACTTCTGCCCTGGGCCACTGCTCTATGGATTGGTGTCTACCTCTCTTGACCCACTACTTCAGAAAGGTTCCAGTCATGCTTCATTTTCTTCCCAACTCCCCAGCTATTTTCCTTAAAAAGCCTTACCAATGGCCTCACCACCATGCCTGTATCCTTTCTAACATTTCTTCCTCTTTTCCTACTCTACTTCTGGTATCTTGATCAAAGTAATTCTGTCTTTGTTCCTATAATGAATATATAATTTCAGTCTCCTCTCCTTTGATTCTACTGACTAGCTCAGTAATTTTCTGGCCCAAAATCCTCTCTGCCACCACTCCTCTATGTGTATCATATCTCCCTATTCGAATGTAAGGTCCTTGAGGACAGCTTGTCTTTGCTTTTGCATTTTTATCCTCCATGCTTAGTACAGTACTTAGTACGTATAAACATGTAATAAATGCTTTTTAATTAAATTAAAATTAATTCTTTCCTATTCCAACCCTCTTTATTCAGATAAGGAAAGTAAGACTCAGAGAAGGGAAATGATTTACTTGTTTAAAATGACATATAATTAGTGGTAGATCTGGAACTAAAGTCTCAGTAGAGTGCTCAGTTTTTCTAAATTATCCTCACTTTTCTAACCAATTGTTAGAAATCAGTTGTTTCAAATGTTTAAGCCCAAGTGAGGACAATGTGGTAGAGTGACATTTTCCTTATTTAACCACATATAATTTAGCTAACACCTCAGCTCTGAAGTATACTCAATTCTTAATCATCTCATTAGGCGTTAACCCTACTGGATAAACAATAAAATAGCTATAAGGATAGAACAAATGAGCTTTGGACTTATACTCTAGCATCTAGCTTCTTAAACTGTGGTTAACAACCCCATGGGGGGTCTCATAACTGAATGTGGGGATCACAAAATTATGATTTATTATCAGTAAATGTTTGATTTGCATATTTATTTTATATACCTATATATCTGGGGTCATGTAAAAATTTCTTGGAAGAAAGAGAATCATGAACAGGAAAAGTTCAAGAAGCCCTCCATTGTTATCTACTTTTTCATACCAAATTCACCTGCGTTAGTTTCCTGAAGGAGATTTTGGTTTAAGTCAAACTTCTCCTTTCAAAAATCTTATGGTGTTTCTGTACCATCCACCAAATAAGTAAAGTTCATTTACTTTGTATTCAAGATCCTCCACAATGTGGCATCAATCTACCATATTCAGCCTCTTGTTAAACTGTTCTTTATGACTAGAATGCCCTTCTTCCCAACCTACTTTGCCTGCTAAATTCCTATTCCATGCTTCAAAGACCAATCAAAACTAGTTCATCCATGAATCCTTCCCTGATACCCCAATCAGTAAAATTCTCCCCACCTATCCTAATGTAGCACTGTTTTGCAAGTCTAATGTACACCTTCCGATATGGTTTCTTTTTGATGTCTCATCCCCTCACAGACTGTAAACCCTGTGATGGCAAGGACTTATGTCACACCTAAACTTCCCTTCCTCATTACCTGGTACATTTCTCTGTAAATAGCAGGACACTAATAAATGTTTGTTGAAGTGATTTAGCCTCCCTATATCGTGCCTTTCTCTCATATCCTTCTCCAAAGAACAGAAACATCTTTATTTTTAGCATCTTTTCTTTACTACTAAAAATAAGAATATTGTAGAATTATAGAATGTTATAGAATCTTGAAGTTCAAGAGATCTTAGAAACTAGAGCTGAGAGTGAGGAAGAGCTACTTAATCAAGGTCACACAGTCTCTCCTAGAGGAAAATAAAAGAGAGAAATCTGTGCATAAACAAAGATAAGAGTCAACAAATTAAGTCAAATTTAAAACAGTGTTATAGTGGGTGGTCCATGGAAACTTCAGAAGAACTTTGTAAGCAAGGTTAAAGAGGTCTTGCTCTTACTCTGCCTTCCCTCATTTCTTTTTACCTCTATGAGAACCTTTTAGATTTAATTATAACCATACCTTAATATAAAGGAAAAATAAGCAACCGCTTTCATAATGGGATATGAGAAGCTCCAAGAAGACCACAGCATCCCTTATACTAGAAAAAGACTAAACTCTAAATCTTGTCAGAGACTGAGCTTTAATTCTGATGATAAATTTTCTCCAAATTATGACTATAAACTAAATATTTTACCCTGAAAATCATAGATCAATTGATTCACCATTTTGGACACAGAGCTCTATCTTAGTAGATTCTTAACATAACTACAGAATTAAGCTTAGTCCTAACTTTGAAAGTTCTCTCCACAGATTGAGCCTCTAAACCTGTCATAGACTGGCCATAGGATTTGATCCGCATCTCTGGTCACTGGGATCCCTGTAACTATAGCTCCACACTGTTTAGGGGCCGTTGGACAAAAGAGGAGATAAGATGAAGGAATTTAAGTAATTCAACACAATTCCTCCCCACTACTGGGGAGGGACAATGATCAGAGCTCACAGCTTGCTGAGAGTATGAAAAAAGAGTTCAAAACACAGGCATTACCTATGTGAAATACTAAATGTTCCATCCCCAACATGATTATTGTTACAAAAACATGGAAAGAGAATAACAAAATCTCTATTTTTCTGGGATTCTTTTTGTTTCTGTCCCCCTATGCTCATTTCCCTCTCCCTCTCCCATAAACAATGATATAAATGCTGAAATGGTATTGAGTTGTCCAGTCACATGATAATAGCCTCTGAAGATTTATAAAATAGCCTGTATTTGGAAGCTCTTAATGCAGGGAATGTTTGGCACCATTTCTGGGAACCCAAGGCATTTATGCAATTTCCTTGTTGAATATTTCATGATGGACATTAATGCCTTTCTTGGTGTTTTTAATAACAAAACAGTACAAGTTCTGATAGGTTAAAATGTGGTGATTCTAGAAATACTCAGTAACAAAGAAATGACTATTGTATATTTTCATAGCATTTTAAAGCAGTAAAACTAAATTAACACTATGCTTGTGAGCTATTCATGGAGTCATACAATGATGGCAAAACAGGAAAGGACTTTAGTCCAACACACTCATTTTATAGAGGGAGAAACTGAGGTCCCAATAATAATACAGCTTGCACCAAACTGAACATTAATGGCAAGTTGCTTGCTGGTAACTCTAGAGTAAAAACATTTGTTCCCAATTCACAAATATTCTATCAGGTCCCAAATAGCCATAGCTCCAGATCTTTCCAATCACCCTGAAAACATTTGTTAGTCCTCAGCACTCACCAGGGTGGATTTCATTGTGATGGGTCATGAAAAGTAGGCATATGAAAGGCGAAGAGCCAGATAATAGACTGGGCAAGTATTTTCTCAGATCAAACTGGCCTTGCTGCCAAGATGGGATGAAAGGATGAAGTGTTTCCCTCTCTGGAGATATTTCTCTCTATAACATGTTTTGACAATTTAATTTAGAAGTCACTGAGGAATAGAGACAGAATCACCTGGGGTAAGGGGAGGGAACATCAGAGAGTTCAGTTGCCTTTGTGATGAATTAGTGAGATCACAGAAATGACATGATAACACAGAAGAACTTTGGAGAATGTCCAGTTAACCAGGCCCCCATGGCAATAGCACAAGGGAATTAGAAGACTGTATTTCATTCAGTGCTCTTGGACTTCATATATTACTACCATCACTAGTCCAATCTCCATCTCTATAATTAACACATCACCATATGCACTTTTTTGAGGAACAGTCATCACTTTGAATATTTTGGACTCTTCTATTACAAACTACAACTATTACAAACTTCCTTATTAAGTATAGACAGGGAACAAATCCCAGTTATGCAAATGTCACAAATTTTGAGTTTTGGATTAAATAACCCAGGCTGAACTGGGATTTTGTATAATTTGGGAAAACAAGGTTTAAACAGATCAAGTAAATAATTTAAGGATCTCTCCCTTCTCTCACATTCCCACAAATTCCCACTGCACCCAGATCTCAGATTACTTACTATCAGATAGGGAAGAGATCTGGCAGTCAAGCACATGCTGGAGAGAATGACCATATTAAATGCTCATTTAACACCATCATCCTTCCAGGGGCATCTACATAACAACAATAATAATAACTAGCACATATACGGTCCCTATTATGTGCTTAGTACTAAATACTTTGCAAAATATAACCTATTTGATCTTTACAACAACCCTGGAAGGTAAGTGCTATTATTATCCCCACTTTACAGTTGTGAAAACTGGGTCAAATAGAAGCTAAGGGACTTGCCTAAAGTCTGAAGCCATATTTGCACTCAGGTTTTCTTGACTCTAGGTCCAAGGTGTTAGCCACTGTGCCACCCATTTGCCTCACTTAACTGCATTTTAAAAGATGATGTGTTAACTTAGGGGATCATCTTGGTGATGTAGCAAAGAGCACAGTAATAATTATCAGAAATTCCTTAGAAAACAGAGTTTCAGAATCGGAACGAACCTTTGAGCTTCTCTACATAGTTTCATTTTACAGATGAGTAAACTGAGGCTCAAGAAGTGAAAATGGCTCAGCCAAGTTCACATAGCATATTTGGTAGCAGAGCCAGGATTAGAAGAATATAAGCCGTGACTGTCAATAAAAAGTTATTTAAAAAAAAAAAAAAGAATATAAGCCTTGAATCCTAGTTCAGTAGTGTTTCTACCACAACACAGTGTCTCAAAATCCCCACCTCCTATCAGACTAGACTCACTCACTCTGATCTTGTATCCCCACTCTGTCTTCCCTGCTCCCTCCCTAACTCCCTTTCCCCCTTTGCCATGCACTGAGATACTCAATGTTCCCTTGTTTTGTCTCAGCCAAAAACTGTCCTACTAGAAACACCGGTGGGGTGGGGAAGGACCCAAACCTCTCAGCCTGTATCATCCTGAGTTCTCTGCTGAGAAGAGAATGACCACCCACAACTTATAGGTAGAAGATAAGAAATTTGATTAATTTAGGAATCACATGTCCCACAATGAATCCAGGACCCAAAGCAGCAGCTCAGTACATAGACTCTTCCTTTTCTACCTGACCTAATTCCTCATCCATAAAGTAGAGATAATACTACTTACTACACTTAAAAGTGTTTTGTTAAGCACTATATAAATATATTGTTATCGTTTGAGTTCCCTGGAGGTTGGGAAAGATGGGAAAGATTAGCACAGGTGGGTAACCCAGACGTATGAAGGGGCATAATAGAACTCCCATTACTATCCTCCAGCTACATGAGATTTAATGAGACCCGAACAACTCTTGTGCTCTCCTGAAACTATTCTTTTTTTAATTCAAAAAACCTGATCCATTTGCAATGCAATCTGATCTATATGTTTCTGATTCAATTAAGCTAAAATGACTGAATAAGCACCAGTTAATGTCTGAGAAGCCTTGTCAGCTTCCATCTATAAGCTTCTTAGAGCATTTTTCCTGTTAGCACACAAAGTCACGTGCTGGCTATAGAAAATTGGACTGTAATCCAGAATCCTTCAAAATTAAAAACAAGGACCTGCCCTCTAGCATTCCCAAGCAGGTGCCAAGATCTTAACCCATCATATCAAATATTTCTTCCTCTCTTCTTTACACCTGTCCACATCTCTGAACTGCAATTCATAGAATCCCTCCCACCCCTGCATCCTCCCCACAGCTAAACTAATTGCTTATCATTATCATGTTAGTGTCTTGGTACCCTTACCCCCAGGAAGATATGTCTTTTAAAAGGGGAAAAGATTCTTTAAAAGTGCTTATAAAGAGCAATGCTTTGTTCTTTATTCAAAAGAATAAAATTCTAATGGCAGAAAAACAAAAACCTTAGCTTAGGGTATGGGAGATTATATTTTAGAGTGGGGGCTTTTCCAGCATCTCTCAGACCATGGCTTTCCAGGACAATAAAACATTGGAATATATGGTAATTCATATAGCCTTGCCAGGAAGGCACCACTCAGTTTCATAATAGATTCACATCACAATAGATTCATTACAGATGGAAAATTTTCAAGTCCTTCAGTTTACAAATAAAAAAAAAAAAATTATCCTCAGAAAAATGAAGGTGGTCACGTAGCTATCTTGGCAAAAGAAGGGACTTGTGTTTGTGTCTCTGGACTCTGTTAGTGTTTGCTTTTCCGCACTCTACCTAACAGGATTGATTTTTGCCATGCAAACATCCTGAAGGTTTCCTCTTCTGTCACGGATTCACCATAAAAGTCACTTCCCCTCTCAGCTTCATTTTCCCATATGCAAAATGGGGAGCGGTTAGCAAGATGATGACTTTTAGATGACTTCCAACCCTAACATTCTTTAATTCTATTTTCTCCAGATGCCACGTCTGCAACTTGCTTAAGCTCTCTATCTCCAGTGGGATGGTAGTATCTTGGTAAGCCCCATGTCACAAAGAGCTATTATTCTTCCTATTTTTTTTCATCTTTTGTTGTTATTCCAGCCAAGCTAGAATGTTGGATCTAATCTAAAAGTATGAGTTTGAATAGAGATAAAAGTTAAAAAAAAAAGCCTTATTTTGGGGTTCAAAAATCACAACTTCTCTCATGTGTAAAATGAGAAATCTAGACTAGATGACTTCTAAGGGCTCTTTTATCTGCATGTATGAACCAATGACATGTGATTTCAATGATGTAAGAAATCCCAATATGGAAATTCTATACACCAGTGCAGGTTGGCAAGTCATCGGTAATTTAATGCCTTAGCTGCCTGGGACGCTAGAAGGTTAAACTCCCGGCTGGTGGTCACACGGCTACCGTGTTTCAGAGGCAGAACTAGAACCTAAGCTCTTCTCTGCTGCCAGCCCTCCCCACACTATCATGGCCTTCTCATAAGCATGATTAATTAATTCAAGGGACTACTGAGTACCTTTCCACTCATTTTTCCTCGACAAATATAGAAATCTTTACTAAAATAGACATTCAGGAGCAGCTAGATGGCATAATGGAGAGGGGACCAGCCATGCAGTTGGGAGCACCTGAGCTGAAATTTGACCTCAGACACTGCTGTATGAGCTGAGCAAGTCCCTTAACCCTGAGTGCTTCCCTGCAAAACAAACAAACACAATAAATAAAATAACCATGCATTAAAAATTACAAATCACTCATGTGTACAGTTTAAAAGCTGGCACATGATTTAAAGCAAGACAAAAAGAAATCCAAATCCCTTAACCTGCCTGGGCCTTGGTTTCCCTATCTGTAAAATGACAAAGTTGCTGCCTAAGGCATTCCTGTATCATATCCCTTGGGCCTACTCTGCTTATGCTGAGACCAGCCCGGGAATTCAATAGATGGTGCTCACTGATGGGCTGACTACCAGAAGTCCTTCTGTCACAAAGCAAATACATTTTCCTCCCATATTTAACATTCTGTATTGAGATGAAGGCCTCCCATCGTGCTTCTAAACATCCTGCCAGCAGCTATAAATATCCACAGCCCCCTTACAGATATTTCCATGAAATTCTCTTGCTGTCTTCTGATGGCTGTAATGGGGTTGTTTATGGATGGCCCTTCTACCTCGATTTCCAGCCTTCATAAAAAGGATGCTAAACTCCTCTTTAACTGCCCCATCAGCAAAGCCCCCACCCTCTGGCAGAGCTATTCCAAAGCGGGGATGGCATTAGACTGTTGGTGGGGGATGCGGTGGAGGGAATGTTCTCATTCCATGATGTCTTTATTTTAAAATGCATGGAATTTCTAAGCACAGGCTTTTAAGGGGGTGGTTAGGAGCAGAAACAAGGTTTTGTTTTTTAAGTTCTGCTTCATTGTATGCCAAATACTAACAAACGTATACAAATATTTTTACATACCCTCTTTGTTCCCTCTCACTGCCTTGTCTGGTGAGGGCCCAACTGAAACAAAAGCAAAATGCAAGTGGCCCTTCAAGGTCAATTCTAGTAAGAATCACTGTAATCTCAGCCTGATTCTGCCACTGACTTAGAGTGTGATATTAAGCAAGTCACTTCTGGTAAAATTTCCTCATCTGTGGAATGGGTATAAATACTATACTTGCCCTCCTTACCACATGCAGCTACTATGACAACGCAGAAAATGAATAGATGAGAAAGTGTTTTGAAATAGTTTAAAAATACTTTTGAAATTGTACACCTATTATAGGAAGAAAAAACATCATTTTCATTAAGCGGCAAGTCAATCTTTCCATGAATTGGGCTAATTCTAGGCACCCTGAGTAAGTGATGGAGACAGTCATAAACAAAGTAAATTTTTAATAGGTCTACTTCCAGATCCAAAAAAAGTCCATAGGGGACTCCTCTCCAAGAATGACCATAAACTGCATCCCTTGGGGGACGACTTGTTGTGTTATTTAAACTGGAAGGGAAGAGATAGGAGAGAAGCATCTAGCAGCATCATAGATTGGGCTTAGTCTGCTCTCCTCCCTGAGCCTCGGTTTTACCACTTGTAAAATGAAGTTTGAAATTAAGGTTGATTGCAAATTTCCCAATAAAAGCATATCTGTCAGAGATAGGCCCATCTGCAAGCTCAGACTATGTCAGAATTGGACCAAATGTCCTCTGAGATCTCTTTCAACCCAGTTTTAGAATTTTAATTTAGGGTAGATGGTCATACACCTTTAATATGAGCAAAAAAGATGAATAGGTTTTAACTGGATGGAGAAACTGTAACAAGAAAGATGCTGCTGCACCTCTCAAGCTCACCCTGACTCCTTTTTAAAAGTTATGACTAATAAGGATTAATTGTCTTCAGTGGATGTAGCACTGGACCTGAAATTAGGAAGATCTGAGTTCAAATCCTGATTTAGACACTTACTAGCTGTTTGAACTTTGACAATTAGCTTGGCCTTAGATTGCTTTAGTTTCTTCTTTTGTTAAATAAGTATAATAAGAACACCAACCTCCCATGGTTGTTGTAAGGATCAAATGAAATAATATTTGTTGAGTGGTTAGCACAGTGCCAGGCTTATACTAAGTACTATATAAATGCTTGCTATTATTATTATCATCAGATGCACCTAAACATCAAATGTACCTTAATACTCTTTCTCAGGAGCTAGGGCTATTGAAAACTATCATTTGGAAGGACAATCGATCAATTGACATCAGAGTACCAACTAGGTACAAAGCTCTAAACACTGTGGGTAGAACCAAAGGAAACTGCATATTACTGGTCTCTGCCCTTAGAGAGTTAATAATCCAGAGAATATAGTGAAAAGAGTATTGTAGTTAGAATTAAATAGAATATTAGGGCCTTGGTTTAAATTATTCCTCTGTTACTTATGACTTGTGTGACCTTGAACAAGTCATGTAACCATTCTGTGCCCCAGTCTCCTCATCTGTAAAAGGATAAGGTTCAACTCAGTGACTTTCAGCTTTAAATCTATTCCCTTTTTATGGCATAATCATATTTTAATTTTTTGGGTGCCTTTATTTTTTAAATTTTAAATAATAATTTTTTGTTATCAAAATATATGCAGACAACATTCACCCTTGAAAAATCTTGCGTTCCAAATTTTTCTCTTTCCTTTCCCACTCTCCCTCCCCTAGAGAATTAGCAATCCAGAGTGTTAAATATGTACAATTCTTTTATACATATTTCCACATTTATCATGTTGTACCTGGTAAGATTAATAAGGGTAAAAAATGAGAAAGAAGATAAAAAGCAAGCAAACAATCAAAAAAGTGAAAATAACATATTTTGATCCACATTTTGTTTCCATAGTCCTTTTTCTGGCTGCAGATGTCACAAATCTACTGGAATTGGTCTGAATCGCCTCATTGCTGAAAAGAGCCTTGTTCATCAGAATTGATCTTCGGATGATCTTGTAGTTGCTATGCACAATGATTTCCTGGTTCTACTCACTTCACTCAGCATCAGTTCATGTAAATCTCCCCAGGCCTTTCTGAAATCATCCTGTTGGTTGTTTCTCACAGAACAATAATAATCCATAACATTCATCTACCATACCTTATTCAGCCATTCCTCAACTGATGAACATCTACTCAGTTTCCAGTTCCTTGCCACTACAAAAAGGGCTGCACATGTGGGTCCTTTTCCCTTTTTACGATCTCTTTGGGATACTGGCCCAGTATAGATACTGTTGGATCAAAGGGTATGCATAGTGTGATAGGCCTTTGGGCATAGTTCCAAATTGCTCTCCAGAATGATTGGATCAGTTCACAACTCCAGCAGCAATGCATTAGTGTCCCAGTTTTCCCACATTCCCTCCAACATTCATCATTATCTTTTCCTGTCACCTTAGCCAATCCGAGAGGTGTGTAATGGTACCTCAGATTTGTCTTAATTTGCATTTCTCTGATCAATAGTGACTTAGAGTATTTTATGAATCTGTTTTTAAAACTAATTCAATGATTATATTGTCAAAAATGTCCTTTATAATCCAATGTATATGCATTTAAAAATGTAATTCTGAGAAGAGACCCATAATATTCACCAAACTGCTAAAAGGGCCTGTAAACCCCAGCCCCCCCCCCCCCCCCCCCCGGCAAAGGCAAGAATCAGATTAGAGGAAAACTTTAATTAAGAGAAGGAAATGAAATTAGCAACTGTGCAATAAACCAGGACTTAGCATATAAATAAATATGGTAAACTGATGAGCAGCCTGAGAGGCCAGGTTAGACACAGACGGCATCTCAGAGATATCAGGTTTTGAAGAACCAAGCAATAGACTTAGGTCTTTGGAGCCAATCTGGTTGCTTTCATTAGACTTAAGGGGAAAAAATGAAAACTAATTCAGAAGGATGGCTGTGATGATGAATAATATATGAATTAATAAGAAATAAACAATGAAAAATCTGCTTATGCAAATGGTAGAAGTCACTTGGGAAGATGGTTTAGTTTAACACTATTTCTCCACCATATTCTGGCTCCATTTCCCTTGTCTTTCTCCTCAAATACAACATTGTCACATCTTTTTCATTTATATTTAATATGCACTTAGCTGAGCCCAATCAAATTCCTAGAATGTCAGAACTAGAAGAGGTCTTAGAAATCATCTATCTCTTAATCAATCTCCTATCCTATATGGGCAGGGAATGGTTCTACAACACCCATGGAATGTGTTCATAATGTCATAAGATATTAGAACATTAGAATTGGAAGGGAACTTAACCTAATTTAGCTTAATGCTTAAATTTTCACCTGTAAATCAGTCTTTGCTTGAATGAGGGAACATTGAACTCGAGACCTAGTCTTGGCAATTGATCCTCATGCTACAACATCATTGCTACCAGCTACCTGATGTTCCCTTCATCTTTTTGGGTTTCATTTTCTTTATCTATCCAATGAAGGGATTGGATTAGATAATGTCTAAATCTCTTCCTGATCAAATATTCACTGATTCTGTGACTTCCAAGGTTCGTTTTCTCCCACATTTTATAAATAGAGAGTTATTTACCCTCAATGATAGGCAGAGAAAGTGGCAGAAATGAAACAAGTCTCATAGCCCCCAGTCCAGTGTTTCTTCAAATATATGATTTACTGGTTTCCTTCATTTTAATCCAATTGTTTTTATGCTTTTTATTCTTTCTCCATATTCACAGAATCATTGAGTCTTAATGCTGGAAAAATGCCTTAGAGATTATGTCTGGGTTTGGAATTTGGGACTCAGAATCTATTTAATGTTTGGGTGATCCAGTCTAGGACTGGGATTACAGCTCAGTCTGTTAGTGAGACAATAGGATAGCACAATACATAGAGTCCTAGACGTAAATTAAAAAGACCAGACTTCAAACCCAGGCTCAAACAGTTACTAACTGTGACCCTGGGCAAGTCAATTAACCTTAATCTGCCTCAGTTTCTCCATCAGTAAATTAGAAATAATAGCACTTATATCACAGGGTTATTGTGAGAATTTAAAGAGGTACTATTTTTAAAGTACTTTGCAAACTTTAAAGCACTATATCCATCTAGCCAATAAACATTTATTAAGTACCTACTGTGTTCCAGGTAACATGCTAATTGCTGGGAACATAATTTTTAAAAAGATAGTTCTTGCCCTCAAGGAGTTTACAATCTAATGGGAGGATAACACAGAAAAGAAGATAAATAGCTATGTATGTGTGTATATCTATACATATATATCTATATAAACATATACATACATAATATATAAACTATATAGATGGTAGTTATTATTATCATCATTATTGCTTGCACATAACCTTCCTTACCTTACAGAGATTAAACAGATAAAGATCTGTTTCTAAGGTAGTTATTTCAGGTTTGTAAACATGATTCTTTCTTACTTTCTGGTTCTAGATGTGAAGTCCCTTCCATATGATATATACCTGATACCAGACCTAGCAAACCAGGAAAAGTGAGGATGCTGGGATTGTGATATGCTGGTTGGGAAATTATTTACTGAAAGTATAGATAGATTTCTTATAATAGGTTGCTATCCTTCCTATGTGGTTCTGAAATGCCACATGACTAATGGGAGCTCAAAATGCACTTAGGATATGTTCAGGTGAGGAAGCAACTAATGGTACTGGGTTGCAATGCCCAAAAAGCAATGACAACAGTAAATACTACAAGAGATTTGGATTAAAAGGTAACTGAGGTGTGGGAAGGAGATGGGACTTGGGCTGAGCCACCAAGAATGAGGAAGATTTAGATAAGTAGAAGGGGGAGAATATTTCAGGGACAGGAAATAGAATGAATAAAGGCACAGAGCTAGGGTCACTGAGACACTACAAGACAATCCTGAGTTCATGCTGGGTATCATTTGATATAAGAATGGAGGCATAGGGTCGGGGCAGTCTGTGCTGACCCTCAAATGCTAGGATTTTTAACTTTCTCCAGTCAGTAATGGGGAGCAGCTGAGTGACATGTCAGCCAGACTTAAATCCCAGGATCTACACTAAGTAGCTATATGACCTTGGGCACATAACTAAGCCCCTCTGAGCATTCTGAGTTTTCTGAACCTGAGCTTTCTCATTTGTAAGATAAGGGATAAAAATACTTGCTCTAACTACCTCATAAGATTGAAGAAAGGAAAGTACCTTGTAAATCTTTAATCTTAAAAGTACCACATCTGTGTGTGTGTATAAAATAGCTCATATTTATATGCTTTCTTATAGTTTATAAAGTGTTTTCCTCACAAAATCCCTTTGAAGGAGATACTACAATGAATTATTATTGTTATTATATCTCCATTTTATACTTAAGGAAAACGAGGTTCAAAAAAGTTGTTACATGACTAAGGAAGAGCTGGGAGTAGAACTAGTCTCCTGAGCATGCATTATATTCAGGAGAGAAAGCCCAGAGAAAGCACCTAAGGGATGCTTATCTATTTCTCTTCCTTATCCCATCACTTTGAGAATGATGCTATAGCAGAGAAGAATGAATCAGAATTTGGAGGGGAGGGCAAAATCATCCCAATTCCTTCATCCTCCTATTTGGTGCACTTTGCAATTACAGCCCCCAACCTGAGAGAATTCTTGTTCCTCTCCCCCTAGAAAGGGCATCTATGACTTTAGTACCTCCAGGAGGGTCCCTCTTTCTCTCCTATTCTGGCACAATGACACAATTTAATTGCTGGAAACAAGAGCATGAAATATTAACCACCCAGGACAATAGGATTTTAATTTAGCTTCAGGAACCAAACAGGCTGCAAGCACAGTGCCAGACTCCAGCTCTGTCTGGCATCCCAAGGAGCCCGATTTTACCTAATCGTTTGAACTACTGGGACAGCCCATCCAGGCCATGGAAAACTTAATTGAGCTTATGGTGAAATGGTCTCATAATGTGAAGCAAACTGCACTGCGGCCACGGGATTATTAAACCACCCATTATGCTTTTTAATTATCAGCCTCAAAATCTCAGAGAGAGTGCTCATGGATCTTAATATTGATGTTGATCCAATAAACATGGTGAGGGAGGGAGGAGGGAAAGCCTGAAAGAAGAAGCAGAATGGAATTCTTGCCTGCTAGATGAAGATTCCTTAGGATTCTGGGATGACATAAGGGAGAGGAGAATCACAGAAGTAGAAGCAGTACTAGGTGGATTCCAGTGAACCTGATTAAACTTAGAATCATAGCCTATGGACTACGAGAGCTTCAAAGGACTTTAGAGAGGGCATCTTATTTAATGCAATTCATTTTATAGAAGGAGAAACTGAGATTCAGAGAAAAAAAAGGATTATTCAAAGTAATCCAGTAAATTACTAGCTGTGTTAGGGACAGTGTCCAGCCTCCATTCACCTTCCACAGGGGGAGCTCATCACATACTAAATTCCAGTTCTGTGTTTATTCTAATCCACTGCTCTGCAGTTAGTGCCCAAATGCCTTTCTTTCCTGATGATCCCCACATCACTAGAATAAATCAACCCATCCCCCCAAGCCCATAAATCTACAAGAGCAGCTTAGGCAAGTAACCTCTGTAAATTCTGACCATGTCAAGCAAAGCAGGTAGAACTTCCAGGATGAGAAAGTCCAAGACTGAGGATGGATTCTGAGGGGAAGGGAAGACAGGACTTCCTCTGTGATGTGCAAGGGATCATTATATCCAACCATGGCGGATGCCCAGCCTATTTTGGCCTTTATCCCACTGCTTCCACAGGACAGATGAGAGCTGAACTAAGCTCCCAGGGCTCCAGGCTCCCCTCCCATCCCAATGATCAACTCAGCATCTATTCGGCCTGTGTGCAATCTCAGACGGGGCAGCTGGCTGCATATAAATACAGTTCCAATCGGCTGGAACACCCTGTTCACTTGGTGCTCTGCCAACATAGTGACCTGCTCTCTCTTTTTTCCTCTTTTTCTTCAATGTAACTCCTTGTAACTACTCTGTACCATGTCCCTTCACCCCCAACCCTTGTCACACCAAGAAGAAATGAACTTGGCATTGAACTTCTTAGAGTTGGATGATTTTTAGAGGTTTTTTTATTTAGACTTTAAAGATCAACTAATCTAATGCTGCCATTTTACATATGAGGAAGCTGAAGGCCCCCAAAAGCGATCAGACCCACAGTGACTAAATGGTAGAGCTTATTCTCTAGGTTTCCTGCCTCCCAAAAATCTTTCCACTATAGTACTATTACTGTATGTTATTACTATTTAGATAGTTCTGTTACTATGTTATATAGTACTATTATTGTATGTTATTCCCATAATTCATTTTTCTTATCCATTATATTATATATCATAGTGCCATTGCTACATATTATTGTTATATGGTACTATTACTGTATGTTATTCCCTATGACTATATATTATAATACCATTACTATATATTATTCCTACTGCTAGCCCTAAGGGTATGATAGGGGGAGGCATTTACTGAGTAAGTCAAACCACTGCTGCTACCTCAACCACTTCCTCACCTCAGACCCTGGTGAAGGCATCAGGACCCTGAACTCATGAGCCCCAGGAATAGCAACACCTCTGGCCCCTGTCCTACTTCCAGCTTAGTCCTGGAAACCAGGGAAGCAGCCACTGTGGGCCTGGGACCTGGCAGCTGCTCCTCAGCAGCCACAGCTCTGAAAAAGCCTGTAGGTGATTCGACTTCTAAAACAGAGGTGTTTGGGGTTTGTTGTTTTTTATCAATGGAAATGACATTTTTAAAAGATCCATTGCCATCTGTTTTGCCACCGTACCCTAAAGACCACGGAGGCCTTTCCATCTTGACTTGTAGCTGAAATCCACATAGAGTATCTCTCCTTATTAAAAAGTAAGCTCCACAAATCAAAGACAATTTTATTTTTCTATTTTTAGCCTCAGAACTTTTGCACATTGTAAATAATAAACTTTGCTCATTTAATCATTCATTTATAGTAATATTAGAATACTGACTGTGACTCAGTTTCATGCCATCTTCCATAAATCTTAGAGACCCACTGAAGTAACATTGGAAAGATTAACAAGGCCTCTGCATAAAGATCATGTATATGCTTAATTGCATATAATTAATTCCAAAAAACTAAGTAGAAGATTCTGCACATATTGAGTTTCTGACATTCACATTGTTTGTGACTCAATGACTCCTTACTGCATCAAATGCAAACTTTCCCCCCAATCTCCAAAAGATGTTCTTTTTTTTTCTAGTAGCACTGGGTGGATATAGTTCTCCTTGATATCATCTTACAGGTCCATATACCTTATTTCATACACACAAACTTTGCCATTGAGGGACTGGTTTCTTATCTCCTTTATAAACGAAATTCTTTCCTAAGTCTAAGACTAAAGCTTTTTAAATTGTGGTCTGCAATCCCATATGGAGTCTTATAACTGAATTGGTGATTGAAATTTCTTGATTTATTATCAGCAAATATTTGATTTGTTATACTGAGGATATGTAAAAATTTCTTGGAGGAAAAGTCACGAGTGGGAAAAGTTTAAGAAGCACTGTCCAGGGGTCCTCAAACTACAGTCTGCGGGCCAGATGGGGCAGCTGAGGACGTTTATCCCCCTCACCAAGGACTATGAAATTTCTTTATTTAAAGGCCCACAAAACAAAGTTTTTGTTTTTACTGTAGTCCGGCCCTTCAACAGTCTGAGGGACAGTGAACTGGCCCCCTATTTAAAAAGTTTGAGGACCCCTGCTCTGGCTAACCTATAACTGGGCATGAATCCCAAGAGCATCTGGAATAAGCAGTGATCATTGAAAATTCCCTTCTATCTCATCAAATCCTATTCATCCTTCAAGGCTCAGCTCAAGTTTCAGTCCCTTGAGGAATCCTTCCTCAGCTATCTCTTGCCCACAGTGGCCTTCCTAGGCACACAGTTATTTTGACACACTGAGTCAATCAATCATCTTTGGCTCCAGATCATTGTAAAGTTGCTTCATTTATAGAAGTCCTATCTCCCCGAGTAGACTGAGAGTCTCTTAAGGTTAGGGACTAAATCTTGTCCTATCTTTCTACTACCAAAATCCAACAAAATTCCAGGCATAGTTTTAAGGTGTTTAGAAAATAATGGTTAAATTTTCTGATGGGTACAAATTTTTAGAAATAATTGGATTTCTGAAATTTCACCAGATTAGGAATGGAGTTAAAGGAGGGGAAGAGGAAATTTATTGGCTGATTTGTTTTTGTAAATAGTTGAAAAAAAATTGTACAGAAATTCATCTCTTTTCTTTCTATCCTACTCCCCTCCTTTACCTGGGGTATGCATGAAGGGGCGTGGCCTTGTCTTTGCTGACACAGAGTTAAAATATTGGGCAACACTAAATAATTCAGTTGTCGAGGAGGGCTCTGTGGAGGACCCATGGCTCTTCTGCAGTGTAATTAATAGTCTTTAGATTAAATATGAAATCATTCTCTGACATTAATAATTTAACTACAATTTCCCGATCATTAGAAAGGGGCACTTCATATTCTCCTCAAGTACACTGCCTGAAACTCTTGAATAATTCCGAGTCTCCTTGACCTCTCCTATTTCTAGCACCTAAGGTTTTACCCCTGTCAGGTTCCTCTCAGTGAAGCCTTCCATTCTGTACTGCATCTAGGCTGGTCCTATGGTGAAAGCTTACTAACCTCCTAATATTCTACTATAATAATGGTCTAAGGCTACAAGACCAGATCTAAAATAAAACTGGTGCCTTTTCACTGGGACCTCCCTTAGATAATGTACCTTTGTTGTCTAACCTTTAAGACTGAATTCTTGGCATACAGTACCACGGTAGGTCAGAGAAAAAGTATTTTGGGTTTTGAAATGCCCATCAAACACAATCCTGTCGCCTATAGTCTTCCCCGAGCACTACTTAGGTCAGCCCTGTGTCTACCCTGAAATAGCTGAAGAATATTTTATGAAACGATGGAGCAGGATATATAAATTGGAAGGCAATGTAGTGTAATTTAAAGTTTAATAGTCTGAGAGTTAGAAGTTCTGGGTTCTAATCCTGACTTCGACACCATGTAGTTGTATAGAGATATCTCTAACAAGGGACTTAATTTCTCTTGGGATCAATAAAAAATTGTAAAGTCTTCCCTGCCTTGAAAACCATAATATCCTCTATTTCCTTTGACAGACTATTGCATCCAACTATCTTCCTATTTTATCTGGCTATCTTATAACTTATTTCATGGAAGGATCAGATTGCCCAACAGGACTACTATATGGCAATTAGGGCACTCATGAAGCCTGAAGGAAAACATCCTCCTAGAAAAAGAAGGGTAAAAGGTACCAGTGTGAATCAGGGTTCAGGTCAGATTAAAAATCAGAGTTTCTCATGGATGCCAAATTCAAGGAACTGGGAAGGATGTAGGATGCTGAGGGTCAAGCAGGATTTGGAAGCAGGAAAGTTTAGACAGAGGTCAAAGGGCCTGGAGGTGAGAGGTCTAACACATTTAGGCTCCTTGAGGCTTGGCCCTTTTGTTTCAGTATTAGATATTCCCATGCATTGACTTCTCAGAGTGATTTTTGAACCTACAAATATCCCATGGCCCTCTCTGACTCAACCATGCTGGTGAAGCTGTGGGCTAGGATACAAAAAGAAGCATCTTAAAACACAAAAGATAATTACACCTTTGTACACCTACACAGAGGGAACTAGTTGATGGCCAGTCCCAGAGAAGTAATGCAAGTTCCTGATTCTATTTTCTTTAGAGTATATTTTTGAGAGGGAGGAAAGAAAGGAGATAAATGCCTTATCACTCACTGTTTGACACTAAAGAAATCAATTCCTTGTTAGCTGGAGGATGAAGCCTTTAGCTCAGAGTTTTCCAATAAGTTCTTGAATTTCCTGTGACAAAATTTTGCCTTTGTGTAAAACTTTTATTACAATAATAGCTAGAATTTACAAAGCATTTTAAAGATTGCAGTATTTACTTATGTTAATATTCAATGCTCACAGCAACCCTATGAGATAGGTACTTTTATCCTCAGTTTACGGATCACGAATTTGCAGTTTATAGAAGTGTTTACTTCTGTCTGCCTCAGTGGTGACTTGTCCAGTGTCACACAGCAAGTAAATGTCTGAATGGTATTTGAAATCAGTTATTTCTGACTCAAAATCTAGCACTTTTATCTCCTGTACCAAATTCTTACTTCTTGAAACCCTATAAATTTTTAACCACAACAAACTCCTGAGTCCTCTTCCTAGAGGCAGATGGTAGTTTATTTAGAACTTTACTTTATAGTAATATGTTTGAAAAGATCTGGGGGTTTTGGCAATCTACAAGGCTCTGTGAATTAATGATATGATAGCTCACCTATCCGAAACCAATGAAGTCGAGGGCAGCACTTAGAGGTTCCTAGTATCCAGGACTAGGTGAAAGTCCTGCCATCTTCTGTCCTGTTCAGACCTCATCTGCAAGATCCTGTTCAGTTATAGGTACCGAATTTTAGGAAGTACAAAGATAAACTAGAGATCGACTATAGAAGAGCATGTAGAATGATGGAGAATATTAAGATCATACAATATATGGATTAGTTGGAAAAAACTGGTCATGTTTAGCATATATGGCATATGAATTGTTGGGCTATTGATGGGCTGTTGTGTGGAGAACTTTTTCTGCTTGGCTCCCAAACTAGAAATGATGGGTAGAAGCTGAAAAGAAAGATTTGAGATTTTCTCTTACGTATAAACAATTAGAACTATGTAAGGATGGAATGGGTTACTTTGAGATATTCTGAGTCCTCTCCATTGGAAGCAAAAACTGGATGACCCCTTGGCCAGTATATTATAGAGGAAATGATTTTTCAAGTATGGGTTGTACAAGATGGCTTAAATTTCAAGATTGGATTTCTTCTTTTTTATATGTCCTATGTCTCCTGTCCCTGGATCTCTTATACCCTGAGCCTCTGAAAGCCACTGGACTAAAGAAATGAAAGTCAGAATCACCTGTAGTAGAAACTCTAGATATTGTTAAATTTGGGGAATGCCAGCCTAATCTTATCTCTGTTTTTAATTCTCAGTGTGAACTTAAGGAAGTCATGCCCCTTTTTCTGAGATAATTTATGGGTTACTACCTAGTTTAGGTGGGGAAACCATTAAAAAAAATACTGGCACTCTTTGGCAAGAGGCATTTGGAATTCAATTTTTCTTCCTTATTCTTCCAAACATTCAGTAGGTGTGGGTAATACTGGGAAGGAAAGGGAAGATGGCCCCCTTCTTCCCCTTCCTACTATCCAGGCCAGAGAAGACTCATTTTCCAAACCATAGCTATTTGAGTGGTATCTGTATTGTAATTCCTAATTAAATAGAACACAAAACAGGGGATTACAGAGCAGATTACCCAAACCTATTTTATTCTGGAGAACAAATATCCCGTTAGCACCACTTCTGCCGAGTACACATGGCCATAAAAACAGGGACATAAGGGAGCATATTAATGAATATGGAAACCTTCTTTTCTGGTATTGCACACTCATAAATGAATCCACTTTATGGAGCTATAGCAGAGGGAAAACGACTGCTCAGAGTCTGATTTATCTGCTAAAACGCTTTGTAGTACTTCAGATTAATAAAAATATTTAATAAAGAATCAAGATGGTTTATCTGTAATGCAAAGCAAATCACATCTCCTGTATTTTTATTACTGAAAAATTGGAACTGGGAAAAAATAATGATATAAGCTACTGTATAAATGACAAAAATACCCATTCTGGTTATATGCATCTCCATACAATCTTTCTCTCTCCTATAAACATAATATATTCTTTTGCCTATTTCAACAGATTCAGTAGTCATATTCTGCATTGTGTAGTTTAATATCATCCTGTCCTCAACAGCTCAGGGAAGTGATTAAATAAGAAATAAATTTGGCTGTCATTGCATTTAAAATCAAATCAAGGATCATTTGTTACCCCAAATGAACCAGTTATCCTTCTCTGCCCATAAGTAGGCTGCTGTTTGCTGAACCATTTAGAAATGTATATATAGTAAACTCTTTGCATAATGGCTTGTACTATAATGTGATCTTTATGAGCCTGCCGCTCCACAGAAGCTTTCGAGAACCAATAAACAGTACATTGCTTTTTTAATTTAAAGTTATAGGTATGAGACTTCCCAGCCTCTCCTTAGATTCATCTGAGTCTCGTTGGTGGAAGCTCAAACAAGAGATGCAGGAGATTCAGGAGTTGTCTTTCTCTCATACCTCCTTCTCCCAGAGGTGGGACCTTAGAACTATTCTTTCTAGAGTTAAAGTTAGCATGACTGCATGGTCACTTGTACTACTACCCAGTTTTCAAAGGGAAGACTAGGAAAAAAGTGGCAGTCATTTCAATTCAAAGTAATAAGCCTTTACTACTTAGAGAGAGCAGTGGATAGAGTGCTGGGTTTTAAGTCAAGAAGACTCATCTTTCTGAGTTCAAATACTTACTAGCCAAGTCACATAATCCTATTTGCCTCAGTTTCCTCATTTGTAAAATGAGCTGGAACTCAGTCAAGAAAACCCCAAATGGAATTATTAAAAATTGGACTTGGCTGAACAATAACATTTTTAGAGTGTGTACTATATATTTCTAGCCTTAGGTAAAGTGCTTTGGACACAGAAAAGACCAGGCTATACTAATTTATCTAAAACATACTCTAAACCTAGAAGTAAATGAAGGACTTTGGAATAGCAAGAGCTCTGGTAAGCTCAGGGACTTTGCTTAGTAAGAAAGATAGAAAGCAATTCAAGCATTCACTCAATTCAATTCAATAAACATTTATAAAGTGCCTAATTGGACTAAATATTGGGGTACCAAAAGAGGCAAAAAAAATCCCTCCCTTTAGGGAGGTCGTGTATTAATGAGGAAAACAGCAAGCAAACAAGTATATACAAAGCAAGCTCTATACAGTATAAATAGGAGATAGGGAAACTGAATTAAGAAGGATTGGAGAAGGCTGCCTGTGGAAGATGGGACTTTAGTTGGGACTTAAAGGAAGCCAGAAAGGTCAGCAGTCAGAGTAGTGGAGGGAGAACATTCCAGGATTGGGGGAAAGCCAGAAAAAATACCAGGGAGCTGAGACATGGAGCATTTGTTTATGGAACAGCTCGGAGGCCCCATCACTGGAATGAAAAGTATATGGTCCTAGAGTAAAGCATAAGAAGTCTGGGAAGGTAGGTGAAAGCTAGGTTGAAAAGAGCTTTAAATGCTAAACAGAGAATTCTATATTTACTCTAGCAGGCAATGGGAAACCATTGGAGTATATTGAGAGACAGACAGACAAAGAAACAGAGGGAGGAGGTTGGGAGAGAGAGTGAAAGAGTGAAGGAGGGAAAGAGAGGGAGAGAAAGAGAGAGGGAGGGAGGAAGAGAAAAGAGCAGGGAACATAGCTGAGAGATGTTGCAAAGTTAAATCAATAGGCTTGGCAATAGCTTGGATATAGGAGGTGAGAGACAATGAGGAATCCAGGATAGCTCCTGGGTTGTAAGCTTGTTATTGTTCATTTTTCTTTCTTGAAGAGGACCAATGATATCAGCAGAGTGATATATTCTCTTGCAAGTGAATTAAATTTAAGTGAAGCAGAGATGTGCAAAGTCATTGGAATCCAGTGGCAAGACATAGGCCAAGACAACTGGCAATGGCCTCAGATGCAGTGGGAGACTTAGGCTTTTTTAAGCTCAGGTCTTTGCCAGGTCTCAGTTTGGCTGAAGCAGTGACCAGTCAGTAATTAAGGAGCATGAGGAAAGGGAAAGAGGGAGGCTAGGAGTCAGGGAGAGTGTAGGGGGAAAGATAATGAGTCGTATAAGAGAAGGTTGGGTCACCTTACCAGATTAAAAGTTCTGTGAGAGTAGGTTCAGTCTTATCTAAACTTTGTACTATATTTAGGGCCTTAAATCATTCTGTGCACATAGCAAATTCTTTTTTTTTTTTTTACATAGCAAATTCTTAATAAATATGTCTTGATATAACTCCAATGATGAAATATGCTAGTTTCCTCTTAATGGACTAAAAATGCAAAATGAGAGAAAAATTTTGAAATATGGTTAATATGTGTAGATTTGTTTTGCTTGATTTTTGCTAATTGTTAGGGAAGATCTTTAAGAAAAAAAAGGTGACAGAAGCTTGTAAGGGGGAGAACAAAAAAGCTAGTGATGGTGATACCAAAAAAGAAAAGAAAGAAAAAGAGGATCATTGAAGCATTTTAAAAATGCACAGAAGAATGCAAAAAGAAGTTCAGAAGGAAATACAAGGAAAGACAGCTTTGAAACTAATGTGTTCAATTTATTGTATATTTTAAAAATAAAATTATTTGCATATAATAAATTTCTGGTTTCATATATAGCAGTTTTTTCTATTAAAAGTTTATGTTTAAGCTCTGAATAATAAAAATTATTTTTAAAAAGTTTTCAGAAATGAATGGACCCTCATATAAAGTGAATTGAACTAAGGGAATATTAGAAGCACAGGATATATAAGCAGCAATGAGATGTGATAGCTGACTACAAAGAGAGGAGATAGAAGAATCATAAAATAACATCAATGGGGAGAGTCCCAGCTCTTGACTAAGTTGTGTGGGCTCAGACCAATCCCATCTTGTCTCTGGTTTCCTCATCCATTAAATGAAGATAATGATACTTGTACTTCCTATCTCAAAGGTTCGATGTGAGTAAAATAATTTACAAATATTGGTGCTAAGGATAGCATGTTGAAGTCAAGAAAACCAGAGTTAAAATTCTCAGACACTTACAAGCTGTGTGATCCTTGGCAAGTCATTTAACAATTTTCAGTCTCAATTTCCTCATCTGTAAAATGGGAGTAATAATAAAAGCAGCAATGTCAAAGATTTACTGGGAAGATTAAATGAGATAATACATGTAAAGTGCTTTGCAAACTTTAAAGTGTTATATCAGTGCTAGATATTATATAATTACTTGGAAACTATTATTAAGATTTCTTCAGTCTTTTCCAGACATGTCCAATGCTTCATGACCTTATTTGGAATTTTCTTGGTAGAGATACTAGAGTGGTTTGTCATTTTCTTTTTTTAGTTCATTTTACGGATGAGGAAACTGAGTCAAATTGAAGTAAGTGACTTGTCCAGGGTCACACAACTATTACGTGTCTGAAGCCAAATTTGAACTTAGGAAGATGACTCTTCCTGAATCCAGACCCAGTATTATTATGACTCAGTGTTGCAGCAAGCACTGTTTCATGGTACTGGATAGTAAAAGATAACCTGTATGTGATCCTGGATCATCAAAAAAAGGTTAAATTGTAGAAAGAGTCCGATATGTAGAAGCAACACCAACTAATGGGGAAAATCTTGGAATCCAGAAGGCCTGTGTTTAATCCTCAATTCTGACACACTCTACTTGTGTGACACCTGGGCAAGTCATCCATCCCTCAGAGCCCTGGGTAACTCTGAAACAAGTGTAGATAATTCTTTATGCTAATTAAATCTCAGGTCTGAATCCCCCTCCCCCTTGAAAGATAGAATTCAGAACAATTTCTATCAAAGTAATTGAAGTAACATTACCTATTGGTTAGTACCATTCTCTCTCCAACAAAACTGTGGGCTCCTTCAAGGCGGGAGCAGTGGTTATATTCATATTGTATTTCTAGGAAAGCCCAGCATAGACCTGGACATGTAGTTTCAAAAATGATAGCATAGGGTCATGCCTTCTATTTCTCCTAGTTCCCCTGTGAAGCCTGGCACAGTACCTCTTTAAAGGCTGAAAACTTTCTATAAATGAAAGGTATTGTTTTTGTTACACAAGAACTCAATAAAGCTGATTAGTCCAAACTACCACTAGCAGAGTTCCTGAACCCCAGGCACAGGAGGAAAAACAAAGAATAATTGGGATGGAGAGCTGGACTTGATTTTCGTTTGCTCTGGAGAGGGGCTCCCCCTACCCTCTCCCACCCTTACCCTGTTCCAGGTGCTTGCCCTGACTCTGTTTGAGGCAGCATCCCCCGTCCCTTTCATTTCCCCTCTCAGATGTCCTAATGATAGTCATGATATTTCAGGCTCTGCAGCAATCAGCCATACTCTCTGGATCTCTGCAGGACGCTATCACCTTTCTCTAAGTCGTGTTCCATCACCCACGTGAAGGAAGGACACACGCTGTTACTTCATTACCAGTTTTCTGATCTGTGTGCTTCTTTCCTCTCCCGTAAGGATGCCCCGAATTACACTAACGTTCCACTCCGAACTACCTGGTTATCTTCCGCCTCTGTGGATTCTGTGGCAGCTGCTGTGAGATGATCCCGGCCTGCCACTAGGGAGTCTGATGACTTAGTGAATGATTCTGCTGCCCTGCCCTAGGAAGCCCTGAAGAGCTCTCTGCTGCATCACCTTCCCAAGTAAAGGGTCCCTCTTTGAAGATACTTTCTGGTTAACATCCAGGGAGCCAGCCTGGAGGTAGTTGAATACATGGTAATATTGGAAGGGATTTGGAGAATCTCCTTATCCCCAAATAGGATCCTCTTAACCCAAAAACATAGATAGCTGCCTCTGGGCCTGAAATTCTGCAATGAGAAATTCATTTCTCTGAGTTAAACATCCCTCTTTAGTCCAGATCTAGGATTTCCCTAGCTTCCTAAGAGAAAGCTTCCTCCACTAATGCAGAGAGGCAAACGTTCTACAATTTATAATCTTAGAGGCCCTGAGAGGTTTCTTGTCCAAGGTTACAGGGCCAGTAGTAGAGGCAGGTTCCTGATTTTGAGAACAACTCTCTACCCACTGTACCAGTAATCTTCCTTTAAAATGCAAATCCTAGCCAAGGATACATGCTGTTTACCTCATTACCAGTGGTACCCACATGTGGAAACAGTGACTTAGAAAAAGAGACAGACCTGGAGATTTCCCTGAAAAATGAAAAGCTGCTTTCATTTGAGTGAATAAAGAGTTGTTAAGGAAGAAGTGTTAAATTGTATATGGCTCCAGATATTGGCTAATAAAACCAAACTTCTCTGAGAAATATTTTTCTATATGTCCAAATTCAAAAGTTATTGGTATTGTGGTTTTACAGCATATTAGTACAGTGATTAGAGTGTGGATTTGCAAGTACACAGTTTAAACCATTGCCAAATGTTGTTGGTTTAAAAAAAAAAATAGTATTGTCTGTCAAATACTTGATTCAACCTATTATGTAAGGATCATTCCCATGAGGAATTTACTAGTAAAGTTCACTTATTCCTTGCTACGACTTGAACCCCTCACTGGGGTCACAGATTGAGCCCTGAACCTGACTACAGGCTAAGCCTTGAACCTAACCAAAGGTTGAACCCTGAACCTCTACACAGACCTACCAACAATCTCAGATGTCTGTTCATAAGAGGATCATTTTGTCAGTGTCCATACCCATCCCTACTGCAGGAGAGCTCATGCTGTATTCGTGATGAATGAACAAGAGCAGTCTATATTTTCCTCTGGACACTTTCAGGTGATTCATCCACCCTTCCCCGCCTTTGGAACTGGTCTTCCATTTCCCTCAACAGCCTCAGAATCATTCTGAACACATTTGAAACATCAATCACACTCCCATTCCCACTGGCTTGAGAATTCTTTCCGGAAATTGTTAAAGTTGTTGGCATTCCTATTGGGTACTTTAAGATGAAGGATGCTTTCTACCCCAAGGAAAGCCTCTCTTATCTTCAAAGCATCCAGGACTCCTCAGTGACATCACTGTGTCAACAGGTATCATACCTCTCCAGCCCCCCATTTAGGGGGCAGAGACCAAAGCTTGATTTGCCAAGTACATTAAATTTAATATCCCCACCTTGTTAATGGCCCACTGTGTTATAATGTGTAATATAAACTTTAAAATTAATTGTATCACCTTCTAAAGCTTCTTTAACTGCTCCTGTAAAGAAATATGGCTAATAACCATAATTTTAAAGTCAATTCTTAATAGAAGATTGTTTGACCAAATTCCTTTTGTTGGCTCATTATTTCACATTTTCTCCTTCCTCTTGCAAATCACTTCTACATTTTTTCCTCTAAGTTTTTAAAATTAGCTACTGACAAATGCTGAAACACCTAGTATTCTTAATAACTCTTTCTAGGTCTCTAATGGGCATTGTGGGAACAACCCAAATGACATCCAAGCCTCATGTATTATCAAGATGTATTTCACAAGCAATTTATAGTTGGGTAGTTTTGCACTTGAAACACGGGGTTAATGATACCAAAGCCATGGGCCCGATGCCTAGGAGATGATCCTTAGTCAGTCTGAGTCCTGACCTTGGCCAAGGAATGAACTCCAATGGGCAGCTGGGTGGTGCAGTAGATAGAGCACTGGCCTTCGAGGCAGGAGAACATGAGTTCAAATTGACACTTACCAGCTGTGTGACCCTGGGCAAGACACTTAACCCTGATTATCTCACCAATAATAATAATAATAATTTTAAAAGGAATGAGCCCCTAATGCTGGGCACTTATTAAACTTTTAACTCTACAGATTCAGTCCTGAACCCTAACTAAAGCCACAAACTGAGCCCTAACAACCTTGCCTGACAGTGGGCTAAATCACTGCTCTTGCCACTGAGTGAGCCTTGACCCTGTGGTCAAAGACTTAGAACTAACCACTGGGTATAGAGGGAGTCTAACTTCAGCCACATACTGAACTACTACAAAAAAGGCCCCAAAGGAGATATTTTAGAGTTTTTTCTGACTTAAGGCATCTAGGAGCATGTGACGAGTTCAAATCCAGACTCAAACACTTACTAGCTGTGTGACCCTTCACTCTGCCTCAATTTTTTCAATTGTAATGATAATAAAAACAGTATCTACCTCCCAGGGTTATAGTGAGGATCAGATGAGTAAATATTTGTAAGGCACCTAGTAGACAGTTAATAAGTGTCTCTTTCTTTTCTTCCTTCCTTCCCTGAACTCCAGTGGCTCTGCTCCTAAGTAGCCTCCCTAAGCCTCTCCACAGTACCAGCTTCAGAGATGTTCTCTTTCCCTGATCCAGATAAAACTCTGAGAATAATATTTCCCAAGCTTCTTCCCACAGCAGCTTCATCTGATCAGATTTCGGGCCCCATTATTTAACCAGGTTGATTTTTATTGCCCAAAGCACAACAAATCATGCAGCTGACAATAATGGGGATGAACAGACACTTAATTATGTGGCCACAAGACAGAACAATTATTAATTTTAAATTGCGAAAACCAATTCTGAAGGTTTGAGCCTGGAGAGTTATCGCAGTATCAGAGTCTACTTCTCTAGATCAATGGGAAGATTCTTCATCAGCAGGAATAAATCAAACGAAACTGCTTGTTTTTTCCAAATGAAATCCAAATGCATCCCTAGAAAGATTCAACCCTAACCCCTCTGGATTTGGAGTGAGGATAAGGTGCCTCTTGTTACCAATTCTCAGTCTTGTCAAATCCCTTAAAATGAGGTCATTAAATTAAGGAGACCTGGGTTTTAGTACTGAAAAAAATCTAAAGTATTGGATTTGCTCCAGTGGGTAATGAGTTCCCTGTCCCTTGAAAAATTTTAAAATTACAGATCTGTGAAAGGAAGATCAGAACTAGATTATCTCTAAGGGCCTTTCCCTGGAGATAATCTCAGGATTTAGAGCTGGAAAGGCCCTTAGAGATAATCTAGTTCTGCTCTTCATTTCACAGATGAGGAAATTGAAGCCTAGAAAAGTTAAATAATTTGCTTATTCCAAATCATACAAGGGTTGAAAAGTAGAGCTGGAAATATGAACCCCAATACTCCAAATCTGGAGCTCTTTTTATTTCAACTCTCAGATTCTATCATTTTCACTCTTGTGCTTGATACAGAGTAGGTGCTGTCACCAAATCAGCACTCTGAGCCTCAAAACACTTCTTTCTCCCCAAGATGGGGCTTCCTATTTCTCCTGCCTAAAACTGGTCTGAATAAACATTCATTTGCCTCTGTCCTGCTCTGAATGAAGGTGTAAACTCAGGATTAGTTATGAGAGTGATGAACTTTGTTTCTACTCCTCCCCCATCACCTTCTTCAGTACTTACATTCCAAGGTCAATCACTGTTACCCTATCATCTACAATCTCCTTTTCTTGAATGGGTGACCTCAGGTGACTTGTTATTCAGAATCTACCAGAAAAATCATAGGCCAGGTATTTGAATATATAACGGGACTAGATCAGAAAAATTGCTGATTAATTTGATTTTAGTCATTTTCCAGTCATGTCTGACTTCATTTGGTGTTTTCTTGGCAAAGACACTGGAATGCTTTGCCATTTCCTTCTTCAGCTCATTTTATAGGTGAGGAAACTGGGGCAGAGTTAAGTGACTTGTACAAAGTCATAAGTGTCTGAGACCAGGTTTGAACTCAGGTCCTCCGACTTCAGAGCCAGACACTCTATCCACTGTGCCACCTAGCTGTCTTGATTAATTTGATTAACTTCCCCAATAAATCTGAAGCTTCTTAAACTGATTCACCACCCCACATGGGATCTCATAACTGAATGTGGGGGGTGCAAAATTGTTATTGTTAGTAAATGTTTGATTTGCATACTTATTTTACATACCTATAAAAGGGCTGGAAGTAGAAAAAGTTTAAGAAGCCCTGGATTAGAATAGAAGTATACTAGAGTAGAGTTTGAGGTATCTAAAAGGTACTTCCCACAGAGTCAGTCAGTCAATCAACACTAACACTGGCACTGTGCTAAGTGCTGGGAGTACAAATACAAGCCAAAAGAAAAACAGCCTTTGCTTGCAAGGAGCTTGACAGACCATAAAAAGAAACTGAAAGGGGGGTTGGAGGAAGAGAAGAAACCCAGCACTGGGGAGTATGGCTTGATAGGAAATGAGCAAACGAGGCCATCCAAGGAGAGGGAAAAACCTTAGGGACAAAGGCTAAGATGTGAATTCCAGGACTGAATTAGTAGTGGAGAAGTCTAGAAAGCTTGTTAGAGGTAGGGTGTGGATATTACTACTGCCTAACTAATATTAATTTCAGAGCAGAAGGCTATGTCCAAGATATTTAGCTGTCTGAGACTCAGGAAAATTGAGTTTTATTAGAAGAACCATACCTTCTCCATGGGCTATAAAATGATTTGACAGAACCACTCATACTGTTGCTTTCCCTTGGAATTTGAGAAAACAAAGCCCAGCCCAGTGAATCTGTACCCAGTGAAGGTGGGGGTGGAGATAGGATCAAAGCAAGACCCCCCTATCCATGTAAATTTTGATTCCACCAGAAGATGGCAATTTGCAGTAGAAACATATGGAAAACATAAATATCTGCCAGCAAGTGGCCTGAGAGTACAGTTGTAGACAATTACATGAACCCCAAAACTCCAGAGGAGTGAAAGTTTGCTACAGTCTTGACTTTCAAATGAGAATTTTGAATCCTAAATTTTAGTTTCCCAACTTGGAAATTTACCACAATCAAAAGCATTGACCTTCCAGAGGGAAAAGATAACTCAGTCTAAGAATATTTTATTTATCAAGTGTCTATTCATATTTATTAAGCTTTGCGAACCCCCTACCAGGCACTGAGGATACAAGTACAAAGAATGAAACAATTTTTACTTATAGAAAGCTTCCATTCTAATGTAGAAGACAACAATATAAAATACATACAGCATAAGTATAAAATAAATAAACATAATACATAATACAAACTTATACAAAAAGTATATAGCATAAAGTGAATAAATACAAATATACACAAAATAGTTTGAGAGGATTGTAGTAGTTGTGGGGCAGTGGAAGTGAGGGGGAGAAGGGAATGGAATCAGAAAAGCAGTGCCTCAGCTGCACCTTAAAGGAAACGAGGAACTCTCCAAAGTAAGGCGAGAATGTATTCCAGTCAAGATAGATTGTGAGAGCTGTTGCAAAGGAACAGACTGGGAGATGTTCCTCACTCATGTGAATAAAGATAAAGCCAGTTTGACTGGATCACAGAGAGAAAGGCAATAATGTCCACTGAGGCTAGAAACATAGGCTGAGTCCAAGTTGTATGTGGCTTTAAAAGCTAAACAGAGTCATTTATAATTCATCTTAAAGGCAATAGAAGGACACTAGAGATTTCCTCAATAGTGTGTACCTTGGACCAATTCATTAAATAATAAACATTTATTAAATGCCTACTATGTGCCAGGCACTGTACTAAGCACTACAGGTATAAAAAGAGGTAAAAGACAATTCCTGTTCTCAAGAAGGCTACACTCTATCAACCTTGATAGACTTAACTCTTTTCAGCAATTCCAAGGGACCCATGATGGAAAATGCTGACCCCCAAAGAAAGAACTATGGAATCTGAATGCATATTGAAGCATAATATTTTTATGGGTTTTTTTCTTTATCATGGTTTTTCCCTTTTATTCTGAGTCTTCTTTTACAATATGACTAATGTGGAAATATGTTTAACATGATTGTACATGTATATATGTTAACATGATTGTACATGTATATCCTATATCAGATTTCTTTTTTTTCTTTTTTTTTTTTCCTGAAGCAATTGGGGTTCAATGACTTGCCCAAGGTCACACAGCTAGAATGTATTTAGTGTCTGAGATCACATTTGAACTCAGGTCCTCCTGACTTCAGGCTGGTGTCCATCCACTGCACCACTTAGCTGCCCCTTATATCAGATTTCTTAACTGTTATGGGGAGGGAGGTGGGAAGGGAGAAAGGGAGAAAAATTTGATGCTCAAAAATCTTACAAAGATGAATATTGAAAATTATCTTTACATATAATTGGAAAAAATAGTATTAAGTTTAGGGGGAAAAAAAGATTACAATTTAATGAGCAAGGAAGGAATCACTAATGTGGTCCCTGGAGCTGAAAGATTGAAACCATAACATAGAGTAGTATGCATTACAATATCTGGATTTAACCACCTCTTCATAAGGGCAGTTAGGTGACACAGTGGACAGAGCCCTAGGCCTGGAATCAGGAAGACTTGTCTTCATGAAATCAAATGATCAAATCACACTTACTAGCTTTGTGACTCTGAGCAAGTCTCCTAATCCTATTTGCCTCAATTTCTTCATCTGTAAAATGAGCTAGAGAGGAAATGTCAAACCATTCTGATATTTTTTGCTAAGAAAATCCCAAATGGGATCAAGAAGACTTGAATGTGACTGAAATGACGAAACAACTTCTTGACATTACTATAAGTTACAAAATAATATAAATTTAATAGAAAGGGGATTACTTGCCCCGATGTCTTTAAAATATGTCTACCTCTGGAAAAAAGTCTAAGTCTCAGGATGATACTATGAGTCTTGGGGAGAGTTGTGTAATATTCTATGGGAAGGAGGAGCTCACTAGAATGTCAAAAAATTTCTCTGATAGCAACCACAGGTTCAGTACCTTCCAAAGGAAACTGATGGGTCATTTGAATGCTCTATATGAGGCCATATTTGAATTATAGGCTCCTGTGAATCTTCTGCATGTTTTACTTTTTGTGTGTTGGATGAAACAGAAATTGTTCCATACCCAACATGCATTTGTACTATGAGATTTTTTTCGTTTTGTTTTTATAGAAACTAGAGGTGCCTTTTATTCATATTTGGAGAAATTTGGACATGAGCTATAACCAATTTTTTGTTTTAGAGATTTTCTTAAGTGACTTCAGTGAAAGCAATGAGCTAAAGGATATAAATTATTGGGAGAGGATTAGATCCAGAAATCAGACCCAGTCTGTGTCAACTCAGAGTCTTAGGTGACCCTTCCAAAATAATTTTCTTTAACATAAAATCAGTATCTAAGGTTTTTCTAAGTGTGGATAGAAAAAGTTTAACTTCTGGGAAAGTAGGTAAAACATTCAGATCTAGCTGATTTGGAAAACTCATCAAATTGATCATCAAGGGACTTTCTTGATCAACACCCTTTACAAAAATGGTAAATAAGGTTTAGCCAACAACAACATGAAAAGTCTAGGGGATAAAGCTGATAAATATCACCCTCCATCAGCAGACAAACAAACCGACAACTCACTACCAACCCATTGTGTCTCAAGCTCCAGTTTTTCATCATGGAATTAGGCTTGGAGCAACAATGGTATCTAGCCTAGATCATGGTTTATAGAGAGATGAAGGCCACCAGGTTTCTCTGAGCCAGGCTGAAAGAATATTTCTCATGGATAATCTACCATTGGCTCTCTTCTACTACAGGGATTAAATGAATTAGTTCAGAAGAAACAACAGTGATTCAGATGCTAGGGCAGCACCAAAAATGAAATCATTCTAAGTCCTTGAATATGTAGAGTACTTCGATTCATACTACTTAAAGTTTTTTCCAATTTATTCTCTCCTGTCATCTTCACCAAAAAAAAAAAAAAAAAAAAAAAAAAAAAATCTTATGAATTGCTAAGGCAAGGAGCCATATTACAATTGAAGATACTAAGGCCTTGAGAGAGGAAATGACCTGACGAGGGTCATACAGTGAGTTGCCTATTAGAATTGCCTATTAGAACTCAGGTCTCAGACATATAGCATGTTACAGCTGGAAAGCACCTCAGAGATCATAAGTCCAATGGGTTCATTTCACAGACAGCAACTTCAAGAAAGAAGGGTGAGATAATTTGGTCATCCAGCACACCAAAGCGGCAATTCTGACACCGGACCATTCTCTCTGGGAATGTGGATATTGTAACCATGCTCCTCCAAAGAAATTATTTAACAATGTTAGCTGACTGAAAGAGTATTAGATTTCCAGCCAAAAGTTCTGATTCTTCGTCCTGGTTCTTTTTCTGACTAGCTGTGTGACTTTACCAGAGTCACTGCTCTGAAGCAATATCCAAATAATAAAATGAAGATAATTGTGCTTAGGCTGACTATTTCATAGACTGTGGTAAGAAAATGGCTTTATAAACTATAAAATTCTATGTCAATGTGAGCTCTTACCTTATTAGACTGTCTGTAAGTTCCAGCATGTCTAACGGTATTCAACAGTATTCACTAAATGTTTGTTGTATTGATTTGAACAATGGCTACCTTTCGAGGAGGTGAGCTGCTTATTGCTACAAACATTTAAGAAGAAATTAAATGGCCACTTTAGTGTCCACTAAAAGGGATTCTACATAGTTTGGAAGTTGACTAGCTGGTGACTAATCACCTTGCTAACTCTGAGAATCTATAATTTTGAGGGGTAACTAATTCTGAGATGATAACATTCAAAAGTACATTTGATACAAATTAGGATGTGCAGGACACAACAGGAAGCAGATGAGAGGTGGACATTGATTGGTTGGTTCTTATCAATGGCAATGGGTCTTCCTTTTGCCATCAGGGTCCTGCACACTTCCTATCTGTGGTGGCTTCTTGGGGGGCCAGTCCCTGAGCCTCTATTCTTGGCTTCAGTGAGCTCCCAAGGCTCCCAGGGAAGCATGGTGGGTGCCAGTCCAGTCCCAGCAGCTTGTGCAAGCCAACTGCAAAGAAAGCTGTTGGAAGTATGAGCTGCTTTTGGCAAGAAACGCTGACAGAGCGGGATCTGGGGATGTTTACAGACTGGCGCCAACAGTTTTTCAGCTGAAATCTCCATGGTTAAAAACATAACAAGTGAGCAGTGCCCAGAGTTGGATTCATGGAAGAGAGGGAGAGAGGAAAAAAGAAGAGAGACAGAGACACAAACATACGGAGAGACAGAGAGAAAGAGAGACAAAGATGGGGGAGGGGGAAGACAGAGAAGAAGGGAGATGGATGGAAGGAGGGAGGGAGGGAGTGACACTAAAGTGAGAAACTACAGTTGGTAGAACTAGTCTGTGGAATGCTAACATTTTTCCTTTCCCGGTCCTCAGCTCCTTTCCTGCATCCCATTTTAGTAGAGCCTTGTTCTTGGTTGGCTGCTAACTTGACTCCACTAAGGATCAAAGAATTATAGATTTACAGTTAGAAGTTACATTAAAAGCCACAGGGTCCTGCCCCCATTTTGCAGATAAGGAAAGTAAGACCCAGAGAGAATAAATGATTTGCCTAAGGTCATTCAGGTCCCAAATGAAAGAGCTGAGATTTGAACCCACCATTCTTTCAGTTGTAATAGGCGTGACTAGAATAACAGTAAATAGCAGGCTTGTTCTGTGTGGCTCCAGAGAGCAAAGCAGGGAACAGTGACAGAAATTACAGGGGTGTAAGTTTTGATTCAAAATAATGAAAAAAATATTATCAACTAGAGTTATACAAAAATTAAAAGAGGCTGCACTGGTAATAAGTGAATTCCATCTCATTGGAGATTTTTAAACCAGGACCAGATTGCTGCAGAAAGTGTTCTTACTTCAGAGAAGGTTGAAGTAGACTGCCTTCCACCTTTAAGATGCTATTGTTAGACTAAAGAACATAGACTAGGAACTGAGAGGGGAAAAAATCAGGAGAGGAAAAATATTAGCATTCCATAGACCAGTTCTGTCAACTTTAGTTCCACATCAGGCTGGTACTATAAAAGAGGCAGTTTTCACCATCTAGGTTAATTTTATTTCTCCACCTTTTCTTCTTCTGACCTCCATTCTTAGTGAACCAATTTCTCTGTCTGTCTGGTTGTCTGTCTCTCTCTTTCTCTCTCTGTCTCTGTTTCTGTCTCTCTCTTTCTCTCTCCCTGTCTCTGTCTCTCTGTCTCTCTGACTCTCTTTCTTTCTCTCTCTCTCTCTCTCTCTCTCTCTCTCTCTCTCTCTCTCTCTCTCTCTCTCTCTCCCTCTCTCCCTATCTTTCTGTGTCTCTGTGTCTCTGTGTGTGTGTCTCTCTCTGTCTCTCTGACTCTCTTTCTTTCTCTTTCTCTCTCTCTCTCTCTCTCTCTCTCTCTCCTATCTTTCTGTATCTGTGTCTCTGTGTGTGTGTGTCTCTCTCTGTCTCTCTCTCTCTCTCTTTCATCTCTCTCTCTTTCGGTTTCCCTCTCTTTCTGTGTATCTGTGTCTCTGTATGTGTGTCTCTCTGTCTCACCCTGTCTCTCTCTTTCTCTCTTCCTTCCACCTTCTTCCCCTCCCTCTCTCCACAACTCCCTTCTCTTTCTTTCTGTGTCTCTTTGTCTCTGAATGTCTGTCTCCAAAGTCGAGTCCAACACTTTGATACTATATGATGAAATCCAGAGAAAGAAGTGACTGACTCATGATGACACAACAGTGATGAGAAGTCTAGAAGCTCAGTTTTCTGACCCAGTCCCATACTTTCTCACTAAAGTGAGTTTTTTCTTCTCCACTCATAGCCCTGACTCTATGACTTCTCTGCATCCTTCTGTTTCAAATAGCAAATTCAGAAATGACCCATGAGCATACGGGGTGGAGAGGGAAAGGAATTGTTTTCCTTTGAATAAAAAAGTAGAAAGAAAACTTCTTCCAGAGCCCTTGCTCCTCAGTTAAGAGAACAAATACTTTCCAAGGGGTGGATTCCAGGACAGGTCACCTGCCACATGCTGACTTCCCAGTCTGGGGTCCTTCAGCTAGAGCACAGACTCGCCTGTACACGTCTGGCATTCAATTCATGTTCTTACTCAAAAGGGGGACAGGGCATGTGCATAACTCTGTGCAGGCTCTCCCCACAACTGCAGGCACAGATAAACATATACCCTAATAATGATATAGATGTGTCACCTTCCTATAGACCAGATGGTACCTTAATAACTCTCCAAATTACCACTGTGGCAGGTGAAGGGGGAAAGGTAAACATGGAGAGGGACTGTTCAGGACCCCACTAATACTAAAAATGGACATCTTTACAGAAGTCCCCATTCTAATGCTGACTATGGAACTGGCACTCACCAGACTTCAAGAACTGAGCCAAGGTCCTTTCTTAGCACCAACAAAAAGGAAGCACACAGCAAACTGCTGACCCAGGCGAGTAGTCGTATGCAAATCACTTCTTTTCATGGGAATAACTCATTGACTTACCTTTGTCAACTCAGGCCCAGCAAGGTTCCTAAGGTATCTCTTTAGCCAGTCCCCTATTTAAAGGGACCTCTGTTTGTCCCAGATAAAGTAATCTCCCAACCACCAATGGGGCACCACCAGGCAGCCATCTAGTTCCTGGGGCATTCAGGACTACTGTGGGGCACAAATGCACCTCGTGATTTGCTCAATGAAGAGGGTGATCTATAGAAAACTGAAGGGGGTTTCATGTATCACCCCCAACCCCATCTCTAGCCCGGAGTGGTCAGCACCCTGTGGAGCACTGGTCAGAGTAAGCAATTGTATTTCCTGGCCCCCTTCATGCTAAAACTCCCATGTCTTGTGCCACTCAGCTCCTCCTGAAGTTTGGTGATAAATGCAAGCTTTTAAGCCAGAATGGATTGATTATTAATAGCTTAGATACCAGTTACAGGAACTGCAATAAAACTAGATTTTAATTCCCCTCTCTATTATGAGAGCTCATGTTTCAGTCAATCTGGAGAGCAGAAGACTTTTTTTTTTTCTTTTTGGAGGGACAAAGTGATTAGATTTATTGCAGCTATAAAATATCATTGATGCACTTTAGCAGGAGTTTCTATTTGACTGGTTTTAAAGAAAAATGGCATGGTGGGCTTGAAGGGGGCTGATAATGGTACCCATGCTCAGTTATGCACCTCTGCTTGGTGGTCAGCTGCTCTAGGGGCTGGGCCTGGGGAGACATCAGGCAGATTGGCCTTTTGATCAGTGTCAGAACATCCCCTAACTTCACCATGAGGACTGCTTTCCTCAGCCTGGACAAGGATCAATGGGCTTATAAACTTAGGCCTAGAAGGGACTTTAGATATTATTGAGTCTAACCTCCTCATTTTATAAATGAAGAAACTAAAGCTTAGAAAGAGTGTATGCTTTCTCAAAGTCTTGCACAGAGAGGAAATGTCAGGGGCAGAATTTGAACCCAAACCATCCAAACAGAACAACCATTCCCAGGGGTCCTCAAACTATGGCTGCGGGCCAGATGCAGCAGCTGAGGACGTTTATCCCCCTCACGTGCTATGAGGTTTCTTTATTTAAAGGTCCACAAAACAAAGTTTTTGTTTTTACTATAGTCCAGTCCTCCAACAGTCTGAGGGACAGGGAACTGGCCCCCTATTTAAAAAGTTTGAGGACCCCTGCTTTAAACTGTATGATGCTGAAGTTACACTGCATCCTAGAAGAGACTGGAGTGGATGGCTGATTTCCCCAATCTTTTCCCTAATCCAAATTCTTATGTAAAAGTATAGGGGAGAAGAAAAGGGCAGATTCTCAGACTATCTCAGATAAGAATCGTTGACTTGTAGAGCTGTAGAGGCCCTGAGAGAGATCTATTATTTTAATTTTATTTTTTAGTATAGCTTTTTATATACAAAACATATGCATGGGTAATTTTTCAACATTGACCCTTGCAAAAACTTCTGTTCCAAATTTTCCCCTCCTTCCCTATCCCTTAGATGGCAGGTAGTCCCACACACGTTAAATATGTTAACGTATATGTTAAATATAATATGTGTATACATATTTATACAGTTATCTTGTTGCACAGGAAAGATCGGATTTAGAAAGAAGGTAAAAATAACCTGAAAAGAAAAAAACAAAAATGCAAACAAACAATAACAAAAAGAAAGATGGAAATGTTATAGTGGTCCATACACATTTCCCAGTGTTCTTTCTTTGGGTGTAGCTAGTTCTGTTCATTACAGATCAACTGGAACTGATTTGGTTCATCTCATTGTTGAAGAGAGCCACTTCCTCAGAATATATCCGCATATAGTATTGTTGTTGTAGTATATAATGATTTCCTGGTCCTGCTCTTTTCACTCAGCATCAGTTCATGCCTCTCTGTATTCATCCTACTGGTCATTTCTTATAGAACAATAATATTCCATAACATTCATATACCACAATTTATTCAGCCATTCTCCAAGTGAGGGGCATCCATTCAGTTTCCAGTTTCTGGCCACTACAAAGAGGGCAGCCACGAACATTTTTGCACATGTGGGTCCCTTTCTCTTCTTTAATAGAGAGATCTATTTTAACATCTCCATTTTATAAGTGGAGAAACTCTGGACCATAGAAACAAAGTAACAAGTCTACTTTGTGAAAGAGATAGAAATAGTAAACCAAGGCACACCACAGGCAAGCAGTGCTGTAGGACTCCTGTCAGCAGTTTGTGAAGACCAGTGGAGACCAAGACCTTTTTATTATGGCAGGTGACCTATGCCTGTAATTTCTGGTACATCTGGTGGATCCCTTGGGCTGTAGTAGGGCTAAAGATAACTAGCTGTCCATATTAAATTTGGCACTCAGTAGTGAACCTCCAGAAATGAATGGGTGGTGGAGGGCACCAACAGGTTGCCTGGACTGAGGCAAATCAGTTCATTCAAAAAGCATCTGAACCGATCAGCAGTGGAATTTGGTGGCCACCAAATTTCTAGCCTAAGTGAGATAGGGAGACCTTGTTTCTTAAATAAAATAAAATCCCCTGACAGAGCACACGAAACTCATCCATTAAGGAAGGGAGAGAGAAATAACCTATAACTGCAAGATCAATACTCTTTGGGTCATTGTTCTTGCCAAACATCCCACTTCAATCACATTCTAGGCTCAATGTCAAGACACTAGACACTGTCAGAAAGCTGAGGAGGCCAGATCCACCGGGGAACAATAACCAGCCATGACTGAAGGAGGGGCAACCTCCATCTGTTGGCTCGTTTGTCTCTGCCCCAAGGTAAATGGGCAGGCTCCATTCTGTAGGCTCTGCTGTGTGCTAGTAGCTATTATCTACCTAGGTAGTTTCTGCTCCCAAGACAACCAGGTGGAATAGCAGAGCTGAGAAAGCAGGCTTAAACCCACCACTCTGTGTACCTGTGGGATCGCCTTACCTGAACGGTGTCAGTGCCAGAGGTGCTGACAAAGACAGAAAGGGAGCCAGTTTCCTTCTTCCTCCTACTCCGAAGCACATTCACAACCTGGCAATGGAACCCTAAGGACCATCTTTCGATACAGCATCACCTTCCTAATTAGCTGCTCTTGCATCAGCAAAAGTCTGAATTGTAGGGTATCTTTATAGACAGGCATTTTAGCATTTTGAACTACATACACTACATATAAGTCAGAAATGGGACTGCAGAGGGGGAAAGCAGAGGTCCTACTTTAATGAACAGATAAGAATTGTTATAATTAGCATATCAAAGCCCCAGCCAGAGCGGAGCTGGGGTGGGGGAAGTGGGGAGAAGGGGAAGATGGCCTGCTTACACAGCAGTTGCATTGTTTGGGTGTAAATAGTACAGCTAAAAAGCCTGAAAACAGTTAGTTCTTAGAAACGTTCCCCTTGAAATCTTGTTCATACTATTAACTTGCTTAGCAAACCCTTTTTTCAGAGATAAGCACAAAGGCAAACTTCAGCCTGTTCCCTGGAGGAACACCAGTTCAAATTATTGAGGTTTTTATTAAGGAGGAAAGAAAAATCAAAATTGCAGGTGACCCAAAGGTCAAAGGAAAGACAAGTGGGAACACTCGGACTGTAGCATGTTAGCCACATTGACATATTTACAGAAAATAGTATAAAAGACTTCATCAAAGAAGCGTAGTTCCAGAAAAGGATGGGAGTCAATCACGTAAAGAGACAGATGTCTCTGACTTGACACTGATGACCTTGTGATATTAACAAAAGTTGAAGAGCCTTCTGGTATTCTAGGATCATAGATTTAGAGCTAGGAGGAACCTTAGGGGTCACCTAATCTAACCCCCTAATTTTAGAGATAAGGAAAAATAGGGGCAAAAAAATCCTAACTTGTTAAACCAAGGTCACAGGGTAAGGTCACAAAACCAAGATTCGATCCATGGCCTGTGACATCAGATTTTCCCACTGTACCACATTCCGTTCTTTCCACTGTACCACACGTTCCTGCCTGAATCCTCCATTGAGGATTTGGGGAAAAGCATAGAAGCATGAAAGAGTTGTGAACTGCTTCTTTGGACAGAATGCTCACTCACATCTCTGAGAGCGCAGATCCATCCAAGAGTCTGAGTTAAAGGAAAGGAAAAGCATCTGGTATAATGGAAAGGACCCTGAATTGGGAGTCAGAAAACCTGTGTTACAGTTCTGAGTCTGGCTCTAGACAAATCATTTCCTTTCTCCAGGCCTCAGTTTCCCCCTATGCAAAATAACTGAGTTTAATCTATCAATAAGCATTTATTAATTACCTTCTCTGTTCTAGGCACTGAGCTTCCAGGGTCAACAAAGGCAAAAAGAAACAATTCCTCAAGGACCTTACATTTTCTAGGGGGAGACAACGTACATACATAGAAACATATTAGGGGAGTCTGTGTGTGTGTGTGTGTGTGTGTGTGTGTGTGTGTGTGTGTGCAAAAGATAATGAGGGGGTAAGGAAGAACGGAGGCCATGGTAACTGGAGGGAAATTAGGAACGGCTTCACGTGGGAGGTGGTATTTGAGCAAAGCTTTGACGAAAACTAGGAATTCAGAGAAGTGGAAGGGAGGAGGGAGGGCCTTTGAGATATATGAGATAGTCCGTATGGGAGATACAATCCACTTTGTGAGAAACAACAAGAAGAGTATTCTGGCTGGATCATGGCATTCATGAAAAGGAGTAATGTAGAAGGCAACTAGAAAAGTAGATTGAAACTAGCAGGGGGAAAGCTTTCAGTACCAAACAGTGTAATTTTTCTATGTGATCCTAACAGCAAAAAACGGTCACTGCAGTTTATTAAGTGGAAGAGGTTGAGAAATGGGTAGTGGGATGGGGGGCAGATCGTGTTTAGAACACGACGGGGTTTGGATGGAGTTGGACTAAATGATATCTCAAGTTACCTTCCAGGAAATCTAAGATCATGCTGGTGACCCACGACAAAGGAGGGAGGCAGTGAAAGAGATGATAGGGGGACACGCACAGGGGACTCAGGGAAAATAGGGTAGCAGGTTCTAAAAGAAAAAATATTGGATTTGATATCAGAGTGCTTGGGTTTAAATCCTGAAGATTTATTTTTCCTGGGCCTCAGCTTTCTCATCTGTAAAATGAGCCAATTGGAATCAATGACCCCCAAGCTCTTTTTCACTTAGGCATTTTATATTCCAAGGCTCCATCCAGGTCTAACTCTGCTGAGGAAGCAAATTGCTGTTATTACTCAATTGTGTCCAAATCTCCATGCCCCTATTTGGGGTTTTCTTGGCAAAGATACTAGATAGTTCGCAATTTCTTTCTCCAGCTCATTTTACAGATGAGGAAATGGAGGCAAAAAGAGTTAAGTGACTTGCCCAGGGTCACACAATTATTAAGTGAAAAAAGAAAAGTGAAAAAAGAAAAGAAAAGAAAACCCATAAAAACAAGAAAGACCTCAAATATGAATCATTCTTCCTCCACCAGTAAACCCTGAATTTCTAACTTCTCTGCTCAGGTTTCCAAATGAATCTTCATGTTTACAATCTCAAAGTCAGGCCTCCATGCCATTTCCTGGATACATATCACTTCCTCCTTTTAAACGTTGTTTCCCTTGCTCTTTCTCTTTCTCTCCCTGTACTAATTTCCAACAGACCCTCCTGCTCTTCCTTCTTTCCTCTACTTGATTTTTCTGCCAAAATTAAGTGATAAGATACAACATTATATACACACTTTCCCAGTGTACATAGATGAACCTTCCTCCCTGCTTGATCTGCAGCATCTTAATGGGCATCTTTAGCATCATCTCCAACATATCCTGGGCATTCTCCAACCCACATTCTTATTCACACCTGCTCCTACAGACTGGCATGTTTTCCCTACATATGGTTCCACCTTTATCTAAATCTGTGCAGAACTCTCAAGTCCCATCATGTCTCACCTGCCCCACGAAGCCTTCCCCTGTCACCTAACTACAAAACCTCCCCTCATGCTTATGTACCCCCTAATGTCACTTAATTTTCCATGTATAGCTCATAGGCAGTCAGGCTGCACTGGATAGAGCACTGAGCCCAGAGTCAGGAATAACCTGAATTCACATCTGATCTCAAACACTTATTAGCTGCATGATCCTGGGCAAATCATTTAAACTCTGCCTCAGTTTCCTTGACCACAAAACAGATAATAATAATACCTCACTTTAAGGGTTGTTGTGCCATTACATTGAATTCCCAATCCCTATATTTTTGCCCACCTGCATTTTTGATTTCCTTCACAGGCTAATTATAAAATATTTCAGAGTCCGATTCTTTTTGTACAGCAAAATAATGGTTTGGTCATGTATACTTATTGTGTATCTAATTTGTATTTTAATATATTTAACATCTACTGGTCATCCTGCCATCTGGGGGGGTGGGGGGAAGGAGGGGAAAAATTGGAACAAGAGGTTTGGCAATTGTCAATGCTGTAAAGTTACCCATACATATAACCTGTAATAAAAGGCTATTAAATTTTTTTTTTTTAAAAAAGGGTTGTTGTGATGCTCAAATAAGACAATATTTGTAAAACATTTAGCACAGGGTCTGGCACATAATAGGTGTTTAATAAATACTTATTTCTTTCTTTCTCTATGTCACTAGAGCAGGGATAAATTATACAAGATGTCTAACATTTCTTTTGAATAGCACCCAACATAGTGCCTTATACATAGCAAGCTTTGTTGAAGGGTTGGAATTTGACTATATGGCAGGAATGGGGAAGGAAGCTCATCCACAGGATAGTAGGCATATGTCCCTGAGGTAGCAAGGAGGAAAGCTTTTTAGAGGTGAAGAACTGGCAATGATCTGAGACGCTGCACGCTCTAACTATGGTATGGCCTAATTGTCCTTCTATTGGATTCCAGGCTTAATCCTTAGAATGGACTAATCAAATTAGATCAAATATCAAAATAGATGAATATTAATAACTAACTAGCATTTATATGCACTTTATACAAAGTATCTTATATGTGTTATCTCATTTGATCCTAATAATAATTCTGTGGGATAGATACTATTATTATGTCCATTTTGCAGATGGGGAAACCGAGGCTGGTGAGAAAAACCTAGGTTTCAGGGAAGATGAGAAGATATAAAAAATATGAGAGAAATAGATCCAAGATCGTGGGATCATAAATTCTTTAGTATTGGAAGAGACCTTTGATGTCATCCATAACTTATCCAAGATCACACAGCTAGTAAGACCCTAAGGCAGGATTCGATCAAGGTTTCCTGATTCAAGTCAAGCATTTATTGTTTCATCCAACAGTTACTAAGTGTTTCAGGGTGGAATCTGAATCAGTGTTCCTGATTTCAACCAATTCCAGTATCCAGCAGATAAAACTCTTATCCTAGTCATGAAAGAACAAACAAGGGAACCCCAAATTTCCCTTCCAGATTGACTGCCTGTAAGAGGTAAGACCTTTGTGTTGCAATACTGGAGTATTGGAATACTGGAGTTGGAAATCATTGGAGTCCCTGAATAAGAAAGAACTCAGAAGGAAAGAAAGGTCCCATAGATAGTGGGAGGCTGGGATTGGTCAGTGAGGATCCAGTTCTCATAAGCACATGTAACATATATGTGAAGCCATTCCCACATCACCTGCCAAGGAAGCAGTTACTATTTCCCTTCTGTTCACCATCTGAAGAAGAGGAACCTTTTGATAAGCTACTAAGCTGGAATTGAAAATGCTTAGAAAGGAACTCACCAGATGATCTGGTCTTCTTTCCCTGCCTAAGTTTCAGTGAAGACAGAGGCCTTGGGCCTTTATCAGCCCACCTGGGCTGTAAACATGTGACCCATCTGTGCTCTTGTTTCTTTCCATCTGTTCCTTCCTTCTTTTATGGAACAAATATTGAAGTAGACTGTAACCTCGTGAGCTTTGGAAAGCTGGGAAAGTGAACATCCAGATGTTGGGGACCATGCCAGATTTTATGTACATCCAAGCCCCATAAGGAGCTTAATCCAATATAGAAGTGGATCAAATATGGCCAAGAGGGAGCAATAGCTGCTCATTCATTGGCTAAGTGGCTTTTGGAAATGAACTTGGTGGGCCAAATACTTTGTAGAGATTGCTTGCTTTCTCCAAGGACCAAAATGGTAAATGGCACAGTGTGCCCCATTTTCAGGAAATGCATTGTTTCTAGTCTTGCGATATTCTTCGCAAATATCCTTTTTTATTTTAAGCAACTGATGGATGTCAATTGGTTAAATAATGTAGAGTGTATGAGACAAATCACTAATAATTGAAATTGGGGAGAATACACTTTAATGGGGGAGGTATCAAGCTGATAGATTAGAGGAAGACAATCACACTTGTTCAGAGAGATACTAGAGAACTTTAAGGATTAGATTGCAGGCTGGAAAAGTGGAAGTTGAGATACTTCAACTTCAGAGCTTCTGAAGAGTTATATAAGACTATTAAAGCTAGAAGAAACCTCCAGGATTACTTGATCCAATATCCTCATTTTATAGATAAGGCAGTCTAAACACTGAGGCTTTCCCTATAACAAAGACAATGGTAAAGTAAAACTAGCTGACACACTGATTACATCTGATGGTCTTATGAATATGGTCTCAGTGATAGACTAAAGTTGTCTGAGAATTAATTTAACTAGTGTGGACAGATTCATCCCAGATAAGTTGTTATCCCTAGATGATGGATTCTTTGGTAAAGCATCCCTGAAACAAAAATGAATTTTAAAAAATGGTCCTTTTTTCTATATAACTTTATTTCTACCTCCATAGTGAAAGTGGTGGAATAGTAGAAAGAAGATCAAAGGGTGCTAAAATCACAATTTTTAGACCATCTAGAAACATTAATTTAACAGGTTGTACTCCAAATGTGTGATCTTTATTCAATGACTAACAAACTGATGAATTATTATAAGAACTAAACCACATCAATAGTAATCGTCTTTCAATAAGGGAAACCAGAAGACAAGGAAATTGCAGCTAAATGGGAAAATGGCTCATATATTCTCCTTGGAAAAGACAAATAAAGGAGATAGCAAAATCAGTTTTATAGTTTGCTCAAAGGCAATAAGAAACATTATTTCATAGGTTACTTGGTTGTTATTTTCCTACAATGTTCATGATGCACGGAAGCAAAGAGATTGTTATGACAATTCATGAAAGCTTATGTATCAAGGAGGTAAAGAAATTCTGTAAAATTGATAACATTTTCCCAACTCAAGCCAATGCATGCTTTTCTATTTTGGAAGCTAGATGCAAAGATAGCAATAGGTAAAGATTGTAAAAAAGCATGTGAGACAATATAATTCTGGTTTAAAAAATGACAGGAAAACATGGTATAGTAGGAAGTTGTCATTGAACCCAGATAGTTCAAGTTTCAATTTCTTCCTCTGATACAGAACTGTCTTGTGACCTTGAACAAGTCACTTACTTAAGCTTTCAGCTTGATAAACTCTCTAAGACTATGAATCGAAGGAGGGTGTTGACCTGCACTAATAGAGGAAATATCTTTAGCTAGAAGTTCCCTACACTAATGACATTACAGGTCCAATAAACTATCTCTAGCCTTTAAAAAATGAAAGAAAAAACTCAATGGCTTTTAAACTACTCAGAAACATCAAACCAAAAACTTTAGCCAAGAATTCTGGCAGCTGAGTCAAGTTCAGTTGAGAGCAGGACAAATTGAGAAGAGGAGGTTCTAAGGTATGACTCTTGCTGTGTACAGATGAAGCAGAGTAGAGGATCACTGAGGAACAAAGTTGAAAAACTGGAAGACCATAATGTTGAGGGGACAGGGATTGTGATGGAGAAGAAGACTATGAGCCAGGTACTAAAATTATTGGAGATTAGGGAGAATGACCTGTAATTTATGGGTGATAGCAACAAAATCCAAATAGAGTTGAGTGAATTTTAAAGGAAGAGCTATGGTAGCTATATGATGGCAGAGGGAGAGTTATGAAGAGCAAGGAATATAAAAAGTCTTCCTCCTGATCTGGAGCAGGTTGAGGAGGAGCAGGATAGAAAAAACAGAACAAGCTATCTTGGAAAGATTATAGGCATATGTCTTGCCTTCAAGAAAAACCTAGGTTTCAGGGAAGATGAGAAGATATAAAAAATATGAGAGAAATAGATCCAAGATCGTGGGATCATAAATTCTTTAGTATTGGAAGAGACCTTTGATGTCATCCAACAAAATGTTTTACAGATGAGGAAACTGAGACCGTGAGGCATTAAGTGATTTGTCAGAGGTCACACAACCATTAACTGACAGAGCTTGGATTCTCCCTCAAGTCTACTGCTTCCAAAACCAGCAGTCTTTCCATGGTATCTCAGCAGAAGAAAGGTCATAAGAAGAGGTTAAATGAGAACAGTTAATAGAAGATGGCTAAGGCTGAGCTAACAATTCACCTTCTAGCTGATCTCTCCAACTGATCCTGTTTACTGATCCTGGGCATCTTCATCCACAGTCAGGAGAGGAGGTTTATGGAGTGGGAAGTAGCTTAGTCTACCTGGTTTTTAAGGAAAACACTCAGGGAGAAGGGCTTGATGGCCATGGACTCTTGGGAAGAGAGTGTGGGGAGGACGTATGAGTGGGCAGAGAGGGAACTAATGCTGGATGGGGACAAGTGGTGGGCAGGTGGGAAGCACATCATCTACCCCCAAGGGATCTCACCTCCTGGAATATTGGTAGCTTTGATCCAGTCCCAGTAGCCCTACCTTAGTTTTGACTTCAATTATATGCATATACATATATGTGTACACAAACATATATATTCACACATATGTGTATATAAATATGCTTATAAAAACACTTAGATATATGACTACTTTCTTCAAGATGAAATTTCTAAGCATTGACTGGTAGGTACCTAATAGTTCATTGAAAAAAAATGAAACTGATTTTATCTATAATATCTTAACAACTGGTTACTAGTTTGGGGAACATTACAGCATGAATTGTCATTGTATAATCTGACCACAGACTAATTAGAGCAAAAGCCAAAATCAACATCAAATTAGATTGAACCATGTTACCATGAAACACATCTGGGTTATCTCTTTAAATAATTCAAGTGCATCTATATGCAGCACCTCACACAGAGTAGAACTTAATAAATATTTGTTGAATTGAATTGCTATTTTCAGATCCAGTTAACTCTCATTATGATGGAGGAAAGCAGGGACTCTGGCCAAACAGCAGATAATCCTACATGAAGCCTTCCATGATCGAATCTGCAAGGAGAGATGTCACTCTTGTGACCTTACACACTCCCATAGAACTTTGCATCTCCTTCATTCACATCATGTAATCTTTTATAGTTCAGTCACTATTGTTTGTGCTTCATTCTTCTACTAGATTATGAGTTTCATGAGGGCCAGGGACTCCATCTTATTCAAACATTGTACCCTTCCTGTGGCCTACTGTGATATTCTTCACATAATAAGTGCTGAATAAATATTTCTTGAATGAATGAATGAACTTTTGTGTTCCAGTATCCATCAAAGTGCCTGTTAGATTGGAGGAATTTTATGACTTCACCCACATCCTTTATTAATTGCTCTCTTGAAATTACTTTAGATTTATTTATATCTCTACAAATTGTATCTTTCCAGTAGAATGTAAGAAATGTGAGAACAAGGACTATTTCCTTTTTATATATTTAAAGTCTACAATGTCTATTGACTAGTAGATATTTAATAGGAATCAATAGAAAAGAATTGAATTAATCATGTAGGAGAAAAAACCCTGAATCTGAAGTTACTAGAGCTAAATAAACTCCTGGTTCTACCCCTTTCTACTTGTATGATAATGGTCAAGTCATTTTACCATTCTGGGTCTCAGTTTCCCCCATACAAGGGCTCTAGACTAGATAATCGCTAGTCTAGCCCAGGGGAGCTAGAAGACCCAGTGAATGAAATATTGATTCCTCCTTCTGAGTTCAAATCTGAATTCAGATACTTACCAGGTGTGTGACTCTAGGCAAGTCATCTAACCTTGTTTCCCTCAGCTTCCTTTATCTGTAAAATGAGCTAAGGAAGGAAATGAAACAACTGTGGTATCTTAGTCAAGAAAACTGCAAATGAGGTCACGAAGAGTCAGATACCACAGAACAGCGGCATTCAAGTTTCGGATCTTTTTCAAGGTGCAGAATGGTTTCGTTGCATCTGAAAGGCGTTTCTTTTACAAGTCAATATCTTTTTGTTCTATAAAGAAATTCAAGTCAGAAGCAGCTAGGTAGCACAGATAATAGAGCATCAGGAAGGCCTGAGTTCAAATTCAGCCTCACTTAACACTTACTAGTTGTATCATCTGGGCAAGTGAAGAAGAAGAAGAAGAAGAAGGAGGAGGAGGAGGAGGAGGAGGAGGAGGAGGAGGAGGAGGAGGAGGAGGAGGAGGAGAAGAAGAAGGAGAAGAAGAAGAAGAAGAAGGAGAAGAAGAAGAAGAAGAAGGAGAAGAAGAAGGAGAAGAAGGAGAAGAAAAGAAGAAGAAGAAGGAGGAGGAGGAGGAAGAGGAGGAGGAGGAGGAGGAGGAGGAGGAGGAGGAGGAGGAGGAGGAGGAGGAGGAGAAGGAGAAGGAGAAGGAGAAGGAGAAGGAGAAGGAGAAGAAGGAGGAGGAGGAGAAGAGAAAAAAGAAAAGAAGAAGGAAGAGGAAGAGGAAGAAGAAGGAGGAGGAGGACGAGGAGGAGGAAGAGGAAAAGGAGGAGGAGGAGGAGGAAGAAGAGGAGGCGGTGGCAGCTTTTGGAATAAATCTTTAGTCCAGGGGTTGTGGTTAGGGTGAAAATAGCCCGTGAATTCGCTTTGTGCCACATGCTTTACTATATATCTTTATTTAGAAGGTCTATTTAAATGGATCTATGATAATATCAGTTTCAGAATTCCTTTAGTGACGCAGACAGAGCACAAGCCATATCCATCTTGGATGACTTTTGTCTATGTTATCCCAAAAGTTGATAATAGGGGGCTCACTCATTATGCTAGAGTTGTCTCACCTATGTGAGACATAGTGATGTTGTTCACATAGTGAAGTTTTTGTTGTTCATCTATCCAGTCATGACTGACACTGTGACCTCATGGAGTTTTCTTGGCAAAGATACTGAAATGCTTTGCTATTTTCTTATTCAATGTGCTCCCATTTTGCAAGTGAGGAACTGGCAAATTGGGATTAAGTGATTTGCCCAGGATTATACCGTTAGTTAAGTATCTAAGACCAGTTTTGAATATAGACCTTCTTGACTTCCCAGCCTGGCATCCACTGTACCACCTATTTGCCCCAGGTCAATCAGGGAGTAAGTGGTCCAAATTAGCTAATTATATAGAATTGATGATATAGAAGTGATGATAATGATGGGCATTTCAGGCCAGGCAGGATGGGAGTGGAAAGGGGATGTGTGTTTAAAAGGAAAGATTAAAAGGAATAAAAGGAACTCGGCAAACAAGAGCCCCGCCTGTTTACCAAAAACATCACCTCTAGCATTTACCAGTATTAAAGGCACTGCCTGCTCTGTGAGTTGTGACTTTAAGGGCTGCGGTATCCTGACTGTGCAAAGGTAGCATAATCACTTGTCTCTTAATTTTGTCTGTTCCAATACAAAGGTGTGGTCATGAACTAAATATAAGTCGACCTGAAGGCAAATACATGACAGCAGACTAGCTACTAACTGGCTTCCATTTATCTTAAGATCAGAGCTAGAATTCAAAGCTATAAGATCTTGGGCTTTAGGGTCAAAGTCCTTCACCCCCACATGCAGAACACAGCATCAAATACTGAGAATTTAGACCAAGTTGTTGCCTCCATGACAAATGGTTCCTAACACTTCTAATAAGTGTTATTAATGTAATAAGCAATTTGACACAGTTGTTGCAAAACCTCAATATTTTCTTTAAAAAAAAATAATCAATTGGTACTTAATTTCCATACAATAACTGTCTTATTAAATCTAAATTTAATGTGTATTTGGAAATCTTAATTTAAAGTGTTACTGCATTCACCATCTGCTCTCCTCTTTCAGTACAAATGTGGTAAGAGCATAATTCAGAGTTGTATCATAAAACTAAAATATAAGGGATTAAAATGCAGAACTCTGCTATTCTGTCAGTGTTTGCTGTCTAGGCTGCTCTGCTCCATTCCCAGGTCATTATAACTCTGGGATCTATCTATCTCTTGGGTTTTGCAATGGGGAAGGCTAGCCGGGCTTTTGAAGTTTTGGTTAATGTCAGACAGAAGTACCAACAAGATAAAATAGAAATGTCTCGATTCTGGCCTTATTGTTCCTCTCCTGAAATTTCTTTGGTGCATCTCTATTGCTTACTGATTAATGTTGAAACCCCTTTGTCTAACATTCAAGACCCTCAAAAATCTGGGCCCTTCCAACCTTTCTAGCCTATTTCATATTACCCCACTCTAAAAAATTCTATATAATTAGCTAATTTGGACCACTTACTCCCTGATTGACCTGGGGCAAATAGGTGGTACAGTGGATGCCAGGCTGGGAAGTCAAGAAGGTCTATATTCAAAACTGGTCTTAGATACTTAACTAACGGTATAATCCTGGGCAAATCACTTAATCCCAATTTGCCAGTTCCTCACTTGCAAAATGGGAGCACATTGAATAAGAAAATAGCAAAGCATTTCAGTATCTTTGCCAAGAAAACTCCATGAGGTCACAGTGTCAGTCATGACTGGATAGATGAACAACAAAAACTTCCTTCTCCTGCACACACGCTATCCTCTTCTACTTCCATGCCTTTGGTCAGATTATTCTGCCTAGAATGTCCTAACTCTCCTCTTTCATCTTTAAAATTCATAACCATCATTCAAAACCTATGATACCTTCTATAATTCTCTCCATAATATAGATTTAGAAATTTAAGGGTCATCTAATCTTAGCCCCTCATTTTACAGACAAAAAACAAAACAAAAACAAAAACAAAAAAAAACCTGAGAATCAGAGAAGGATAAGGGATTCATTCAATATTAGATGCATACCTAATTACAGATCAAATTGAAATTAAAACTCAATTCTCTTGATTCCTATCCCAAAGCACATTCCTGTGGATATGTAAGGGAGTTTAGAGATGTGAACTAAGGAACATGGGGGAGCTCAAGATGGATAATATTGATTTTCCCAGTAACATAGGTTTTTTTTCCTCCTTTAATAAATTCCAAACTTAACCAACATCAAACAAAATTAACATTTCTATATACATAGAACAGGCATGAATTATACATGGAAATGTGAATTTATTATTGCTTTTCTTTTTTTAAAAAAAAAAAAGGATTTAATAAATTCACCATGTAACTTTCAAAACTATCTTGTTTATCTGTGATTTCTTTTGACCTTCTTTCTGTTCTCTTTGCATTCCATTTTATTGGGGAAAATCCTATTCTAACTCATCCTCTTTCTCATATTTCCTTGTACCAATTGAAAGAAAAAATAAGACCACTGTAACAAATAGGCTTAGTCAAGTAAACCAAACTCCTACATTTGCCACATCCAAAAATCTGTCTCTCATTGTTTATCCTGAGTCTATCACCTTCCTATTAGGAGATGGATAATGTGCTTCATACTGTAGAAGAGTTTGTTAACAACAGATTAAGAACTGGGAAAACATTTTTACATCCAAAGGTTCTGATAAAGTCCTCATTTCTAAAATAAAATATATAGAGTTTATTCAAATTTATAAAAATTCAAGTCATTTTCCAGTTGATAAATGGTCAAAGGATATGAATAGACAATTTTCAGATGAAGAAATTGAAACTATTTCTAGTCATATGAAAAGATGCTCCAAATCACTATTGATCAGAAAAATGCAAATTAAGACAACTCTGAAATACCATACACACCTCTCAGATTGGCTAAGATGACAGGAAAAGATAATGACAAATGTTGGAGGGGATGTAGGAAAACTGGGACACTGATAACAGATCCAACAGTTCCGGAGAGCAATTTGGAATTATGCCCAAAGAGTTATCAAACCTTGCACACCCTTTGACCCAGCAGTGTCACTACTGGGCTTATATCACAAAGAGATCTTAAAGAAGGGAAAGAGACCCACATGTGCAAAAATGTTTGTGGCAGCTTTTTTTGTATTGGCAAAGAACCGGAAACTGAGTGGATGGCCATCAGCTGGAGAATGGCTGAATAAATTGTGGTATATGAATGTTATGGAATATTATTGTTCTGTAAGAAATGACCAGCAGGATGATTTCAGAAAGGCCTGGAGAGACTTACACAAACTAATGCTGAGTGAAATGAGCAGGGCCAGGAGATCATTATATACTTCAACAACAAGACTATAAGATGATCAATTCTGATGGATGTGGCCCTGTTCAACAATGAGAGGATCCAAACCACTTCCAATTGTTCAGTGAGAGCCATTTATACCCAGGGAGAGGACCATGGAAACTGAATGTGATGCACAATATAGCATTTTCACTCTTTCTGTTGTTGTTTTCTTGCATTTTGTTTTCTTTCCCAGTTTTTTTTCTTCATTCTTGATCCAATTATTCTTGTGCAATAACTGTATACATATATTAGACTTAACATATATTTTAACATATTTAACATGTATTAGACTACTTGCCCTCTAGGGGAGGTGGTGGTGAAGAAAGGGGATAATTTGGAACAGAAGGGTTTGTAAGGGTCAATGTTGAAAAATTACCCATGAATATGTTTTGTAAGTAAAAAGCTTTAATTTTAAAAAATAGTCTTTCCTTCAATAGAGCAAAAAGCTGATTTAAAGACTCTTCTCCAGCAAGGAGTATCCCATCCATGTCAAAACTATTTCAATTACCAAGATTATTTAAAAGATATAGCAACACAAATAGACATTTATATCAACAAGGGTTCAGAAGTAGGTGACATTTGAACCTCATTCTCATCTGAACTGATTAAAAGAAGGAAGAATACAAACACACACACACACACACACATACACACACACACGAATTGGGTACAGAAATACATTTCACTCAATATGGAAATAGGAGGAAAAGAATAAAGAGGCAAAGTAAAGTATTAGCGAGAAGGTAGATTAAAGTAGAGAATTAGTCGTAAGCAAAATGAACTCTAAGAATATACAAAAATAATTATAGCTCTTTTTGAGGTGGCAAATAATTGAAATCTGAGGGATGCTCATAAATTGGAGGATGGATAAACAAGCTATTGGAGACAAATGTGATACAATACTGTTGTGTTGAACTCTTATCATTGTAATGACTAACCAGGATTCCAGAGGTCTAATGAGGAAATACACCACTCATTTTCTGATAAAGAAGTGAAAGACTCAGAATGCAAAATGAGATAAATTTATCTGGACATTACCAATGCCAAAATTTTCATGTTCTTAATTGAGGGTTGGATGGGGTACGAGGGTAAAATATAGCAACAGAGAGTATCTTCATGAATGAATGATCATAAATACCAACTGATACATAAATAGGGAGATAAATGTTTACCAAAGTTATTTACTACCATCATGGAAGGAATCCAGTTCAAAATGCAAAAAAGAATTTCCTATAGATGATGAGATCCTGCAAATGCATGTTTATGGATGGCACTGTATGATGCTTATGTCAACTGTGGGAAATAATAAGGCATTCAAAATAAGAACCATAATCGCTCAAAAGAACTGGGATTTTCTATCCACACAGGGGAAAAAAAAGTGGATCAATAAATCAATTATTTATTAAGTGCTTATAATGCTCCAGCCTTTTGGGAAGAAAAAAGAAAAGCAAAATCAGTCCCTGACCTCAAAGAACTTATATTCTAATGGAGGAAATTTGTACATATGTGTGTGCGTGTGTGTGTGTGTGTGAAATAGCTACAAGCTACCTTTAGAGGGGAAAACACTAGCAACTAGAGGAAAAAATAAAAAGAAGACCAGGAAAAGTCTCCTAAAGAAGGTTTCTGAGACTTGAAGGAAGCCAGAAATTCTAAGAAGTCGTATTGAAGAGGGAAAGCATTCCAGACATTGTGAATCATGCAAAAACATGGAGACAGGAAATGGAACATCTTATGTGAGAAATGACAAGTAGACAGTATATTGTGACCATAGAGTGTGAGATGGGGAATAATGGGTAAGAAGACTGAGAAGACAGGAGATGGGCAGATTGTGAAGAGATTTAAATGCCAAACCGAAAAGTTTATACTTGATCCTGAAAGAATGATCAGAGAATGTATAGAGAATGGATTAGATAAGAGAGAGACCTGAGTCAAAGAGACCCATTAGAAGACTATAATATCCATATTCAGAGAAAGAACTGATGGAGTCTGGATGCAGATTGAAGCATACCATTTTCACTTTTTTTGTTTTTTTTTTTCCTTTTGTTCTATTTCTTCTTTTATAACATGACTAATATGGAAATATGTTTTACATGAATAAATATATATAACATATCAAATTGCTTTACTGTCTTAGGGAGGAAAGAGGAAGATAAATTTGAAATTCAAAATTTTATTTAAAAAATGTCAAAAATTGTCTTTAGATGTAATTAGGAAAAAATAAAATACTATTTTAAAAAGACCATTAAAATAGTTTAGATGAAAACTGATGATGACATGAATCTCAATGGTAGCTGTGAGAGTGGAAAGAAAGGCGAAGGAAAATTCAAGCAAGAGGAGTTTAGAAAGAAATGACAAGACTTAGTGTGTATCTAATTTATATTTTAATATATTTAACATTTACTGGTCATCCTGCCATTTGGGGGAGGGGGTGAGGGGTAAGAGGTGAAAAATTGGAACAAGAGGTTTGGCAATTGTTAATGCTGTTAATAATTACCCATACATATAACCTGTAAATAAAAGGCTATTAAATAAAAATTAAAAAAAGAAATGACAAGACTTGCCAATTGATTGGATATGTGAGGTGATTAAGTAGAGTGAGTGAGAATAAGATCTTTAAAAAAAAAAAACACCCAGATTGTAAAACTGGGTGATGAGAAAATGGTGGTATCCTCAAAAATAATAGGATGGTAGGCTCTGGGGGGAGTGCAACATGAAGTTGTATCCCCAGCTTACAAAATTCATTCATTATTATATATGTATATACATATGCATACACAAACACACATTTTTCAACAGATTCTTTAAATGACAATGAATTTGTCTCATAGTTGAGTAGAAAGAAAGTAGGTAGGATTGCCTTTGGGAAATGATCCCAATTTTCTCCCTAAAACAAATGCCATCTCTTTAAAGTCAATTAAAATGCAACTAGGTAATATAGAAATCTGGGCAAGTCACTTTATCTGTTTGCCTGAGTTTCTACATCTGAAAAATGGGCATAATAACGGTATCTACCTCTGAAGGTTTTTGTGAGAATAAAATGAAAACATATAAAGTACTTTGCAACAGCTAAAAAAATTATACAAATGCTAGCTATAGAGTAGGAATAACAACTCACATTTCTATAGCACTTAAAGGATTACAAAGTGCTTTCCTTGAAACAACTCTGACATAAATAGTGCAGATATTATCATTTTACTGATGAGGAAAATGAGGCTCAAAGAGTTTAAATGACCTTCCAGAAATCACACAGAAAGGGATGAAAATCTCCTTTCCATTGTAAAAAATTAGCTTTTTTTCTTTTTAAAACAATTTATTTTATTTTTAATTTGTAGAATAAAACAAGCATTTTCATAACATAGTATAATTTAAAAAGATGATTATGCATAAAACTGCAAATTTACAACATATAACTTGCTATTCCTTTTAAATATACAACCAAGTTATTATGTAAATTTCTTTTTTCCCCTTCCTTGTTGCTCTAGAAATGGCTACCATTAAGCCCAAATATAGATTAAAATAGATATAGGCACATATATAGGAATATATATGTATATGAAAATGATTCTTTACATCTATTTATCAATTCTTTCTCCAGATGCAGATGCCATCTTTCTTCATATGTCATTTATAGTTAATTTGACTATTTATAATAGTCAAAATGACTTATTCATTCAAAATCATTCCTAAAACAATATTGTTGTTACCATATATAATGTTCTTTTGGTTCCACTCATTTCGTTCTTCATTATTCCATGCAAGTCTTTCCATGTTTTTGTAAGATCATTGAGCTCATCATTTCTTATAGTACAGTAGTATTCTATCACAATCATATGCCACAACTTGCTCAGCCATTCAGAAAATTAGCTTTTAAAGTAATCTCACCTGATTTAATCATCAAGCAATGAGTTCATTTTCTGTCTCTATGATGTGGTGCACAGACATTTCCCTCCTGTTTTTCTGGCTCTTCACTGGATGATACATAGACAAAAGTTAATGAACATAGCAATTTCAGTAATACTCTCTCATTCTGGTTTCTCCTTTAAAAAAGGAGTATGGGTTCTGCCAGAAGCCTTATTATACAAAAGAAAAACTTTCCAAAAATCTTCATCAAGAAAACATTACTGTGTCTTCTTTTTCTTTATTTGCTTTGCTTTTCTGCTCTGTCTAGTAATTGGTGGGTAAACTTTTGCTAAAACTTGAAACTAACAAATGTCGTTTTTATGACTCTAGATTTATGTGTGTGATCTAGTCATACATTACTATTTCATGCCGAGGGCTTGATGAAAAATTGGAGTCACCTTCAGTACATTTATTACAACATTAAAACTCTTGACATAAGACGACTTTTACATCTCAGATATCTTCATCAAAGAGACAGAGTCAATTAGTCCATACCCCAAATCTTATTTTTCTGCCTGATAATCCAATTGTTCCACTATTGGTTAAGGTAAAAATAATCTTTGGTTAGTAATGCTTAGCCACCAATCACTGTTTACTCAAAGCACCTCAAATAGTCGGTAGTTTTCTGGGACCTGCCATAACTCAATACTGTATATAGTATTGTGTACAGTTATAGCCAATATATGTATATTATATACTGTATACAGAAAAAAAAAGTCTAAAAAACTGTTTTGCCATGAATAGCAGGAGATATAGAGTAATTAGTCAATAATCAATAACAAGGGGATACTATATGTAAAATCATAGGACTGATTATTTAACTATCATAACTCCCATTAGACATCTGAATGAGTTTAGTCCTTTTTAAAATTCCATCCTTGTGGGGCAGTTAGGTGATATAAATGGATAGAGTCCCAGCCCGGGAATCAGGAGGACATGAGTTCAAATCCAGCCTCAGACATTTGACACTAGCTGCAGCACTCTGGGTAAGTCACTTAACCCCAATTATCTTGCAAAAATAATATAGCCCCCTTGGAAGGTTGTATATTCAACTCCAAAGAAATTGTTATTACTAAGAATGTGCCTAAGATTCCATCTTAGGGGATGGAACATGAAGATGTTTTCTAGGATATCCACAATGGAGATACTTCTTTATCCCCTGAAAATGAATTCATTTTCTGGGGAAAAAATCAAAGTATTTAGTCAGATTTGGTGAATAAGGTGAGGAGATCACATCATTCGGATCAAAATGGATATATAATAATGAAATCATGAGACAATTCTTTGACTAATCCATAACCTGGCTCTGAAAACTGTTCTCTAAGAAGCCTCAAGCATCACCTGGCCACTATGAGTCCAACTGAAATAAGCAAATGGTCTTCCTGAGGGGACAACTTTGAAAGAGAGAGCAAGGGTGATATAAGTGGGAGCAAAACAACTGGATTTGGAATCAGAAGACTTGGGTGAAAATCCCAATTCTTACATTTAATGCTTTGGTTAATGCTTGCTCAAGTCACATTCTCTTTAGATTCTCTCAAGTCACATTATTGAATAAGGGGAATCAAAGTTATTATAAAGCCCTTTTCAACTCAAAAATCCTATGGGCCAATTAGAGTAATAGTTATTTAAATAAATATAGTATTCAACAATTTATAGTAGGGAATAGGGAAAGAGCAATGAATTTAAAAGTCAGAGGTCTTCACTTTGAGTTCTGGCTACCTGTGTGATGTTATGCAAGTCCTTTCCCCTTTCTGAACCTTAATTTCCCTCATCTATAAAATGAGGGGGATAGAACTGGTTGATTTCTAATGTTTCTTTTAGTTCTAAATTCTATGTCTATAAAGAAATATATATATATATATATACATATATAATATTTTATTATCTCATAGTCACACTTGTTATTTATTAAACATATATTCTATGAAAGGTCCTGAGAATGGGAAAGATGCATAAAAATGCAAGATATAGTCTCAGGCTTGAAGAATTTCCTACTCTAGCTGAGGAAGTGATCTGTTTACATGAGAATAATAATAGTACAATCATTATGCCTTGTCCAAGGCAGCTTGGAGGGAAGGGAAATCGGGGTACTCAAGGAAAGTCAGGAAAGATTTTATGTTTAATGGACAATCAAACCTTGAATGTAGGCTTTGAGAAAGAAAGAGTTAGGAAGCCTTGGCTTCCTAGGAGGGAAGCTGCCATAGGAGGGAGCTGATATAACACAGAAAAACTCAAGGGAAAGATGGCAGCTCCCAGGCACCATGTGGCCATTATTGAGACTTGGATCATAAGCAAACTTAGGAGAACTGATAAAGGTGAAAAAAAAAATTAAGAAAAATAGATGAAGGGGAATTTACTAAAATATAGATGCAGCTTTAACAACTAATTAGGGAGTATGTTTCAGGTAAACAGAACTAGGCATAGTAATGGGTTGGGTAGAGAAATTCCAGAGATTAGAGTCTTCAAAAACTCCCAGAAAGATGAAGGAAGCATCTGAAATATATAGCTCACCATATTAGCTCTTGATTTTTTTACTCCAGTGATGGTCTCTCTTAATTACTTCCCATAAATGGTTGAGGTCACAAAGAAACTAAATTCTTTAACTGTAAACTTAATTGTTCATACTGGATCAGGGACAAGAACCTATCATTTCCTTGGTATAGTGAACACCCAAGCGAGGAAGTTTCTTTTACCCAATTCAGTTTGACACCTCTACACTTAAGAGTTCCTTGGCCTAGAACACCAAGAGGACCAGGGCCACAGAGCCAGTAGGTACCAGAGGTAGGCTTTGAATGGTTCCAGGCTATGTCTGGAGGCTTTCTACTATGTCACAAAGGCTCATTAAACAAGCTGGACTGTGCTCTATGCAATCTATTTTCCTAAACACAGATCTGCTCAGCTACTTTGTATCCCCCATCCTTAAAACCATGATATAATCCCTCCAAATCCCCTCCTTGGCATCCTTCTACCACTCCCTCACAGCAGCCATCCCATAAATTGCCCTTAATTTTTGTCCTTGTTCTTTATGCATGCAGACTGTTCTACAATTTTGCCTGGGTCAGGCTAAGATAGCTTGATGAAGGTTGTGCAGCTTGTGGCCACTTCAAGGTAGTGTGGGGCAAATGAAAAAAAGCCCTCCCTAGATTTGATCTCAGAAATTGTTCAGTTGTGTCTGACCCTAGTTGTGGTTTTCCAAAGATACTGGACGGTTTGTCATTTCTTCTCCTGGCTCATTTTTACAGATGAGGAAACTGAGGCAAAGAGGATTAAGTGACATATCTGAGGCTATATTTGAACTCAGGTCTTTCTAACTCCAGGACCAGTATTCTATCTACTGGGCTACCTAACTGCCCAATATGTCAGAAGACTGGGATTCAAATCCAGGTTCTACTATTTATTATTTGTACAACTTTCCACAAGTCATTTAACTGCTCTGGGACTGAATTTCTTTATATGTAAAAGTAGAAGGTTGAACTAGACACTCTCTAAAACTCCTTCCAGCACTAAATATATTACCCTTGTACAAAGGCCATGACTTAATTGGGCTAGTTTACTTTTCATTACTCTTGACTGGCACTGATCCTTTCCACAAGAACAGATGTATCCTGCTCACCTAAACATTCCCACAATTTCCTACACTAAACATATGTTGTATTTAGTACAATGCAACATAAACATTAATGAGCCACAATGGAGAAGAGACATTGGCTTGACATGAAATATAGAGTAAAAGTTTAAGGTGCAGCAATATCACATGTTAGCTAAAAACACATTCCTTATAACCAGTGGTTTGATGCATAATTGAGTTCCCTTAAGCAAATCCCACAAGTCTTATATTAATAATTACACAGAAACTAAGTCTCCTTGCATCCTTTCCCATCAAGCATTATAGCACAAATATTAGCTCAATGCACAACACAACCTTTAGAATAAGTACTATCCCCTCCAAAGGGACTAAACTTTTGCAATAGTCTTCTGATTGGTTTCTCTGCCTTGGTTATCAAAGTGATTTTCCTAAGCTCATTGTGCCACCCTTATATTTAATAAACATTCAGCATCAGATCAGAAATCCTCTGTTCAGTGTTTAAAGCCATTCTTAACTGGGTTCCTTGTTATCTTTTCAGTCTTCTTGCATCTTATTCCTTCCATCTCCCCAAGGACTCTGTGATTTAGAAAGTCACTGCTTTCCTTGTGGTCATTACACAAGAAACTTCATCTCCTGAGTCCAGGAATTTTTACCATCTGTCCCCCATCCCTAGATCTGCTCATCTCCACTTCTTGACTTCCCTGACTTCTTTCTGTTATCAATTAAACCCCTATTTTCTACAATAAGCCTTTCCTTCCCTCCCCACCCCCAATACTAGTGCCTTCCCTCTGTTGCTTATCTTCAGTTTATCTTGTCTATATATTCTATTTGCCCCTAACTGTCTTCATGTTATCCCTCCCATTTGACTGTGAGCTTCTGGAGAACAGGGACTGTTTTCTGCTGTTGTATCTTCAGTACTTATTACAGTGTCTGCCACATAGTAGGTGATTAGCAAATGCTTGTTCGTTTAAGTCCAAAGTAGACTAGTTATATTCCACAAGGGGGAGGAATCTTAGGGGTCAGAGAGGAGAAGGCCTTCTTCCTCCGGGGGCTCATGGACAGACACAAATCTGAAATGGCCAGGACAGAGCCAAGAGTGACTACATGGGAGCCCTCACCCAAAGACTGAGATGTAAGTCTGGGAGAGTTTGAGGCTCCTCTTAGACCCAGCACTGCCAGTCTAAACTTACCTCAGACCAGAAGCCTAAGCATCTTTGTTTAGCCTTGAGACTGTCTATTTAGTAAAAACTTCCATTTACTCACAGGTCATTCTTTGCCTGATGGTATTCTGTATGTCAGAGATTCTTAGGCAAATTCCCTTCCTAAATCTTGAAACTTTTTGTGGGATTGACAGAGCCTTACTCAGGAAAAGGAGGAGGATCAAGGTACCACCAGAACCTGGGATCAAAAGATGGAATAAGGGGATTAAGGAGGTAGATAGTGCCAGCTGTAAACTCTGTTTCCCTGCCATCTTGGCTTCTTCCCACTCCCCTCCAGGAGGCCAAACGTACAGCAGCGATTTTCTAGCCTATTCCTCAGTCTTCATTTGCCTTTGAAATAGCTTGTTCATCAGGGCACCGTGCCTGACGCATGTTTATTTTGAGACTCCTTTCCCTCCAAAGTCGGTATTTCCTCTTAAAAGTTTAACATATTTTGCAGGAGTTGGTTTTAAATCTGAACCACAATTCGCTGCTCCTTCCACTCAAGGTAATTTACTTCTCTCTAATCAAATTGATTTCCATTCAAATGAATTCTCATGTCCGTCTCCATTCCAGGAATGGTATTTTAAGCATAGGCAGGGCTGGCTACAGATGTATAATCAAACACTGAGATGCACAGGGTATTGTGGGGGCTCTGTGGCCAATCGAATAGAAGTTAAATTACCCAAGCTTTTAGGCCTAATAATTTATGTATTCCCACTTCTATGTGGGTCTCCGGCAAAACTGATCACATCAGCCTCTGAATTTATCTGTCATTTAAATTTAAGACTCTTCTACTGCTTTAGTATCAGATCAGAGTGATCTAATTTCTTTCACAACCTGCAGTTACTATGAATCTGGCTTAGTTGCTGCTGGCCTGGACAAAGAGCAAATTCAGAGTAAATGCTATTATCTTTTCCAGTCTTCCCTTGGTTGTAAAAGCTTTTAAGCAGGAGAAGATAACCTCTTGGGATTATTGGATTTGGAACCTGAAGATACTTTAGAGATTGTTTGATTTACTCCTTCATTTTTGCAGTTGAGAAAACTGAGGTCTCCAAACATTAACGACTAGACCAACATCACACACCTAGGCAATGATAGAATGTAAACTCTGTCTCCAGCTACAGGGGTCTTTCTATTTTGCCTCTCCTTTTTGTAGAATATTTTAGATGTTTTCTTTTCTTCTATCACACTCTATTTGCATTATATTTATTTGTGTACCTTTGAATGGCCCTTTTAACAAACTAAATTCATTGAGATAAGGACTACATAATTTTTCATCTTTATATCTCTGACATTTAACATATTGACATATTTTGCACACATTTGGTACTTAATAAATATTAACTGAATTAGTGAAATTAAAATTAGTGAAATCCTCTCTTGGTCATTTCGACTAATTAGATGATTATCTTTGAATCTGGCTTAGATTTCCATACCCCAGCTTTGCACAATATCCTAAAGCAAGACTTCCCTTCAGAGAAGTAACTCATGTGCCATTCTTTGAGTATACCCAAGGTTCCTGCCTTAAGTTCATGGGATAGGAGTAGTGTAGATTGGCTGTACTGGGTTATCCATACTTTTACTCAGTTCTCCTTGTTACCAATAGCACTTCTAAGGTATTTGGTAAAGGTAGGGGGCTCAGTCTATGGCCAGGGTTGTTGGATTCATTTAACCTAGTCATTCCATGGATGTTCAGGCACTTCAGTCATATCCAACTTTCCATGACTCCATTTTGGGTTTTTTTCACTGAAATAGTGGTTTGCTCTTTTGTTCTCCATCTCTTTTTACAGATGCAGAAACTGAGGCAAACAGGTTAAAGTGACTTACCCAGGGTCAGTGAGTATCTGAGACCTACTTTGAACTCAGAAGCCCAATCTATAGAGAATAGCAGAGTGGGGAGGTGCTAAACTATGATGGTTTCATTATCATTGGAGCCTAATTATCAAACTAATTAGCCAATCAACATTTCAAGTCTCAGCTGAGAATTCTGTTTTGTTTCAGGAGGAGACCTAAAGAAAAAGGTCTAGACTACTGGATTATGAACCTAAGGACCTGGGTTCAAATCTCATCTCTGCCACTTACTGTGTGATCTCATAAGTCATGATGTCTCCAGGCCACAGTTTCCTCATATGTAAAACGAGAGGGGTGGATTAGATGTCTTTTGAGGTACCTTCCAGCTCTAAAACTATGTTCAATTATCTAGAAAGCCAAGGACTTTAGGCTATTATTGCATGGCCCTCTTGCTAATGGTTTCAGTCTGAATTATGAAGTTCAATGAAGGAGAAGGAACAAACAAAAGATCCCAACCTTAATATGAGAAAGCAGTTGGATGCCATATTCCATTCACAATATAAGGTGCACATGATGATCAAGAGCTCAGATTGTACTGGGTACCCCTCCAGCAAAGGGGTAGATATTCACTACAAAATAGAGTAGATCATATGCTTTTCCCATGTATCCTCCCTCCCTCACTAGGAGGCTTGAGTACAATACCTGTGGACTCCACTTCTGGAATTTCAGAGATACTTGTCATTATGGTAACAAAAGAAAACTACAGAAACAGTAGCATCTTTCTGTTACAGAGTTTCCTATGCCATTCTGCTAGACACTTTATCTGCTTTCTAGCTACCCAATGGGATATAACTAATATTCTGGTAATTGTTTTCAATTGTTTGGGGAAGGGGAGGATATGCATGGATGACAAAATTTTCAATTTAGCCTTTGTTGTTACATTTTCTTCGTCACTTCCTTAAGCCTGGGGTCTAAACTTGATTGTCTAGAATCTAGACTTTATTCTTTAGATTCTAGATAATCAGCAAAACAATAAATCAAATCTTAATTTATAGTATTTGCCAGTTCCTGGGGTATAAATACTCACAATGAAAATTTAACAATTGGTGTTTTAGCATATCCCTAGATATAAATAAGAATTATTATCCCAATTTTATAAATGGCATGATTGAGTGAATTGCTTGTAGGATCCTTTAGTGGATGGCGGAGTCAGGTCTTGAACCCAAGTCCATTAAGTCTTTTTTTTTTTTTTTTTTTTAATTTATTTATTTATTTATTTTTTTAATTTAATAGCCTTTTATTTACAGGATATATACATGGGTAACTTTACAGCATTAACAATTGCCAAACCTCTTGTTCCAATTTTTCACCTCTTACCCCCCCACCCCCTCCCCTAAATGGCAGGATGACCAGTAGATGTTAAATATATTAAAATATAACTTAGATACATAATAAGTATACATGACCAAAACAAGTCCATTAAGTCTTAAACTCATTGCTATTGTACTTCTTGACAAGCTGCCATTTCCTCACATAGCTCCTGAAATTCCTCTCTTCTGGGAAGACTTCTTGGATTGATGAAAGGAAAGAGAACAACTCTCATAGTCCCCAGTCTGAATAGTCTTAAAACATCTACAGCTTCTCCTACCAGCCTCTCTTCCTCTCTTACAAATGTTATGCTTGCTATCTTTAGCCCAGAACTGTGGAGAGACCTGTTAAAGATAGATGTGAAAAGATCTCTATCTATTGGAAATAAGAGATTTCTAATGTCCCTTCCAGATCAAAATCCTATTATCCTAAGCAAAGATAGGGGTAGAAATAGGAAAACAAAATAATGATAATACAAATATTACAAGACTAGTTTATTAGAGAAGTGCAAAACAAATTACTATATAAGGTCTGAAAAAGGTTGTTGCCAAAAGAGGAATCTAGGAAGGTTCATGGAAGAGGAAGGAGACATTTGAATGTGGCTCTAGGTGATAAGTAAGATTGCATCAGGTAAATGGGAAAGTCAAACCATTTGAGACAAAGGGGACATAATGTACATTTTGGATTGATTAGTGGAAGGAAAACAACTCTCCCTATAGTCTCAAAATTTCTACACCTCTCTTCTCAACTTTCCTTGCAAATTATACACTCATTCTCTCCCTTTTTCTTTCTCTCTCTGTCTCTTTCCATCTCTGCTTCTCTCTCTGTCTCTCTATTTCTATCTTTCTGTTTCTGTCTCTCTCTCTCTCCCTTTCTGTCTCTGTCTCTCTTCATCCTTCTTTCTGTCTTAGTCTCTTCTCTGTCTCTGGGTCTACGTTTTTCTCTGTCTCTCTCTATGTCTCTGTCTCTCTAACTTTGTCTCTCTCTCTATCACATAGAGATACACACACACACACACACACACACACACACACTACACACACACACACACACAATCCTTCTTCCACATAATTGCTGCCCACTGTGCTTTCACTTTACCTGTTGAATTTAAACCCTTTCTCTCTTTTCTCATTGAGACCACCTTACTAATTCTTCATAACTATCCACCCGAATTATTTCAATAGTTTCTCCATAGGCCTTTCTGTATCCTGTGACCCCTACTTCTACTCCATTTTTTATGCCATTGCAAGAATGATCTCTTTTCCATATAGACCTCCCTTTTGTCTGATAAATCTCACCTATTACAAGAACACCTCAGAAATATTGTAGATTTGGTTCCAGACTACTTCAATAAAGTGAATATCACAATGAAGTAAGTCACATAAATTTTTTGGTTTCCCAGTGCATATAAAAGTTATGTGTATACTATACTGCAATCTATTAAGTATACAATAATATTATGTCTAAAAAAAACCCAAGTTTGTAACAATGAAAAAATATGTTATTGGCAAAAAATGCTAACCATCATTGGAGCCTTCAGCAGCAAGTCATAATTATTTTGCTGGTAGAGAGTCTTGTCTTGATGTTGATGGCTGCTGACTGATCAGAGTAAAAATGGTTGTTGAAGGTTGGAATGGCTGTGACAATTTCTTAAAATAAGACAACAAAGAAGTTTGTCATGTCAATTGATTCTTCCTTTCACTTGAACAGAAGCCATTGTGGAGTTATTAATTGGCTTAATTTCAATATTGTTTTAACTTAAGGAATAGGAACACCCAAGGAAAATTTCACATGAAAGATCACTGATCGTAGATCATCATAACAGATTATAATAATAATGAAAAAGTTTGAAATATTATAAGAATTAACAAAATGTGACACAGAATTACAATGTGAGCACATGCTGTTGGAAAAATCGCAGTGACAGACTTGCTCAATGTAGCCTTGCCACAAACTTTCAATTTGTTAAAAAAAAATGGAATACCTGCAAAGTGCAATAAATGAAACACAATAAGATGAAGTATGCCTATTTTAAAGCCAAATTCAAATGCCCTCTCCTCTATGAAGTCTTCCATGATTCCCCTTTTGGTAACATCTTTCTTCAGATCTCAAATTGCATTTTGATTTATATATCTCTAATGTGCTTATCTTGCAATATTTATATTCTAGTTATTTTTTCTCTATCTCTATCCTTATCTTTGTTTAGGATAATAGAATTTTTGACATGGAAAGGACATTAGAAACCATCTAATCCAGCTCATTCATTTTTAAAATGAGTAAATTGAGGGTCAGAGAGGTAATGACTTCCCCAGAATCAAAAACCAAGTGGCAGAGCCAAGGCTCAAACCAAGGGCTTTTTGACTCCAAATTCAATGTTATTTCCACCAGGCTAAATGTCTAACATGCTAATCAGAGATGAAACTAGGGCAAGAAATTTGAGGCTTTAGTCAGGGCTCCAAAATTTAGAGCATACAGAAGTTATACATATATTTTGACAAAGTTATACTTCTATTTATATATTTATAACTGAATTTAATACATAATTAGCAATAATAGTTCATTAAAATAGAAAGTTCATAGGTGACTGCTTCCTCGTTTCTCTCCCCTACTCCCACCTGTCCTGTACAAGCAGATAATTTTCTTCCTGGCCCATCTTCTCCCTACCTTGCTTTTCTCTCCAACCCCAGACCAGCTTGACTAATAGCAACCTTTATTTGTCTTAAAGTCTCTCCATATGGGTCTTGTTTTTAGAATTCTACCCTCCCATGGATCTGAATTTGTCTCAATTATTTTCTCTATTATTTTTACATCATGAATTATAAAAATTTATTTGAAGGCTCTTTTTATTCTTCTTGCCCGAGGCACCAAAATCTCTAGTTATGTTTTTGCCATACTCCCCTTCTTTCCCTCTGCTTTCACTCAAGGGGGTATGGTTCCCTAGAAAGAGACTAGCATAGGAATTTACTCTGCTCCTAAATATCCCGTAAACTTCATGAGGGCAGATTATTTCTTAGTTCTATGTTGTATCTTCTCCAGGATCTGATATAGCATTTTATACACTTAAAAAATTATCTTTAAATAGCCAGCCAATTCATGTTTGTTGAATGAACAAGATTCTATAGTTTTATGAAGCTGCCATGGCCATATTCCCTAGAATTTGTGCCAGCCAAGCCTGGAGCATACACCCAGAAAGTCTCCAGAGAGCAGAGCCAATGGTCTGTTCATGCCACTCCTATTCAGGAGCACACAGGGTCAAGACATAAAAATCACCTATAGTCAGCAGTCTCTGTCTTCTTTGAGGGCAGGAATCAGGAATGGTGACACAGAGAAGCTAACGCTTGGGGGGCAGGTGATTTATCCTTAACACCAGCTGGCAACAGTAAGCATCATTGTAAAGACTAAGGGACCATGCATTTTCTCTGCAGGGGAGAGACCCAGGAGCAGAGAAGTTGTCCCTGAAAGCACTGGTAGGTGGAAGAGAGTTTGCTCTAAGGCCTCAATCCTCCATGCCAGAGGGAAGCCACTATTTAATTACCTTCGTTCTGACTGCAGACACACTTCATAAATTGGATAATTGTTGCTGGCCCCTATTCGTGCCAACATTCCTGGGCTCTGGATACGCCTCTGGACCCCAGCAGATGGTCACCCCACTCCTTGGCCCCCTACCTAAGAAAGCTTCCTCATCAATGTGTTTATCTTCCAGTAGGGGATCGATCTGTAAGATTGCAGCAACCCCCATGCTGACTTTTGATCGAGATCCCAGAAACTACTTCCCCCCCAGTGTTGGTTGAAGGCTTCATAATAACCCCAAAGTCCTATTAACCATTCCATACTGTTTCTCAGACTGCAAGCCTTACTCTATGCTCCGCTCCCTCCCTTTTCTCTACCCTCTCTTCCTCCCCTTCAGTGTCTCCTCTTTTACAGAGAGCATTCTATTAGATGAAGAAAATCTGAGCATCCGAGTGCTCACCCTCCAGTGCAGATTGTGGCTTCATCCTCCAGGGAGCCAGAGGTCTCAGACACTCAAGGATTTGTTAAGAGCATAAAACCCTATGAATCTTTTTTAGAACTAGAAGGAAACTTAGCAACTAATCCAAACTCTTCATTTTACAGATGAGGAGCCAGACAGGCTCAATAACTTGTCCAACGTCATGTAGCTGGTCAGTGAGAGAGACAGGCAGAACTCAGGAGTTCTGACTTCCAATTCTAGTCCTCTGCTATATTTCAGCCCGTGATCTCAGTTTGCTATCCTATTTCCTATCAAAAATCCATGTTCTTAAGAAGAGCACATTTATAGAAAACAGTGGCTATGAGTTACAGCTGACCCCTAGACTCCTAACCTAGCCATAAATCTTATTTCTTCCATGTGATCAGAAATCAGGTACAGAAAATTGACTATTCTCAGTCCCGAGACTACAGACCAGCATCTGCCTGCTATTTTTCCTAGGAGAATCTTAGACTGTTTCTATTTCCCTGAGCCCTTAGGTTACAAGCCAAGTCAACCCTATCTGCAATGAAGAAAGGAGTTGTGATTTGAAGAGAAATCAATGAGTCCCCATTGGTTTCCAAATCACACTCTCCACCCCCAATCTATTTCAGTATCTAAAATTCCATCCTTTTACCTGGTTTCATTAAAGCCCAATAAGAGAGAGGGCTAGCACATAAACTCTTGTCTCCTTTCCAACCTTATCTCCTTGTTCCCCTTCACATATTCTCTACTCTAGTCAAATTAATATCCAATCTCTCTTGCACATAGCTTGTACCTTCTTGAGTCTATTACTTCCTTGCCTCTTCATTTTCTCATCTCTGATATTTTTTCTCAATAATATTTCATTTTCCCAAATATATGTAAAGATAATTTTCAACATTCATTTTTGTAAGATTTTGAGTTCCAAATTTTTTCTCCCTCCTTCCCTTACCCCCAAAATGAAAAAAGCCATGAGAAAGAAAAACGAAACCAAACCAATAAACAAAAAGGTGAAAACAATGATTTGATCCACATTCAGTCTCCATAATTTTCTCTCTCGTTGCAGATGACATTTTCCAGACCAAGCCTAGTGGAATAGTCTTGGATCTGATTTTTTTTTCTGCCCGTCTGCTGCCACCCCAACCAAACTGGGAAGATTTCTAGATTCTGACCTGGCCCAATCTCCAACCCAATAACACATCCTCAAAACCCTTTGATAATTTTGCAGTTCTATCATTCTTACCAGTTTCTCTTGTTTAACTTAGATTATCAATCTCCCCAAAAAGGCTGGTACGATTTCAAAACTTTAACACTGAAGACAATTCTTTTCACCAGTACATCCTTTGAGTACTCTAACAGGCAGACTGACCAATTTGTTATCCACTGTTTTTCATCCCTTCTTTGTACACCGAATCCCCTTTTAACTAGCAAATCCATGAAGTCCCTATGACAGGTGAAGAAGGCATCAAATCATAGATTTAGAACTAGAAGGATGTTAAAGCATTGAGTCTAACCCTCTCATTTTATAAATGAAAACACTGAGACAAGTTAAATTACTTGCTCAGGGTCATATAATTAATAAGTCTAAATCAAGATTTGACCTCCTCTTCATGATTTCAAATCCAGAATTCTATCTACTGTACCACCTATTTCAAGGCAAGAAGGTTGAAAAGAATATTGTGGGCCATGTTTGGTGGTATGCACCTTTAATCTCTGCTATTGAGAAAGAAAAGAAAGAAGAAGAAGAAGAGGAGGAGGAGGAGGAGGAGAAAAAGGAGGAGGAGGAAGAGGAGAAAAGGAAGAGAAGGAGAGGAGGAGGTAGGAGGAGGAGGAGGAAAGGAAGAGAAGGAGGGGAGGAGGGAGGAGGAAGAGGAAGTGGAAGAGGAGGAGGAAGAGGAGAAGGAAAAGAATTAGATTTTCTGACCTGACCTCAGTTGATCTTCCTATCCAGTTAATAATAGTTCATTTTACAGCATTCTAAGATTTGCCAAGACATAGCTAGATGGTACAGTGGGTAGAGTACAGACCTGTCATCAGAAAGACCTAAGCTCAAATTTGACCTCAGACATGTATTAACTGTATGACCCTGGGTAAGTCACTTAACTCTATTTGCCTCATTTTCCTCATTTGTGAAATGAAAGGAAATGGCAAACTACTCTAGTATCTTTGCCAAAAAAAACAAACAAAAAAAACCTCACACCTAAATGGGATCACCAAGAGTTGTACACAACTGAAACAACTGAACAACAATAACAACAACAAAAGATTTATGAAACAGTTTTCACATAATACTGTGAGGTACAAAGGGCAAGAATTATTATCTTCAAGGGTCAAATGAGTATTCAAAAGCTCATGGTGGCCAAATATCTTGCCCTAGCCCAATGTGATAGAATGTTGGAGCTGGATTCTTGCCATGAAGGGCAGTGTGCTTTCCATTGAACTATTCTCCCTCTTTTGAAACATAGTTTTATCCTGTGCTGAATTCCTAGATGTCAGGCCAGGCCCATGGGTTTGCCGCTTCATCCCACATCAAAAAAGTGTTGCTATCCCCATCCTAAAATGTCATCCAGATTGTGAGGGAAAGGGAGTCACAGTTCCATGGACAACCTCTCTTAGGCAGAGTAAAACAAGAGAAGAATATGAGAGTAAGAAAGAAATAGCCTCAAATTCAGACCAGAGATTTCAAATTAATTTTCCAAAATGCCATCAGCCAACTGAGAAAAGATAGTACTGTGCAGCAAGTTTTCAGAAAGTGAAAATTGTTTCTCTTAATTTTTCTCTACTATTTTTCAAGCAAGTTATTCCCTGTCCCTTACAGGTAACAGCATTTTAAAGTTTCCTCTATGGGTTTTTTATTTTTTGCAGGAGACTGTGTTCTAATTTTTTACTATCTTGGATTTGGTGAATGTGGGACTAGACCAGGGAAATAAAAGAGCCATCATCCTGAAATAACATTCATAACCAATATGGAGCTAAAAACTTTTGCCGCAATTTAGACAGATTTTCCCACATGTTGGGAAAGTTGGGTTTTAATCTTTGGAGTTTTTATATATATATATATGTATGTGTGTATGTATACATATAATACATACATACATATTTCATTACTGTAAAGCTGTATTCATTTTTAACCCTTCCAATTCTAATCTTCTGAGCTATGGAACCAGACAGGGCTGGAATGTATCTGTGTTTAACCATTTCCCCATCAAAGGGTCAATTAAGAGTTGAAAATATCTTTAGAATACTTAGACCAAGTTCTTTCTGAAAGCAATTATGAAGCACTGGTTTGCATCCAAATAAAGGAAATGCCAATTACAGAACATTCTTATTAATTCATTAAAGGCTGATCTTCTAAGGAATTCCATTGAATAAAATTCTAAGTGGTTCTTGTTTGGACTTAAAAGTAACAGCTTAAAAAAAATTCCTGTTTTAATCTATATGATCCTTTTCCTGAAACAGTCTGCATTAATGAGGTATGTGACTGCATTTTATTCAAACATCATGTTTTCAAAAATTCATCAAAAAGTGTTTATTCAGAGCTTATTTTGTAGAAGACACTCCATTACTAAGGAGGATATAAAGATGAATGTGATGGTCCTTTACCTCAAGGAATTTATGGTCAGATAGATAAAGAGAAGACATAGACATTTACAAATATAATACAAATTGGAAAGTATCAAACGGTCAATAGAGAATTGGTTTTGGATTCAAGACCTAGGATTCAGATCCTCTCTCTGACACAAACTTGTTGTATAATCTTGGGTAAATCCCTTAACCTATTGGTGCCTGCAAGACAACTCTCTAAGATTATAACATCCAGATGAATTATGAATCTGCATGCGGTTAGGGAACCAAATGATGCGGTCAGTGGAAGTGCAGAGAGTTGTGGGAATCCCTCTTTGGTTGGGCCAGATCCAACGTGAAAGAATTCACGAACCGGAAATATAAGACTGGCAAAAATGAAGTTTAATGTGGGCTCTGTAGAAGTCAGCTTTTGCTAGGAAGACTGATTTCCAAGTGATAAAGTCCTGGCAGAGAGATAAACAGAGGGGTTAACACTGAGAAGAGAATGTCTTCACAGTGGGCAGGGGTCCTGACAGGCAGCTGTGCCAAGGAGACAGAGAGAGGTTCCTTGACAAGGTGTGGTCCTGCTTTTGGGCCTCTGCAAAGAAATGAGCCCAAAATTGCCCTTTAATAGGAAATCTGAGACTGAAGTTTCAATTGAATGAAATTATTTCAATGTTGTCATTGAAATAGATTTCCAGTTGAATGAGATCACTTAAGTTTGAGCTAAATAGGAGTGGTCCTGGACTAATTTTCAGCTCAATAGAGAATGCAGCTACTCAATAGAAACATCAGGTCCAGATCTCCAGCTAAATGAGACCACTTAAGTTTGAGCTAAGTAGGGAGTGATCCTGGGCCAATCTTAATGAAACCACTTAACTGCCCCAAGGGTGGGTCCCTGTCAGAGGAGAATTTCAGGGCTCACCCAAAAGTTAAGGACAGTTTCAGGGTTCACCCCTATCAGTGGGGAGGGGAAAAGAGGGAAAAGGGTCAAGCATTTCTTAAGTACCTATCATGTGCCCGAGACTGTGCTGAAGCATTCTAAAAATATTGTCTTGTTTGATCCTTAGAAGAATTCTGAGAGGTAAGTGCTATAATTATCCCCATGTTAAAGTTGAGGAAATTAAGGCAAGCAGTAATTAAGTGATTTGGCCAGGGTCACAGAGCCAATGAGTATCTGAAACTGGATTTGAATTCAGGTCCTCCTGATTTTAGATCTAGTCCTTTATCTAATGTGTAATCTGGCTCCCCTGAGAAAGGAGAGATGGAAAGAAGGTGAAAGAAGGAAGGAGAAATGAGGAAAGGAAGAAAGAAGGGGAAGAAAAGGAAGAGAGAGAGAGAGAGAGAGAAGGGAGAGAGGGGAGGAAGAAGGAGGAGAGAGACAGAAATAAAGAGAGACAGAGACAAAAACAGAGAGTCATAAGAAGCTAAAGTGCTATGAGATATATATTCAAAGTGTTCTCTGTCAATTATCTCTTACCACCTCCAAGTGGAGTGGCCTCAGTAACATTATTTTTAAAAGTGTGCTTAGAAATCTCTCTCAACATTTTCCTAGATCTCTCAAAAGTCTAGCACAGACCAGATAACATTCTGTACGATATATGTTAGAATTAGGATCACAAAAGTTCTTGAAAAGTTAGAATGACAAATTTAATTTTATAAAATGAACTTTTAGGGAGATACAATCCCAACACTTGGGATTAACTGAACAATGAAACAAGCATAGGATGACAGAGGAATGACTAGACAACAGCTCTGTGGAAAATGTCTAGGAATTTTAGTGGAATGCAAACTCAATATGAGTCAACAGTTTGACATTGCAATTAAGAAAATACTATTTACATCTTAGACTACATTAAAAAAAGGCATAGTGTTTAGAATGAGTATGGAAATATTCGTGCAAAATTATGGCCCTGGTCAGGACACATCTGGAGTATTTTATTTAGTTTGGGGTATCTTCTCTACAGTTTTCAGTGCCTACCATCTGCTGCCTTTGCGCAAACATTTGTGCTGCTGAACAAAGATGGAGAAACATTACCACCTTTCCAACTGGTTTGCTACAAATTCCTGTAGCATAACTTCAACTGGGCAAACACTGATTCAAGGTAGTCCTTCTATACCTCCCTAATCAATTCAGATCCTACTCTCCACAATAATTCTCCAAATCTTTTTATCCTTTTAAAAACTTCCCATGACTCCCCTTCCCCTCATTGAGATGATAACCTTGCTTCATAGTTTACTGAAAAAAATTGAGGCTATTCACTGAAAGCTCCCTCTTCTTCCCTTCTCATCTGATTTCATTCAGATCCCTTTTACCACTATCTCCTCCTTCACCCTATCTCACATGATGGTCTTGCTTTTTGCCAAGGAAAACAATCTTCTACTTGCACAAGTGATCCCATTCCATCCCTTCTCTGATGTGCACTCTGTCATCCCCAATCAACCAATAAACATTATTAATCATCTACTATGCTTTCATTTATTTTCTATATTTCCTTGCCTACTGACTCATTTTCTACTGACCCATGTCTTCCCCTTTTGAAAAAAAATTCTCACTTGATCCTTCCATTTCTGCCATTTATTGTCTTTTATCTTTCCTTTGGGACTAAACTCTTTGAGGTCTTTTATAATAGGTGCCTCCACTTTCTCTCCTCTCACTCTTTTCTTGACGTTTTTATAGTATGACTTCCAGATATAAAACTGACATGTGAATATAGGACTGAATGTTGATCACAATATAGAATTTTCACCTTTTTTTGCTATTGTTTGCTTGCTTTTTTTCTTTCTCATTTTTTTCTTTTTGATTTGATTTTTCTTATACAGCATGATAAATATGGAAATATGTATAGAAGAATTGCAGATGTTTAACCTGTATTGGACTACTTGCTGTTCAGGGTAGAGGGAAGGGAGGGAGCAAAATTTGGAACACAAGTTTTTGCAAGGGTGAATACTGAAAACCATCTTTGCATATATTTTGAAAATAAAAAGATTATTTTAAGAAGAAAATAAATATTCTATTTTTTAAAATGAATGTTGAAAATCATCTTTACATATAATTGGAAAGATAATATACTGTTAAAATAATTTTTTAATTAGTGTCCCAACTCTGAGATACCACTACACACCTCTCGGATTGGCTAAGATGACAGGAAAAAATAATGATGAATGTTGGAGGACATGTGGAAAAACTGGGACACTGATACATTGTTGGTGAAATTGTGAACAGATCCAACAATTCTAGAGAGCAATTTGGAACTATATCCAAAGAGTTATCAAACTGTGCATACCCTTTTATCCAGTAGTGTTTCTACAGAGCTTATATCCCAAATAGGATATAAGGAGGGAAAGGGACCCACATGTGCAAAAATGTTCGTGGCAGCCCTTTTTGTAGTGGCAAGAAACTGTCAACTGAGTAGATGCCCATCAGTTGGAGAATGGTTGAATAAATTATGGTACATGAATGTTATGGAATATTATTGTTCTGTAAGAAATGACCAACAGGATGATTTCAGAGAAGCCTGGAGAGACTTATATCAATTGATGCTCAGTGAAATGAGCAGGATCAGGAGATCATTGTGCATGGCAACAACAAGATTATACATATATATATATATAATATATATATTATAAATATATACATATATATATAATATATATATAAACATGTATAATATATATATTATAAATATATAATATAAATATATATAATATATATATAAATTCTGATGCACGTGGCTCTTCTGAACAGGGACATGATTTAGGTCAGTTCCAAAGATCTTGTGATGAAGAGAATCATCTACACCAGCGAGAGGACTGTGGGAACTGAGGATGGATCACAATAGAGCATTCGGATATACGGCAAATTAGATGACCCCTGTGGTCCCTTCCAACAGGGATTTTATGATCTACCTTGATTCAGCACAGAACGATCTTTGTTTAGAGAGGCAATGGGCCAGCTCAGTGAAGATAATGTTAATAATTAGAACCTCAGTGTGGGGGAAGGGAGGGGGGGAAGGATAGTTTGCTGGAGAGAGAAACTCCTCTAAGCTGAGGAACCAAGAGTTCACAGAAGGACAGGAAGGTACTTGCTGTCCCCACAATAGGAAGCTCTGATATTCCAATAGATATTGATAAACACCAAAATGGGATTATTTTAAACCCAGAGTAAACCCTCCAGATTTGCAAAGGGGAGAAAAAAGTGAGGTCCCCTCTGAAGTCATCAGCTTGCTGAGGGTTAATTCCTCAGTGAGCTGTGGCCTTCCCACAGAAGTAGCCAAGAGTGTTGGAAAGACAAGTCTGAGCCAAAAAGAAGGTCCCAGGCCAGCTGCTTTATCTCTTTCTCCCTCAGCTATGTTTCCACATCATCCATGTAATCCCCCTATTGGCCATAATTTGGAGAGTTGATTTTGCCATTAATCAATGAGGAGGTTGTACCATTTGGAGGCTACGGATATCTACTTATACACTATTTCTTTAAAGAAAAAATACCCAGGAGAAAATTCCAGGAAGAGGAATCTTCCAAACACTTTGAAAAGTAGTCACTTATATGATGAATGGGAAAGATATTTATATGAACAAGATTTCTATTTGCTGAGACATTCACAGGAATAAATGGCATAAAGGTTATCAATGCTTGTGCTTCTGGCCATCAAGTGATTGTTATCTGGGGTTGGGAAATATTCCACCATTATGCTATTATCTTAACCTGTAGGATGAATAATAGGAAGGAGTTTGATGAGGTTGCAGATGAAGCTTTAGTGCCATGAAGGTTGCAGATGAGGCTTTAGTGCCTATAGTGCTACTATTCTGTGATTCAGACATTCTCCTATTTAGGCCTGTAAAGTTCTGCAGAGGCAATCTGATCCAGCTCTGATTTTCTAAACAGAACTGTTGTTCAGCCATTTCAATTGTGTCCCACTTTTTTGGAATTTTTTTGCCAAAGATACTGAAGCAGTTAGCCATTTTCTTCTCCAGTTCATTTTACCGATGACAAAATTGAAGGAAACCGGGTTATGTGACTTGCCCCAAATCATACAACTAGTAAGTGTCTGGGACCATATTTGAACTCAGGTCTTCCTGACTAAAGCCTGGAGCTCTATGTAGCACCACCTAGCTGCTAGGTGGACTGCTCCCAAAGCATCAAAGGAAGGACTGCTTCCAAAACATCAAAGGAAGAAAGTTACTCTTCTCTCACTGATTATAAGATGGCCCGATCTAGGTAGGGATTCTTAACCTCTTTTACTCAAGGACTCCTTTGACAGTGTAGTAAACTATGGACTTTAAGTGGAAAGAGTTAAATGGTAAGTGAGAGAGATATAAAAATGAAAGATCTCAATAAGATTCATGTTAATTATATGGGATCACAAGGAAGTTAGGTTTAAATCCTGGCTCTGATACACATTAGCTCTGTGACATTGAGCAAGTTACTTAACTGCTCTAAATCTGTTTCCTAACCTATAAAATGGGAGTATTTATGCATAAATACAACCTAATAGGGATGACCTGAGGAAAGAGCTTTGCAAACCTGAAAGCACCCTAGAAATGTGAGTTTTTATTATTATTTAAGTCAGAAGCCAATTTTTAATGGAATGGTATTTGGAGATCCCATGCCCCTGAATGCCCGTATTCTCACTCTTCCCTCTGAGCCAGGCTGTAGGCCCGCAGCCAGAGTGCCGCGTGCTTGCCCAGACCATGGAGGGGACTTCTCCATCCATTAGACAGGCCACAATAACTTGCCCCCAATTCCGCAGAGTAGCTGATGTTTGCCCGAGGCAAGGCCATTACGGGAGATGTGCTGCTTGAAGGAAAAGACAGATTTGAAAACAAGGCATCACCAGCCAGCCAGGAAACACTGTTCTCTTGCTCCCTAATGGGGCTAACTAAATTATCAGGATTTGCACACGTTGCAATCTGAGCACAAATAGGGTCACAGCATTAAAGTGCACAGTTAACTTCTCTCAGGCTTTAATGTACTTTTTTGCACTGAGCTAGAGAAGAAGGTCTCTAAAAAGCATTGATATTTTCAGGGTGGTGAGAATCACACCTTCCAAAATGCTGGCAAACAGTTCAGCTGGGAACTGAAGAGGAGGGGGAAAGAGTTGCTTGAAAACTTTCCTCTCAGACACTTGGGGCTAGAGAAGGTCTCTGACATCAGCAGAAACCAGCTAATGTGATGGACATCTGACTTGGTTTTGCCCAGCCCTTTTCAGATTAGCATGTACATCTCTCTAAACTCACTAGGACAAAATGAGGTTTGTAGAAGAGGAGATTTCCCCTTTCTAGCCATCTATTCATTTGGTCATCTCTCAGAGGGTAATATATTTGGCAATAAAAGGGAGCTCAGAGACCATCATACAGAGGAGGAAACAAGCTCAAAGAGGCTGAGACATTCCTGCAGTCACACGGATATTCGACAGCAGTATGATTTGAATACAAGTCCTTCTGATTAGGGCAATGCCATTTCCACTATTTATCTATACCCTATATTATGTCAAACCTACCTAGAGCTACGCCCTCGTGGTCCTCTTTCCAACACTGTCACTGCTGCCTCTGACCAAAACTGATCAGGACATTCCAATATACGTCCCAAGAACTTTTATAGCAGCCTGTCAGAAGATGCAGAACACACCGGTCCAGTCATATGGAAAACATTGGTTTCGTGCTTTCTACAAATCTAATCCAGCAAATTTAGACTTTTAATGAATGTTTCTACCCAAGACCAAAAAAGTCTGTCTGCTCTTACAAAACACCTTCAGTTCTGAAGAGTTGAAAATGAATTTCACACAGAGGGCAAGGGAGAGGCACATGGTAGGTGTGAGCAGACTGCAACATACAACAAATGAGGAACTTCAGAGGATCACAGGAATAAACTATGATATAAAAAGAAGATGGGTTGGTCCTGTGGCAAACAACAAGTGGACAGCCAGGTTCTCCATTTTCATCCTCAAGAGAATGTGAAGAAGGCCTTCAGCACTTTGAGTAAAACCTCCGGTGGCAAACTAAAAGAGAGGACATGGACTAGAATGGCACTACTTGGTAGGGGGGAACATTCAATTCAATGAGATCCAGGTCCATTTGCGAATTTGGGAGTGAGCAAATATTAGAGAAAGAGTGATGGAGACATTCAGACAGAGACACAGAAAAACAGACAGAGATGGAAAAGAAAAACATACAAAGAGACTTACAGAGACAGAGAGAGAGACAAGGACAGATTCAGAGACAGAGACTGTATCTACCTATTCCTAGTCCAGCTGATTAATATTAGAGTTCATATAAGAATAGCTAGCATTTATATATTACCTACTGTGTACCAGGCACTGTGCTCAAGTCTTTATAAATATTATCTCATTTTTTTCGGCAATCCTAGTGTTAAATACTATTATTACTCCCATTTTACAGTTGAGGAAACTGAGGCAAACAGAGACTAAATTACCTACACACAGCTAGAAAGTAACTGGGGCTAGATTTGAACTCAGGTCTTCCTGAATCCAGACCTAGGGCTCCACCACTACACCTAGCTTCCTTAAACCTTAAAATTCTATTCCCCTAATGTAATAAACAAGGAAATGAAAATGAAGAAATAGTAAATGATTGGATGAAGGTTATATTGCTAATCAAGAGCAGACCTAAAACTAGACTACAGATCTCTTGACTCTCCATCCTGGACTCTTCCCACTACAATCTAGTTCTGAGAAATAGCATCACAGCCTCATAGTTATCAAAGTACTTTTTACCCTTCCAGGCAAATCCACATTGCTATCTTAACTCAATGGCTAATGTTTCCATCCATTAGGCAAGGTTTTATTAACTTTTTTTTACTTCACTTTCTTCTTGTTCATTCAATTTGTCCAAACAGTTGGTCTGGGATTCTGCTGTCTGAAAATGACAACTTTGAAATTTCTATTATTTTTTAACATGCTTCCTACTATTCAAAGTTCTTTCAGGTAAAAGTATATTAGCCTTGCAAGAACTCAAGAAAACAAGTGGGTGAGAATTATGATCCCCATTTTAGAGATGGAGAAATTAAGGAACAGAAAAGTAAAGTTATTTGCTTATGTCACACAGACCTCCTGGATTCCAAACCAGGGTTTGTTTGTTTGGGTTTTTTTTTTTCCATTCTTAGGGAAGTTTATGTTTATCAATCCTGCTGGAGACCAAGTAGGAAAAGGAACAAATGTTTAAATCAGTCACCAGTGTTGGTGTCTGAGCTCCTATCTTGAGTACAATCCAAAAAAATATATATGTATATAAAGAAAGAGAGACAGAGACAGAGACAAACAGAGAGAGAGAGACAGACTGACAGAGAGACAGACAGACAGACAGACAGACACAGAGACAGAGATAGACAGAGACAGAGAGACAGACAGAGACAGAGAGACAGACAGAGACAGAGAGAGAGAGAGACAGAGAGACAGAGACAGAGACAGAGAGACAGAGAGAGAGAGAGCGACCGACCGAGACCATTGCTGCGATAAGAAGCTTTGAGAAACTGAACTAGCCTCTCCGCTCCTGATCACAATTGCTACAACTTCAACAAATATTTCATTTCAGCAAACACTTATAAAGCACCTACTATATATCAGACTTTGTCCTGGACTCTGAGGATACAAACATAAATATGATAGTGTCTGCTCTAAAGGAGCATTCAGATATCTATGTCATAAGGAAAAAGTAAAATAAATGCAAACGGTCTCAGCAAAGTGGCATGAAAAAATCTGAGGGAGAGAGATCACCTTTGCCCAAGTGGAAAGAGGATTAAGAAAAGTTCCATGGAGGAGATGACATTTAAGTTAGGATATGAAGGGAAGAAAGGGACTTCAGCAAATAAAGATGTCAAAGGAGTGCTGGAATATAGTGAACATGGAAATATGTCTCATCATGAAAAATATTAAATGGATGTCCAATTGATATCCAAAGGATATGAGGAGACTGTATTTAGAGGAAGAAATTCAAGCTATCAGTAGTCTTATAAAAATGTATTAAATTAATAATCATTAGAGAAATGAAAAATTAAAACAATTCTGAGGTACCACCTCAAATTCATCACATTGGCATAATTGACCCCCCCCCAAAAGGAAAATAATAAGTGCTAGTGGAGATATAAGAAAATACACTGTTGGTATAGATGTGAACTAGTCCAACTGTTTTGGAAAGCAATTTGGTATTATGCCCAAAAAGCTATTAAACTAAACATACCCTTTGACCAGTTGATGCAGCTACTAGGTCTGTAACCCAAAGAAATCAAAGAAAGAGGAAATAGGCCTACATGTACACTAATATTTGTAGTAGCTTTTTGTGGTAGCAAAAAAAAAAATGGAAATTGAGGGGATACCCATAATTTGGGAAATGTTCAAATGAGGTATGTGAATATGATGGAATACTATTGTGCTATAAGAAATGATCAAAGGAATGATTTTGGAAAAACCTGGGAAGACTTGTATGCACTAATGCAAAATTAAGTGAGCAAAACCAAGAAAAAAATTCATATATTAAAAAGTTGAGTTTTTTATTTTTGTTATTTTCACAAACAGCTCTGAAAGACTTAGAAATTCTGATTAACACCATTGCAAAATATTCATGATGATTTCATTGTTTCCTATTGCCAGATAGTGAAGTGATACATCCTGAGTGAAAATTGAAGTATGTTCTTCCTTCCCTTCTTTCCATCTTTCTTCCTTCTTTTCTTTCCTTCCTTCCTTCCTTTTTCTTTCTTTCTTATTTTTGTTTTTGGCTAATGGGAGAACTTGTTTAAACATGTTAAACATGTTAAACTCCTGTGGTCAGCTAGATCCCAAGATCCTAACCTCTTAACAACACCTGGATCAGGAGTTTAACCTTTATTCATTAGTGAGCTACTTAAGATTTTGAGCTGTGGAGATACATGGTTAGGAATATTCATTAGGAATATGACTCAGGCAATGGTTTTGAGATGGACTAGAGAGGAAGTCAGACTGAAGGTGAGGAGATCAGATATGGGGCTTTACAGTAATCAAGGCAAAAGGTGATAAAGAGTCTGAATTGGATTAGTGACAGTGGGATTGGAAAAGGAGAGAATGAGAAGAATTATTGAGGAGGTACACCAGATGAGATGGAACAACTAATTGAATTGAAAAATAAGAAAAAGGAGAAAAAAAAATCAAAGATCATTAAGGTCATAAAGACAGGAAACTGGAAAGATGGTTGTGTTTTTATTAGAAATAAGGAAAATTAGCCAGAAGAGGAATTCCGAGTTCAAGACATATTCAGTTTTAGGTAATGGTAAGCCAGTAAGATATCTAAGAAGCAAATGGAATTGTAGAATTCATGTTCAGGAAAGAAATCAGGGCTTGAAAAATAGATATGGGGAATCATTAATACAGAAGGGATCATAAAAGTTATGGGATCATTAAAGAAAATAGGAACAATGCATTCCTCGACTCCTACCATAGTACTTGGTACATAGTAGGCATATAGTCTATATTTATTGGTTGATTATTAGAACCATGGGGGAACAGCTGTATTGTTTAAGGGTGTGGAGGACAAGATGGATCTGGAAAGCCAGAAACAAGAGTGGTCAGAGAGGGAGAAGAGTAGAGTATGTTGTTTAAGACTTAGTTCAATTGCCACAACTTCCTAACTTAGGGTCTTAGAATTTTCTAAGAGAATTAAGAATCAAGTTTAAGTCAGTTCAACAAAAATTTATTCAACTTAACAAACATTCGTTACATGTGGAAGTGCAAGCCACTGGAATGGTGAGAGTGAGGGTGCCAGGTGGGTGGGAGGGTTGGACAATTAATCCGAGACATGAAGATAAAGCCCAAAGCTTGCCCATATCAATGTAATTAACCCCCTAGAACCTCACTCTCTTGGTTTAAACCTTGAGGAATTATTTTCCTCTGGAAAGAAGTAGCTCTTCACACAAAACGCTTTTAGGACCACGGTCTCATTTGGTCACTGTGAGGTATTTAAGGTAGGGACCGCTATCCCTGTTTTACAGATGAGGAAATGGGAGTTGTCAGAGAGTAAACGTTACTTGCTCAAAGTCACACAGCGAGTAATTTGGCAGGCCTGGGCTAGGACTAGACTGTGCCAATTATTGTGATGGTTTCTCTCCTTTCCCTCCCCTCAGTCCACACAGATCACCAAAGAGCTTCCTCACACCATGAGGCGGGAGCCGCTCACTGCATTGCCCAACTCCTGACATGGACTCTGAGAAAGGGGGACAAGGGAAGCTGGAGCCAGATGCTGGGCCCTGGGCACGAAGGCGCTCTTCTCCTCCCCCAGCTGCTGCCAGCTCTAGAGAAATGGGATTCCTTTCCTGGAAATTCAAGAGGATTTTTCTTCCCCTCTCCCCACCCACCCCCAGCACCAGCGCAATCCATCTCTGGGTGTCAACTCTGCATCTTCTCATCTTCTGTCTTAAGTTGTTAGTCAATTACCCTATTCCCAGGGGAAGCTCGAGTATAATCATGACCTCAGAGGCTCTTCTACCGTCACTTCAAGATTTAATGTCCATAATAGGGGCCGCTGACTTCTCCTGGGAAGCTGCTTAGGGAGATGAAAATAGCCTGGACTGAGAGTCAGAAGATGCGCTTGGACCTCGTCTGCCACGGCTGGTGTGATTTTGGGTAAATCTGTTCTCTCCTCTGGAACTCAGTCACTCACACGTAAAATGAGGGGATTGAGTTAGATCCTCTCTAATGTTCTCTCCACTTCTAGAATTTTATAACTTCATATCCTAGAACACCTTTTCCACCTCTTCGAGCATTTCTGTTCTGCCAACTGAGTCTATTCCTGATCTTTTCCTATCTAGAGGCAGCTAGGTGATACCCTGGACCTGGACCTGAGTCGAGAAAACATGAGTTCAATTCTAATCTCAGAAACTTAAAGGTTGTGTGACCCTGAGCAAGATACTGCAATCTCTGCCTCAGTTTCCTTAATTGTAAATCAGGGGTATTAATCATATACTAAGGCACCTAGATGATTCAATAGAGCACAAGACCTGAAATCAAAATGATCTGAGTTCAAATCCAGCCTCAGACATTTATAGCTGTGTGACCCTGGGCAGCTCACTTAACTGCATTAGTTTCTTCATCTGCAAAAAGAGCTGGAGATGGAAATGGCAAATCTTAACTTTGCCAAGAAAACTCCATGGACAGTATTGGTACATTGTGGTTCACAGGGTCATGGAAAATAAAATGCAACTCAAAAACAAAACAACAGTAACAATAGCATCTCCCACCTCCCCAAAGTTGTTAGGAGGATCAAAGGAGATAACTTTTTTTAAAAGAAAGTACTTAGCACAGTGCCTGGCACACAGTAGGCTTTCTCCCTACTTTCCCTTCCCTTTGTGCATTTATATAGGCTGCCCATCCTCCATGTCTGGAAATGCATTCTCTTTTCCTCTCTTCTCCTCTCCTCTGAAATTCATTTCTTCCTTTATGATGCAACTCAGTTTGCGACAATGGTAAATAGTCTCTTGATTCTTTTAGATGAAAGTGATCTCTCCCTTCTCAGATTTTCCTGTCAATCAACAAGCATTTATTAAGCTCCTACCATGTGCCAGAAGAGGCAGGTCAATGGCACAATGGATAGAGTATCTGACATGGAATCAAGAACACCTAAGTTCAAATTTGCCTCAGACACTTACTAGCTAATCTTGGCCAAGTCACTTAACCTGGTTTGCCTCAGTTTTCTAATCTGTAAAATGAACTGGAGAAGGAAATGGCAAATCACTCTAATATCTGCCAAGAAAACTCCAAATGGGGTCATGAAGAGCTATGACTGAAATAACTGAACAACAGTGCTAGGTGCTGAGTGTGCAAATTAAAAAATGAAATAGTCCCTGCTCTCAGGAAGCTACTTTTATATAAAGAAGCCGATCAATACTTATGTATAGAAGTATATAACAAATATATAGATGCAAAATATTTAAAAAGATAGCTCATATTCTCAGCATTATCTAAAACAATTCCAAAAGACTCAAGTTGAAAAATGCTAACCATCTCCTTGAACCTGGGTCTTCCTCACTCTATGTCCTGAACTCAATCCACCATGTAATACTGCCTAGATTTAAATACACAGGGATGAAGGAGGGCCTTGCTACCTTTGGATTCTTAGGGCATTTTGTCCAGATCTTTCCTTTTCTCTTATTATAATCTGCCTTATGTTATATTTATTTTTCATATACATGTCCTACAACTATCCTTGCTGTTATCCTATCCCCAAGAATGTAAGCTCCTTGAATGAGGGACTGTATCATGTTCAACTTTTGCTGCCCATAGTGCAAGCTTAATTTGCAATATTGAACTCTCTTATTTCACAGAAGATGAAACAAACCCAGAAAACTTAAATGATTTTCCTAACATCACAGAGCAAGTGGCAGAATCAGGACTAAAACACAGTTTCAGATACTAAGACCACAAGAATTCTAATTCCAGGCTCCATCCAGTTAGGGTTCTCCCACTAAGTCTTCAAGCCTAGTAAAACAATAAGGAACTGAGTTAATGAATGGTAGAACTTTGCAGGAGATCTTTCTTACCTTGCCTCAAATGTAGTTGTTTTCCTAAATTGAGATCTTTCCTTTCCCTCCTATCCCCACTCCCAACCCACCCCCTCTCCATTAGTCACCAAAATTAATCACAAATAATGTTGCAGCTGAATTTAGCATTGCTGACAGCAAGAGCCTAAACTGGTGTAAAGCATGAGTCATCAGCTAGGGTTGGTCTGTCAGAGATTCTGCCCACCTACAATTTTCTCTTGTGTCTAAAGTACACCCACTCATTCCAGTTGATCTTCAATACTATTGCCCTGACCTCCATCTAGAGTATCCATGGCTGACAGTCATAATGAAGATTCTCGTTTTTTGAAAGAAATTTTTTTGGGAGTAGAAAAGCCAATGCAGGATGGACTATATCCAGGAAAGTATTAATTGAGGCAAAACATTTCTCAGAACAGATCATAAACTGGTAGAGTAGCACAAAGAATTTTTTGAAATGCTGAGAAATTCATAGATGAAGGAAACCATTCCATCCTTCTTTTTGACATTTCTGGTAGGAATAAGCATCCTTTGAAAGCAACAGGAATATAATCATTGTGACCTCAAGGGTGGTCCACAAAGATTGGGTATACAAATGTGTATCTCCCTCTCAAGATAGGAATCCCTTTGAATCCTCCTTCACAAAGCATTCCATAGGCTCTACTTTTAGAGTTACATTTAGAGTAACATAACTCTCTGAGGCAGTCAATTCCATTGCTGCTTAATTGTTAGGAAGGTCTTCCTTACATCAATCACAAATCCTTCGCCCTCTAACTTATACTCATTGTTCCAAGCTCCACCTCCAGGAGTCACATGTATCTGTTTTCTCTTGATGATCATTCAAATATGTCACAAACACAGTCATCATGTCCCTTGGGCTTTCTTCTCCAGACTAAACTTTTCCAGGTCCTTCAAGGATTGTTATATGGGGTTTGAGTTCTTACCTGCCTCCCAAGATTATTGTAGGGATCAAATGAAATAATAATTGTAAAGCCAAGGGCAACTAGGTGGCACAGTGGATAGAGCACCAGCCCTGAAGTCAGGAGGACCTGAGTTAAAATCTGGCCTCAGACACTTAAAACTTCTTAGCTGTGTGATCCTGGGCAAGTCACTTAACCCCAATTGCCTTAGCAAAAATAATAATAATAATAATAATAATAATTGCAAAGGCAATGCCTTTGTATTGCAAAAGTACTACTTTGTACTACAAAAAATTCATCATCATCATTATTAACATTATTATTATTATTTTAGTTGCCTAACAGCTTTCCAGTACTCCTTTCAAAATACAAATTCCCAAAGTAGACACAACAATGCAGTTGTCATCATCCCCTATTCTAGATACTAAACTTAATGTAGCTTGAGATTGTACCAATTTCCATCTTGGTGGTCAGCTAAAGAATCCCCTGTCTCTTCCCTACTTTTTTCATTTGTATCAATCAACATGGGGAAGATATGTACAAATGTACAACCTTGACTCTTCTCTATTTTGTGCTCCATCCATCCACCTCCAATCAAATGCCAAGTCTTAGTGAGCCAGCCTCCACAACATCTCTCCTATTTGTCCCCAAGTTCCCATCTACACAGAAATCACTCTAGTTTAGGCCTTAATCATTTCTTACTTGTACTATTTCAATAACCTTCAAATTGGTCACACTCCCTACTAGTCTCTCTTTTCTCTAATTCATCTTTCATATAGTGACCAAAATGCTATTCTTAAAATACAGGTATGATCAAGTCATCCCTTCTTCGGAAATCTTACTGGCGTCTAAATACTTTAAAGACAAAAATATTAATTCTTCAATTTGGCATTTAACTATCTTTCCATAACCTGGCTTGAACCTACCTTTCCATTCTTATTTCATTATAGTTATCTGTCCCTTCTATATCTCAGAGATTAGAGGAATGGTACCCTTGTGATCTGGAAAATGCACATAAAATTTGTAGCCCTCCTTTCACACCAGAGAATTCTGAATTATTATGATATTAAAAGATAAAATATGTTGCTATTGAATAATATTATACATATATTTTATTCATTTCTGAGTTTCTAAACTTTTTGTCACTAATGCATTGGTGGTAGAATTGTAAAATGATACAATCATTCTGGAAAGCAATTTGGAACTATGCCCAGAGGGCTATCAAATTGTGCATACCTTTTCATTCAGCACTGTTTCTATTACATACTGGTTCTGTATGCCAAAAAGATCATTAAAAATGAAAAAGGACGCACATGTACAAAAAATGTTTTTGGCAGCTCTTTTTGTAGTGGCGAGGAACTAGAAATTGAGTGGATGTCCATCAATTGGGAAATGGCTGGATAACTTATGTCATATGAATGTAATTGAATATTACTGTTGTTTAAGAAATATATGAGTGGTCTGGTTTCAGAAAAGTCTGGAAAGATTTATATGAACTGATGCTGAGTGAAGTGAGCAGAACCAAGAGAACATTGTAGAAAGCAACAAATTTATGTGATGATCAACTGTGAAGGATTTGGCTCTTTTAAACAATGAGATGATTCAAAACAATTCCAATAGACTTAGGATGGAAAATGCAATCCACATCCAGAGAAATTATGGAAACTGAATATGGATTGAAATGTATTGTCTTCATTTTTTAAAACATATTATTTGTTTTCTTGGGGGTTTTTCTTTCTTATGGTTTTTTCCCTTTTGATCTGATTTTTTTGTACATTATGACAAATATGGAAAGATGTTCAAAAGAATTGAGCATGTTCAAGCTATATCAGATTGCTTGCTTTCTTAAGAAGAGGGAAAGGAGAGGGAAGTAAGAAAAATTTAGAACACAAAGTTTTGCAAAAATGAAAGCTGAGGGGCAACTAGGTGGCACAGTGTTTCGAGCACCATCCCTGAAGTCAGAAGGACCTGAGTTCAAATTTGGCCTCAGACACTTAACACTTACCAGTTGTATGGCCTTGGGCAAGTCACTTAGCCCCAATTGCCTTAGGAAAAAAAAAAAAAAAAAAGAATGTTGAAAAACTGGCTTTACATGTATTTTTTTATTTTTTTATTATTATAGCTTTTTATTTACAAGATATATGCATGGGTAATTTTTCAGCACTAACAATTGCAAAACCTTTTGTTGTAATTTTTCCCCTCTTTCCCCCCACCCCCTCTCCCAGATGGCAGGTTGACTAATACATGTTAAATATGTTAAAGTATAAGTTAAATACAATATATATATATATATATATATATATATATGTGTGTGTGTGTGTGTGTGTGTGTGTGTGTATATATATATATATATACATGTCCATATAGTTATTTTGCTGTACAAAAAGAGTCGGACTTTGAAATGGTGTACAATTAGCCTGTGAAGGAAATCAAAAATGCAGGCGGACAAAAATAGAGGGATTGGGAATTCAATGTAGTGGTTCATAGTCATTTCCCAGAGTTCTTTCACTGGGTGAAGCTGGTTCAATTCATTACTGCTCTATTGGAGCTGATTTGTTTCAGCTCATTGCTGAAGAGAGCCACATCCATCAGAATTGATCATCATATAATATTGTTGTTGAAGTATATAATGATCTCCTGGTCCTTCTCACTTCACTCAACATCAGTTCAGCTTTACATGTATTTTTAAAAATACACTATTAAAAATAATAATTTTTATGTGATCTGCAGTTTTCACAAAACGCCCCCAAATTCACCTTTAATTTTTTATGTTGACCTGAAACCATAATGGGGAAAGCTGAGATATGGACAGGCTAACTGTACTTCCCTTCCTGCACTTTTTACTCCAGCTGTAGTGTTCTGCTAGCTGTACATTTCCTCTATGTGGAATTTGCCGTCCTACCTCCTTCCCTTTGCACAGGCTTTTTCCCATGTCTGAAAGGCATGCCTCCCTTATTCCTATCCTATCTCATAGGATTTCTGAGCTTCTGAAGCATGGCTCAGGCACCACCTCCTATACAGAACATATATTTTCCTTTCTTATTGAAATTACTTTGTGTTACTTTATCTATACTTGACTTTTACTTACTTGTGCAATATTTATGTATCCATGCACCCCTCCCCTTCTCTTCTCCCAGTAAAGGACTTTTATTTTTGTCGCAGTATCTCCAGTACCTTGCCTGTTATATAGCAGGTGCTTAAACAAATGTGCGTTGAATTGAATTGTTATTGAATAATGTGTGTAAGATTCATTTCCATCCCTTAAAGCTGCATCATCAAAACTCAAGTGACATTATAGATTTTAATCCCTGGCTTGGCTGCCTGGGGGGAGAAGAGGTGGAGAATGGGATATCTGAAGTACAGACTTTCCAGAATGTCATTTCCAGTTAGAGATCATATATACATACAAACATATTCAAAGAAACTCATTTTAATGGTTTAAAAGAAAAGAAAGAAATCTTCCTTGCTTAGGGAAAATGAAGACAAAGCATGATATAATGTAGCACCAGAAGATCTGAGTTTAAATATGGTATCTAACATTTCCTACCTATGTAACTTTGGGCAATAATAGCTATAATAATGATCATGACAATATTAGCATTTATATGGCACTTTAAGGTTTGCAAAGTGCTTTATAGATATTATCCCATTTGATCCCCACAACAACCCTAGGACATAGGTGTCATTATTATCCCTATTTTTTAGATGATAAAACTGAGGGCAATAGAGGGTAAATGCTTTGCCCAGAGTCCCATAGCTATTAAGTACTGAAGCTGAATTTGAATTCAAGACTTCCTGATTCCAGGCCCCAGTGCTTTATCCACTATGTCACCTAGTGACATAAGCTATGTCATTTGACCTGTCTTAGTCTTGGTTTCCTTGTCTGTAAAAGAACTTCAGACTAAGTGGGTTCTGAAATCCTTTCCAGCTGTAGATCTACAATACGTTGAGTGGGGAGCTGCCCACAATAAGCAGAAAGATCCTCTAATCTTGGTACTTCCCAGAATCTCCTCTCCTTATTTATTCTTCTTCACAGTGGAATCTGAATTAACAAAGATGGCCGGGGAAGGGAGAGACAGCAGGGAAGAATAGGGAACTGGAAGAAAGGAGAGATGGCCAAATTAGAGAATGACAACCAGGACCATACACAGAGGGACTTTGTTTCCTGAAGTCTCCATAGGAATTGTGAAGACCTAGCATTGATCAAGTTAATACTTTGACCAGTATGATGAACTGCTTCTATGAGGTTAAGACAGAAGGGAAAGTTGTCATTGTTGTTCAGTCCTTTGTGACTCCAATTTGGTGTTTTCTTGGCAAAGATATTGGAGTTGTTTGTCCTTTCCTTCTCCAGCCCATTTTACAGATAAAAAACAGAGGCAGGGTTAAGTGATTTGCCCAAAGTCACACTGCTAGTAAGTATCTAAGCTAAGATTATGGGGCAGCTAGGTAGCACATTGGGTAGAATGCCGGACTTGGAGTCAAGAAGACTCACCTTCCTGATTTCATATGACCCTACTTGAAACTATTGTGATGCTTAACTTGACGTAGAAAACAGTGGAACAAATGTTCTAGTACCACAAGAAAGCAAGATAACACCAGAATAAATCAAAAGTACCAGTTTCCACCTGATGGAAATGCTTCAGCACATATGGTGCTGGTCACCACAATTGTTCATTAAATGGACTGAAGAAATGAATGTTTCTATTGTGTGCTAGTACTACATAGTGACAAAATTGGAAACAGATCTTACTGCTTACAGGCAAGAGCTTTCGGCTGCTCTTTTTCAATACTATCTTCAGCTCCAAAATACACAACAGCGTATTGCAAATCAATCCAGGGTAATTGTAAGAAATGATTTCACTCCTACACTCAGATCTGAGGACATAAGAGTGCAAACTGAAGAGTTACTTGAGTCTGGAGAGGGAAATGCTGAAGAACCTGAAAGCACTAAAAATCTGCAATTAACACAAACTCTAGAAAGGCTAGTCAATGAGAAATGAATGGCAAAAATAATGCCTTTCTCTTGAATGATTTTTTTAAAAAGATAATCATATCTAAAATGAAATTTTGAAAACTTTTTTTTTAGTATGATGGCATGAATTCAACTAATAGACTAATTATATCAAAACAGAATAATTCAAAAAATTGATATTAGCTATTACATCATGCTCCAAGCATTTATATATTATTTTAGGGTTTGTAAAGTTCTTTACAAATATTGTCTCATTTGAGTTCTACAATAACCCTGGGAAGTAGACTTTATTATTATTTCCATTTTATAGATAAGAAAAGTTAAGTGACTTGCCCAGGATCACACAGCTAATAAATGTATGAGACAGAATTTGAATTTACTTCTAGACTCTGGGTCCAATGTTATTTGCTCTACTGGTCAACCTGCCATCTGGGGGAGGGAGTGGGAGGAAGGAGGGGAAAAATTGAAACAAAAGGTTTGGCAATTGTCAATGATGTAAAATTAGCCATGCATATAACTTGTAAATAAAAAGCTATGGAAAAAAAAAAAAAGAAAAAGAATGTTATTTGCTACACCATATAGCTGTTCAATAAACTCCTCTCCCAAAATCTTGGATAGAGAATATAAGAACATGTCAGAATTTGGATATAATAGTACATGATACAGTTGTTGACATTTCGTAAGGTCCATAGGAGAAAAGGTGAAATTAACTAGGAATACTGCTGAGGATGGGCACATAACAACATCACAGTAGAAACATATAATGAAAACCTCCTGAAGACTTGTGTAAAGACAGTAGAAGATCATCTCAATTTTTCAATGGCACAGTAGATAGAACACTAGTCTTAGAATCAGAAAGACTCACTCATCTTCCTAGAGTTCAAATCTGGCCTCAGACACTTACTGTGTGACACTTAGCAAGTCACCTCACCCTATTTGCCTCCATTCCTCATTTGTAAAATGAATTGGGGAAGAAAACGACAAATTACTCCAGTGTCATTGATAAGAAAACCCCAAATAGTGTCATTAAGAGTTGCACACAAATGAAAAACAATTGACCCAAACTGATACAAGAGAAACCTTTAATGCCATATTATCTAGTTCCCAGCTTCGTAAACTGAAGCCCATATGGGATCTCATAATTGAATGTGGGGTCATAAAATTATGATTTATTATCAGTAAATGTGTGATTTGTATATCTATTTTATATACATGTCATGAGGTTACATAAAAATTTCTCAGGCAAAAAAGGGTTGTGAGTGGAAAAAGTTTAAGAAGCTCTGATTTACTTAAGGTAACAGGAAAGAAACATGAGAAAAAATATCCAAAAACCAAAAGTATAATTTTAAAATGGATCAATAGAACTCATAAAAGAAAAAGTATATAATAAACCACCATGACAAGCTTCATGGCAATAAAACAAGTTTAAATTTAAAAAAAACTAAAACAAAAGTATATCAGAAGGTTTTGATGTCCTTAATTAGCAATTGAACATGAAAGCCAAAAAGCTAAGATAATTCAATGAGTCAAAGCAGCATAAAGAATAAAATAAACAATTTAATATCAACTCAGAATTTTACTAAAAAGGCTTGAGGAGCAAAGAAATCAGAGGAGAGAAAACTCCTGAAGAAGTAAGGTGTGGAAATTTTCTAGTTATTTATATGGTTATACAAGTCCAATACAATAAAAACACAGCTTACATCAAATTAAAAAGAGAACTTGAGTACCATTAACATAATAATAATAATATATATTATATGATAGTATAATATATAATAATTTGTTAAAGGCGATGGAAATTTGCTTCTCTGAAAAAAAGCAAAGTGGATGGTTAAGGTCCAGAATTATTGGCTCAAAAGCTTCATGGTGGTGCACAAATAGTTAGCAAAGCATCTGACTCCTTTCTTCTAACATGTAAGTCTGGTCCCCCCCTTTCTAAACAGAAGAAATTACACATCTATTATCCAAAATTGAAAAAACTATTGAACCCTCTAAATATAGGCCAATTGTATGTGTAAGTATCTTGTTTCACCAAAAACAAAAATAAGCAAATAAAATACTATAAACACATAGGAGAATATATTGGCTAGGAGTAAAAATGTGCCAAAAAGTCTCACAGTATAAAGAACATATTATCAATTCAGTGATTATTCAACAAGCCAGCTGAAAGTGATAACACACCCATATTGTCTTTAATGATTATTACAAAATCTTTGACTTGGTCCCATATTCATGATTTGTTCATGGCTTTAAAATATATAATAGATCCAAATATATTGAGAATAGTATAGTGGTATGTGAGGTACACATAGAAGGCATTCTTCAAATAGAACATACCATTAATGTAATAATGTCAAGGACAAGAAATATAAAACATGCGCATTTGTCATGGAGATAGTTTTTATCTAATCCTGTCTACAATATAATCTTTTCTAAGTAAATATGGTTTCCAAGTTAAAGAGCAAATGGGACCAAAACATTTCATTAAATACTTGATGTACATGTCTATGGTTCTCCTGAAAAAATATATCACACAGCTCTTTTATCTCATGAAATTTTTCTACATGAAATCAATATGTAATTTGGAATAAATAACTAATACAAATTGATTGAAGATTTTGAATTTAAATGTGGATGTCACATTAGACCAAAGTATTGGTAGATACTTTGGTCTCTTCCAGAGGACACAGAACATATTTTCCTTATACTTAGCACATAACACATTCAATTTTTGTTCTGATCATACTTTTGTCTGTGTTCTTTTGATTCATGCTCCTTCTCGTGATCTCCTTTACAATGGTTCAGGTATGCAATTTCAAATTGATGATGTGCTGCAGTTCTATTTCTGCCTTCCATGTATCTCTTGTTGTTGCCAATGGCGTGATTTAAAAACTTTGAATCTTTGTAGATTTAGGTGGTTCCATGATTTGTAGCTATATGGTATGTCTAGGAGAATGTGGTGTTAAAGTAAGTGTTTTTACTTTGAATGCAGATTGAAGCAAACTTTTTTAAACCTTTTTTCTATTTTCTTTTGTAACATGGCTAATATAGAAATGTGTTTTGTATGATGTTACATGTAAAAATGATAGAAGATTACTTTCTCAAGGAATAGGGAGGGGCAAGAGAGAAGGAGAGAATTTGGAACTCAAAAAATTTAAATGATTATTAAAAAATGTTTTATATTTAATTAGAAAATATTTAATGAAATTATATTATTTAATATTTAAAATTCAAAAGAGTGAAGATTAAACATCCCCAAAAAAGCATTTTTATTTTATCAAAAAGTTGGGAGGAATAGTTTGGGATCACTGAAGAAGCTATGTAGTTTGGGAAATGACCATAATCTACTTTTTGAAGAACTTTCACACCTCTTATTTTATTACCCCCAAGTCTCATAAATAGTGCTTTAGAAAAAAGCACTGGGCCAAGAGTGAGAAGACATGGTTTCTAATCTTTATTCTGTTTTTAGTAAGGTTCCCACTCTGAGCTTCAGTTTCCCCTTCTGTAAAATGAAACCATTAGAATAGATGATCTCAAAGTACCTTCCTTTCTCTAACCATCTAAATATATGATTCTATCCTCATTTAATAGCTTGTGAACAACTACCAAGGACACAAAGCTAGTTAATGTTAAGACCAGGTCTGGAACAGAGGTCTCTCATCTCCTAGTCTGCTTCTCTTTCCAACTGTTTTATGTGGGGAGAAAGGAATTTGGATGAAAAAGTGTGAAGGACATCTAGCCATTCTGGAGAGCAATTTGGAACTATGCCCCAAAAGTTATCAAACTGTGCATACCCTTTGATCCAGCAGTGTTACTACTGGGCTTATATCCCAAAGAGATCTTAAAGAAGGGAAAGAGACCTGTATGTGCCAAAATGTTTGTGGCAGCCCTGTTTGTAGTGGCCAGAAGCTTGAAAATGAATGGATGCCCATCAATTGGAGAATGGTTGGGTAAATTGTGGTATATGAATGTTATGGAATATTATTGTTCTGTAAGAAATGACCAGCAGGATGAATACAGAGAGGCTTGGAGAGACTTACATGAACTGATGCTGAGCGAAATGAGCAGAACCAGGAGATCATTATATACCTCAACAACAATACTGTATGAGGACGGATTCTGATGGAAGTGGATTTCTTCAACAAAGAGAAGATCTAACTTAGTTTCAATTGAACAAGGATGCACAGAAGCAGCTACACCCAAAGAAAGAATACTAGGAAATGAATTTAAACTGCTTGCATTTTTGTTCTTCTTCCCGGGTTATTTATACCTTCTAAATCCTATTCTCCCTGAGCAACAAAAGAACTGTTCAGTTCTGCACTCATATATTATATCTAAGATCTACTGTAACCTATTTAACATGTATAGGACTGCTTGCCATCTGGGGGAGAGGGTGGAGGGAGGGAAGGAAAAATCGGAACAGAAGTGAGTGCAAGGGATAATGTTGTAAAAAATTACCCTGGCATGGGTTCTGTCAATAAAAAGTTATTAACAAAAAAAAAAGAAAAAGAAAAAGTGTGAAGGACATTATATTTCTCTACTTACTCATCCAACTTAAGATAAAACATGACAATGAAAATGAAGACATTGTAAGCCACAGTGACATACTGAACACATTCTTTGTCAAATTTGCCTCTGCCTTGGTCTTTGAGCAGACATTAGGATTCCAGTTTACTGTGATAGTTGGAATCTCCCAATCACATTCAAGCAATTTTCAAAAGCCTTTTGCCTTCCCTCTTTCCATGTCATTTAGTTCCTTCATTTATATCCATGATAACTTTCCTATTTTTTAATATCCTTAGTAGTTTACAATATAGCTCTTTTCACAAAGCTGTACACCATAGCCCTAATCTTAGAAATCTTTATAAGTTGTTTGAAATATTGACACAACCTTCTGATAGTATTCCTGAAACACTGACTTTTGCAAGAAAGCTACCCACAAGGGCAACTCTGATTGAGATCACTCCTTCAGAGTGCAACAAATTAAAATATTGTCTAACACAGTGACCTAGGAGGCTTCAAGGAGAGGAGAGCTTGAGGTCTAGATTCTCTTTTGGCAATGAGCTAACCAGTCCCTCAGTGAGGTTATATAAGTCTTGTACTTCCAGGCCAGGACCCAAATACTCTTAGGGAATGCTCTCTAAGCATTCTTCCTCTACTTCTTCTCCTACTAACTAATTCTTCCTTTGTGTATTACCAGACCCAATAGACTAGGATAGCTATAGTAATGGAGTCAATAACATTAATGTGGCTCAGGCTCCAGTGGACATCACTAAATATCACAAGTCAATGGACCTGGATTTTATTTTTGTGCATATTTGTGTGCCCTTAAAATATCCTATAATGCTACATTTTAGCTCTTTCTGGACTCTAGTCCATTCTTCCTCCCCATCACTCCCTCCTTCCTAGATCTTCCTTCCCTTGCCCTTCCTTATCTTTCATCCCAGTTCTATTCTTTTCCTATCTGTCCTTCCTTTTGTCTTTTTTTTTTTGGGGGGGGGGGAATGGCGATAAGAGTTCCATTTATTCACTAAATCTAGAGCAAATAAATATTGTATTTGCTTATTTTAAACTTTAGGCATGTGGTATATTGTTGTCATTGTTAATTTCAGTAACTCCTTGTCCAGTGCCTCATTATTCTATGGAGGTGACCCTAGGTTCTGTAAGGTGTTGCCATCAAAGTAAAAACTCTGGCACATTCTACCAACCTGAAAAGATGAGAGATGATGGATGCCTATTACTTGAGGATTAGCCTAAATAAGAGAGTTCCATTGCTAGAACTCTGGCCAGTATTTGACCCATTTTATGGCCCCATCATCTCATGGAATTAATCTACAACAAGGTATAGAGGTGGGTCCACATTCATTGGAGAAAGAATGCCAACAAAACTAAAGACTTTTTGAAGAATTATTTTTTATTTAAATCTGGGCATTTAAGTTCTTTATTCTTATTTATGAAAAGGGAGAAGTTTAATTTTGGTCTCCAGGGAAAAGTTCACCCACTCTCAATTTTCTGTCCCCTAGTTAACTTAGGGAACTGTAGAGAATGGTCTAGGTGAAGAAAAGGTAAATACTAAAGATAAAAGCTGAAGGTGAAGTAGGAAGGTGAACAGAGAAAGAAGGTAAGTATGAAAGCAGGAAGCTAAAGAGAGAAGGTGAATAGGAAGCAATAGGACGTTGAAAAGGAAAAATGTGTAAAGAAGGGCAAAGAAGTGGAAGGGAATCTGGCGAAAGAAGATGAGTAAGGAAAGGTAGTAAGCTGGAGGTGAGGAGATGAGGAGGGAAGGAGGGTACTATAAACAACGAAGTATAATGATACTAAATGTATATTCACCAAGTAAAAGAGTATATAAATTCTTACAGGAAGAAATAGATAGCAAAACTATATTAGTGGGGGACTTCAACCCTACCTCTCAGAATTAGACAAACATAACCACTAAATAAGTAAGAAAGAAATTAAGGAAGTTAATAGAATCCTAGAAAAATTAGATATGATAGATCTCTCAAGAAAATTGAATAGGGACAGAAAGAAATAACCCTTTTTCTTAGCAGTACAGGGCACCTGTACTGCTGACCATGAATTAGGACATTAAAAACCTTACAATCAAATGCAGAAAGGCAGAAATAGTAAATGCCTTCTTTTCAGACCACAACATAATAAAAAACAATATTCAGTAAAAGGCCAGGGAAAGATAGACTAAAAACCAATTGGAAATTAAATGATCTAATTCAAAATAATGAGATCAAACAACAAATCACAGAAACAATTAATAATTTCATCCAAGAGAATGACAATAATGAGACAACATACCAAAACCTGTGGGATGTAGCCAAAGCAGTTCTTAGGGGAAATTTTATATCTCTAAACATAAATAAAATAGAGAAAAAGGAGATCAATGAATTAGGCATGAAATTTAAAAAGCTAGAAAAAAAAGAACAATTAAAAACCTCAATTAAATACCAAATTAGAAATTCTGAAAATCAAAGGAGAGATTAATAAAATTGAAACTAAGAAAACTATTGAACTAATTAATCAAAGAGTTGGTTTTATTGAAAAAAAAAGAAAACCTTTGGTTAATTTGATTAGAAAAAGAAAAGAAAAGAAAACAACAACAACAAATTACCAGCATCAAAAATGAAAAGGATAAAATTACCACCAATGAAAAAAAATTAAGGCAATAATTAGGAGCTATTTTGCCAACTGTATGTCAGCAAGTCTGACAATCTAATTGAAATGGATGAATATTTACAAAAATATAAATTACCCAGATTAACAGAAGAGGAAATGAATTATTTAAATAGTCCCATTTTAGAAAAAGAAAGTGAATAAGCCATTGATGAACTCCCTAAGAAAAAATATTCAGGCCCAGATGAATTCATAAGTGATTTAAAAAGCAATTAATTCCAACTATGTAAATTATTTGGAAAAGTGAGTGAAGGAAGGAGTCCCACCAAATCCCTTCCATGACACAAATATGATACTGATGCCTAAACCAGGAAGAACCAAAACAAAGAAAGAAAAGTACAGACCAATTTCCCTAATGAATATCAATGCAAAATTTTTAAATAAAACTATTAGCAAAGAGATTATAACAATTTATGATCAGGATCATATACTATAACTAAGTATTAGAATCTATAATACTAGGAATGTAAAGTTGGTTCAATATCAGGAAAACTACTGTCATAATCAACCATAAAAATAACAAAACCAACTGAAATCATATGATAATCTCGATAGATGTAGAAAAAAACTCTGAACAAAATATAGTACCTATTCTTATTAAAAAAAAAAATATTAGAAAACATAGAGATAAAGAGTTTTCCTTAAAATAATAAGCAGCATCTATCTAAAACCAACAGCAAGCATTATTTGTAATGGAGAGAAGCTGGACGTATTCCCAATAAGATCAGGGCTGAAACAAAAATGACCATTATCACCACTATTATTCAATATTGTACTAGAAATGTTGGCTTTAGCAATAAGAAAAGAAAAAGAAATCAAAGGAATTAGAATAGGCAATGAGGAGATAAAACTGCCACTCTTTTTAGATGATATGAGGTTATACTTAGAGAATACTAGAAAATCAGCCAAAAACCTATTTGAAACAATTAATAGCTTAAGCAAAGCTGCAGGATATAAAATAAACCCACACAAATCATCAGCATTTCTATAAATTACTGACAAAGCCAAGCAGCAAGAAATAGAAAGAGAAATATTTAAAATAACTGTAGATAAAATAAAATATTTGGGTTTCTATCTGCCAAGACAAACCCAGCAATATGAACACAATTTACAAAATACTTTTCACACAAATAAAGTCAGAACTAAACAACTGGAAAACTATCAATTGCTCATGGGTAGGCCGAGCTAATTTAATAAAAAGGATAATTCTACCTAAATGCTACTTATTCAGTGGCATACCAATCAACCTCCCCCAAAAAATTATTTTATAGAGCTAGAAAGAAATAATAACAAAATTCAGCTGGAAAAACAAAAAGTCAAGAATATTAAGGGAGTTAGTGAGGAGGGAAGTAAAGGAAGTGGGGTGGGAATAGGAAAGTACTAGGAGAAGGGGAGAGAAGGTAAATGAAGAGAAATGGGAAGATGTAAGTAGACCAGTCATATTAAAGAATAGCAGGATGTTGAGATGTCTATACAGTAATTAAAATTTGACTAAAGATGACAGGATGTTTCTTTTTCTCTCTCTGATATGAGAAAAGGAAATTTAACACCCTGATCATCATCTTCTCTGAGCATAAAAAACCATGAAAGAAAGAAAAATACAAATTGCCCCTCAATCTTGTATGATCTTTTCTGCTATAGTAACGATAGTAGCAAAGTGGCAGAAAATGGGGTAAATACATTAAGAATCACACAATTTTTAGACTATATGAACTTAAACTTAAGGATTTAAGGAAATCGGTCCTCCAAATGTGAGACATTTGTTCAATGACCAACAAGGGGACACATTACTAAAAGAATTGAATCATGTTGATCTTCATACTTCCACTGGAGGGGAAAAAAAGGCATGAAGAAAGAAGAGAGTTACAGCTACACAGAAGGATGGTTATGAGTTCTTCTTGATAGGTAAATAAAAGAATTGATGGAACTGGTTTTTATCATGCACCCCAAGGCAATAAGAAACAATTCCAGGGCATGTTATCTTCAACAAGTACTTAGCTGCCTGGCACTGGACATAATCATGAAATAAACCTCCTTTCAAAGACCCAATATCATGAGAAATAGATATACACACACATACACGCATATAAAGCAAATAAAGACTTGTATTATGATGCACATAAGTATATGCAAAAAAGTCTTCCATAAAAGTAATTACAATTCATGCACCAACATCTAATACAGAAAATGAAAAGATAAAGAAATTTTGCAAAGAATTCAATAAAACTTTTAAATTAAATCAATATATTCTTTTGAAATTGAATGACTTCAAGGTGAGAGATGAAGATGTTGGAAAATACAGATCAGAAATAAAGGAATAAATAAAGGACCAAAGAACTGCAGATCATACAGAAACATCATGCCCATCTATCATGAATTCTTTTGCTAAGTAAAAAAAAAAAAAAAAGCAATTAGTCTCTAGACATGGAAAACAGCAAACAACATTCCCAAAATGAAAGTAATTCTACTTAAACCAACAAGAAATTACTCATTACTGAAGTGGGAGTCAAGGTGGTTTAATAGAGAGCATTGGACTTGGAATCATATGCCCCACTGATATCCTTTTGAGTCCAAGAGAAAGTGAAGATGATCTTCCTGTCCTCTTGATTTGTTCCTTTCTTCTCTTGCCCAACTGTGGTGAACTTATGGGGAAAGATGAACAATTGCTGCAAAGGAGGAGAAAGTATAGATAGTAATATTGGAGGAAACATCTGACCAATGCAATTACAATTCCCATTTTTTATCATTATTGCTCCTGCTTGCTCCTGGGTGTGTCCTGTGTTAAGTACTATTAGAACAGGAAGAGAAAATTTAGTCTGCATTTAAGGAGTATTTCCTGGCTGGTGCTCTCTCCAGCAATACCTATTCCTCCTTTCTTTGGAATAGTCTGCTAACACTTTTTCATGGAAACCCAGAGGTTTCTAGCTCCAAATTGCCCTTTTATAATTACAGATACTTCAGAGTCTCTACAACTTAATTTTTTTAGGGCCACATTTGCTTAATCAAAGAAAACCATTGCTCTCAAATGTTAGGGTTTTTCAGACTTTGTCTATGACCCTCTTTTCTTCCTCTAAATTTTTCTTTGGAGATCAGCATTTTATAAAAACTTGAGATTTGGAGGTAGGAGAATGGGAAAGGGGTAGAGTGGGAGGGAAGGAACAGCCCATTAGCAATCCAGGTCAGGAAGTCTAACTGTTTCCCTTTATCCTAGGCCATGACTGGAGAAATTGGAAAGGATTTAATCTCTTTGAGAGCAGGCACTGTTTCATTTCAGGTTTTATCCCACTAGCTCTTAATACATAGTACTGCACTCCTCAAATACTTATTGAACTGAATTGTACTCTTATCTTCAACCAGATGTTCTGGGGGGGGGGGGGTTGTATCCAAGGAGAATAAGTATAATCCCTCTTTCTCAAGACACCACTTTCCCAGCTCAACTCTACTCCCCATCTTCTCTTCTCTAAGCTAAATGTCTCCAGTTGCTTCAATTGATATTTTTATGGCAGGGTGTCTCCTCGCCATCCTGGTTATCTAGATACACCATAGTTTGTCAACTTCCTCCCTAAAATGTGGTGCCCAGAGCTGGATCAATCACTTTTTCTAAGACTTTAGCTATTACATAGTAATATAGAATTTAGAGTTGAATGAGAACTTGATGACAAATTAGTACAACTCCTTCATTTACAAAAGAAGAAATTGAGGTCAAAAGAAGTAAAGTGGCTTGCCAAGTCACAAAGATATTATATGACACAGCAGGGCCAGGATTCAAATCCAGACCTTCTGACCCCAAATTCAGTGTTTTCCCCATGATAGCACATTCTGCTATTGACTCCCCAAGTCCACATCATCTTCAGTGCTATCTTTTTTACAAAGCTCCAGATTAATATTTCTGATTTCCTGCAGGATATCTTCCACTAGATATTCTAGAACTTTGAACTCAACATGCCCCATGCCAAACTGCGATGTCCTCCTCCCCTCTTCCATAATTCACGCCTACCCTGTACTTTCCAGTGATTATTTTCTGTGATATTGCTACTATTTCCATCCTCCAAGGCACTTTTGACTGTTCTCCCCTTTTCACCTACTACATCATCAGCAAAGCAGAACTGATTTAATGCAGAAGGCTAAATATGGGATGCCCAAAATTAGAGAACCCCCAAATGTTCATATGAACTATTTGTGTCCGATCTGTGGCAGAGCATTCCAAGCTCATATTGGTCTGATCAGCCAGTTGGACACTCTGTAACTCAACTCTAACATAGTGATGATACTTTGATACCCTTTGAAAACAAAGGACAACCAACCAGCCACATCATCAATTAACAAGTGCTGTTGTTTCTTGTTTTGAAATATCTTCCTTTCATCACCTTTCCATACTCTTTAATTCTCAACATCACCGCCATCTTGTCCAGGTTTCATCATCTCATTACTGAACTATTGCCATAGTCCTAGCTGATTTCTCTCCACCCAACTGCATCATTTATAAACTATTGGACTCACTTCTGCTACACCCAATTATGTGACCTTGATTAACTGCCTTAACTTTTCAAACTGAAATGGAAAATGAGGGAATTGGATCAGACCCTTAAGGACCCTTCTAGTTCACAGCTCCATTTTCACCATGCTGTTTCCCCTCAAGATCTTTCAGTGGATTCTTTTCTGGCTTAAGACTTCTTATTGTTGTTGTTCATTCTTCATTTAGTGACAGACATCACAAGGTAATGTCTTAACTTGTCCATTAATCGAAGAGAGGCAGAGCTGCTTGGTCATCAGCCTCACTTTCTCCTCCAGTCACAGGAATCCTGTGTGCTGAGACAAAGTTAAGACCAAGCTGATGGTTGCATCCTCATCCTTACACAAATCACCCTGAAAGCCTAGGCCATTCTCCTCTAAGTCTTTTCTTAGCTCCAGCACCATTCCTCTACAGTCTTGTGTATAGCAGCTATTACCGTACTTGGGAGACGGAAAGATCTGAGTTAGAGTTCCACCTCAGAGTAATCGGGGACAAGTCATTTCTCCCAGCCTTAATTTCTTTATCGACAAATTGGAGATTAAAAAACAGCATCTTCTTGGCAAGATTATTTTGAGGATCAAATTAAATGTGTACATTTTTAAAATGTCTATGTTTACTGTTACTTTCCCCTGCTAAGAATGATCTCATCCACATTCTTCATCTTTCAAGATTTTGTCCATGACCCACCCCCTTTATGAAGCCCTCTCTAATCCAGCCCACATTGATTTAGCTCAATGGTATCATTGACCTTCAATGCTACAATATGTGATGGCATCATGGATACAAACACTAACAGATTCAGGAAAATATAATTTTAACTTTGATACAGACCGACCAATTGTCCCCAAACAAGTCATTTAACCCACATTGGGAGATGCTTCTATTAGAAAAATCATGATCCTAGACCCACAACTCCCAAAATGCCATACCTAGTTTTTTGGCATTTTAATTTAATTGCTTCTTCCAGCTACTGTAAATTTGGGGAGGCTGGTAATCTATTTTCATGTCTTTAAAATGCAATTTCCCAACAGCATAGGGAACATAATAGCCAAATATTTCTGTAAATTAAAAGAGCACCCAACCTGGCCTACCCCCAGCAAAACTCATATTGCTATCCCCAAATCCCAAGAGCCCTCCACATATTGGCAACTGGATTGACTCTCATCTTACAGCTAAGAAAATGGAAATGGAGTAAATGCAGTAAATGGCAGGGCAAGAGCTTAAAGAGGAGCTTTTCCCATTCAAATCCAATGCACTTTCTATGGTCCTATTAATGTTTCCTGGATTATCTCATTGAGCATTATCTGTGTTCTTCTTTTCCCCTTCCATTCGTACAAGTGATTTTTTTTTTCCAACCTCAGGGTAGATTTGCTAGAAAGGGACTTATTTTAAGATTTAAATATATCTGTGCCCTCCTTTATATTCAGATTCCATCTATTCCTATGCAAATATATGTCCTTCTACACATCACTTAACATTTTGTAGAAACCAATGCAGCACTGGGGGGTCTTATATCCTTCCTTCATTATCAATACTTGGGAGGCCCACCGTTTTCTCCTGGTACATTTTGTGGATGATATGTATCACTTCTTGAGAGGATAAATCATCACTGCCCAACAAACTACAATGTACTGAACCTTCTAGGTATTAAAAAGCATCTGATCAAACAAAAAACAAACACTCCCTCTTCCCCCACCATCACCCCTCACCCCCTTCCCTAGGACACAGCTCACTTTTGTATGTATATGTGTGGGGCCCACTGCAAAGCTTAGGTCTCCCTTCACTCTGAGGTGTTAGAAACTGCATCACTGGGAAGAATTGATTAAAGAGATCCAAGGCATTTCTTCAAGAGGTTCTGAAGGTCCAACCTTCATCCTGTGTGGAAAAGATGAAGAACTAAGCACATATTGATCAGAGACTGTTAGCTAAAGCCTTAAAAGGCCTCAGTTGATTTTAGGTAAGGCCTGGACTATATTCCATTGTTCAAAGGAGGATGCGTGTTGAGAAGGCTATACATCACCTTGTCTACTACATTCCATTGACTAAATAGGGTAATAGAGACTTATGTGACCAATCACACAATACAGAGGGTGGGATTTTGGGGGTTCTTTGTCTGAAATGTATAAAAACTATGAACATTTTCAAGGGAGTGGCTCTGTCCTACTGTGAAAATTTGGCTTACAGACTAGGATGGGTCCACTTCTCGAAATTCTAATAAATAAATCTGCTTTTTATGAGTGATCTTTGAGTAGCCAATTTGGATATGTCTCTTTGTCCCAAATAATCCTAAAGCTAATATAAATTTTAACCTCAAAGAGGTGAGGGAAGAATTAAGAGTACATTTCTTTTTGTGAATGGACATTAAGTAGTCTGGGAAGGACAAATTAGGTCTTAGTCAGCATTAGCTCTGACCTCTGAGGTTGAAAGGGACCAGAAGACTTTTGTGCACTTAATTTCAGTGGTGCAATTATTGCCCAGGTCAAGACCTAACAAGAGGAATCAGCGAGATTACTTATCTTTAAACAAAAAGGGACAGTACAAAATTTGGTATTAATCTAACTGGAAACAATTTCCTCTACAAGACCTCTTGGTGAGGGAAAAAAAAAAAAAAACAACTAGTGGCCTATCTAGCTTATGCCAACTTCAACCAAGATCACAAATCTTACCAGGACAAAGACCCACAATCAGACTCTACCGGATCTATTACTACCTAATTGTGTGATTTCTGAGACCTCAAGTGGCTTCATTGTCATTGGATTAATAATGCCTATTGTTCATTAACACACATGATTAATATGAAGATCAAATGAGATGTTCATAACAGTATTTTAAAAATTCTAATCACTGGGATATTGCTGAAGAAACTTGTGATCTATGAATATCATTTTGCCATAAATGACAAATAATTCCACCCCCCCCCCCCAAAAAAAAAATCATCATCAGGGGAAAGGGAAAGAAGAAAAGTATTCACCTTTTTCCTGGACCAAATACACAGGAGAGGTAAAAAAGTTGAACAGAGTATTAAAACAAAATGGAGCTCTGTGTTTGTAAAATGCTATTATATGGTCTTTCTCTTATTAGCTAACCTGTCAGTTAACAGCATATCTAGGATTCATGGCATATTCCTTTCTTTTCCTTGTAATCCTATTGCTTACCTAAATCTACTTCATATTTCCCACTCCTGGTGCCTTATGTAAAGTTACTTCTTCATTTTGTTAATAACGTCTTCTACATACATTTTTTGGTAGAAAACTTCTTAAAAATCCCATGAGAACTTTTAACAAGTCGCTGAGTGGATTTTCACGTCATGTACATTAAAGACTGCAATTCATAAATGTTATTTTCTATTTTTTTGAATGTTTGTTCACAGTGGTCATTAGCACACACAATTAAATGAGTAGAAAAAAATAGCATAGGATAGAATAGGTGGCCCATAATTCCAAAGTCCGCAGCTACAGGGTAACCAGGATAGCTGCTCAATGGGTAGCTATGCTATTGACATTTCCAGTGGGTGTCCAGTGTTACAAAACAATGGTCCCATAGGCTGCTATGCAGCAAAGGGTAGTGACAGCAATTAACAACTTGGCTTTTCTGGGCATCTTTTATTTGACAAGATCAACACTTTTCAACAGGCTAAAAGCCTTCTCCTGTCCAAGAAAAGGTTTCATTTGATCTGACAAATATCCTGGATAAACTGGTAGAACAGGATTATTTTCATCATGAGGATAAGGTATGGTGAGACAAGACTGACTTCCCCAAGATCACACAGGAAATCACTGACAAAGTCCACTCTGCAATATAGCTAAAAATGAAGCATTTCTAAGATTTTGGGGGAGGGGAAGAATAATTTTGGGTGGAAAAAAATTGATCTTTATTTTCACTATCTTCTAAAACTGAAATTTTATCATCAATTAGAGGGTGGATGGGGGTGGAAAGGAGAGAGAAAAAACTTCCTTCTTCAATGGGGGGGAGGAGGGGGGAGCAGAAGCTTCACCAAAAGCTAAAAGGGTCCATATAAAAATAATGAAGGACTTCAGTTGTAGGATGAATTTCAGCCTTCTAAGCAAAACTCAGTTTTCCTGGGCTGAAGATATCAAGATTATGTTAATTCTTTTCCCCAATTCTCAACTTCTCCAAATGGTATATGCTCTGGGGATGCCTAGAAATGGTTAAAATGAACAGACCAAAATGAGGTAGTTTACCAAATTCTGAAGAAAAACATTAGTTAAAAGTGTGTGTGTCCCAACTCCTCCAAGCCCTACCCCAGATTTTGGTTAATGGAGTGATGGCAGCATCCCATTTGTCCCCTACAAGTCACTCCTTTGCTGTCTGCATTTCTCTATCTGGTTCTTTTGCTAGCAGCAGCATCCTTTCTGTCCTGAACCAGAACTTGTGATAATATTCAAGAAGCAGTATTTCCCACTTTTTCCCCTTTTTTCTTTACCCCATGTTAACACTCCACCCACTCTGCCCAATTGTTGCAAAAGCCCAATTACAGACATAGGAGAAGTTTTAGGGACTGAAAACCAATTCTCCAACAATGGATATCCTTCAAGGTTCCCAATTTCTCTCCACCAGTCCCCCAGGAACAAAATAAAAACCAGCACAGGGGCCAGTAGCCCTAGAAGGAAGTTTGAATTGGAATCGACTTTATTATTTTGTAAATGTGAATTTTACAAAGCGTTTTACAATTAATGATCATATCCTCCTTCATGGATTTTGCATCTGATGGAGACAGCTATGAGCACACTTCAAACTCTCAGGGTTTCCTTGGTCGGCTGTTCAATGTCATTTTAGTTACTGGTATAATATGTCAGCCATGGCTAAAAAGTAACAGTCTTAAGTATACAGAGTAACAACACATAAATACTTGTGAAGAAACAACAAAACCTTTTTTTTTCTGTTCTTAAAAAACAAAAACAAAAAACTAGCATTTTTTTGTGGCTGAAATGTGACTCTGTGGCATTGTGAAATTGCCCATCCAGAGTAATTTATTATACTCAACTTTTTTTTAACAGTCATGAATTACAGTACTACTTTACTACCCTAAACAGACTCCATTTTTTTTTTTAAATTTTAAAAACAACCACCTACTTTTTAAAGTCTCTTTTTCCCAAACATTCTGTCCAAAGGATTAATGTTCTATTTGAGTCAAGTGCCATCCAAATCTTCAAGTCAAAAATATTTATACATTTATACTTTAGGTTTTTTTTTTTTTTTTTTGTCTGCTAAAAATAGTATTGCAAGTTTTGGTCTTTTTTGACATAAAAATCACAATAATGTGCAAAATGCTGACAATGGAAGCAACTGATCAGAACATGAGAAGGTTTTCCAATTTGAGTGCTTTAGATTTCTGCATAATATTTTTTCCTTTTTTATTAAAAAAAGGAAAAAAAACCTTTTCAATTTTAGAAACATCTTGTACCCAGCCCTGAATATCTCTGGTATGGTAATACACACATTTGGGGCTTGCTCACTGACATAATGACAAATTTATACAGCAGGGACATTTTGAAACAGTAGTTAAAGCCCAAGACAGCTATGAACTCTCAATTCTGTGTTTACGATTTACTGCCAGTGGAAGCAAACAGAGGTTGTCTCTGCGTTTTCAGTTGGTTAATGGACCATAGGCCCTTCCCCACTTGCAGCAAGCGATTTCCATAAAAATAATCCATCTGAACAGAACCCGAACGATAAAATGACTGGGGAGAGGCAGCAGGGCCTCACAGAGTAACCTATCTAGAAAGCTATGGTCCTTTAAACATGGGTTAAATAGGGAAGCAATTCCAAATATAATGGGCTGTCAAAAAGCCTGAGCACCATCACAGTTCACCTTTATCACTCCCCTGGATGGACTGACAAGCCCAGGACTAAGAGCCTTCCTTAAGCAACCCAAAGGATTAGAAATACTTGGTCTCAATGGGTCAGTGGAATCAACTATTAAGGCTACCCATATAAGGTTCTCTAAACCCTTAAAGGGACGGGGAAAGAAAGGTTCTGTTACTATTGTCTAACCTTTCCCCACCCTCCTCGATCTCAGAATTTTTATTCAGCACCTTCATCATAGCACTAAATATGAATACTGAAAAAGAATTTAGGAAAGAAAAATAAACACATACTCAATAAGTTATGACCCCAAAACCCAGATTATTATTATTTTAGGGGAGAATCCCAATCCAAGCCTTTGACACTATTAACACAGGGAATCACAAAAAAGGGAGGGGATTAGGTATAGATGGAAATTTTTTTCATAATACGACAAAGAGAACAGACAGGGGAGGTCCAGAACACTATCCTGCTTCTGTTATCACAAGAGACACAGAAGCACACACATGCACCCACACATACATATAAACATACACACAAAATCTTACATACAATTAAGTAGGTCTCCAAAGCTTAGAGTTTCCACTCCCATTTGCCCTCCACTCCCCCCCCCCATTTTTTCTCACAGAACCTACACCAAAGTTAAGAGGGAGAAAACACACATACACCCCCCAAAAAAACAAAGAACAAACACAAACAGACCTCTCAGGCAACACCAGAGACAGGGCAGAAAACAATAGAGAGAATTCAAGTTCCGAGAGAACCTCAACACAAAGCCAGCAGTATCTGCTATCTTTAATGGACAATTGTGATTTAGTGTTTGCTCACCACTGGTCCAGCTGTTCCCTCTGTGCCCTTTTACAACCTTGTGTTCAAACAAGAATTGCAAAGGGGTCCAGCACATGGTGGGCCTAAGTAAGCAATGTCCTGATATCAATGCCCTAGTGATTTTGGGACTAATTTTTGAGTCCTTAAGTTACATCAATTAGGACAGGAGCAGATGTCTGGCCTATTGTGGCAACTGCACGTAACTTTAGCTCAAACTCTGTTCAGTCTACCTTTTTTAAAATTTTATTCCTCAAAAAGGTGCTTGATATAATTTAGGTATATAATAGAATATAGATATATTATATGCATATTGCTAATAGTCAAATGTAAGAATAAAGGTGCAGACATATCATAAATACTGAGGGGTTTTTTTTTTCCTCTTTTGTTCTAGCAGATCTAAATAAATGCAGTTTCATATTCACATGACAAAGCAGCCCCCGATTCTGGAATTGATAGTGTTGTAAACAAAGGAGAGGGAAAGATGGTCTGATTTTGAAAATATGTTTTCCTTGGGAAAAAATGATCCAAAAAATTCTAAGGCACTCTGGAAAGCCCCATGAAAGCCAAGGACTGCTTCGGTTTCACTTTACATTCAGTATCTTCAGGGATTGGTTTTCCTCAAAGGATACAATCATCATCCCATATACATTTTCAAACATATCATTAATCCTCTACACACAGGAAACATTAGTGCAAAACACTCACCCTGACCCAGAGAAAAAGGGAGAGCTCAAAACCCATTCACATTTTAAAAGTTGTAACAAATTCTGTCTTAACCCAGAACACCCCCCCCAAAAAAAAAACCACACACACAAAAAGAAAAAGAAAAATGAAAAAAGAAAAACTAGGAAGTTGTGCTAGATATAAAAAAATAGATCAATTTTATCTGTGCAACCTACAATCTTCTCTGATATAACCACTAATCTTTCACCTATTCTGCTCAAATCAGCCACTATTTATAACTCCATAGCTTTATCCATTCTTGGCTCTCTTGGGTGTGACCACCATCTTGGATTTTTCTTATGATGGTTTCTTGATGGATAAAATTCTTTTCATTCACCTAAATATCACATCTCTCAGTTCTGAATGTTTCTCAAGCAAAACTCAAAATTAAAAGTGCCATTGTGGCAGGAATGAAGTGGGAAAGCTTTAACTTACTTTTAAAAATGAAAGAACACTGGGTAGTTTTAGGACATTGTAGACTGGAAATTATCCTTAGACTCTCACCCTAAAGGCAGAAAGGAAAAATATAGTAACCCATTTTCTCTGTTCTTAAAATACATGCCAGTCCAACCCAGAGGGAAAGGGACTCCTATCTCATCTCTAAGCCAATATTTACACACTTCACATGACCTAAGACTCTTTCCCCCCCTTCAAGTCTCAGATCCCTTTCAGTAGCCTCAAAAATATTTGGCAAAAATAACCATGTATTCCCTACACATGTACAAGAATGGGGATTTTGATTTCCCAACCTAGTCAAGACTTAACCATAACTGAGTCACACTTTTTCCCATGCCTGGAGAGTCTTCTAGAACTCTTTCAAATGATTCCTATTCCCAATGCCTGGGGCCCTGAAAGGAAAAGGATAGCCTGAGCTCCTAAAAGGGCCGGAGTGGCTAATGATGAGAAGAAGATGAACATAGAGCATTGAGCATAGAGTTACTCATGAGTAAGCTGAGAAGCTCAGAAGCCTGCATGTACTCACCACACTGACTGGGGCACTGACACTGAATGGCAATGTCTGATGATGGCTTATATAGTACCCCATACGATTTCCTACCCCACATAGCTCCACCGATGATAGAAAAGAATAAAGATTCAGACTTTCTGAGCATTCAAGGGAAGGCAGGGCATAAGAGACTTCATACAGAGGGTAGGGGCAAAGCAAGGAAGCCAGCTTTGTTGAGATCGATTTAAACTGTTTTTATGATCTCAGCCATGCAAGTAGGGAGTGGAAATAATGTTCAAGAATCAAAGGATAATGTGAATCCTGCTTAAAAGCTATCATATGTTAATAAATAAGATAAAGTGACATCTTGAGCTGAAAAGGCCCTCTCTTCTTCTAAGTTTGGTTCATTTTTAGAGGGGTGTTGGAATCTGAAAAAAAAAAAAAAAAAAAAGACGGGAATATGAAAGCCTGTCCTTCCCTTCTTCCCATTAAGAAGCCTGTCAGAATCCACTGGAAAGACTCTGGAAATGCATAACTGCCCAGGATGGGAGATGAAGTAAAAACCCAAGTATGTGGGTTGTTTTTATTTAAATATGAAGGGATATGAAGTAGGGAAGAGATTTGGGGGGCAAGCAGGAAGAAAGCAAGTGAGCATTTTCTATGAAAGATAAAGTGTCAAATATCTGGCTAAATAAACAATGACCCAAGATGGGAAAGCTGCACCCTGAACCCTCTTTTTCATTGGGACAAGGAAGAAGGGAATATTCTGCATCCTCCAAAAAAAAGAAAAACTGAAGTGCTGTGAACCACAAACACAAAGGAGGTCACAGACCAGTGACTATTTGTGTGGATCTTGCACTAGTTATTTTTCCCTTGCTTTAAAAAACTGAATTGCTAAGAGAGCATATTTCAATCTCAGAAAATTAAAGTAAAACAACAGTCTCTTGTATTGACTTTTCACAACATTCTACCTATTACCACCTTCATCTCAAAAGCATCAACAACGCTAGTATTAAGCACCACTTTCACACCAGGGAAACAGTCTGGTATTTCTTCTTTATAAACACCATAGGATCCCCATTGGCTATAACACAAGTAACACAGTGTATGATCATTCACCAATCCAGTTTCTGCTTAATATTCCTATCTCCATTTCTGAATCCCACATAATTGGACATACACTTACACCTAACCACCAATGTAACCTCAAGGCAGTAATTATGATGGAGAGAAAATATTGGCACATATTGAGCATTGGATTCAGTCAAAACCATGCTATGGCTTTAGGATCCATAGTAGTGGTGGGAGGGAGTAAGGGAGGGGGAAAAAAAAAAGGGGGAGGGGGAGAGAAGAGAGGAGAAAGTGCACCAAGAAGTGGTGGGGGGCGGGGAGGGGGGAGAAGAGAAAAAAAGAGAGAAGAGATTGGGGGACTCTGTTCTCCCCTACCCACGAGGACTCATGGATCTCTCCACAGAGCACTAGCCCCATCTCACTGTCACTACTTCCACAAGCACCTACACACATTCCAGATCCCCTGAGCTGGGAATCTACACAGGCAAAGGATTATCTTGTTTCCTGGCCAAACAGTCCCAGTAGAGGGCAAGGCAACTGCCCTCTAGTGAGAGTACTAGCAATGGAAGCCCTCTTCAAAAAGATATGGGAGACAAGGATTTACCATTGGATAAGAAAAATGTCAGACACACATTTTTCCTCTCCCTAATTCTGGCCCTTTCCCTGACTTTCCCAACCCAGTCCCTGCCTCTCTCAACTTCTTCCTGCTGCAGAGGTCATAGGAAGCCATGTGGTCTGGCTATCAGCAACAACTGATACACTGGAAAAAGCTTTCTGCCTCTCAAAGCCAATGGTCAACAATGGACAACAAACAAGGCTAAGTAAGCTTCATTCCCAAAAATTTGGTCTATTTAAGGGTGGGAGAATGGAAGACAAAGAAATTGGGAAGTGAAGTTTTCCTTTTTATCACAGAGCATGAGTTCTTACATAATTCAAACACTTCCAGGACAGTCACAAAACAATTCCACATGAAAAAGAAAAGTAAGAGATGGACTATTCCCTTTTGATGCCTGTTCTTTCTTACTTCCTCCTATTGGAGGAAGCAGATTCTCTGGAGTCCATCTCTTCAAATTAAACTCACTCTTACTTAAAGAGATCATGGGAGCTCAAAGTGGAATGTAAGAAGGGCCATGCCATTGACCATTTCTACCACTCAGGTAGCTCCTATACTCATCATGGCTCCCCCAAGTCCTCTGGGGTGACCACCACCAAGCAAATGGTCCCTCAGATTCATGAAAATGGGGCTTCATGTTGAGGGATGAGAAGAGAAAGAATGCACAGGTTTTTTGTTTTGTTTTTTGTTTTCAGGGGGAAGGGGAGGAGATGAGGGAGGGAGAAGGGGGAAGGAGTTGTAAGAACCAACTCAGAAGACTAACTCACTGAGGGCTCTATTGAGTGGTACCTCATTCAGTAGGAAGAGAAATAGGGATCCAATAGGGAGGGGACCAATAAGAAGTCTCCACATATTCACATACACCAAATCAGTACCAACCAACATGTCCAAATAAGCGAATACCAATAATACCCACCACCACCCCCTATACCCTGCTGTTGCGCCCCCCCCCCCCCCCCAAAAGCACATGCATGAGAAACACAAATATGGAACCATGGCTAATGCTGACACTGAAAGAGAATCTCATTTGGGGGATGGGGGACGGGAATGGGGGCAGGGAGGGGACTTAGGAAGACTTCCTGGGGAAAGTTCTCTGCCTGCCCCCCAGCCTTCCCAACCCCAACATCCATCCCCAGCTAAAGCACTCAAAGACCCTCAAGATGAGGGCCACTATTAGTTAGGAATGGAGTGTTAAATGAAGCGCCTCCAGTCAACCACCTGCCAAGTCCTGTGGGTCTTTGAACTGCCAGACATTCTCTGACCACCCAAAACGTATGCCTCCTCAGTTGTGTCACAACCTTCTATAGAGCAAGGAGGAATTAACAATGGCTTTAGTTCTATGCTGGGAAGAAAGGGATGGAAAGGACCTGGGTGCAGGAACCATGGGAGGGGATGTCTCAGTCCTCCTTCACCCCATCCCCTTGTAAGGAAGGGGGGGGAGAAAATCTGCAAGTTTAGAGTCTAACCTCAGGAGTATCAAAAAAAAAAAAAAAAAAATATAGAGCCCGGGAACTCTCTTTTAAATAGGCCATCACTGACCTAATCATTTACAGTATAACGAATGCGATTATTTCCTTCATAAATTTTAAATACAAGCAGAATAAAAATCACATTTTTTTCAGGCAACAGTAGCAGTTCAGTAGGTAAGTGGCTTGATCACATTTTTTTTTTTGTATTAGTATGCATGCAAGCAGCTTTAGTATTTAGATCCCTTATAAGTCACAGATTTTTTTTTTTCCTTTTCTTTAGGTATCTTTACAAAGTCCCTCCATAAGTACCATCTTGTCTTCTCACTGGTGTCTCCGGCCTGCTGGTGCTGGCAGGACCTTGTTCAAAAGACTGGGGAGTGCTTTGGCTATCTGAGGGCAGGGGCTCTGGCCCAGCCACCTCCTGGATGACCGAGCCAGCACCATCGGCCTCTTCGCTTGGCTCGAACGGTGGGTTGGAAGCACTGCTCAGGTCTACGTTGACTGTGTTAGTTCTCAGAGCCACAATGGTGGCGGCATCATTCCTCCGCTCTGCGTAGATTCTCTGCTCAAATACTTGGGCTGTTGTGGCCTGGAACTCGGGCTCAAGGGGCACACTTGCAGTCGTGGAGCCCATGACGGTTCGATACATCTCCATCCCCTCGGGCAGCATGGACTTGATCTTGGGTAGCCAGCGTTTGCGAACTCGACGAGCATTGGTGCACATGTCTGCAGCTATAACATTCATTTCACTCTCCTTAAAGCTTGGGGCAAAATTCTGACAATATACTGTAACGACAGGAAAGAAAAGATAGCCAGCAGAGGTCAATAGGGCTAGGTGGAGACTTAAGAAAAGGAAGCCAAAGATACTCAGCCCCTTCATATGCCTCCACAAGGCACATGTGCTCTTTAGGGCAACAAAACGTTCCATCATCCCCATGGCAAAATCCATTCTATTCTTAGTTATAGATGGAGATATATAGAAAGGATGCCAAGGAAATCACAATCTATCTCCGAAGTAGGGTTAAATCAATTCCATTCACAAGTACAATATGTGAAATTTATTTCAACATTATATTAAGGGTCATCAGTTTAGTTTGGGGGTTATCTCATTCCTCTCGGCTCTTAAGGATGTTAGAAACTCATTGTTTCAGAAAGGCATGATAATCTCTTTAAGGATCCTCCATTTCTAAAATTGACATTCAGTCCTTTAAGTTGTGTCTGACCTCTTTCAGGGTTTTCTAGGCAAAGGTGCTAGAGTGCTTTGCAATTCCTATTCCAGCTCATTTTACAGATGAGGAAACTGAGGTAAACAAGGTGAAATGATTGTTAGACATAATAGCCTATAAAATCATACCAATTCTACAAACTGCATTCCTGATCCACACTGAATGCCTCCACAAGTGAAAATTTCCTTTTACTGGAAAATATATGACTTACTTTTTAGGGAGAATTTTCTGGCTACAATTAATTGACAAAGGAAGGAGGTAGTCAAAACAAGGGCAGAAAAGGAAAAAAGAAAAGTTCTCTGAAATTTTGTTTGGACACCAGCATGTGGTCTCAATGAGAAAAGGCCAATGGAAGTCTAATCAAGATTTCTAAATCTGACCACAGACTTACTGTAACCTTGAGTTAAAATCACTGTTAATCCCTTGAGGGTAGAGAACAGCTTTTATCATTCATTCATACACATACACACACACATACACACACACACACACACACACACACACACACACACTCACACTCCCTAAGAAAAAGCATTACCTTGAAGTCTCTGGGTCTCCTATCCTCATCTATCTAAAGGGAAAAAATATCAACTGGCTATCTCTCATAGATTACTTAAGAGGGTCAAAAGAGAAAAAAATATGAAAATGATTTAAAGATTACAAAATGTTTAATATATGGAAATACAGTATGAATTAGATTAGATTGAAAATAAGATTTTCCTACTCCTATGCCTGAAGAACAAACTACAAGCTACAAAGAGGAAGCATTCTGAACCTATCCATAACAAGTTAATCATCTGGCAGAAAATCATTTTCCAACTAAAATCATTCTTAGCTTAATATAAATCTCTTAAGATCCATTCTCTGTACCATAATTTATTTACTCTCCAAAATTTTTGGAGTGACATCAGTTTTAGATTAATTACTACCAGGTATCCATTAAAAAAAATTTTAAAGATTAAAAAGTGTATATTAGCTATTCTGACTGAAAAATTGGAATGTAGAATGTGGGGGGAGGGGAGGAAAGAGAAGGGAATGGCTGATCCAAACGCCTTCTCATCTTCAAATAAGCAGGGGAGGAGGATAGGCAGAGAAGAAAGCAGTCTACCACCCCGCAAGGCCGCATTCACTGTCTCTGGATTATCCCAGTCCAGGAATGAGAGAAGATGGCCGAGCAGATGGCAAAGACTTAAAATAACCACAAAATGTAAATAGGGGGTTTTGTTCAAAAAGGAAATTAAATCTATTTCACATATTAAAATAGTTTTGCAGCTGAAATCATCAAGCTTGGAAACCCACCAAAAAAGTTAACACCTTGAGACCTCATTCTGGAGACTGCTCCTTTATCCTGTTCCACCCACTTGCTGAAAATGAATACTTCACACATTCCCCGGAAAAGCCTCATTCCAGGGAAGTGGATCAGCAGCTCAAATTATCAGTCACTAGGAGGCCAGGCTAAGGAATGCATATAGCACTACTTTGGGCAGAAGAACCTATATAAGCCCCCAAATCACTATAACGATCTACATAGGCAAAATCCCTCCTATCTCCTTATCAGAAGTGAAAGCAGATTTTAGAAAAAGGTCCTAAAAGTTGTTGTTACAAGAGGGCTAAGAGGGAGCTTCTTGTGGAAATTCAGAGTAGAAGGAATCTTCAAGAAACCAGATCAAACAGAAATTATGCATTGATAGCACAATCGAAAACTTAGAAGTCTAAGATATCACTTTGGTTTCATTCCCCTTTCCTCCTATGAGTTTTGGACCTTACATTTCACGGCATTAAGGACCCTGCTGTCCAAAGGTTTCCGGCTAGGATCACTAGTGGAAGACCGGATTCCAGTCCCACAACTGTTGGCTAGAGTATTCCTGATGGAGAAAAAAGGAAAAAGAAAAGATGAAGATAGCAAATATTCTTAAGACTGTTAAAAATCCAAATCAACTAAGTGCATTATAATCAACTCATTATTTGTTATCCTCGATAACATAAAAGAAAGTACACAGAAAGGTGGAATAAAGTCAAGCAAATATTAACTGCTGGAATGCTTCCTATAGGGATTATGTCTCTGCAGATTTACCTTCTTAATCAGAATCTGCTTTGGCTAATATGAAAGTTAGTTGGCATTTCTTGAAGTTAAACATGAATATGCTCAGTCACTAAGTAAGAGAAGAGGCTGGCCTGGGATTAGCCAGGCTCTTGGGCAAGGAATAAAGATATCTGGATTCCAGTCCCAGTTTTGCTACTTAGTAATCTCTGTTCTAGAGCAAAGTTTCTTAAACTATGGGTGATGATCCCATAACAGAATGTGAGGGTTCCCATATGATTATCAGCAAATGTTCAATTTGTATACCTATTTTATATACCTAAATAATTGGGGTCTCATAAGAAAATGGGTTACATGTGTAAAAAGTTTAACAAGTCCTACTCTTGGGCAAGGGTAATACTCAGCCATTCAGAACCAGATCAAAACCTACTTGGAAAATGTTTAACAAAATAAAACTTTTAAAGAAAACATTAATTTGTGATTTTTAAGTCAATGTCTCCAGTAGGGATTAGATTCTATTTGAGGTTCATACCACTGCTATAAGGGAAATCATTCTTTTTCCGTGGGTATCATTATCCTCACCTACAAAAATGCCTAATGGTGAGCTCCAGCATGTTGACATGATAAACTTTTAGAAAGCAATAGCTGACACATAAAACAAAACACACACCTAACTTCACTAAATAAGAATATGGAAGGAAGGAAGTGTTCCAAAACACTGAAAAGTGTTACAGAAAACAAGTGGAGAAAAAATAAAATGTTAAAAGGTCCAATCTGAACCTTATCCACATTCTCAAAGACATACCGATCAAAGAAAGTAGCAAGGAGTCTTCTCAGTAAGACTTTGTGTTTCACACCGGCACAGAGGTGACAGTTCATCAACTGGCCCCGTGTAATGTAGACTCCAGAGCCTGCAGCCAATTAGAACATAAAGAAAAGCCCTCAGAATTAGTTCTTCAAAGTCAGGTCCTCCAGATTGCCAACCAATGAAACAACACTATAATCCAGACAAGAGTCAACTGAAATAAAGATTTTTTTGGAGTGAGTGAAATGTAGCATGGAGATTGCTCTCTTTTGTATTTTTGGTGGGAAAGAACTAGGAGTGTCCATCAAATAGAGAACAACTGTACAAACTGTGCTATGTGAATGACCAGGATACAATTGTGGTAGGAAGGAAGGGAGGAATTGGAATAGGAGAGGAAAGCGGGAAAGGAGGAAGGGAGAAAAGATATTTCAAAGAAATTTTATGAACTCATGCAGAGTATAAGTAGGCAATAGCAGAAGAACAAGATGTACATTAAGAGGAAAAATTTTTTTAAAGAATTAGGAACTCTGATCAAAAGAATTACTAATTGTCACTCCAGAATTAATAATGAAATACATTACCTACCCATTCCTAATAGGGATTAGGTTAAAATTGAGACAAATCTTGGCCATAGACAACATGGGAATGTGTTTTGCTTAACAACACAGATTTATTACCAATGTAAAAGACGTATAGAAGGAAAAATAAATTTAAATAAAATTTTAATTAAGATTTTAACTTTTTAAAAGGTTTATCTTTTTAAGTAACATCTACTTGATGTTCCTTTAATTCTGAAACCTCCCCATTAAATAATGCAAGCTTTGGTGGTGATTTTAATAGAAGATGATCCTCCCTCCTTTACTCTTACAAAGATGAGATTATATTAACTTGAGGCAAGGAAAAGAAAATCTAGAATTCATCATGTGGATCTTCACACCACTAGCATCAAAGCATGGATGATGGGTGAACATGGATGAAAACAATAGAACAACTCATAAGTGTCTGGTCGGGATAACTCAAATCACATGGTTCCTTCCTATGATGAGGTTCGTAACAATGATCATCTTCCACGACAATAACCCAACTTCTCAGCTCCTCTTACTCTTGGGGATTGTTATTCAGTAAACTATAATAAACCCATCTTCAACCCATTGGTGATATATCAACCACTGGGGCAACTAAGTCATATAGATCTACTCAGTACTTTGCCACTATCTAACCACAAGCCAATCTTCCTTTTTCTGAAAAATCTCATCTATGATTGTATATTCTTCATCATTTCTTGGTCTCTTTGACAGCTTTAGTTCCCTCTCCCACATGATGCATATGGCCATTTCCACATTTCCACATTCCTACCAAAGCCTAGATTTGTGGGTCTGTTCCTCTCTTTTTTTTTCATATTGTCTTTCCTAAAGAACAACCATTCCCATGTTTGCATTTTTTTTTTGCACATGCTCAAAATGAGATATCCAGCCTTGATCTTTTTTCTGAACCTCATGTCTGAGATGTTCCATCTTAACATCAATGAAGAAATCTACCTAGGCACTATAAACTAAGTGCACATATCAATATAGCAACATGATCAAGAAAATAAATTGCACTTTCTTTTATTCTCTGCTTTCTAAAGCTAGTGTTAATAAGGGCTATAGTAAGACCACTATAAGCTTCTTTCCATATACTCCCTTTAAAAGTTAGAAGAATAATCATGCCTTAAATTATTAGATAAATTACAAAAGGAAATTCCTACTTCAAAGATGTTAGCTTTAAAACAACTAATAGCAGGCTCATCAGCCTAAACATTCCATTTACCAAGTATTTAACAATCTGTAATTCTTTTATTACATTATATATGAAACTCCTTCAGTCAATCTTTTAATTTCACTCAAATAATCTGATCATCTGTTGAATCATAATAGATTATGTCCTCAAACATAGGGAGTAAACCCTATGGAAGATAAGCACCTGATATCCTATTGGTATGACCATCTTAAAGAATGCTGCTAAAAGAACATCAACAAAAAAGAAAAGAAAAAGAAAAACAAAAACAAAAACAAAACCTACTTACTCAGTATGTACATTTCACCCCCCTCTCCTTTCCACCCCAAACAGGCAGATATACTTGTCACTTTCTTCAAATTTAAGAAAGTAATTAGCTTTTGCTATGGTTTCTTTGGTAACCAAGATCTTCTCAGCTTATACCAGCTGAACCAATCAGGCACAGTAGAAAGTAATTTTTGTTTAAACACACAAATACAATACACATAATAACAATGCAACAAATCAAAAAACCTATTAATTGAATAGATATTAATCACCTCACAACAGGAAGAGAAGTTTAAAAAACAAAACATGACACAAAATGGTGCTGGCCAGTTAAAGGCTCTTGCTGTGGGGAAAAAAAAAAAAAATCAGTATATTTTCTATTTATAGGAAAATATATACTGGTCCAGATTGGATACTGCAACAGGGAAACCAATACCTTTAATCTCTGGGCAACAATCAAGAAAGTGGTTGCATTGAGATAAGATGAGAATGGGCCCAAAGCTAAAAAAGCAGAACTTTCAAGGCCCACTATTTGGGGGTCACTAAGCAAATTACCTGTTCCCTTCAACCTGGATCAAAAGAGGATTATTTCCAAACCAGATAAAATGATAAGCCTTCCTCCACCACTCTGGGGAAGGATTTTTTGAGGGAATTCGGGGAGCAAGAGGATCATCATTGGTTGACACAGTTGACAAAATACATGGAAAAGTTCATGTAAAATGGGCTTAGCACAGACAAGATTTCAAATGTGAATGGTTTAGATGGATAATCTATTTATTAAAAGGCCTTAAAAATACTCCAACCCCATCAGAACTTAAGAGAAAACATGTTGAAAATAGAACACATGACCCTTGTGGGCAAAGTGCTAATATACATTTAGATCAAATTATTGCTGGCTTCCTTAAAAGAAATCAAATTTCTCAATCTGCCTTTGCTATTACAAAACCTAAAACCATTACCCTGAGAATGCAGTAATTTGACACTTAGAAGTTGGGGTGGGGAGTAGGGGGAAAAGAATCATAAAAATACACAACATGTTTTTGTCTGCAACCTAAATTAAAATACAATTGTGATGCAGCCTGTACCAATCAGGAAGAATACAAGCCGGGGGAATTCAATTAAAATGCTAAATTAATTCAATTGAATAACTTCTCTTAATGACACATTCTTCTAAAAGGAAATTAAGGGAAATTTAAGATGTTCTATCCTTTCTTTTTTTTTTTGACTGATTGGTGATGAGTACATTGTTCACTGCTCTGAAGAGAAAAGAAAATAAAAGAAAGGACATTTGCTTGCAATCTAAAATTACAGGGAGGATTCAGTTTTCCTCCTCTGCTTAGCATTTTGAGGGTATGAGAGGTTGAATTGGGGGTGGGTGTATACATGAAGAAGGAGGATCTATGGGCATCATGGATGGGTGGGAAAGGTAGAAACCTGCTGTGGCATTACCTGCAACAAGCTCCAGTTTCTCACCAGGGTCACCCTCTGAATAGAGCTTAGGGTGGCAGCGATAACCGATTTGGCTAATGAGGCTTGCAGGAAGGGCTACCAGGTCTCTTCGGATCAGGACACAAGAGCGGCTCTCCAGAGGAATCTGCTCTGGTTTCTCTTGCACTAGGGATGAAAAGAAGTTATAAATTTGTCTTAGGTTAGCCTGGTTTGCTTTCAGAACCTAATATATCCCTAAAAAAGTCATCCCGAAAATATCTTTCTTATTATGGTCATCTCTCTCATGCTACACTAGGCAAAGTGAGGATTTGCCTTATCCCACTTATTTTTTTTCTAAAGATTGGGACTGTATGGTACATAGACCTCTCCCATAAGGTGATATTTTGAATTGATGTCTGAGCTAGACCTAGAACCCAATTGAGAGACCTTTACATTTAAGAACCACTCTGGGGCTCTGAAACACTAGTCCACCCACAAAGAGTGCAGTCACAAATAAACAAAGTGTTACTAAGTAAAAAAAGATCCAAGTGGACCTTAATGCTGTCAATCTTCAGGCAGTGGCTTAAATGGAGGACACACTGGGTTTTTAAGTTCTATCATGTTGATGTAATTTTGCTCTTATTCCAACATGAAAGACAACTATCACTCCAATAAAAACATAATGTTTTCACACATCTTTTGAAAAGGAAGAATAACAACAATAATTCCTTTGCCCTTTGTTCTTGATTGTATTTTCCTATATACTTAAAAATTGTTGGTTTTTTGAAAATATAGATTACGTGTTTTAAAAAAAACTGCTAAAAGGAAGAAAAACCAGTTAAGAAATTATGACAAATAATACAGATAGTCTTTCCTAGAAGAGTAATGCCTTATCAGAAGCAAAGGTTGTAGGATCTTGAGTCAGAAAATCCAGGATTTAAACTATTCTACAACTTAGTACCTATGGATCTTGGGCGAGAAATCTTGTCCTCAGTTTCCTCATCTGAATTATGAGCAGACCAGACTAGAGGACATGCAGATCTCTTTTAGCTTTAGGTCTATGAAGGCTGGAGCAGGAGGAAGGGGGTAATTTCACTGTCCAATGGCTTCCTTTCACTAAACTGTCTTTGTTTCTATAGAAAGCTCAAGGGGGTTAAGGGACAGAATATTGCAACGAAGAGGCACAATGGTAAGAAGAGGCAAGGAAATGACCCGTGACACATAGAGATGGCCTCGGCAATGATCATTTTCTCATCTGCTACCTTTACTTTGTATCATCTCAGAGAGAACAGGTGAATTTTAAAAAGCCACAATGACTTCCCCCCTTTCCCCCAAGAAATTTTTTTGAAATCAGAGACTCTACCCCTAAAACTCAAGTCTACAACAATCCAGTTTTAAGCTTCCAAGGAAGATTTTGGGTTATCTCTTCTGACCCTGCTGGGGCAGCCTTGCTCCTTCCACCTACTCCACCTTTTAGTTTCCCTCTTTTCCAGATCTACATCCTGACTAGCAACGGTCCTTACCTCCTGACTAGCGGCTCCAGTTGTGGCCTGAACACACTGTGCCCCAGAGACCTCCATGACCCAGGGTCCATAATTTGGGCTTCAATGTCACCTCCTCACCCGCTACACTGGGATTCTCTAGGGTTCCCCTCTACCAAAAGCTGTCCTCTTATTTAACTACTGAACTCTTGACCAGTGTCAGAGAACCTACACTCCTGGTTTTGTGACTCAACGTATGAGGTGGCCTTCATCAGACCAGTTTTGAGGCTCTCAGTTTTCTCATGTGTAAAAGGGGAAGGAAGACCATGCTAGATGATGATCTGCACCACTCACCTTCCTAAGGCTACTGTAAGAGGTTTGTATAATACCTATCATTGCCTATCTCTCAAGGGCCAGGGAAGCCTCCTCAGTCTCCAAAAGCACAACCAAAACTCCCTTCCCCAAAAGTGCCCTGACCATTTCCCAGCCCGCAGCCGCCACTCCAGTTTCTAACTGCCTCTGGAATGTGGTCTATAGGGCACAGGTGGGAGGGAGGGAGGGGCGGCAGACAGCTGGCCTCAATGCCAACATCACTCTACCTGCTTCTGAAGGTGTCATCCTGTGCTACATTCAAAATAAATTTTCACATTTTTAAAGCCAAGAAATTATAGGCCCAATTTCTATCCCTGTGTGGCACAGGTGGGGAATGAATTATGATATAAATGGTTCATATATTTAAATCTTTCCATCTCCTACCAAGTTACATCCTTTCTTAAAAGGAAACAACCCATCCCCTGCTTTCTCTTCCTCTCTGCCCTCCCACCATCACATCTTCCCTTCCTTCCCCCCTACAATTGTCTGACTCTTTCATTTCTTCATTTGGAATTTTCCTGACAAAGACATTTCCTTCTCCAGCTCAATTCACAGATGAAGAAACTGAGGAAAACATGAGTTAAGTGACTTACCTGGGATCATACAACTATTAAGTATGTAAATCTGGGTTTGACCTCAAAAGGTTGTGTCTTCCTGACTCCGGGTCCACTTGGCCACCAATCTTCCCCCTCATTCTCATGCCTCCACCATAATCAACCAGAAGGATGGGCACTAACAACCACTTGTTTAACTGTCTTCTGAATTAAACGAATCTAAGTCAAATTAACTGTCTACCTTGTTTTTTTTAATCATTGTTTTTCAACTCTGGCACTGGCTGAATTTATTCTAGGATGGACTCACACAATAGATTTTACCACTTGATGCTTCAGTTCCCAGGAAAGACTAAGCTTTAATGTTGACAAACTTCTTGTTAAGGTCTGCCATTGGGTCATGAGGAGATAAGGATGAGAATGTCTAATGGATTTCTCAATTCAAGGTCGTGTATCAAGTGGCCACTTTTATAGACTAAAAAGCAGGAAGATGAGAGATGTTGGTGAAAAGTTGCTTATGATGACAACCAGTGGTTGTCCTTCACTAAAGTCTTCAGGCAAAGGCTAGCCGATTATAACTCATATTATACAGAGGGTTTGAATCAGGAATCAAGTAGACTGGATTCCCTTACAATTTAAAGATTCATGAATTCAATGATTCTACAAGTCCAGGAAGTCTGGAGGAAGTAGTGATAATTAATCTGATAATTCCTAAAGTCCAAATTCATAAATTTGTCACTAATCGAATCCAACAAGCATTCATTGAGTGTTTTTTATTTTTAAGTAAGAAACTGAAGCAAGAAGACCAAGTTTCAAATTTCTGTTTTGAGAATTGTAACACAGGACTAACATTCAATGCCTTTCCAAAATAATCCAAAAAACACTTATAAAGTACCTATTATATACAAAACAACTTTTAAGATTAAGTGATAAAGTGAAGCAAGTCAGTCTAAGAAAACAATATACTCAATGACTAGGCAAATGCAGGGGAGGGGAGAAGAGGGAGGAGAGAAAGCAAGAGATGAGAGCCTGCAAAATCCTAACAGACCATTCTGAATCTCAAATAAGGGATAGGAAATGTCAGTACCTTTTTTTTATAATGTCAGGCTTTTAGATATGTCAGTTCATTTTGCAGATCATTCTTAATTCTTTATAATAAGTAATCTATTCTTTGGAAGAAGCAGTAAGAATGGCATATATATAAAATGGAAGGGGAGAAGGAAATATATTAAGTAGTACAGGTCATTAGAAAAACAAAAGAAAACAATTCATTTAAAAATAATCATGCATTGAGGGGGGAAAAATAAAAACTGAAATTACTATATTTTGGTGACCAAATTAGATCTCAAAGACGTGATAAGAGAAGGTACTTCCCTGTTCAGAAGTAGGGGATTGCAGCTATGGAATATTGCATATCACATGTAAATTGTTTTGAAATACAAGGCGTGTAACACTCCCAAGACATGAATCAGATTAAAATGTAATTTGGAAATAAAACAAAACATTGATAGTGTTAATATGTAGTTTTCTAAGTCAATATGTTGCCTGCAAGGATTCTTATGTACATATACTTTAATGGCTCCTTATAAACACCACCTGTTTTACATCAGAAAATCAGAGTAACAAGGCACTGAACCAGAAAGGCTCTTCCAAGACCTTATCTTTGTGAAGAGCTGATTTGTATAAATAAAATAGAAAATAAATCCTGCCCTTTTGATGCTTAGATTTCACTGGGCTACTGGTGGTGATGAGGAATTGAAATGTTTCCATATACTGGAAGAGGGCGGAGAAAAAAAGAGGACAATATCAACAACTGGGGATGGGAGACAGAAGTAGAGATCAGGATGAGACTTCGTAGAAGAAAGGGCAAGAAAAACCAATTAGCAGCAGTGGGTAATGCTAGACCTAGAAAAAGAAAAACGTGGGTAGTCAGTGGGTAGAATCAAAAAAAGCTGGCCTCAGAAACCTAGCAAGTTGACTCTGAGCAACTTATTTAACCCTATATGCCTCAGTTTCCTCAGATGGAAATATCAAACAATTCTAGGATCTTTGACAAGGAAACCCCAAATGGGATTACAGTTATGAAAAGTCAAGCAAAACCATAAAGACTAAACAACAAATATATAAAATACTATTGTTAGTATCATTTTCGGCTTTCATATAGAATCCAAATTTCCTCTGGTTATATGCAAATCAAACCACTAAGAGCAACCAGAAAAAAGCCCATTGCCTTTGGCAGAGAACTTGTTGTCACCACTTCCAGAGTTTGCATGGTTAAGGAAACAGAACACCTTGCACCTTGAGCCTTCTAAGACTCTTAATAGAATTGTCACTACAAGAATACTAAGAACCTCCTCCTAAAGGTCTCCTTGCCTCTAGTTCTCCAATCCTCCGGATTATTATTCAGATAGCTAGCAAAATCTTCTTCTTTTTTTTAAAATAACTTTTTATTGACAGAAGCAGGGTAATTTTTTACATTATCCCTTACACTCACTTCTGTTCCAATTTTTCCCTTCCCTCCCTCCATCCCCTTCCCCAGATGGCAAGCAATCCTGACAATATATGTGTGCAGAACCAAACAGTTCTCTTGTTGCTCAAGGAGAATTGGATTCAGAAGGTATAAATAACCCGGGGAAAAAAAAAAAAAGGAAAATCTTAAGAAATAGGTCTGACTAATAAAATTGTTGGTGGAGTTGTGGACTGATCCAACCATTCTGGAGAGCAATTTGGAACTGTGTCTAAAGGGCTATAAAATTGTGCTTACCCTTTGATCCATCTGGGATTATATCCCAAAGAAATCATAAAAAAGGGAAAAGGACTCACATGTGCAAAAATGTTTGTGGCAGCCCTCTTTGTAGTGACAGGAAACTAGAAACTGAGTAGATGCCCTTCAGTTAGAGAATGGCTAAATAAGTTATGGTATATGAATGTTATGGGACATTATTGTTCTATAAGAAATGATCAGCAAGATGATTTCAGAAAATCCTGGAGAGATTTACATGAACTGATGCTAAGTGAAATGAGCAGAACCAAGAGAACATTGTACACAGCAACAACAAAATTATGTGACGATGAATCCTGATAGATGAGGCTCTTTTCAATAATGAGGTGGTTCAGGCCAATTCCAATAGACTTGTGATGGGAGAGAGCCATCTGCATCCCAAAAGAGGATTATGGGGAGTGAATGTGGATCACAACATAGTATTTTCACTTTTTTGTTGTTGTTTGCTTGTTTTTTGTTTTCTCTCATTTTTTTCCCCTTCTGATCTGATTTTTCTTGTGCAGCATGAAAAGTGTGGAAATACATATAGAAGAACTACACACATTTAACATATATTGAATTACTTACTGTCTACGGGAGGGGGAAAGGAAAAGGAAAGGAGAAAAATTTGCAACACAAGGTTTTACAAGTGAAAATGTTGAAAATGATCGTTACATGTATTTTGAAAATAGATTATTAAATATTAAAATAAATAAAATGGAAATAATTTTGACCACATCATTTCACTAAAACTTTAATGGACTTCCTTTTGCTTCTACAAATGAATACAAATTCATAAGCATGGCACATTTAAGGCCCTCCTGTCTGGCTTATTTTTTTTTTTCCTACCTCATTTCACATTACTCCTTGGTATGAATTCTACATTACAGGAAAAACTAGATTACTAACTGTTCTGGACATGCCATCCTTCACTACTTTTCCACAATCACATAGGTCGGTCATCATCCCCTATATATCCCCTATATCTAAACATACTGCCTCCTTATTCTCCTTTCCCCTTATCACACTGCTAGCCCCCCCACCCCTTACTACAATGCACACACATACTCGCACCGGTGCATATTTGTCTGCTGAATGTAAGCATTCCTTGGCAGTGGGGATTATTTTTTAACTGCCCCACCTAACACAATGTTTTAATACATGTATGTTGAATTAAACAGAAATTCCAGGACAAAAATTGGCCTTTAATTTGAGTTTCAATTCAAGACATGCCTTGAAGATAATTAAGGTATAGAAAAATAGATTCCAAATTGTTAACGATGTTGTTCTAGTGTCAAAAATGAGAAAGAAAACAAAAAACAAGCAACAGAGGCTTTCACACAGAAAGAGTATAATAAATATCTGCTTAAATTATACAGCTCTTAGGGTCTATACAGGAAGCTCTTTAGGAAGTAAATCCAGTTTCCTTGTTCTTAGTCTCTCTTTCATAAACTAGAGTGCAGAACAATGGCCTATGCCTAGTCCAGACAGCAGATTTCCTGAATGTCAGAGAAGTCAGTGTTTTTGGTGAATCTTTCATGAGGGCATCACTCTATTAATTCTCCCATTTCATAGCCCAGTGCAAGATGAAGAATAATTTCTGAAGAGAGTGGTTTATACATTCTTTCCTTCTCCCGTTCCCCCCTCCCCCCCCCCAAATTAGAATGTCTTTTATGAGGTCAGGGGCTGCTTTTGCCTTTCTGTGTAGCTTCTCACTTTGTATCTGGCGCACAATAAGTGCTTAATAAATGCTTGTTACCTTAGATGTTACAAGACCAAAACCTTTCTGTTCAATATTAGTGTACCTTTGTTTTGGATTCTCTTTGCCACGTAAAAGCAATAATAGGTTTCATTTGTAAAGATCCAAACAAAGTCTTTTATGAAGTATATTCCTAAACTAAAGATATGATTATTAACATAAGGTAGCAATCTACACTCCAATCTGTTGAGCTAACTAGCTAGCTAAGTGACCATTTTGAGTCTAGGCTTCTGGAATATACCTTCGAAAACACACTCTTATTCACATTTATGTTCAAGGAACAAACTCCTGCTGTTGATCACACTCATTCAAACAGAAGAGACTCAACTGGGACATTTCCAGACTTCTGTGGCATTTATTAATTGTGTCTACTCGAGCAAAGGAACAGGGACTAACTAGCAATTGAAAGAGGAGACGAGAAACAGAATCTTTAAAACCTTAGAGTTACCAGGCCTGCACAGAGAATGAGAAAAACAATCAAGATGATATTTTAAAACATAATTACCCCTCCCCCCTTTTTGCTCCCCCTGTACAGCATGACATGATTATATATGCAAACGAGGAGAAGTACTTTGTAATGCTGATATGCAGTGACATTTACATAAAGAATTTTCACCAACAGAAATAATTCCCAATTTACAATGATGTACATTGGGATGATTTTTTTAAACAGCCCAAGTTGTTTGCTTCCCAAATGTTTCTCTCCCCACCCCCCTCCCCAATCCAATACCCTGATTTTTTTTTCTTTTTTCTTTTTTAGCAAAACTAGAGACTGTCAGATACAGAAGAGAAACAACAACAACAAAAAAATCTACATTCTATTTCTGCTTTTAGCATGTGCTGGATACAGCCAGTGGCTAAAAATACTCTAAAATTGAGTTGTAGCTCATCTGGAAAGGTGCTCCATATTTCTTTTCTTCCCCTTTCCCTTCTTCCTTCTTGTCTTCTCTGGCTTCAGAAACAAAAATAGGTTTCAAAATGCCTACATTTTGAAAGGAAAATAGCTCTGTATATTCTAGGCAACTGTCCTGGATGATCATGTCTATGGGAGTAAGGAAAAATTCAAATGATTTGATTTAGGGGTTGGGGGTCAAACTGGAGAAAAGATTACTCTAATCCAAAAATGGATCTAAACAAATGCTTCTGGGACCCTGCCAAATTTCAGATCATCAAATAAGGTATTTCTACATCTGAAGTAAATTCTAAGCATTAATTCTGAGCAAAAGATGCCAAAGTTCAAATCCAACTCACGTAGGGTCAGAAGGAATCCTAACTATCATTTCACTGCTGGCGAATTAGCTGTATAATAGGATTTTTTTTTTTTTTGAGTGGTTAAATGAATTCCCAGGATCACATGGCTTGTGTCAGGACTCCCCTTTTGTCCCAAACCTCCCCCCCCCAAAAAAAAAGGAGGGGAAAAAACCCCACTAACATTCTGGTTATGTTGAACTTGTTCAGCATTATCTGCTCTGCTCCACTAACAGCAAGGATGAGACTGTCTCAGGCAAAATGGTAGTACTTCAGTGATTTTCATCTTCATTTTTTTCAATCCTGAAGCTATCTCTTAGGTAATTTATCCTGTTCTAGACACTATAGGAGATGCAAAGAATGTGCCCACTGAGCTTGTCAAATGTGAGTTCCTTCACTCTACTTCCCTCTTTTCCATCTTTTCCCGCCCTTAATCACTGTCTTTTTCTCTTTCAACAATCATTTTTAAAAAACCAAATTGTGCCATGTACTAGAAAGAAAAACACAAGAATGCAACGGTACTTGTCCTCAAGAAGCTTACATTTGATTGAGGGAAAAACAACATGTACATCTACAAATAAAGACAAAGCTGAGGTTGTGAAGTGATGGGAATATTAGCAACTGAGGAATTCAGATTACGTTTCTCCCTCCCTTCCTTCCTCCAATGCCTCCCCCAAGTGATCTCAATTCCCTTTTCCCTATTCTCATTCTTTTATATTTATTTATACTAAGATTACTTCTTCCTTTCTGGAAATTCTAACTATGCTTTTCTTATCTTGGCTCTCCTCTAATTTCTACAACTCTTCCTCCTTCTCCTTTATTGCTTCACCTTCAAACCAAACCTAAAAATAGGTGCTCCTCACCTCAAGATTTTGTTCTAAACATTTTCCAACATGATCCTTCAGTGACTTCACTTATTCCTAATTGCAATCTCTTTTGTAAGCTATATTCCATTTAAAACTACATGTTGAAATTTTCTAATGGGGTAAATACCTCAATATATACACACACACACACACATATACATATATAAACTATAACTCAAACTCATCATATTAAAAGTTATTTGAAGGTATAGGATGTGCGGAGAGCCAAAGCAAAAGAAAAGAAAACTGTTTACGATGGTTTAAGGAGACTGTCAGGAAATGTACACTGAAATACAAATCTCAACACTAACCAGTTTATAGGTAGTAGAAGAATACCATCTTTTCAGAACAGCTGGATCCCATTATGTCCCATAACATGCTTTTAAAAAAATAACCAATAAGCTGAACCCACATACATGACACATGACACTTAGAAAATGTACTCCCTTCTAGCAATGAGAATCTCAAATTGTCTGTAACTGGGCTTTAAAGGACTGCTGCAAACAAAAATTCATCACTTCACAACCAACTCAGTGGTGGTGATCTCTTAAATAAATGCAGTCTACTGCAAAATCTGTACTCTGAAGTCTTTCCAGATAAATAAGACCTGTCAGAACTGTTGTCCAGGAATCCAAAGTCACCTCTGTGATGCAACTTGTTAAAGATAATGCCATATATACACCAGAATCTGTTCCTTTGCCTAGCTAGGAGGAAAACTAGAAAGACAAGGGAAAAAGAGAGAAGGGAGAGGAGAGGAATAATAATAAAAAAAAAAAAAAAAAAGGGGGGGGGGGGAGAGGGAGAAGGGGGTCATGGAGAGAGAAGAGGAGACAAAAGATTTCCTCCCATTCTCATGTTCCTAGTGGCTATCCTTAGTTTCTTTTCTTCCCCTCCCTCACCACTCCCACTTATCAACTTGCCAATTTACAAATCAAATCCACCAAGCAGAGATTCAGGAGGTCTGGACCTATATTTAAAATTTGTGCATGTCCCCTGCACCATTTACCAATGATGCAAGGTGTGGCTATACATCGCCAGGTCTCTGTATATATGTACATGCCTGTGACATATTATAACTTCCCTAGGAATAAAACAAACTCTCAAATAAGAGATCCCTCCTTTTCCTTTAGTTAATGAAGATAATTCAGGGCATCCCAAGAGACAAATAATCTCTTCTCTCTTCTTGGCAGTAGTTTGGTGTGGGTTTGAAACCATCATGGACCCAAAGCACTATTTAGGATTAGAACAAGAAGGAAATGTAGAGATAACCTAGAGCAAGGGTTTTTAATCTGGAGGACAAGAGCTTTTAAAAAAAAATTTTTTTTTTTAATTAACTTGTACTAATAATTGGTTTCCTGTGTGTTCTATGTATTTTATTCATTTCAATTAAAAATCCAGGAAGAGGGTCATAGACTTCATCAGATTATACCCAAAGGCATGGCAAAAAAGGTTAAGAATCCCTGACCTAAACTAATACTCAATTTTATATTATAAAATAGGCATTTTTAAACTGCAGTACTCTACAGAAGTGGTCAAAAGATAGTCAACACTTTAGAAGAAGAACTTATAAACTATAAATCGGCATAAGAAATTGTTATTGAGTAAGAGAAATATTAATTAAAATTGGAGGATTTTAAAGATATCCAATTAATGGGACTAGTCAGTATTGGAGGAAAGCTGCTGTAAATAGGTAAATTTGATACAACCACTCTGGATATCAATTTGGAATTATGCAAGAAATCACCAAATTGTTGTTTGACCCAATGCGCCATGGAATATACAACACAAGGAGAACAAAGAAAGAAATAAAAGTTTTATATACACCAAAAGAGTTCATGTAGACTATTTTGTGGTAGACAAGAACTAGAAACAAAATGGGTGCCTATCAAAAGAAAAAATAACCAAGTGAAATGAAAACTAATGAAGGTTCCAGGGAAGAAATAATAAAATATTCCAATCTCTTCACATCAGAGTAGAGATAAAAGCACAGTGGGCAGATTGTTCCATTATGGTCAGATACGACCATTTTATAAGGGGTATTTGGCAGAGTTGTTTTTCTTTATATATAAGGGGTGAGGGGTTGGGGAAACTTGCTTAATGTTGAGATCATCAAATTGTGATACTGTGCAATGAACAAAACCAAACCAAAAAAGAATAAGAATAAAATAAAAACCTAAAAGATTATAGACAGGCAAGCTATTTTTTTTGTATCATCCTTAAAAGAATACTTTTAGAGAGAGAGAAAAGCATCTGTTGTGAAACTTAATTGGTGTCAATGACCAAAAAGAAAGAAATCTCTAAAGTTCATGGAGCAATCCTTTCCTCACTAGATCATCAAGAGATATAGATCACAAATGGGACAAAAGTATATTGTGGAAATCCAATAAAAAGCTTGCAGACATACAGACCCTTAGGAGGGACAACTACAAGTTAAACTATTGTCCTACTACAGAGGGTGGTCTTGACAGGAGGGAAAAAAAGGAACAAACCTTTTGTTTAACAAAGTCTGTTTAATGCGTGGGGATGAGTGCTCATGTTCCTGAGTCACCCAACATAAATTCCAATACATGGATGGATATATATATATATATATATATATATATATATATATATATATATATTTTCCCCCCTTCTTCTTCTTCTTCTTTTTTTTTTTTTTTTTTGGGGAGGGGGGAGGAGGAGAAAGGGCTGAGGCAATTGGGGTTAAGTGACCTGCCCAGGGTCACACAGCTAGGAAGTGTCTGAGGTCAAAATTTGAACTCAGGGTCTCCTGACTTCAGGGCTGGTGCTCTATGCACTGCACCACCTAGCTGCCCCCTATATTCTACCTTTTTAAAAGAAAGGGGCCAGAACAGACTATATATAGTCTTGAGGAATAGAGAAACCTTTACTGTTTCTGCTGATCTTGTACTTTTGCAATAAAACTTACTCACCTGTGATGAATTCTCAAAGTCCATCTTTCTTGTCTAAGGCAAACACTTGGGAATAGTATTCAGAGGCTCAAGAGTTAAGGACAAAGCAGCAATGACAGCTGGGTGACAAGGGAGGGAAGGAATAGATTTATTCTTCTCCATGAAGTGTATGCTAAGCAAGACATACACAGAAGAATAGACATAGAGGAAAACTAATCCTCTGCAGGAACACAGAAAACAAAGCCAGAAACTGGAGAATAAACATGGCTGCCACTGTGACCAAGCATTCGCTACAGCGCAAGAAACTTACAAAGTCACTAACTTTGTCCATATAAGCTACTCACTTACAAAGTATGGGAAAATTCTTCTATATGCTTCACCCTTAATAACTGAATCTAACCTTTATTAAGGGGCAGCTAGGTGATCCAGTGGATAGAGCACCAGCCCTGAAGTCAGGAGGACCAGAGTTCAAATCTGGCCTCAGACACTTAACACTTCCTAGCTGTGTGACTCTGGACAAGTATAACCTCAATTGCCTCCGGGGTGGGGTGGGTGGGAAACCATTTATTAAGTGCTTCCTGTGTGGCACAAACATAGTTAAGTCTCAAACACTCCAAGTTGCAAAATAAGTATTAGTTTGCATTGGTTTGAATATATATATAGGAGTTTCCACATTAGAGGTCACAAGTCCACAATGAGATCTCAAGTCCAACTTTTTTTTTTTTTTTAAATGTACAAGAAACTCTGTTAAGCATTGAACAATACAAAGACATAGACAAAACATCCGATTTCCTCAAGAATCTTATATGCTAGTGGGACAGGTATGACACAAATATCCTTTATGTATAACTGAAGAGGGAAAAAACACTAACAAACTGGGGGACAGACAGGAAGCTTCATAAAAGTTGAGTTGCCGAGGTGAGATAGATCAATCGAGATGTGACTCCGTTTAAGGTTTTCTTGGCAAAGCTACTGGAGTGGTTTGCCATTTCTTTCTCTAGCAAATTTTACAGATGGGGAAATTGAAACAAATAGGCTGAAGTGACATGACCAGGTCACACAGTTATAAGTGTCTGAGGCCACATTTGAACTTGGTTCTTCCTGACTATAGGCCCAGCATTTTATCCTCTGTACCACCTAGATGCAGTTCAATTTTTAATGAGCAGTTCTATTTCCTTGGAGCACAGCATTCATGAGAAAGACCCTGAAAGAAAGCTGGAAAGTTCATCAGGAAACAGATCATGAAGGGTCTTAAATGCCAGGTTTAGGAGTTTCCATTTCATCCTATAGAGCCAATGGAGATACAATGAAGATAAGACATGCCTTAAGAAGTTTCTTATAGCAGCTGTATGATGGATAGATTGGAGAAGAACAAGACAAGAAAATTACTAAGAATTTTAGCTAGAAATACAAGACTAAGGCAAACAAAACAAATTTCCCATTTTCAGACCACATGAAGCCTTTTGTGACTTTAACACTTGCTATATTTAGGATTATATTTATTTGCATAATGTGTTTTATTTTTCCTATGAAACAGTAAGCTCCAAGAGGAAGGACTTATGTCTTATTCATCTTTGTATGCATGGAATGCTCAATAAATGTTTGCTAAACAGAATAGATCTGTAGAGAACAGGATCCAAAATATACAATTACATGTTAGATTGAACAAGAATAAAGATCCAAAGTTTGGGGATAAAGCTAGTTAATTTTAGGACCGTTAGTAAAGGAAGATTCACAGTAAAAGTTCTATGAAAAGGAGGAGAGGAAAGTATACTTCAGAGCAGGGAAAATAAACTCAACGCTATATTAAAGTGAAAGCAATAGTCTTTCTTCTCCAGTATGGAAGGGGTTAGTGGCTAAATAATATTTAATCAGTAAAAAAAACCATCCCTGACAAACACAGAACAAATGCACTGGGAAGAAATTTAATGATACCCACTGGCCAACCAGTGATAAACACCTAACTACAAGCAAAGAAAATAAAATCATGGAATGAACAGCCACACCCTAAAACCTACATCAATCAAGATCTTCCAGGTGTGGCCTAGTACAGGGCTGGAGTTTTTTAAGACTGATATTCAACTGGTTGGTCCAAGTACTCAACCAATATTATTTGCACCATCTCACTTCTACCTCCTACCCACCTCTCTGTCTTGCATATGTATATATTACAGATTGTTCTTAGCCAGCCTCATTTCCTGCCTACCTTATACACATACTGTGTGCATCACCCTACCTCAGAAGTCTTTGTTTATATTGTACTTTAACTAGTAAAGTTAAAGTTATTTAAGTAGAAATCCTTCTTTTGTCCCTATCCCAATTCCACTCACCTGTAAGGACCCAGATCAATTTCTCCCCCACCTCCATGAAGTCTTTCCATTTTTTGCTCTCCTTCAATGAATTGTGATTGCATTACTAAGCAGTTTAGTTTTTTAACCCCTTTAAGGATTTTGTGAATATTATCTTAATTAGACTGTGGGATCCAGTGAGTTGAAACTATTATCATCTTCATTCTGTATTTCATAGGATAAAGCTGGGAAGGATTTATACTGGTAAGACTTGTATATGTAGCTCCTGCTTCTGACAGCTCTATGACCCGAGGCAAATAATTCTTCAACTGTACTATAAATGAGTTGTTGAGGAAAAAAAAAAAAAAGACCCTAAGATTCACTAATGAAAAGAGACTGGGAATGGGGGAGCTAAGAGAAGGTATTCTGTAAGCTTATCTACTATACACTTTTAGCAGCAGAGTCCAGGACAACCATACACCTAGCTGGATATCAATCTTAATAGCTGGATAACAACCAACTGTTCCAATCAACTTGGTCAGGAAGATTATAAAAGCTGGTGTCCCAAATGTGCATCTGCCACCTGGTCTTTGCTGCTGTACTCTGGCTGTCAAGGCTCAGTGAGTGGCTGTCTAGGCATTAGGAAACCATAGTGGTTTATCTTCTTTCTCGATCTAATATAACTATTCACCCCACTCTCTGTAAGGAAGCCCAGGATGAATTAAATAACATGAAAATTAATTCTAGCCAACAAGAATGAGATTTAAAAGAAATTAATGAGACAGAATAATAAAAGGGATAAAGTGATTCAAATTCATTCAGTCACTGAATACCTTGAGGAGTCCTATAGTATAAAGACATGGTCTCTGCTCTCAAGGATTTCACATTCTTCTTGAAGAAACAGGAAATATTTACAATGAAGATAATCAATTTAAGATATTACTTTTATTGAAGCAAAAAAAAAAGATTTTATTGGATAATGAATGAATTATGGAAGCAATGGATATTAATGTAAACAATATGAAGAACTCTTTAAAAACTTGGGAAAATGTAAATGAATGCATATAAAGTAAGCAGAATTAAGAATGATTTAAGCAAGAACCACAATAAATGGAAACAACATTGAAAGACAACAAAACTGTGACTGACACAATGGTTATTAAGTTTGAATAGAAAGGACTAAGGGTGAAATATAGCTTTCCCTCAACAGAAAGATTATATACTAGAATAGGAATATACTAATACTTCATTAGATTTAAACAAGACCTTGGTGGGTTTTTTTTCCTTGTATGTGCATTTTAGTTATAAGAATAGGTTCTAGTTTTTTAGGAATACTGAATCTATGGAAAGTGCCAATAATTTTTAAAGATTTATATGTAACTAAGGTGATGGAACCAAATATACTATACACATACACACACTCAACACACTCTCTCTCAAACACTTGTCTGAACTAAATTATAATGACCAGTCCTGGATCCAGAGAAGAAATGATAACAAAACATTTTACTCCTTTGGATAGGGAGGACTCAAGTTCACCCTATCTGAACATAGCTGGTCAACTATGCTCAGACAGGGTGAAAATAATGAAATGCCATGAAAGCAAAACAAAACAAAAAGGCAAAAACAAACAAGCAAAAAACAAAACAAAACAAAAAACAACAACAACAACAAAAAACAAAAACAAAACAAACAACAACAAAAAAAACACCAAAAACAACAACAACAACAAAAAAAAAAAAAAAAACCCAAAACACTCCAGTAAAATCTAAATGGGGAGGGGGGAGGAGAGAGGATTAGTAGTTTGATAATGGAGCCAAATGTGCAAAGTAATAAATTTTGTAAATGTTCAGGGATTATTGTAAGGTGGATCAAGAAGGCTTCCAGGAGAAAGTGTGAGCTATGACTTTGAAGGTTGAATTGGATTTGCATAGGCTAAGGGGCTATTAGTTTGGGACTTGCATGGTTTTCTCAAATGTTAACAGTCTCGCATTACCCTCACTTGCAAGTACTCTCATCAACTAGCCTATAAGCTTCAATTTCTCTGTCCCTAGAGGAACCCTCTCTCTCCCATTCTAAGAGATCTTCCTTCTCTAGCTTGTCAGCTCCTGGCAGGTGCAGCAGCCGCTGCTTCAATGCAAGGGAAGCAAACTCCCAGTGATCTCTTGCCTGCCTGTCTGCCTGCCTCTTTTCCACACCCCCTAGATTGCCACAGTGCTTAGCTGGCAAATCTATTGCCATGTCACTGAAAGCACCCAAGATTTGATTTGTGCATTCCATAGAAAGAGTTAATTCCAAGTGAGTTCAGGCGCAGAGCTGCTGGTTTATAAATACCCATATCTTGCCTTTGTTTCGGATCTCAGCAAAGAGCAAAACATCTGCCAGTCTAAAATTAAACATCTGCGCCTTCATGGGGAAGGAAATGGGGGCCTGCAGTTTTATGTGCAAAGAGGTCTAGCCCCAGGGTGAGGACAGGGGCATCTGATGTTGGCCACAGGGTTTACTATGAAGACGAGAAAAGTTGATCTTGGTGGACTAATGCTCAACAGGAGACTTTGGTCAAATTGAGGGAGTAGGTGACAGACAGCTAGATCAGGAAACTTGCAGGCCATTTGAGAACTGTCTGGCTTTGGGAGAACCGGCATGACTCACCCACCTGTAACATATCTAATCCCATTCTCAACCATCTGCAAAGCCTAGAAAATCCATAACAAGCGACAACTGCCTGACCAACTCCCTTATGGTTGATTGATGACCAAGTTTAGAGCATCCAAAAGTAGCTAGACTGAACTATTAGTCTTAAGCCTATTCCTGGACAGGCTAAACTAAAGGAAGACCAGCAAAGACCTCATTCCCCTACATATGACATCATCTCCCTGCAATGGCACTAGGCAGGCTGGCCAGGGAGAAAATCGTTTAGGCCAATTTTCACTACAGGTACTATGGATTTAAATGCAGCTGCCTTTTAAATGGGGCACAATTTAAGAAATGCACACAGCTGCTCATTCTCCAAGTACAGCACAAATGGGCTGGAGGCAGTCTTCTTACAACCTCAGTCCTACTTCCAGCCTCACCCTTGTGCTTTTCTTAAAATTTGTTTCACCAGCAGGTTCAAAGGGGAAATGCTTTCAGAGCCTTTTTACTTCTAAGTCATTCCCCCTGAACCCCCAAAACCACTTAAAAACTGTATTCTTCTCCTTTCCTACATTTCTTCTGTAATTTTCAAACTTGACATGTTCCTTTTGTCTTCAAGTCAATGACCATTTATTAAAGGGCTACTATGTACAAGGCAACATGTGCCATTACTCTTGGCGACAAAAAGCCCCAGAAATCCTTGCCCATTCTCCCCCTGGTATAGATTAGGCTATCCACAAAACTCACATATTAGTAGGGAGTAAACATTGCCATCAAATAAAGGGCCACTAACAGAGAGAAAGAATTCAAGGCCCAGAAAGAAAAGGGCCTCCACCCTCCCTCCCCCCAAAATAATAAAGAGCTTTGCTACTTGTTATCAGTGTGATCTTGGACTAACTACAGTACAGTTTTCTTTCTTTCTTTGTACCCCCCCCCAAAAAAAACGAGTGCTTATGAAGGTGAATTGTTTTTAATCTCTCTAAGTTTTTCATTTGTAAAAGGAAGTGATGGACTCCCTAGCTTCTAAGGTCCCTCTCCTGCTGTGTTAGAGGGTGGGGGAAAATGTATTTAGGTTCACAGAATTTAAGGCAAGGATCCTTATATGTTTTATGGGAACTAGACTCTTTCCCAGTCAAATGGGAGTCTGTGGACTTCAAGATGTCTTTAAATACACTTTTGGGGGTGACACATGAATACAAGAAATTCTAATTATATTGAAAATTTTTTTGAATAATCATGAAAACCTAGAATTATCTTTCTGGTCCAAACCTGAATTTTAGAGATTAAAAAAAAAAACAAAAAAAAAAAAAAACCCACAACCTGAAGTTCAGAGAGGTGTCAATGAAAATATGAGTCTCATGAAATAAGCAGGAGCTAAGGAGGAAATGAGAAAGGGACTAGAAGATAGTTTGCCCCCCCCCCCAAAAAAATTTTTTTTTAAGCACATTTTGCAGCTATATTTTCACAAAGTGAACTCAAAATTGGTAATTCCAACTAACTGGGCTCACTGAACAATGTAGTATAGAAGCAGAGAGCCCTTTGTTTTTCTATACAGCAGTTCAATCCCAACCACAGTGGGCATCTTAAATATGAAAATATGTATAGAATTATAAACTGATTAAGGCTTGAAAGGAAAGCCAAAGACAATCTAATCTAGCCCTTTCTTATACATGAGTAAACTGAGGCCCACAGGATTAATGGAACAGCCCAAAGACAAACAGGGGTTCTTTTATGTGCAAAGGTTGTTTCTGGGAATAAAAAAAAAAGCCAGTAGCAAGCACCCATCCACCTCGTACACACTCAAAATATATTAGGAAAGGCTGAGGTCTACTTAGCTCAGTGTTTGATTTTCCTAAATAGTGAGGTGGCAGATAAAAACACATACAATTCCAAAGAGTCCATTTATGCCAAAAGCCCATATGATTGTTCCCAAGTAGGCTTTGTGTTTGATTCCCAGCAGCCGGGAGGTCAAGAGAAGGAATTAGACTAAAAAGAAACTTCATTTCATGTTAACTCTTGAGAGAAGGAAATAAATTAATAACCTCCTCATCCCCAGAATACTAGCTAAAGTAGGAATCAGGACAAAAATCCCAACATGTTATCTATCCCAAAAGGGCATTTAAAACACAAGTATCAACTTTTTTAGAAAGATGTAATATCATGTGTGAAGTATACCAGGGTTAGAATCAAAAAGGCCAAGTTTGAGTCTCAATTCCAATTCTTATTAAACTGAATGATCATGAGTAAATCATTTAATTTCTGTATGTCAGGTATCTTTGCCAGGGAAGACTAGGTTTCTTCACAGGATTATTCTGAAGCGCGAATTAGATCATGTATGTAAAAATGCAAATATTGGCAATTGATTTTATTATTAAGCTGAATTTCTTTTTGCAGTAACCATAAATTAAAAACTAGTGCCTTATTGGAGAATGGCTAATATAGGTAGAAAATGGAGAAGTATTTTGCCATGATGAAGTGGACAGTTTCAGAGAAAACTGAGAAGAAATCTACAAATCGATGCAGACTTAGGAAAACAATGTACACAATGGCAACATTTTAGATAAAAACTTCAATTTAGATTTTAGAACTCTAATCATTGCAATGATAAACCATGAGTCCAAAAGAATAAAGATGAAACATGTCACTTACCTCCTGAGAGACAATGAACTTTAAAATATAGAGACACAATTTTCAAATATAGCCAATATAGATTGAATATCGTTTATCAGACTTTTATACAACTGAGACTTTTTTGTTTGTTCAATGTGGAGGGCAGTGGGAAGGGGCACTTAAATGGATGACTATTTGATTGTAATCCTACTGTGCTACAAAACACTGTGCAAACCACTAAGACGAAAACACTTATGCCATTCCCATCTCCAGAAAATCTTTTCCTGACTTAACATCATCAGTGGCTTCCAACAGAGACACTTCTGGAAGGTCAGACTTGACTTTCCAAAAAGAGACATCAATAATAATAACCAAGATCATAACCAAGAAAAGCATACATACAACCACATTTCCTTGACCCAGTTAAGGGCTTGTGAACCACTGTAAACCTCAACCACTGCCTTAGAGAAGTGGCATTTTACTATTAACTTGAAAACAATGGTGTGAAAAGGATGCAATAATGAAGGGAGTAAGCTTCTCTCTCAAGGGGAGATGAGGAGATTCAAGTAAGAGTATGAATAATAACCACTTCAGTTAAAATAACCCTATGGACCATAATGATTTAACATTCTTTTCATCAATTCATATTTTACAAAGTGAATTCGCCATCTCCCTCCCTGGATCCTTATAAAACACCCTGCTCATGGGTTGAGAGTATTCCCTCTATCTTATAGAAAAAGGAAACTGAGGTGCAGAGAAAACAGTAAATATACATCATGGTGGCAAGCTATGAACTAGGAACTATGACCAAACCTCTAGTCTTAGCTCAACACCAACCATTCACATTTCTTTTAACATTTTAAGGATCACCACTATCCTTTCCTCACATCAATCCCAAGAGACCAGGAATACAAGTGTAGCAGCTCCACATCTATGAGAAGCAGTTTCCTCATTATCACGACACTGAACAACCATCACAAAGTAAGCTTAAGGCAACAGAACAAGCTAATGGTTGAGTAGAGAATTCAGTTCTCTTGATTTCTATCTTGGGTTGGTTTATTTGAATCCAGCAAGTATCTGAATTAGGAGTTCGATCTTCATAAAAAGAGAAACAGGCATACCAATTTCATTAAAACTAGATGTCTGGGCAGTAAGCCATTTGATTTCGGCCTGCTGCAGAAGAGATCTTGCAGCTTCAGGCTAGTTGGTCCCATCCTGTCCATCCTCCCCTCCCCCCTTTCAAAGCCCACTACCAACTTATGCTACTGGATGCCAATCCTGGCCTGGCACTACTCATAGTGGTCTCCCATATTCTATAAGAAGTCTGCATCTTTATGGTACAACTACCCTCCTCCGACACTGGCAGATCCTCCCCCACCCCAAAGTTGTATAACATGAGCTTCCTGTTAAAATGGTAGGCAGATAAAACTGCACTGATGGACAGATTTCTCTCCTCCCGCAGGCCAAATCGGCCTTGTTGTCAGAAGGTATTTGCACGCGCAAGCACACATACATAAATGCACACACAGTTTGTTTTCAGGGAGGGCAAAGTGAGAAATTCTCTGAATTATTGAGGCCAAATTACAAAAAATGCCATTTGCTGACCCAAAACTCCTGCTATCCCCAACATGCTGAACCTGTACTTAAAATATAGGGTATCCTTCAAAACAGATTTTTACACCCAATCCTTCTAAATTTCAAGTGGAAACATAAAGGCAATTGACCCTGGGTTTGCACAGATGGTGTACCTAAAACAGATCATTATTGTCTTGACAGTCTTCCCAGCTTACCTGTCCACCATTATTAATAGAGTCAAAAAAGGAAAATATCTCAACAATTATTCTTTCTAAAAATAATATAGCACAGCCTTATGTTGCGGAGGGGGGGGGGGGGGGGGGGGGGGGGGGGGGGGGAAGAGAATCAGAAAATAAAATAGAGCAAAAGGAAACTGGTTGCTGAAACTTGTTGCTAACTCGTTCATTCACAGGAGCTGCAAGGGGATTTAAGGAAGAGGGGCAGACCAGGAGGAATGACAAGCATGTCTTCTCAGGATGTTCATCCTCCTCCATATCCCCCATCCAAAGCATTACTTTCAGATTAAAGAGTACAAACATCAAGACTATAGACAGAGAAGCAAGTTATTCCCCCATCCAATCTGATCATTGTGAGAACGCAAAATGCTGGGTGTCCCATCTTGAGGCCCTGTATACTAATTAGGTAGGTACCTCCGAATTGCTTGGTTGGACTAAATATGCCTTTTTTTCTTATCCTGAGAACTGAACTTCACCAAAAAGAAAAAAAAGCAAAAAGAGCCTATGTCATGCACCTCTCCGGGAACAAGTAGATATGATAAGAGGCAGACCCATCAAGCCGGAGCTATTTTGTGAGTAAATTTCAATGTTAGCTTTCCCTTTGGCAGAGAAGGAACATAAATGAATTAAAAATCCTGGGAACAAGGAAAAGCAGATAAGATAGCAGAGAAAGCCCTGACCCTTCAAGGATCACATCCCAAACATTATTTTATACCATCAAATCTAAACAGTCTTGGTCTCTTTCACTATAACACCAGCAACTACCTTCTTTTTCTAGTCACCATGATGGATGACCTTAGTCCCCATGATGGATGACCTTAGTCCCCAGCATCTTGAACCTACAAGTCACTGAAGCAAAAGAAGACTAAGGGAGCAAAGATGACAAGAGAAAAGGCCATCACGTTTCCAAAAGGAGCAAGCTTTGTTCCCCCATTTAGCTTCTTGAAAAGTGCTGGAAAAATGATGGGAATGTAGATAGCAGAATATGGAAAGGGGATGGATGTATAATTTCCTGCTAAGTCTTACCTGTCTTCTCTCAAAACCCAGTAAATTTGAAGCCCAATAAGAATATAGCTACAGGAAGGGAAAGAACTTGGCAACTTAAAAGCAACAACAAAAAATAAAGCTCTGGGACCTAGATTTCTAATTCAGCTTTAAGTCACGTTGTAAGCTCCATTGAGCTATGGAACCTTGGGGATCTTAACCTCTGCTGCCCCCCCAGAACAAAACAGAACAGGAAGCCAAATTCCTGGCCCAAATTAGCCCAAGGCTGATCTGCCAAAGCACAGGGAGGCCCTAGGAAGACTTCCGGAAGGCACAATGCCCGACAGCAATACAAACGAGCGCCAGGTGGTTCTGGGACGTTACCTGAGTAGCTGCCTGTGGACTTGATGTACATCTGGCCGTACTGCTCCTCCACCATGGTGTCGTACGCCTCGTCGTCCTCCTCGTCTTCTTCATTATGGTAGGAGGTGGGGCTGTCTGTGGTGGGGAGGCTGCTGGCCCCGGGGCTGGTCCTCTCACCCTGCGAGTACTGTACCTGCTGGATGTTGGGGATGAGAGTGGCCAGGCTGGGCATCCCATAGTACGAGACTCGAGACAGCTTCAGAGGAGCCGCCCCGCCCACTGCCGCCCCGCCGCCCCCCGAGCCATCCCGGGCCCCAGCTTCCAGGGGCCGCTTGGCAGACAGGCCTGGGCCCGCTGCCGGCTGGAGCTCCAGGTTCTCATGCTTCACACGGGTGAGAAGCGGGATGGGCACAGAGGGGGACATGACATAGGGTGCAGGGCCGGGCTGCAGCTGGTTGCAGGGGCTCTGGGGCTCCGAGCTGGTGTCCTCGATCATGGCGGTCTGTGAGTCACAGTGGGGCGAGCTCACCTTGAACATCAAGTCTGTGCCCCGCTCCACAATGTGCTGGATCTGCAGGAAGCCGGCCGTGTACATCACCACGAGCTGCTCGCTGGCTGCCATCCTGAGCTTCCCGGTGTAGCAGAAGGAGAGGATCTGCTGGAAGCAGGCAGGGGGCACTGTGCCGGGCAGCTCAAAGGCGCTCTTGCTGTTTCCACTGAACAAGTCCCGGAAATAAAGGCTGCTGGCCGCCAGGACCGCACGGTGAGCCTTGAAGGCTTGCCCTTTGACGACAATGGAGACATCACAGTAGAGCCCCAGCAGGCGCTGTTCATTCAGGCAACCCAGGACAGTGTTCCCAAAATTGGGGATCTCTATGTGCAACATCTGGGACATGACTGGGCAAGGAGCCAGGACACCTTAGACATTCAACACAGCTGGTTCCAAAGAAGGGCACATCTGTAAAGAAGGACAGGGGAGGTTCAAGATGGTGGGGAGAGATGGAGGAGAGGAGACAAATTGGGGTCAGTTTCTTATCTGGGGAAATGAAAATTTGTGAAAATAACATAAAAATTCACAGTTCAAGAACTTCTGGAGTGGTGGAAGGAATACCAGCTGCCCAACCATAAAGGGTTAAATGGAGATTCTGCTTTAAAAGAGAGAAGAGGAAAGGTATCTATAAGCCCAAATTTCCCCTATAACCAGTTAGTTACCTCCCTGCTTCCATAGTCCTTTCCACACTGTGATTCCAAACCATATAGCTTTCCAGAGGTTCTTAGGCAGCAACTTTGTTACCCTGAAACCCAACTTCTGAAGCAGGACCAGGAAAACCAAAAAAGTAGGAGGAAAAAACTAAAGACCCAAGACCTAACTATATGCTTGCTCCCTGAATTCTTCTTCTTCTTCTTCTGAACCATCTCCAAGCCTACAATGCTAATATTTACTCAAAGAAGAAACAAAAAAGATCTCAGCAGCAAAGGAATGAAGCTTTTGAAGGGAGAATAAAATACCTCCTACTGCCACCCTTCCTTCTCCACTTCCCCCACCAGACACCTAAGGCAGACAAGAGACTGCAGATCAGCAATTTGATGTGGCCCAGACAAGAAACCTTTGGTTTCAGAAAGGGCCCAGGGAATGCTGCCAACACTGATGGTATTCTTTTCTCCTTCAACATTTCTGGAAATTAGCACTCTTCCTGAGTAGCAACACAATCCTCACCTATCTATAGATAGGAGACATATATGTACCTATCTGAAAGAAAGGGAGGAGGGAGGAAGGAAAGAAAGAAGGGAAGGAAGGAGGGAGGGGAGAGACAGAGAGAGAAACATTCACTAATATAGTACAGTATATAATCATGGCAAAAGATTTTAAGGTATTTTTTTTCTTTCCCTTTAAGAGCATCCAGGCCCTTTATGCTAAAAGGAAAATACCTAATAGTTTTATTTTTCCCCCTTGTTCTTTTTTGACTTTCATGAAAAGAGAAAAGATAGAATGAGGAGGGAAAAAAAAGAAGTATGGGAAAAAGTTAAGAGAGAACTTGGAAGCACAAATCAACTCCTTGGTGACAACTTCTTTCAGCCATCCCTTGCTTCCCAACAACAATCCAAGATGTGGCCTTTTAAAGCTTTGGCCTCCAATCAGCTATTTTAAGGCCCTGAAAAGCATTCTACTTTGCTCCCCAACCATCAAGCATCCAAACAGTTAAAACTCTAATCCCAAACTCTTTGGTCTGAACTATACCAGGAAATGAGTTACAAACTAACTAAAAGAGACACATGCTGTCCAGACTTACGTACTTTACATACCCCTGGCCCCTAGTACCCTAAGTAGGCTTGATGCTACTGGGGAAATCCCAACCTGAGCCTGCCAGGAAGGAAAAGGTACTGAAAGGGGGGGAAAGAAAGCTTTGAGAGCTGGACCAGGACCAGACACATCCTGGTTGGTCAGGAAACCCCGGCAGAGGGACTCAAGAAATGTTTACCTGATGATAAATTCTAAAAGGGGATGAGGGTGGGGGTGGGGAAGCAGGAGAAAGAAATGAGAGAGAATTAGGAGGGGGAAAAAACAGCTGACTTAGAAAAGGCCAGAAGTCCTGCACAAAGGGCTGCTCTGTTCTGAAAAAATCTTAAGTCCGGTTCTATCTGCAGAGCTGAGGAACAGAAAGGAAAGAAAGAGAAGGAGCGAGGGAGAGAGACGAGCCGCCAGACAGGCAATCTCACTGTGCTGCTAGGTCCAAGAGAAGGCAAGAACACTCTCTAGAGAAAATTACTTTACTGGCTCCCAATCTCCTGGCTGGCAAACCTACCTTAGGATAGCGCGGGACTGTAGGTTGTCACCGCCAAAGGCTGGCTAAGTGACTTGTGCCTCTACGGGAACTGCAGCAAACGGAGGAAAGCGTGCACTCAGGGTGGAGGGGCAGCAGGGGGAGAGGGGGGGAAGTCTCCAGCCCTCCGTTTGTATCTACTGGAGCTGAGGCTATATTAGCCAGTCCAATCTCCCAGGCAGCGAACGGCATCTAAATGAACAGGCCGGATGCAGATGAACATTCAGGCTGCTCTGGGGAATGAATAGCCGTCTTTGATTAGGGACCCGGAGTAAATGCCAACTTCAAACTGAAGCTTTAAAAACAGCGAAATCTCAGAGCCAGAGGAATGCACGGCTCCGAGTGTTGGTACAAGACAGACTTTTGATGACTCACTGCAATGCAAACAAAGATGGCAGAAATACTGTACTGTACGCTGATGAAATGCTTAGTGGTGCCACGGCAACTGAGACAGGCTTTAAATTTATAGTGCAGTTTTGCATATGAATTACCCAGTAAACTGCCTCCCCTGCCATCTAGTACATCCAGAGTGTCAAAGCATTTAAACTATTCCAAACAGTCTGCAGGGTTGGCATCGCCCCTGCTTAACTCCTCCAGGGAGAGGAGGAAATGAGTTGGGAGTAGAGCAAAAGGAGGCAAAAAGAGGCAGAAAGGAATGGGGTGGGGAAAGGAGGAAAAGGAGCACCACACAGGGACAAGGGAGGCCATCAAAGAGAATGGGAGAGACAGCATCCGGGACAGAAGGGAACGAAAAACACAAGAACATACCGAGTAAAGAAAAAATAGATGTCTATTCACACCCCACAAAAACACCTTGAAAATATAAAACTTAGTATACCCCAATACCAAGCTGGTGCATTTCTCTTCAGCTGAGCTCTGTGCCTTCCAATCAAGTTTGAAAAATATCCCTAACCCCTACCTATCTCTCCCTCCTTTCAACAGGCAACTTTCTGAAATGTGATGGAGCAACTGCTGTGGGCCAAAATGTTTCCATACCCCAATACCAAGCTGGTGGGGGGGGGGGAGAGAGGAGAAGGGGGAAGTCTCCCCCCCCCCTTTTCCCAAACCAAGAACTCCTCACCACCTTTTCTTAACACACTAGAAAAACATTTTCAGCTGCAGGAATCGCGATGACTGCCCCATGGGAACAGCTCTCAGGCTGCAGCTCCATCCACTAAAAGCAAATCCATTTGCGTAAGTAATGAAATCCTAGTCACATTGTCTCCTCACTTCAGATTCAAAAAGTATTTAACATGTATTGAGCTGAGTTTGGGCCTTTTTCTGGGAAAGAGTCTGTCCCTTGCTTGTCTTTTCTGCTCTTAGGGAGGCTGATTCTATAACTCCTCCTAGGGCTACAGATAACATTCTTGATCCCCCCCCCCCCCCCCCCCCTCCAGTTTCCATTGCCTGAAATGTCTCAAGTCACAGTACCTGAATTCCAGAGCAGCTCAAAAACCATGCATGCAGATAGATACCCTGGACCCCTGCCCAACCACTTCCTAGTTACGAGAAATGTACGTGCACTGGGTATTTTCCTGTTCAATGGACCTCCAACACATTAACTTCAGGACTGCAGATGTAATGGAGGAAAAGGAAGGACCTGCAGGAGTGGGGAAGTGAGTAGGAGCTGCACTTAGGAAGCAGAGAGTTCTAACTAAGGCTTTTCCTATTCAAATCCAACATACCAGTATCCTCTTGGCATCTGAACCAATGTTGGCCACAGTAAATCGAGTAATCTCAATGCCCCTCTCATTCCCTTTCCCACTCCCTGACTAGGCTCTATTGACTGTCAATTTCCTGGTCAATTTGCATCCCCCTTTTCTCCCAGTATCCAAATGATTGGGTTTCCTTAGAGTCAGAAGTCCAAGCCAGCCTCTCTAGATGACCTACTATGTGACCTTGGGAAAGTCCTTCATTGCTTCAGGCCTCAGTTTCATTCTCTAGCTAGATAAGACAGTGGTAGTGGAATATTAAAAGCATCATATGATTAGGTAATAGAATTGTTGTGAAGATAAAGTAAAATTATTTTTAAAAAAAGCCATGAAATTGCTTTGAAAAGTATAAAGACCTAAAGAATAGTAAAGGTTTAGTGAATAGGTTACTGCCTAAGGAAAACCCTCAGAAACCCTAACATTTAAAACTCTGGTTTGCTGTGGGAGAAAGGGAAGAAAGAGAAGGCAAAGAAAGGTTGCTTCTTGAGAGAAAGCCCCTTTAGAATACAATGTGTATCTCAGAAAGCCATCTTGGGACAGGAATATCCTCATTGCTTTATCTCCATCTCCATCTCCTCTCCCCTTCCCCCCATCCCATTCTGCCTAACAACTCCTTTCAGCAAGAGGAGTATGGGAGACTAAAGAATGAGCCAGCTGGTGCCTCCCTATTCACTCACAGGCCCTGGCTTCCGAAAACTAGATAAAAACATGATGAATAGAGAGCTTGAAGAAATCCAGGTGTGTGGAAGGAGCTCTGAGCAGGGAGCTGTCCAAGTGAAGGTACTTTGGAGGCGAAATTATGCGTGGTCTTTCTTCACCACCAATATTAAGTTGATGACAACCATCGGGGGGAGTATAGAAACAAGTAGTATGATTGGGAGAAAAAAATAGCTGAGCTCAGCAGCATGAAAGCATGAATCTCTCCAAGGCATGGGAAGCATGGTCAGCATGGTCCTTCCTACTCCCTCTGTCTGAAACATTTGCCAAAATTTCTGGGGTACAGAGTGGAAAGAGGAAATAACACCCTTTATTGGCCACGTCATCAATCCTATATTGTGTTAAAGATGCTGACAAAGAAAATTCAATCATCCTTCTTTCTACCCACCTCCAAGTGGTCTCTGAAAGGAAACTAAACCTTTCATTGTAAAACAGGTTAAGGATCAAATTCTTCAAATTGGCATCCAAGGCCCATGCTTGGTATTAAGCTCCCAACTTAAGCTATCTACTTTCCAGGTGGGACTGTTTGTTGTGACTCTTCCTGGATCTTAGCCCTGATCCCATCCACAAATTTGTTCATTGTAGTCCCCCATACAGCATCCTCCCCCACCTTAACTACAATTAGATCAATCTTTAAAGGCCAACTTCAAAATCTCACAAACCACCTTGCCTTTATAATTAGCCTATACAATGGAATCTTCCCTTTTTCTGAGAGCTCACAGAAGTTTTGAGTCTGCACTAAGTACTTATCATCTGTACATGAGAGCAAATAATATAAGACTTTAGCAAAGTCTTCTCTGCCCAACTAGACTATGGCTTTTTTGAGGATGAGTATTAAGATTTCCTATTCTACTGGTTTCACAGTGCACCTCATCCAAGGTTGGGAACAGAGAAAGCATCACTGTAGGCTGAATTAGACAACAGAATCCACAGCTTTCCAGCATTTTCTTTCTTTAGGTCAGCTCAGGAAAAAAAAAAAAAAATTCACATAACCCCACAACAGAGCTCTTCACCCAGCTACCAAAGCATTTCCCATGAATAATGTTCATTCCTATAAAGTAATTTACAGATCATCACAATGTTTAAGAATGAACTACTGAAAATAGGAAAGATCAAAAAGTAGAAGTCAGTGTAAGCAGGAATGTGGAAATATAGGCACACTAATCTATTCCTAGTGGAACTATGAATGGTCTGAAAGCAATATGGATGGAAAGAAAGTAGCTAAAATGTCCATATTCTTTGATTCAGAGATTGCAGTGACAGTTGCATAGTCTATGAAATTCAAGGATTTAAAAAAATATGTTAAAATATTTCCCTACTTTGGAGGGAAGGGTGCTGGAAGCAGTAAAGATCTAGAAGCAAAGTTGATAACCAAAAATTGGAGAAGAGCTTAAAAAAAAAATTAGATTACATAAATATATTGGAACAACAATAACCAAGCTTGACCAGAAAGAATGGATGTGAGATGGAACTCCCTCTTTCTTCTTTGAAAAAGTAAGCAATGATAGGTGTGGAACACTGCATATATCAAGATGATGTGGTCTATTTTAGCTGAACTAATTTGTTTTCTTTTTTATTCTTGTTATAAAGTAGAGCTCTCTGAAAGTGGGAAGGGAGGATTCTTTGAGAAATGTAGGTGACATAAACAAAAGATGCTATTCTCTTTTAAAGAAATGAACAGCAACAACAAGATCTGCTATGAAGCAAATTTTGGAACAGAGAAGGCTTCCTGAAGAAATCTGATATGCAACAAAGCACAGAGCACATACTTCAACAGATCTATAATCATTCATGTCCTTTTAGTGGTTTAGACTGCAACCCGCCCACACCCTGTCATCTTTTGGGACAGGCCTCAAACCTATGGCCTCCAGGAAATACTCCACCAAAAAAAAATATATATATAATCCATCTACTATGTAAGGGTGCTTTCTTCTGGCTCTCCTAACATTTCCTGGATCCTACTGAAGCACTTATGTTCTTCTTCACTATGTGACCTCGGCCTGCCTCCTTTTCTAATCATACATCTCTCTGATATTCTTTTTACCCACAGATAAAATGAAGGTTAGTGTGACAGTGGGCAGAGGGCTGGCCTCGTTGTCAGGAAAATTTTAGTTCAAGGTATTCCTTTGACACATCCTTGCTGTGTGACCAGGAGCAAATTATTTAATCTTTCAATGGGCTTGGCAACTTTCTAAAATCAAATTATAAGCATGCATTGGTGGACAGAGCCTCCACACAAGGTGAGATTCGTATTCCAAACCAAAGCCAAAATATAGGGTAAACTCAACAAAATACAATAAAATTAACGTTTTAATCAAGTGATGCTTTTCCATATGAGGTGGTTCTCATTCTGACTCTAATCTATCCTAAAGAAATGTTATATATTCCATAATATCACTTCCAATTCTAAGCACCTACAATTATCTTTGGAACCAACCTGAGAATCACAGACAAATTACTAACCTATTTTAGAAGTTCTTATTTTAAAACACACAAGCCTAATGTCCATCATCAGTGTGGAAAGCAAGTAGGTATAGCAGCTCATAGCACAGTAGCTTGCTCTCCAAAGAGAAAAACCAGAGATCTTCTCATTGCAGACTCAGGTAAGCCAGCCAAAATCTTACCATTCCAGGTTTCCCCTCCCCCTGTGTCCTCCATGGTTTCTGCTTAAATACCCTAGTGTTTGGGGCCAGACAAACTTCCCCTGAGAAGTAAAGATTATTCACCTAGAAAACGATGTGACTTTCACATCCCCCAGGGGACCACAAGACAATTAGGCAGTTTTGCTGCCTTGTCCTTAAGCAACCTGTGAAGCATGGAGGCTTAACTACAACCCACCAATGTTCAACAGCAATTTATTTACAGAGAAGGAGAGGAAAGAAAGGCGCTGGTTTTAAATTGCATTCTTAGAAGCCTTGGCAGGGGCTGAAACAAAGCTGAACTTTAGTAGAAGGGGGAAAAAAAGAAAAAGGTTTTGCTTATCCTTTGAGAACTGTAAATAAAATCAGGACACAGAAATGACAGCTCTCTCTGACCCAAACATTCAGGGAAAAAGAAAAACTAGGAGAAAGTGAGGAGCAGAGAAGGGATTTAATGAGAAAGCACCTTCCTGCCTTCTTTGAAGAGGTGGGGGACAATAGCTATGGAATACTGCATGTCAGACTTTCACAATACCTTGGTTACTATTGATAAACTGCTTTCTTTCCCTTTTATTCTTTAAAGAAGGTTCTCCAGGAGGCTAAGGAAGCATATTAGGAAGAACAAGATAATAAAAATTATTTTTATAAAATCAAAATAGAAAAAGAGAAAAGGGGCTTGAGAGTAAGAACCTCTTACCTCATATACCCAGATACAGACTAAACATCCCTGATCTCTTCGGTGCATATGAAAGAATGAGGGAAATTGATCATTACACCTGGAGTTTTGGCATAATGAGGGAAAGAGGCAAGACATTCTTTATTCAAAGGAAAAGCTAAAAAGAGATTCTTGAACTTGAAAAGAGAGGCTGTATTAGATTATCCTACGGTCATTTCCAGATCTGAGATTCAAAGTAATGGAGCTGGGTGGGGTAAATGCCAGAAGAGTAGTATTAAGTAGAGTTAGTCTTAAAGATATTCTCCCCACTTTTGAGTCCTCAGTTTTCTCTCATTTTTAGATTCATTCTCTGAAAGGGTGAGATTTCATCTTTCTGAGCATCAGACTCCTCATTTGTGAACAGGGAGATAAGTTACTGGCCCACCTCCATCACTGAGCTCCTGTGAGAAAAGGCAGGCTGATGTTACAGAAAGAATGTCAAATGTGAGATTCAGGACAAACCAGCTACGTGACCATGGTCAAATGAATTCTTTCAATTCCAGTTTTCCTATCTGTAAAATGGGAACAATCCCTGTTATATCAACCTTGTTGACTCATTGTGAATATATGTGTAAAAAGCTCTGAAGACTATGAAACACTGTATTTGTTATTCTAACCACATTAAATAAAGGCTAACATATAATTCTTATTGTGGGCCAAACAGCACTTTATAATTATCTTTTTGGTCCTCACAACAACCTTGAGCGAGATAGACACTATTATCCCAATTTTACAAATAAGAAAACTGCACTGTTTGGATTTAAGTGACTTGCCCAAAGTCACACAGTAAGTGTCTGAGGTCAAATTTGTGTTTCTGTTTCCAAATCTATCTGAGTATCCTATATTCTATTAAGCCTAGCTCTCAGAGCACTTGGAAACTTTTTTTTTTTTTTTGGTAAACCACAGCCTAGAAGAAAGAGTATAGGCCAAAGCAGATCCCAGCTATTAGACCCGTTTCCTTTGATTAGGAGGTAAAGTACTCATCTTCATCAGAAATGGAGTCTATGAAATCAAAGTTTCCACCAAACCAAGGTAGGAAGATAAATGTCAGCCTCTTTATCATGACCTAGAGCTTGAAATTCTCATGAAGTCCCTTCCTCCGTATAACCATTAGGTTCCCAAAAGGCTCACATGGAACACATCAAAAGTGTGATTTGCAAGAGATATTATCTGATCAATAGCTAGGATGACCTTAACATTGACATAGACCCCTCCCTAATGGAATGGAATCTAGCATAAGGAAGTTTTGAGGAAGAAATGGAGGTAGGGAAACTGATGCTTAATGACCGTTTGTTGAAATGGATTTTGACTGCATTTTAATGCTCCCTAAGAGCAACATTTGAGTGAGAGAGAGAAATGAAGTATATCAACAAAGGTTCCTCTAATGCTCCATTTCTGTTTTTTAATTGTATCCTCTTCCCCTCCCAAAAAAGAGTTCACCTTCTCCCATTCTTTAAAAGTATGGAATAGTATTTCCATCCAATGGACTTTAAACAAAGTTTGAAGGTAGAAGCAAAGGAACCCCAAATATGGCTTTGCTGTTATTATCTGTGTGACTCTGGACACAGTATTCAATCCTCTTGGTCCTCAGTTGCCTCATCTGTAAAATGAGAATACTTGTCTACATGGCCTCTGGCGTATCCCTTTTAGCTCCAAATCTATACTCCTATATACTTTCTCACTCTACCATTTTCATTCATCTCCTTTTACCTTTTCCCCTCAGATGAAAGAGAGTGGATATGTAGTACAGTGACAGCTTCTGTTCTGGGGAAGCCAGAGATCAAATTCTGGACAACACAAAGGTCTATGTTAGCCTTCCTTCCCCTAGGGGAGGACTCAGTTAATTCCTAGCCAAAATACCCACCTGACCAGATTCAAAAAACAAAAAGTTCTTTTTGGAGGGAAGAGGTGTCTAGTGGGCAGAATATTCAAGGTTATAGGTGAGCTCCAAGGAAAGCCAATTAAGAAAGGCAAAGTTTGGGCTCAGTTCCATCTATGACCTTGTGCTACTGCAATTTATACTTCTAGCCCAATCTAGCTATTTCGGCTGAAATATTCAGCTCTTAGGAAAAGAAGCAATGTGGAGTATGCAGAAAACCACTTGGAATTCCAAGGACTTGGGTTCAAATGTTGCTTCATACACTAACTGCAAGACTGGGCAAATCACTTTAACCCTCTGAATGCTTGAGAAAATGGGAGTCATAAGAACACCTCTTTAAGTTGTTACTGATGATTCCTGCAAAATATCTCCAAATCTTAAAGCTAATATAAATGCACATCATGATGATGATGATGATGATGATGATGATGATAAAGATGAATAACTAATTTGCAATTCTCCAAAGAGTGGTTAATAGGGCTAGGAATGTGGGAAGAAAGTGAATAATAGAAAATATTTACTCCTCTCCTAACTAGCCCAAGCTAAGAAAAGACACTTAAGTCACTACTAGTAAATACAAAGAACTCTACAGTTGAAAATGAACTATTAGTAAACTCATCCAGGAAGCAGAGGTCCAAGCAAAGTTGACTCAGGTTCTCATAGTCTTTACAGAATACTTAAAACACTTTCACTGAGAGGTCATAAACATAGATAAGAGTTCCATCACCAAAAGTACAGTAATTCAATCAGGGAAGCTCACGTGAGCCCCATTATTTTTTAATTAAATTCTACCCCGCCCCTGCCCCACACACATTACCCTCCTGCTTTCTTTTCCTTCATCCACCCCAGATTCTAAAGAAGCTTGCAAAGCACACTGGAAGAATGCAACATTTAATCTTTGCAGATTACTACCAGGGAAGGAGCAAGAGGGAAGATAAATTAAATTATTTTGCAGGATTTAATTTTAAGAATCTAATAAGAGCTTTCAGGACCCAGGCAAACTCACAATCATTAAGACACACAAGCACCTTTTGGGGTAGGAAGTGAAGGGGGAAGGAATCTTACAAATTAATTAGCTCAAACAAAAACGGGAGGAAATTCTTTTTTCTGACTTCTAAAAATTCGAGAACCACATTCCCTAATTACTCCCACCCACCCAACCCAACACACAATTGCCAGATGATACATTTCATAGTCTTTGGTTTTTCCTATTGCTTTGCATAGATATACCCCTCTCCCCAATTTTGAGGCAGCATGCCCCACCCAAATGACCCTCTTCTAGCCTAAGCAGTATCACAGGGCCCCAGCCACACAAAAATAAGGAAGCATCTTAAAAGGTCAATTAGAAGAGCTTACGGAACTTCAGCCTCTGCTCCCTGCTCCGGTTCATTACCTAGTATGGTGGAGATGCCTGGTTTTTTTTTTTTTTTTTTCCCCTCCTTGTGCAAGTTAGTCTATGAGTCAGCATTAACACATATGAGAACATCAGGGCATCAGGAAAACTGCCTAGTTCTGATGCAATGGAGGTTGTAAAAAAAAAATAAAAAAAAAAAATGCATTCAGTTTGGACAGCAGCCTGTAATTCAATTGCCTTCACTTTTCAATTACTGCCTGAGAGGTCTACAGTTACCCAGGCTGCATAAAAGAAGGGAACTTTGCTTACATCTCAGGCTTAAATTAATGACTTCTTACTTTTGGCTACTGCCTGTTCCCCCTGTGAAGAGACAGCCTGACTGTAGTGCAGTTAACCCTTCAAGGGTGGCTCACTTGTTCTGATGCTCTTTGGATGAGACTCAGCTTGGTACCACTTCCTGGGGAGCAGCAGATGCTGCCACGAAAAGTTTTTGGCCAGAGGACCTAGTTAGGCATTAAACTTTGAAGCTTCTCTCAAGTGAGGCCACAGCTGCAATGGAGCTTTATTGTTAATGGAAACACTAGCTTCCCCATAGGGACCCAGGTGAGCAAAAAGCCTTTTGAAGGAGTTCTCCCTGGGCCAAGTAAAACAATAATCTCTTATATTTTTTGAATCTGTTCTATAATCTACTTCATTGATTATACATATCTTGCATGATGCCAAAAACAAGTCTGTGGCACTGAAAAGGCAGGAGTGATCAACCCTATCAGAGACCTGGAGAAACTGAGGCCATGAGAGAAAAAAAGGCCTTCTCCAAGGTCATAAAGCAAATTGTTGACATTAGAGCTGGGACTGGGCGCTAGGGCACACTACTTTGCAATTGCCACTCACTAGATGATAAATAGTTACTTAGAAAAACCTCTAACAGCAGACTAACATCAGACTAAAAAAACCTAAGGGTTTTTCCTAAGAGTACCAATTATAACATCATATTACATGTGTCCCAACACTTCCCTTGAAGGATGGCACTTTTTAATGGAAAGGGTCAACATGCCAGAAAAGCCTCAAAAGTTCATTGTCCCTCATCTCTTTCCTCTTACAACCCCTAGAATAGATAATAAAAGCCCTTTCATCCATGGAAAATCATTACAGTGACAGGAAATCTTAGATTTTTCTGAATTTTCCCCACTAAGGCTCCCTTGCTTCAACAGATGAGGGATCACAGAAATACATAACTAAGTTTTGAAGATTAAGTATAAGCAGTATAGGATGGGAATCCCAGCAAACTCTTTTCACAGCATGAATTCTCAATTTCCTGAACAGCTCCACTCCACATTACAGGCCTCTCATGACCCCCAACATCTAATATTATTTATGTGCCTGAAATATAAGGGATGACTGGCTTTTCACCTGAATCTAATAAACATGTCCTTCTTTGTTTTGGAGAGCTGGCTTAGCAGACAAACAGTATAATGCTGACACACCCAATGAGAAAGAGACACAAAGGGGACAGAAAGGGAGGAAGAGAGAGAAAGATGTCCTCAGTCCAAGATCTGCTACCAACTTAACTAACTAGCTCAGCTGTTTGACCTTCCACAAGTCAAAGGGACTTGTCTGGAGAGTTCTGGTGAGCTACTAATAATGAGATGTTCCCTCATCTAAATTCTACCTGTAAGGGGTTAAGTTTTATTAATGAACTTGGGGCTTTTGCCCAATTCTGTTCAGTTTTAAAATGGATTACATGATGAGGGATCCAATGGATCGATGACAATTTAAGATCCTGTATTTGTTTGGGGGAAGAGAATGGTGGAAGAGGAGCCACTTAACCCTGAAAGGGGGAGGAGCAGGGTTTTTTTGAGTGAAAGTTTTATCATAAATATGCCCGTAGCTGCATATTTTAAATCTCAATATTTTGACTTTCACATTGGGGGAAGGAAGACAACAAAACAACAAACAAACAAACAAATAAACCAAAAAACCCACACCACACACCAGCATCAAATTAAACCATCATGAAGAGGGAAAAGAATTGGGTGGATTTCCCAGCCCTTTGATGTCAGGGGCATTTGGCCTCTCTTAACAAAGGAAGAGGAAAAGGAGTTGTCCCTAACCCCCAATCCTCTTCAGTCATCCCCACAGTATGACTTTCCTTCTAAGGAGTGACCTAATTCCTGCTTGTCCCCCACAAACAGCAAACCCAGCCCCCAATTTGGCTGCTCAGAGAGGCTCTGAAAGCTATTTGAACAAACCAAGGGCCAAGTCCTTTGGAGTGTGTGAATCTCTTCACTGCTACAAAATGGTTCTAGAATGTTTCAAAAGAATTTAAACAGTGTTTTGAATAGAGCTGACAATCTCTCTCACCCATATTTGTAATTTAAATAACTTAAGCTTAAAGACTGCCTCCCTTGGGCACAGGTTTAATAACTTAAAAAAAAAAAAAAATCCTTTTCCTTGCTCTGTATGAAAACCTGGTTTGTCTCTTCCCTTCTTCTGCCCCAACCCCAGTCCTCACCAAATCATCCCAGACATTTCCCAGATCTTCCCAAAGTAGGGTTCCCATGGTGCTCTGGGGGATTGAAAATTGCTAAGTAGAGGTAAATAAAAAATTCGGTGTAACCATCTGCCTTTTCCTGGTTTGGATTGGTCTTAGATTGCAGTGAGAAGCCATTCCTGTGTTTCTCAACTCTATCACTGAATTTCCTTTCCTATATCCCTAGCAGGCTTCATGTAAGATTGTTGAATCTCTCCGGTCCTCAACCACTGCCGATTAAGAAATGGACTAATGTATAGGAAGGTTGTGTGGGGATGGGGTTTTAGTCTCAGAAAAACAACCCAGATTGATTCAGGAGGTTCTAGGTATGATGGCTCAAATGTTGGAAAGAGAGAAGATATGGCCTAACCACCTCTTCCCTCCCCATCTAACTTCACAGTAAAATGCCTACACAGCCCTGCACCTATTACTGAACTCATTAAAGACAGCGATACTTTGTAACATACTCCAATCTTTAATATTCATAGTTCTCCTCATTTGCATTGCCTGCCATAAATAGTTGAAGCAGAGAGGTAAGACACAAAGCCTTCCTTGCATTTCTAATTATGCTTAAAAATCAAATGTAAATCACAACACATCCAAGATACAGACAATATTAAATCGACTGCCAGCACAGTGAAAATCGCTTTGTGGGAAAAGAAAGCCAGTTAACAGTAAGAGGAAGAATCAAAGCATGTTCCCTAGAGCCACATGCATGTGGTTTCAAAGAGGCTGTGCAGCAGAGGAGGAGAAAAAAGCAGCTTGGGGCCATAGAACCAGACTACCCGGCACCCGGCTGGGCTGGGGCAAAGAAACTGCTGGCTTCAGCAGTGGGCCCTGCTAATATCACTCACTGGCCGCTAACCTTTGGCCTTCAGTTTGCTCTGCTGTTAGGAACAGGACTAAGAGGAACAGAGCAAAGGGGGTTGCTGGCCACACTGAGGTGTCAACAAGCAACCCAAGCCCATGCCAGCTCTGTGGTCAACAGCCAAGCTGCAGAGGGTGAGCTCCAGGCTGCAAACCCTGGTCTGCAATGCTGTTGCCTCCGATGATGGGATCTCCACTCAACCCATCCCCTTTCTCCTGTACCTTTCAACCCCCCCAGGGCTCTCGGGCTGCCACTGACACCTGCTGACTGAGGCAAGAAGTGACAGGACACAACTGCAGGAAGGGAATAGGAAAGGGTTTCACTGGCTGTGTATATTCCTTCCAAGAGTTTTTTTTTTTCCTCATAAGTGAGTGGGGAGAGGTGGGAAGGAATGACCTCAAATTTTACATAATTGAGAAAAACTATTGGGGAGAAAAAAGGAGGGAGAATTTAAGGGGTGTGTGAATAAGAGGTCTATTCTCTTTCCTTCCCAATGCCCCACAGAGCTGAATCCCCATAGGCAGTCCCCCACAGCATCTATATAAAACTAATCTTCTAGCATTAGGCTTGGAGAGCAAGGGGGCAGGCAGAGTGTGAGCAAATGTTGGTCCTAATTCTTATACACTTGCAGAACCTAAGAAATAGAAGAGCTGCAAATGTGGAAAATATATAGTATATGAGAGGGGAGAGGGAGAGAGATAAAAGCCTTGGGACCAAGCAAGGCAAATTAATCCTGGAGAAGTTTCTAGGATGCCATTGAGGGTAATGCCAATCGAGAGAGACTCCCTCCCACTCCATGATCTGAGTCAAGGAAACAACTTCTGGAAAGACCAACTGTACTATAGAGGGTAGGGTGGAGCAAGTTTGAAGAAGCACATCCTTTTGCAGCTTCCTACGTGGAGTTTAAGTTCAATAGATTTCAACATAGCAGACATACAAGTTCATTCTTTTAATATTTCAGTGCCCTGGGGGCAAAAATATTCTAATAAGCAGGATTCTAGAAACACCTTTAGAAAAACCTTCCAGATTTATTGCTGCCTCTCCTCCACAAATCACTTTGTATTATGTGTGCATTTATCTATACATAAGCTGACCCGCGGATATTAGCACATAAGCTTCTTGAGGGAAGGACTGATCTTTTTTGTTTGGGGAGGGAGGAGAGAGTGCATGCATGCAAACATGTGAACACACACCTACACCCCTACCTAAGAAACACTAATCATTGTAGGAATTCAACTGAATTGAAAAATCTGTCAATTCACCCTAATTAAAGCTCAAATTAAAGCCCATTATAGTAATATAATGGGCCAAGGTACATGCGTATTTACACTATGGGGTAAGTGCTTTAGAATTGTTATTTCATTCCATTTTCACAACAACCCTGGGAAGTAGGTGCTATTATCACCTCCATTTTACAGATTAAGAAACTGAGTAAATTAGTTTGAATTCATATTGACTCCAGGCCTGGCACTTCTATCCACTGAGCAACCTTGCTTGCTCAAGGTAAACAAGAATAGCCAAAAACAAGTAGGACAAAATGAGGAATTGAAACTAGTCCTCCACAACCCTGGCAGAACCCCAGAAGAGGTTCTACTTCCCTTCTGGACTTTCAAGACTATTCTCCAGGAATCAGATAGCTGATCCCCATCCAGACCTGCAAAGGTCTTATCCTTTCAACTAGATCTGTTATACCCTACACCCTAGTTTGTAGGAGAGCACTCCACATTTTTATCATGATTGATTCTATTTTAGAAATGAAAAAACTGAGATTATATGTTTCCACTTTCTATAAAAAACACTTCTCCCCTTTAATACTAGGGTCTACTCTCTATTTATTACCAATGACTTATCGGTATAGAATTTGTTTACAAGTAATAGCTCACAGTATCTCTAAGAGATTTGAGAGTAGAACTGTCTTTTGTCTTTTTTTTGTACTCCCAGTACATAATACTCATTAAATGCTAGTGAAGCAGGAGTGTGGAGAGCCGGACCTCTGGAGAAGTATACTTGAAACAAGGATACTTACACCAAGGTATTAACTCAATAGAATTGATGAGATGATGGTTCTTTAGTATACATATACTTAGTACTTAGCATGATGATGTAAAGGTTCTCTAGGTCACACATATTCAGTATTCTGTAATGATGTAATTGTAATTGAGGACTGGAAATGAAACATTCTATCTTTGACCATCCTCCTGGTGGCTCCCCTGCTTCCTGCACTCCTCCACTAAGATCAAGACTGGTTCACAGACTGTGAAGGGGATAATAAAGACTTTAGACTCCATTTCTGTCTATCCTCGTGGTGACTATCCTGGTGAGACTAAGGCCCATCCGGAAGACATCCAGAAAACTAGCCCGGACATTACACCGGAGTCAAATATCTGAGTTCAAATGTGACTTGGAGGAGTTGAGAGGACCCTTTGTTTGAATCTGATCTCAAACATTTCCTAAGCTGTGTGACCACAGACAAATCCCTTAATCCTACTTTGCCTCAGTTTACTTATGTGTAAAAATGAACTAGAGAAGGAAATGACAAACCATTTCAGTACCTTTGCCAAGAAAACCCCAAATAGCTGGACATGACTGAAATGATTGAAGCACAAAAGATCGATAGTTAGAATAATAAAACCAGAAAACAGTCAAAAACTGTTGACAAAAACAACACATTCCATTAAGCTAAAGTGTCAACTACATAACCTTCATGAGGCCCTCAAATATTTTCAGGTACTACACCTGAATCAGATTTAAATGTAACTAGGAAAAGATTTAACTAAATGATATACAATAAAACAGATGATATTACATTTTAAAACTAAGTTAATATGCATTTGGCAGAAATTTTTTGTCTAATTTATTGTCCCATTTCCATCCAAGGTATACTACACCGTCTTACCTACCCAGAAGAAAAATTGAATGTATGTGAAGTCATTGCTGAAAATGGGTTGGTTACTTTCCCATGAAGACCTTGATTTCTCCATCAAGAAAATGAATAGTCTTCAAGTAAGACTTTCAGCTCAGATATTTTATTCCGTATGAAAATAAACAAAGGACTTTAGGAATCCATATTTGTAGATCACAGAGACCACACTAGACCAGAGATTCTTAGCCTGGACTATATATATAGTAACTGCATTTTGACAAAATTGGTTTCTTTATAATATCATGTTTTACTTTATGCGTTTAAAAACATTGTCAAAGGACAAAAACAAACCTCATTTTACAGGAGAGAAAACTGATGAGGAGGAGTGACTTTTTGAAGTTACATAGTTAATTAAGCAAAACACTGAAATTCAAACCCAGGTCTTCTGACATGAAATCCAGCACTTCTTCCGCTACAAATGTTGACTTCATGTGCTACCAAAAAAAAAAAAAAAAAGATTTTTAAAAACAAATACAGAATTTTATCTTTAAGAGGCCCTTAGTATAGAAGGCAAGCCTTCAATATTCGTATCGACATGAAAAGGTGGTGGTGGAAATTTTAATAACCACTTGTTATTTGGTGCACTACTCAGAGGCACTTAAGAGATTGTTGTTTATTTGTGTTTTCTTAAGCCTCTTGGATTTTAAATAAATAATAAGCCTCATCTCCAGCTTGAAAGTTTCAGGTTACACATCAGAAAACACCCACATCATCAAAACTAAATTCATTTAACCACTGGACAATGCCTTTCCTAACCAGCTTTCCAGCTTTTTGCAATCCTTTTAATGATTTTTCTGGGAAGTATTTTGAGGAATCAATCCTTATGCCCTCCCAATGTAGCTCAATAGATAGAATGACAGGAAGACCCAAGTTCAAATACTGTGTTGACCCAAGGCAAGTCACAACCTGTTTGTTAGACAAATTAATTCTGGAGAAGATTCCAGAATCCTTCTGAGTTTTCTCAGTTGTAAAGATGGAGATGAACAATACCTACCCTTCTTTGATAATTGTGAGGATTAAATAAAATTTACAAAGCACTTAGCACTGTACCTTGTTGGTATCGTTCCACTGTACCACCTTTTTGGTGCTATATAAATGCTTATTCCATTTCCCTCAAGTTGGCAAGGGATCCTGAAACTCAAGGATGTCTTGAATTTTAAATGTTTATCCCACAATGAAAAACCTTAGCACTAATGAGGAAGTCTTGTGAATATAGGTGTGAGGCTTGTACCAGAAGACATGGATTTCATGGGTGAACTACAAAGAATACTGGACTGGAATAAAGTTCAAAATCCATTTGTAAAGATTAAACCATCAAACTTCAGGTTTTTCTACAAATCAAGGTAATAATATACAGGCAGTAGCTATCCCTACAGCACTCTTGGAAGGATCAAATGAAGCAATGTTCTTCTAGCTGTCAACGTACAATATCAGCAACTCGGGGAAACGAGTTGTGTGGAAAGCACAAGACATAGGGATAGATAGGATCGTTCCTTCAAAATGAAGATACAAATGACCTATTTCTACAAAAAATATTTATAAGCAGCTCTTTTTGGTAGTGGCCATGAATTAGAAATTGAGGAGATGCCCATCAATTGAGGAATAGCTGAACAAATTATGGTATATGATTGAATATTATTGTGCTATAAGAAATGCCAAATAGATGATTTCAGAAAAACCTGACAAGACTTATATTAATTTATGTGAAATGAAATGAAGAGAACCAGGAAAACGTTTTACACAGTAACAACAATGCTATAGGATCAAATTGTGAATGACTTAGCTATTATCAGCAACACAATGATCAATGACAAACCAAAGGATTCATGATGAAAAATGTATCCATGTCCAAAAAAAGAACTGATGAAGTTTAAAAGCAGATTGAAGTATGCTTATTCTTTGTTTTTCATGTATGTGAGATCTTGTCTTCTTTCACAATGTGATTAAGAAGAAAATGTGTTATACAATATTACGCATGTATAACTTCTATCAAACTGCTTACCAACTTGGGGGGGGGGGGGAAGGGAAGGAGAGAAGGGCAGAGGGAGAAAGGAAGGAAAATTTCAAACTCAAAATTTTAAAAAATGAAAAGTGAGAAAAAATAAAATATATTTTTAAAAAATTACCCAGACAAAAGTAGAGACAGTTTAAGAGGATAAAATAAATAGTAGTAGTAGACAAAGTAGTATTCTGGACTTGTAGTCAGAAAACCTGAGTTCAAATCTCATCACAGAAATTTAATAGATGGGTACGCCCTGATTACAATTTACTTAACCTGAGTTAACTGAGATGCCCCAGTTTCTTCCTCTATAAAATGAGAATAATAGCACTCATTTCTCAGGATGATACAGACAAAATGAGACACTATTTCTAAAGTGCTTTACAAACTTAAAAGCATTAAAAAAATGCAGCTCATACTGCTGTACTTGTTTCTATATGGTTTGAGAGGGCAAACTAGAACACTGGGTGGTTTTTTTGCTGAGGCAATTGGGATTAAGTGACTTGCCCAGGGTCACACAGCTAGGAAGAGTTATGTGTCTGAGGTCAAATTTGAACTTAGATCGTCCTGACTTTCAGGGTTGGTGCTTTATCCACCACATAACTTAGCTGCCCCTCGAATGTAACTTTCTAACAAAGCTTAGGAGTCTATCAATAGAACAGGGGCTCTCTCATAAAACAGCAAATTTTCATCATTGTAATTGTTCAGTTGGAGTCTAGAGTCAAACAAAATGCCTGCTCCATTCTTCTTCCCCATATTTGGCCTTCATACAGGTTGTCTCATCGGCTTAGGATTCTTTCCTTCGATACCTCCATCTCGGAATGCCTAAATTCCTTCAAACCTCAGTTCAGAAGCCTTTTCTAAAAGGCTACCTAGTTATCGGTGCTATCCTTTTACACAAAGTACTTTTAAATTACTTACCAACGTACCAGCACTTGGCTTCCCGAGGGAATCCACCCCCCACCCCCCCTTTTTGTCTCTGTAAACCTACCTTCTACTATACTGGTGGGGAAGGGAGAGAGGAGGGGAAAGAAAATAAGCATTTATTCATTGACAACTATGCACCAAATGATACACACAGGAAACACTCAATGTCTGCTAAAAAAAAAAATGATCTAGGTCTTCTTGAACCATTTGGTCTAATTCCAGAATCATAAAATCAGTCTATGTACTCCGAGACTATTTGCTTCACTGGAAGACCTCCTAGAACCTGAACATTTTCATAAAATCCTAAAGGCTCACAACTTTCAAGTTAGAAAGAAGCACTATCAATATCCTACCCAAATAAGAGACCTCTACTACACCAATTTCTATTTCTAGCACACTAATTTTTAAAAATATTTTCTTGTTCTCCAATTATATATATATAAAGACAATTTAGGAATTTAAATTTTTTTTTGAGTTCCAGATTTCTACCCTCCCATCCTCATCTCTCTGCTTCATAAGACAGTAAAGTAAGCAATCTGATACAGGTTATACATGAAGCACATTAAATTTTTTTTTTTGAGGGGGAGAATAAAATGGAGGCTCCTCCCACATTACAATCTGCTACATTAATCCATTCACCAATGAAACATCTACCATGAACTTTCTGCCCTCATTCCACTGCCCTGCTCTGTAGGCTGGTAAGAGGTTGACCTCAACATGAATAACATTTTTCCCTTCTGAAACAAAGTTGGTGGTGGCAACGGCTGCAGCAGCCACCACCACCATCGTAACCAGCACCACCAGCATCCTTTTTCAAGAGCATCAGAAAAGATTGGGATGGGGATTTGGTTCCCCAACAATCATGGCCATCCTGCCAACTGGGGTGAAAAGTAGGCCATTCGGGAAATAGGAAAAGCGAACAGATCTATTGTCAAGCTTAGATTTGCTGAGCTTCTTAGTTTTGGGGCAACCTCAAAATGGGATCCAGTGGAAGCAGTATATTCTCTCTGGCTTGGTAAACATAATAATAATAATAATAATAATAATAATAATAATAATAATAATAATAATAATGACAAATAAATAATCAAGCTTAGCACTGAGACCCACTTTTGCCTACTTTCTTCTGATAATCACTAATTCTCCTATTCAGGACCACCTTTTACCATGTGTTTACTACATCCTTTTCAGGCTTCCTCAACTTTGCCAGGGTTCCACAGAATAAAACGAGGAACAAGTAAACCTAAGTTTTCACTAGAAGAAAAGCTATGGTGATACCTTCTGGCCAAATTACGAGGAGAGCTCATGCAGTGGACAAAGGCAGCTTGCAGCTTTGTCCATAGAGACAGAAAAATAATTGTCTGCATTCCTCTCCTTTGGCATTCCTTCTGAAGTAGCATTTCAGACTCCCAGACCTCATCAGCCAGGTGGCCAGAAGGACTAACTGCACATTGTTCCATCCATAAACACCTCTTATTTGCTTTCCTCCTTTTCCCACCGTTCTCACAATGCTCCACACCCCCACCACCTTCTCATTGCAGCAAAGATTCAAAAATCGGTTCCATTTTTTCCAAAACAGAAGCAAGTTCCTAGCAGCTGCTTGTCCTTTCTCTAACTTTAGGAGTTGTCAGAGAGAAGTGACTTGGAATCACACTTCCCTCCTGCGGGTTGCAGAGACCAGGTGGACTAGCTCCCTGAACCCCAACTCCAGTTAATACAATTTGCATTTAAGGCCAAGTAAAAGCAAACTGCTCCGGGGAAATGCAGGGCTTTTTCTGCTGTCCGTATGTACCCTGGCATCTCGCCCAGACCTATTTTTAAGCCCATTTACTAGAAATCCCACAAATTAAAGGAAATACGGATAATGTAGTAAGAATCCTTTGGGCCAAATAAAAGCTACACATAATTTTCCTTGTGCTTCAGTGTAAGATTCTTAACCACAAAACCCAGATTTCCCCAAAGCTCTTTTGCAACATGGAGAGAATCTTGTTTTGTAAAAGAATTTTTTTTCTTTCTTTCTTTTAAAGAAAAAAAGTTGCTTTGATTCACTTCTGGATTACAAGGACTGACTGCAGACAGGCTGGGAATCAGGGCCTGCCTTTGAGCCAAAGACCATAAAAGGTAATTACCAATATGAAAAATAAAGACATAAATACAAATACAAAAATTTTATGACTCTTGAATGCATATTATTAACTGCATCAGGAGACGGGCAAAATGTGTTTGTATGAAGCAGGCCTTTAACTTGGTATAGGGAACATCATTCTTCCCCATAGCAGTCAGTAATCTATTCTTATTTCCTTTGCTCTTTGTAAAAGGTGTGATAATTCTGGGCTCTTAAAAGGATGAACAGGACTTTTAGCCTCAAGACACAGTAAACTATTCTCTAACTCACCCTTTTGGGAACTTGGATATATACACAAACACACTGAATAAATCACATCCATAGACAGTTCTGAGGAATCATCTAAAGCAACTACTTGTTTCTTTGGTCATATCGTACTCCAGTACCAGAAAGATGCGCAGATGACCTGTAATAAGCTTTGTAAAGAGGGAGATGAATCAACCAACTAACTTGTACAATAAGGAATGAACAGTAAGTATTACTGGGAGATACAGATAAATAAAACATGAGTTCTGAATAGAAAAGCTGGGAATGCTCAATACCAAAGGAGTGGTAGAAATACTGTTATTACTTTTCAAAATCTCAGTTAAGGAAAGGTTAAGTAGCTAAGTTCATTCATATGAACTTATGAATCTCACCTAGGATCCCTGGCAAGTGGTCATCAATCAGGTCTTGGGGAGATCCAATGATTTATTTAAAAAGAGAAATTCATCCCTCACCCGAGCTCTAAGCATCCCAATTCTTTTGGGATAGTTCCAATAACCTTCTAATAACCTTTTTCCTTCTATAAGGTGTGAATCTAGTTCTCAAACTTTAACTCACTGCTGCTAATTCTGCCTTCTGAAGGCAAGGGGAATACATCTAATCTCTCTTCCACAGGAAAGTCAGTCACCCCCATTCTGTCCAAGTGACCCTCATAAAGCAGTTTCTCTGAGAGAGAAAAAAGAATCACTACAAATAGAGGTGATCAGGAAGATAGGCTTTGGGGAGGAGATAGGCCCCCTAGCAAGAATGAGCAAGGCAGGGTGATGACAGGTGGGGTCTTGAGGAACAAAAGAGAACTGAGAAGGGGGATGGCTCTGCTCTTGTAGTTTCTAAGGACAGAATCTTTCTTAGCAACAGAGATCCTTCTAGGTAAGACAAGTTGGGGATAAGAAAGAAAACAGAAAGGGGAGAAAAGTACAAAGAAAAAAAAATTCCCTTTAGCTGGACAATTTTAAAGCTTTCTACTTAATAACATCAAAGGATTTCTCATAGAGGTTGAACTCTTCTGAGGTTTTGAAAGAAAGGCAACTTAATTCCTATATCAGCAAAATTACCCAAAATACAAAATGAACAACATCAGAATCTACGTGGAGGTTGTTACAGCATTCAATTGTGATGTATACAGCACTTATTTTAACCTTTATGAAATTCTAAATGTTTGCTAAAGCAAGGCCAGAAAACCTTAAATGCCACAAACTTTATAAAATTTGGTTTTAATTAAGGGCAAACCAGTTTGGATTTAAAACTCTCATCTCCAATCACACAAAGATGGAATTTCAACACTTTCTAGATGGAAGGGCCCCAGAGCTTGTCCATTGAAACACCTTCATATTAATTTAAAAAGTCAAAAAGTAAGGCTGTCTATATAGAAGATAAATATGAGTATAGTAAAAAGAATGCTGGACTTGAAATCCAAAGACCTGGATTCAAAAATCACAATTCCACTACTTATAATTCTCATGTAACCTTGAGTAAAGTCTGTCACAGCTTGGTGCCTGTTTTTTCATCCGTAAATTGGAGATAAAATTATTTTATTGCCTATATCACAGGGTTGTTATAAGGGAAATGCCTTGTAAAAAAAGCAAAAGAAATTAGTCATCTCCATTTTCATTATTTGTCATTTGTGCCTCCCCAGTTTTACACTGAGTAAGTGATCCAATCAAACAAAAACCAGGATTTAATGAATTTCAAGTCAGTGTTCATTAACAAAATGTCCAATTCAATTCAACTTATGACTATGGTGTAGGGAAGAAATCTCAACCATCTGGAACCCATCAGATGTGGGTTCAAATTCTAGTTCTGCAATTTAATATCATAATGAATAATTTAAGACTTACAGTGACTTTGGACAATGCATTTAAACTTTCTGAGCTTCAGTTTCTTCATGTATAAAAATGAAATTATTTCTGTATGCCCCTGGGCAAGTCATTTAACCCCACTTGCCTCTTAAAAAACAAACAAATGAAATTACTGGCCTCAATGACTTTTGAGGTTCTTCTCAGCTCTAAATTGGTGGCATTGGGACAAGTTACATTAATATATTACAGGAAACTCAACTTGATGGCTTGTGGGGTTCCTTTGAATATTCTATGTTCAATTTTGTGCTGGAGTTTCTTCCAACTCTCAAGTTCTATGATTCTAAGACTTTTTTGAGAGTCTCCTCTTCTCTATCAAGAATCCTACACAGCTTCTCTTGGGGTACGTACGAGAGAATCATAGGATCTTAGATATTACATTTCTCTAATCAAAACCCTTTATTTTATACATGAGGAAATGAAAGCCAGAATGCTTAGGGATTCAGCCAAGGTCACACCCATAAGAAGTTTTTGAAGTCATCCATGCACAGTATAGACAGACTCTGGTCAGATTCCTAGCTAGTGTTCTTTCCACTGCTTCGCAGAACATAGAGAAGGGAGTAAAGAGAAGAGCAGTTGGATCTAGCTGGAACAGAGGATATTTATTGGTAATCTATAGCCTGGGAAAACATAAGATAGGTTAGGCATTTCCAGAGAGGAGGGTATGGTAAAGCCATAGACAAAAAAAAAAACCTGGGAGTTTCCAACAAATATCTATTTGCTGACTTTTTTTTTCAAGGAGTGGGAGGTCAGGAGGAAGAAAGGGAAGAAGGAAGGAAGAGAAGGAAAGAAGGAAAAAAGGCAGAAAGGGAGGGAGAGAAGACCCGATTTGGATGATATGTAAATGCTACTCTAGGAAAATCATTTAAATAGCCAAGTATTCAAATCTCATTAGCAATTTAAAAAGCACAGCTCAATCAATCCTCAGCAAGATAAGGGGAGAGGAGGAGAGTTAAGACCCCAGCATGGGTTCTAGCAAATATACCCACAAAACTTCAGAATTATGCAGGACGCCAAGACCCTAAGAGTAGAACCAGCTTGATGGCCAAATCCTAGTATTGCTTCAATAATCACAGCCTGCTTGGAAGGGATCCAAGGTAGAGGCACTTTCCACTGAATTCTCCTAGAGTAAAAGTAGGGATAGAAAACTTAAAAATGTCTTTTCTGACTTTTCGCTCTCACACACACACACACTATCTCTCTCTCTCTCTCTCTCTCTCTCTCTCTCTCTCTCACACACACACACACACACACACACACGGCTATAAGAACAGTAACAAACTGGGGTGAACTTGGCTCTCCAGGTCCATCTCTCACTAGCTACATGATGTCTCCCTTTCTAGTCCTCAGTCTCCCCCTCTCAATGAGAGGATATTAAACTGACCCAACCAACAAGATTTCTAGCAAATGAAATCAGAGAACATGACAAATTAAAAGGCACAGTCATACAAAGACTCTCTGGGTTCCTCTTCCTCCTAGGGAGAACCATTTCTTTCTTATAAGTTATAGACTACTGGAATATTACAAATGAAAAACTTTTGTCTGTCACTGTACCATAGGTACCAGCAATCAACTTGACTGGAAAAAGTATGGGTTCCTAATGGGGAGAAGATTTTGAATAAAGAAGTTATTATTAACAAGAGAAGCAATCTTAAAAGAGTTGGTCTAAGCTCTTAATTTTAAAAAGAAGGAAACTAATATTAGGGAAAATATATATTGGTACATACAGGGTATCATATCTAGTAAGTAAAGGGGGGAGGGTGCGCCTCTTTTAGACTCTCAAATCATTTCTCTTTCTACTGAAACATAGTTTCTGGTAGGGAATGCATTCTGAGTGGAACAAATGCAGTTTATATTTGTATGTATTGGGGATGTGGGATGTGGGGTAGGAGAATGAACACAGAGGGAAAGTCAGGAGATAGGCCCAGCTCCACGAAGGAAGGTGTATTAGAAATTAAAGCATGTGGGGAAATAAAATAGGCTAGCTGGTTCCAGAGTAGAGGGCAGCTTGTACAGAGCTTTTCCCAGAGATGCTACAAAGAACCAAATGTGCCGAGATAGCCCGCCACAGAGTACACCTACACATAGTCCATAAGACTTAAAGCCCTTTTAAAAGATAGCTTTTCCCTATACTGTAAGAAAAAATGGAAGGATAAAAGAAGAATTTATTCAGTGTCTTACTATTTGTCAGATACTATACCAAGCACTTTATAATTATAATTTTATTCAATACTAACAAAGAAGCTATCAAGCAGCTATTATTATCCCAATTTTACATCTAAGCAAACTTGAGTCATGGAGCAGTTAAGTGACATGCCTAGGGTGATTCAGCTAGTTTGTAATAAGTCTGTCATTGGACTCAAATCTTTGGATCAACCAATGCAAACTCCTTAGTTACTACCTAAACATTGTCCAATAGGCAAATAAGAAGCTTTTTAAATTTCTTTTTCATTACAATTTAAACCAAGGAATTGTAATCTCAGAATTCTACAGGTGGGCAGGATTGTAGTCTAGCAGGCTACACCTGAATGCAAATAAATGGCACAGCTATTCAGGATAGATCACCAGACCAGAAATGGCACATATCCCTCCTTTGCTTGACTACCCTAAACCTTCTCCACACCACCACCAATAAATAGCCTTCTTGTCTGAAAATTTTCTCATTTTCTTTTGTCAGGTTCTTTCAATCTCTAATGGACAGAGAACTAACTTCTAAATACTCCCTATAAAATACATATTTACAAACAATTACAAACTGATTATTTTTTTCAATGTTAAAGCATATAGGAATTCTTTTTGTTCTCTCACAAAAAAAGACATTCTCTAAGAATCTGATAATCCTTGTGGACCACACCACTTTGAAACAAAAAAATAAATGCTGCAATATGAGAGACACCTCAGTTCGATCATGATTATGCTATTGACTACCTGCTTTTATAGGTGTTGGCTTCTTCAAGAAAATGGGGTGGTTGCTCTAATGACCTCTAAGCTACCTTACAACTCTACCTGGAAGAGCATGTGGATCCTTAAGGGAAGAACAATAGCAACCAGGAAGAAGTCTAAAGCTTGTTCAGACTGTTCAAAAAAGATATGACAGGGGGAGCATTTCATGAATGCCAGTCTTTTTCTGAGGTCCACATGAATGAACAGTTGGGGATGCTAACAGTTTGCTTCTGGAGAGGTTTGTGTGGGAGGTGGGGTTTCTAAAATTTGTAATCTTCTAGTTCTTCAAAAACCAAAAGAGAATTTTTAAAAAGATTTTTCTGTCCCTCCAAAGGCCCTAAAACTATAGAAAGAAAAAAACAGACAAAAGACAACGCAAAGTATGGTTTTACTGACCAGTTAGCCAAAAACCACTGTTATTGTGAAATTCAGGAAATTTTGCATCAGCTTAGTACCTTCTGAAATACTAGTGAGGCATAGTACCAATAGTGCTCAATTCCTGTGTACACACAAAGTAATCTTTCTCCACTCATCAACTCCAACATTCCCCCTCTTTTTTAAGGAACAACAGCTCCCTTTATTAGAGGGCTTACAAAAGGTTGTAAATCACCTTATGATTTGAATGGGTTAAGTAGGGATAGATCAATTTTTGCCAGTGAGAAAGCTGGGGGATTAGAGAGAAGAAATAACTTATTATATAAGCTTAGATTTAGTGCTGAAATTCTGACTGCAGCCCAGGTCTCCTATTTCTACCTTTAGAATTCTTTCTATAGAAACAGAATCATTGTTGGAGCCTACTCCCAAAAATTGGGGAAAATAAGCAAGCTAGTACTTGGAAGAAAGGTGGATCACTTCTTAGTTGCTCCTTTGGTCCATTCTAGTTTCCATCTAAGGCCTCAACCTATTGGTGATCTTTTTGTCCAAATATTTTATTATTTAAGGAAGGAGTGAGGGCAAAAGAGAAGAAATTTAACAGTTTTCTTGGAATGTTGTTGTGCTGGTCCAAAGCACATATCTTCATACCTATAGAGCAGCTTGAGTGTGTGTGGTCCACAAAGTAATCTTGGGATCAAATTCTGCCTTACACACTAGCTCTCTGTGGCCCTGAACAAGTCATTTAAACAGTACAAGCCTGTTTTCTTTTCTATAAAATGGATATATCTGCTTCCCAGTGTAGTTGGAAGGATCAAATGAAAAAGCATATTCAAAGTGCTGTGCAAACCTTAAAATACCACATTAAAAATGTTAGTGATTGTATCAAGAACTGACCTACATTACTGAATCTGTATCCCAAGGAAATCTAAAAGGAGGGTATAGGACCTATACAACTATGTATGTAGCAGCTCTTTTTGTGGTAGCAAAGATTTGGAAAATGAGTAGATGCCCATCAACTGAGGAATGGTTGAATAAGTTGCAGCATAGGAAGACAGTGGAATATTATTGTTCTATTAAAAATGAACAAGCTAATTTCAGAAAGGCCTGGAAAGATTTACACAAACTGATGCTGAGCAAAACAAGCAGAACCAGGAATACAATGTACACAATAATATCAAGAATGTGTGCTGATCAACTATAAAAGACTTGGTTCTTCTCAATGGTTCAGAGAGACAAAGCAATCTCATTAGACTTTGGACAGAAAATGCCATCTGCATCCAGAAAAAGAACTAAGGAGACTAAATGTAAATCAACATATGAGATGTTCACTTCTTTTTCTGGGTCCCCCTCTCCCCCATGGTTTTTCCCTTTTGCTTCAATTTTTCCCTCCCAAAATGATTCACAAAGTAATGTGTTTTTAAAATCAATTTCGTAAGAGAAAAAAAAATTTTTTTAAAAAGTGAACTGGCATACACTTTACCAACTTTCAGAGTAGGGATCTCGGCTTTTATAGAGAACAAAAGAAGAATCTTAAATCACTACAGAAATAGGGGACCCCCTTATCAGAGTCATCACAAATAAAAAGTTACAGTCCAAGACTCAGAAAGAAGGAAATATCAGAAACGTGGCTTTGACAAATCTCCCACATCTTCCTGGGTTCAACCATCCCATAAGATCTACATACCTTTTTTCCTCTTCCACAATTTTCTAATAGTTTTTCCAAGTTCCAGCCTATATATATCCCGTTGAAAAGTAAAAGTGCTTCTTAGAAGATAGGCTTTTGTAACAAAATTCTTGAAGTCCAGTGTATTCCACACACCACCCCAATATATAGAATTCCTTATTCTGCCCTGCTTGAGACTAAGAGTGTAGCAAAATCTTCAGTTCTATAACATTATCAAGATCATTGAAATTTTTAAAAATTTATTAATTATCTACTTTATTGTCTTAGAGCACTGTGACTTGGGACATGTCACTTAATTTGCCTTCCTCAGTTTCTGTAAATTGGAGATAATTAATAATAATGCCTACTTTTTATGGTTGCTGTGAAAATAAGACAAAATTTGTAAAATACTTTGCAAAACTTAAAGCCTTATATAAATGCTAGCAAGTAAATGACAATAATTATGATCCTCCATGCCTCAGAAATATAAAACCTGAACCAGCATAACTAGAGTTCTGACCCCTAAGAAACATTTCAAATGCTCTACTGTCCCATGAAACCCTCATTTTAAAGCAGCATGCACTTCTATGTGACTACTGAAGTTTTAATACAGAAGATGTATCCACCATGAGAACAAAAGCTGATATTCTATTACCCTATAAGAGTTGTCTTGAGAAGCAATGCTCTTTTAAAGATCATTTCCCTGCATTTGGTTAAAACAGCACTGAGAAATTCCCTAGGAGTTCAATCCTGCCAGCAGCAATGGGAACCTGGGGACCAAGACAGCACCACCATCTGTTGAGGAGCATCTAAAGATTTCCCTGGGAAGGAAAATGGATCCTTAAATCAAAAGGGAGTCGAGTGTTTGCTTAGTTACTTATTGAGAAATGAAATCCTGCCTCAGCTCTGGTGAACCTAAGTACCAACTTTGATTCACCTCTTGAATTCTCTAATGCTCCCCAAGGGAGCACTGAAGGTAAATATGTTAATTTGACTTCAATCACGGTTTTTCAAAAAGGAGAAAAAAAAAAGAAGAGGGGGAAAAAAGGCTTATACTATATTAGTTTTAAGGTACTGAGCCTTAAGATTATTCATGAATTTCTGCATATTTTATACTCAGCAAATAAACTTCCAAAGTTCTGTAAAGGAGTGAAGAAATTATTCAGAGTAAGCAATAATGAGCTACGTGGTATATAGGAGACTGATGCTAATGATAATTTTTTTCCTTCAATAATTTGACTTATACCAAGCTCTGTCAAATTTATCTAGTAGGTATTTGCTTTGCTAGGAGGCAGAGCTTTAAATAGATGCATAATTAGGAATTTTGGTACCTGGTGTAAATTGTGTGTTTAAAAAAAAAATTCACTTTCAGCACTAACATCTTAAAGATGCTGGAAGTGGGGAGCAGATCAGAGTTTGATTAGAAAGGAGCTAGGGTACCTGGGGGGAGAGGGAAAGGAGAGAGAGAGAGAGGTAGGGGAAAAGGGAGGAAATAGGCCATCTGGTGGCTTTTTAGTTTAACTAGTTCTTCTTGCTAAGTAGGTGCTAACACCTACTATAGTTGTGAGTCCTCTCAGTGCCCCATTAAATTAATTTCCTGAAAGAAATCTGTTGATTGCCCTGGTTATAGTACTAGCTTTTTAAGTCTTCATTCTTGCTATCCTTCCCATAGCTTCACAACTCCCGTTCCAAGGCAAAGACAATGTCAACCAAGACACAATGAAGCTTTAGGGCAAAGGACACAATGTACTGCACTATGATCACTTCCAGGAAAATATTTGCAACATACAAAGAACTTGGGGTAAAAAAAAACAACAAAAAACAAAACAAAAAACTAGTACTTAAACTGTAAATTTTAAATCCCTCTTGTAAACCTTAGGGAATCATAGTGTGGTTCACCTCCCCCTCTCCCCCTCCCCCCCCAAAATAATTTCAACTTGCCTTGGTTTGCATTATGATTTTTAATTTTTTCTCTAGCAGCAGCAGCAGCCAATTTACCTTGCTAATTACGTCTGGCTCAGTCTAATATTAAAATGAGTCTGCATTCCTGGAGCACACACCCACTGAGAGTGGGGGGAGGGGTCCGGAAACTGCTTAGTAGAGAGAAGCCAGACCGGACTAAGATATTTCCTAAGGATGAGTCAGATGTGAATTAAACAGTAGATTTTAGTTTAGTATTAAATGTTGAGGGTTGATACTCCTTCAGCTTAGCCTCATGGCTCACACAGCCAAGCTACTTTTTGTAGGGCAGTGTGGTACAGTGAAAACAGAGAACTGGAAGACTTGAGCAAAATGGTGGGTGGCCTGGTAAATTAATGGAACATTGAACTGTACTAAAACAGGCATAGTTCATAAGGAAGGAAGTGATGATCTATAATCTTCAGGTTAGTCAGACCACGTCTGAATGCCCTTTAGAAAGAACTGTGACAATCTAAAATTTATTCGAGTGAGGACAACTACCACAGCAAGAGGAGAGGGAACAGCAACTGGAAACCATTTCATTAAGATTACTTAGAGAAGAAAATTTGGCTCTACTTGACTTGAAAATTATACTTAAAGGGAATTAAATAAAAACCTTTTTGCGTATTTTGATAGGCTATTTTTGTCATGTGAAAGAGGCGTTATAACGGATAAACAATATTTGAGAACTTTTATAGGGCTAGATTTTAGTTCAAGGTAAAGGAAAAAATTTCCTAGGGACTAAAAACTTACCCCAAAGTAGAACTGTTCTGTATTCTGCCTCACTGCGGGTTTTCAGACTGGAGGACTACTTGTTGGCAGTGCTGCAGGAAATATTCTTAGTTAAGTCTTAGATTTGACTAAAAGGTCTCTGAGATTCTGTATTTTAGACTGGACTCTTGCCATATGCAACATGATCTTAGGCCAGTCACTCTCTATTGAAACAGATGGTTTTGAATGTCATCTCCACGTCCTATTATTCTATCTTCAATGCTCTAGCATGCTGGGTCCCAATGGTCTTCAAATTCTAACATTTATAGATTATTCTGCTACCTTTTCTTTACCATTAACTGTCCTACAATCTTCTCTACATCTTCAAATTCCTATGTAATTCAATTCAGGGACTATTTGGGGCTTGGCTGGGACAAGTTCACACTAGTCTAAGGCAGCAAAGAATCTGCTACACAAGAAACCTAAGCACGCTGGCCATCTCAACACTGCCAAAAATAATTGCCTATACTTTTAGCAAATTTTCCTACTTTCAGCATGTTCAAGAACCTTGAATAGCATTCACAGCCCAACACCCAATAAGCATCCTGACAACCACTTCTACATGCACCTTCTCCAGACACGCATGTTTCACTTTACCTAGCAAACAACACAGGGCGAAACATTAGATCTTCAATGTCATATCAGTGGTTCTGTCTTGGATGCTTGGGTTTCAAGTCAAGTTTTTACCCTTACAGAATCTCCCTAAAACATTCCAATCTTTTACTTGAGTTATTCTAAAACTCTTCATACATTATGACATTGTTATCTAACTTAAAACTCTTTACTGAATCTATTATATATTTTTCACATGGATACAGCTTGTTCCTTTCCATACTTCCATCTTTAAGTTCCTTGAGGATAGAGACCCTGTGTTACATTTCTATCTCCTTAATTATAAGAATTACTAGAAAAAGTACATCAGTGTTCTGTATACACTTGATATACTGAATCAAAGGGTGACAAATTAAGATGAGAGGAGATTCATAAACATTGAGGGTACAAATAAGGGTCTTTTTTGGCCTACCTCTTTGGTCTCTCTAACATTGTAAGTCAACATATGATATCACTTCCTGACATTGACTGGATTTTGAGGAGGATTAACTCAATGAAGGGTGAAAAAAGAAATTTAATCAAAATTATCAAAACCATCTATATCCCCAGTGACTTAGAAGAATTCATGTGCAATTTGTCATACCAATTGAAAAAGATGGCATTCATACAAAATCTGTACCTCACCAGTGAAAAGATATTTGGGCCATCTGTAGCTATGGACTCATTAATAAAATAAATAGCAATAAAGCTTTTTAATACCTCTTAGTGATGCCTTGTACTCAAGGTTTTTGCATTTGTCTTCCCCAATCACAGACTGAGCACCTAAACCTAACATCAGTCAAATTGTCTGATTATGTTGTCAAGCTTGATCTTCCTAAAAGCACAAGTCTTGACTATATCAACTTCTCTACTCAGTAAACTCCATTGACTTCCTACTGGCTCCAGGATCAAATATAAAATCCTGTTTATCTTCATTCACATGGTCCTATCCCATCTTTCTAGAATTCTTAGTTCACACACCCCCATCCCCACCAACCTTTTGTGATCCATTGACACCAATCTCCTTGCTATTCCTTGTACACTCTCGAGTATTTTCATTAACTGTAACCTATATCTAACACTCTCTCCTCCCTCCTCATCTTTACCTCTTGGTCCTATTGTCTACAAAAATTCTCTCAGTCCTTCTTAGAAATCTTAGTATCTCCCTTTAGTGCCTTAGTACTCCTTTATCTTGTTTATACATAACCATATTCCTATGGGTTCATTATAAGCAAGGTTTGTTTTTTTTAATTTTCTTTGTTTCTCTAGTGCATAACAACACAGAGCCTGGTATGCAATCAATGCTTAATACTTCAAGGAGAAACAGGTAAAGAGAATGTATAGTTCAATGAAGCCCATTCCCTCTGATGGAGACAGCTTAGAGCCCACATCCTTTTTCTAATGATGGGTGAAGACTGGTTCAAAATGACCTAGAACCATCCGTAATATAATTGGTATAATGCTATACATCTACGTTGCTACTTTGAAATTCACGTAAAAGGCATGATCTCATGACCAGGGATATGTTTACTTTGAAGCAAATAAAATATTTCTAAACAACTTTGCTTATGCATCAATAGAGAAAGTGGAAAGAATCTAATCAGTGGTACATGAATGTTTTCATTTCTTTTCCCATCTCTTTATCTTCTTAATAATAAATACTGTTTTGTTTTGTTTTTTAAGGAAGACCATTAGAAACCTTTAGAATATTAAAAGTCTGAAAAATCACTTGTCAGTTTAAGACGTAAACCAATAACCAGCATGGCTGCATCTGATAGCATTTCTTGTTCTCCAGGAAAGAGCAGTGGGTTTCTCCTGCCTGCCTGTAACCCCACTTTGCTATGCATTAATTGATGGGGGATGAGGAGATGGAGAATGCTTTTAACATTGTGAAAGCTCCAGAGCCCAGGGGATCAAGGATCACAAATTGTGACACCAAGAAAATGTACATTCACAATCATGCAAAGAAACCCAGCACAGGATTCCCAAAGAAAGAAATCCAAGGTGAATACCAGAAAGAGAAAATATGCATCTGTAAGTCCATAATTGTAAATAACCAACACCCAAGATAAAACACTGGATCTTGGGCAGAATGACAAGGTAAATACACCCCCAAGTCATGTTTATTTAGGGTTCCATTAATAACCTAGAAGAAGAAAAAAATGTTTTAAAAGTCACTAGCTTCTATAGAGATTAATAAAGATCATGGCAGGGGAAGATGGTGGAGAAATACAGCAGAGGAAGGAACTGCAACAAAATGACAGGGCTGACAGTTCAGCCAATATGGAAGTTATACTACTTTATTTCTTATAAACACTTTGGGGGAGAATGAGCACTTAAAGAGCTTTTAAAAAAATTATAAAGAGGAAAAAAATCTCCCTGCAGTAAATGGGAACCGACATTTTGGAATAAATGGGTTCTTTGGAACTGTTACAGTCAAGTAGAGCTACATATTTAGACATCTTTAAAATGTCCTGCTAACTTTATGGACCAAAATAGCTTTGAAGGCCATTTGTATTTTGATTCTGCATACCTCCTGAATGAGAAACTATGTTTACAGGTTTCAGTACCTTTAATAAAGTGTGCAGGGAATGATTAAGAGGACATTGGTACTGCAAATGCTGAGGAAATTGCCTCCTGAAATTTCGTAGAAATTAGTATCTGTAATCAAAGTTGCTAGTACTCGAAGCCGACCACTCTATACAATTCCCCTTTCAGTGACAATTATTTCAAAAGCTCCCTTTTAAAAAATTTAACCAGAAGAAGATACAAGGAGGAGCTATCAGGAACTTCTGAGACCAGAAAGTGCCTTTTATCACAAACAAGGAAGCTTTAAAATAGACATATTTAATTACCACCTCAATGCTGTCGACTCTCGTCCACTAATCTTGCTCTAAAGCTCTCTGCTGACCTCAGGTCTTAAATCTCCAACCACCTTTCATATGATGTAAAAAAAATGCCCTGTAGACAGCTTGAATGCCATGTCTAAGAGAACTTATCTTAAACCTTCACAAAACAACACCATCCTCTCAGTCCCTCAGGTTCCCACCCCTAAAGTTTTCACTATCTCTCACTGCTCTGTGCCAACTCCTTCCCTTCCCTCGCCCCCCCCCCCCCCAAATCCAATCTGTTTCTAAGCCTGGTCATTCACCTTTGCAAAATCTCTCAGACACACAACCTTCTTACCTGCAGTACTGCCACCACTCTGGTGGGAATCCTTATACTGTTAAAACAGCCTACAACAATGGGCCTGCCAACTAACTATAAGTCTCTCTAGAATTAACATTGTCCTCTATTCAGTTACCAAAGTAATTTTCCTAAAATGCAGCTCTGATAATCACATGACTCCTCTCCACTGACTTCCTACTGCCTCCAGGAGCAAATACAAAATGGTTTGCTTGGTTTTCAAAGCCCTTCACAATCTAGCATCCTGCTACTCTTCTTATCTTCCTACATCTGCTATTCCTAGCCATGTATTCTTCAATCTGGTGGTACTGGCTTCCAGAATCCTCCAAGAATCTGTTCCTCATTACTTTCCCTCAGCCTCCTGGAGTCAGAAATAAGGTCCTATCTTTTATTGTAAGCCTTCCCTTATCCCTCCTCAATTCTAGTGTCTTCCTTCTCTGCCGTTTCCTAGTTATTCTGTATTTAGCTTGTTATGTGTGTATCCATACATATATATGCACAAATATACAAAATTGGTTTGCATGTTGTTTCCCTCATTAGATTGAAAGCACTCCAAGGGCAAGAATTGAATTTTACTTTTTTTTGTATTCCAAGCTTAGTATAGAATCTGGTACACAGAAGAAGCTTAATAATGTTTATTAATTGTTATGTATATGAGAATAAGTCAAGGTGTTATTTGCCAAAGGTGTAGAAGCAATTAGAGGGAAGATTCAGGGAGAGTTCTGGGTCATCCTCTGTCATAATGAAACAGGTTTGACCTGAGGTCAAAATAGCTTTCTGATGACAAGATGGTATCCCAGATTTGTTGTCACTCCCAACACGAATTTTCATTGTAGGGATGGTGGGAATGGGTTCCAAGATGAAAACCTGGGCTTTACTTCTGACTATATTACTGACTTGCTATGACTTTGAGCAAGTCATTGCCCTCTGTGTTCTTATTTGTAAAATCAAAGAATAGGCCTAGATTATAATTAGAATCACTTCTAGCTATTTATGAAATCCTATGTTTTATTGACTCTAACACCTTATAAATTGTTCCCATGTACTCCAGGGGTAACTAAACAAGGTCAATAGTTTACAGCTATAGAAGATTCTCTTGAAAAAATAAGAAGGTATTCAGAATTATGAATGTAAATAAACCCCTTAGTATCTATTCTTGAACCACATTCTAGAGCCACTAAGTGAGATCTTCCATTAATGAGATCAGATTTGATAATATGGTGATGAAATTTTGCCTGAAGGAAGAGATCAGAATAGACACCTTTTCCCAGCTAAATTCATAAAATTATAAACTCTTTTAAAAAAAAGACTTCGAACCAAGAGATCATTATATACTTCAACAACAATACTATATGATGAACAGTTCTGATGGACCTGGCCATCCTCAGCAATGTGATCAACCAAATCATTTCCAATGGAGCAGTAATGAACTGAACCAGCTATACCCAGAGAAAGAACTCTGGGAGATGACTAAAAACCATTACATTGAATTCCCAATCCCTGTATCTTTGCCCGCCTGCATTTTGGCTAATTGTACAATATTTCAGAGTCTGATTCTTTTTGTACAGCAAAATAACGGTTTGGTCATGTATACTTATTGTGTATCTAATTTATATTTTAATGTACTTAACATCTACTGGTCATCTGCCATCTGGGGGAGCAGGTGGGGGGAAAGAGGGGAAAAATTGGAACAAGAGGTTTGGCAGTTGTCAATGGTGTAAAGTTACCCATACATATAATCTGTAAATAAAAAGCTATTAAAAAAAAAAAAAAAGACTTCGAATAAACCTTAAAGTGACCAATCTAACTGCTCACTCCCTGTTGGTTACATATGAAAATCCCAATTATTTCCCCACACAAAACTATTTCTGTTATCAACCAGCTTGAAAGACACATCTTAAAAAACCACCTACATTGTAAGAAACACATCTTATTGATGTTATTTACTAGGAGTAGTGAGGAAGAGAGGAGGGAAACAAAGAGAATCCATAGAGTAAAAAGTATCCAAGAGCAAAGGGGATCAATGTATCACCACACACGTGTAATACACACACACACACACACACACAGCTTAAGCTTTACAGCTAAATTTACAAGTTGTGTCCAACGAATGCAAGGGCACCAGGTCAGACATCCCATCTGCTTCACTTTGATAGTCAAACAAACATGTTCCCATGTCAGTTAAGTGTAAAACTGGAGCAGCATTCTTTTTCAAAGAGTTCTGGCTTTTCCTTTGCAAACTACAGGGTTGAGAAAGACAGTTGCTTTCTTAATTTGTGCCCTGGAAGGAATGAATTGATTTCCAAATACCCGGGGTTCTTTACAGGCTTCCATCCCCTTAATAGGTTATCAGTGTTTTCCATACCAGCCAGTGTCCTCCCAGATCAGGGGCATCACCATTACCACCTTCAAATTATGTGATCTCACAAAATTTGAGGGTTAGACTTGGATGTCAATTTGCTCCTTGGTAGGGCTGACAAGAAAGTCTTAAGTTTTGCTGACAAGCTGAATCATTCCTCCTCCAACTCTAATACATCATCTAGACATCCACCATTGAACAAGCTGTGAGAAGGAGCTGCCCCTGAGGACCCTTCCTCCTTTCCTTCTCTTCTCTCTTTCCTTTCTTTTCCTACGGGTGCTCTGCCCAAAGGAATGCAAATTTATCAGTAAAACTTGCCAAGAAATCTAGGGGCTTACTGGCTAGATTTCTTAACTCAAATGAGTGGTCATCGATTGGCCAAAATAGATCGTAGGCCAAACCTCACCTAGTCATTGTTTTGGGTCCCCACCGAGTCAGAGTGCATGTAAATAGCAAGTTTCTATTTTGAATAGAAACCCAGAAGGTCTCCCTCTCCCAAATTGATTTCTTAAGTAGGTAAAAGATTGCCATTCTCAGCCTCATTTCTTATTGTCTCATTAATCACAGATGGGATGTTGTGTCTGTCATTATGTTTTCATCTGATAAAGATCTAAGGTCTCCCATGGCACCCAAGGCCATCTCCTGTAGTCCTGATCTGTCCCTGGTCACTGGATCCAGATGGTTCTGGAGGGGAACCTGAGGCTACCTCAGTTAAATTCAACTCACTTGCATGCAGCACCTCCCTGATGTCATGGCTTTCTTTAAGAATAAAGGACAAAGAGCAATTGAACAAGCATTTATTTAATGCCTATAGTATACATGTATTTGTGGAAAATGATGAGAAATAAAGTTTAGAACACAAAACATTTAAGTGTTGGAAAGGACTTATGGAATTCACTAAAGCAGAGACGTGAGACAAGAAAATTCATTATTAAATGCAAAATAATATGTAAGTACTGTACTAAAATAAAAACCTTTACTATTAAAGTGGGCAATTAAGGAAGGCTTTATGAAATAGATGGCCAAAAAAATAAATAAGTTATGTCAAGAAAAGGACAGAAGGCATCCTGGTTATATGTAACAGCATGAATTTCGGTAGAAGTCCATATGGAAAACCAATTTTCAAAAGTGCTTTCAGATCAATTATTTTCTTGCCTTTTCCTTCTTAAAAAAACACACAACCTGGTGAAGGTACGTGAAGTTAAGTATCACTGATCTAATCTTATACATCAGCACTGATAATATTTGGGATCCATTACAAGTTTCTTTTCCTAATTTACTGTGCAGCCATGGGAAATGTCAACCATTTCATAGATAAGATGCAGCCATGGGGTATAGACTGAATAGTTTCTAAAATGAATGAACTGAGGCCCAAAGACTTGAAGTGACACAATAACATTCATATAGTGCTTAATATGTGCCAAGCACTGTATTATGTACTTTACAATTGTTCTTTAATTCTTACAAGCCTGAGATAGATGCTCTCTTATCCCCATTTTACAGATGAGTAAACTAAGGCAAAAAATCATTCGTTTAATAATTATCTGAGGCCATGTTTGAGCTTATGACTTTCTAGCTCCAGGTTTAGTGCTCTATCCATCTGGACACTGAAAATCACACTACACTTACAGTAGATTAGAAACCACAATGTAGATGTCCTATGTCGGTTTTTCATGCACTGTATGATGCAGCCAGATGAACTACAATGAGAAAGAAGAGGGAAGGGCTGGCACATTTACAAGAAATTGTGACGTGGCAAAACCATGGGATAAACTGAGGTTAGAAAACTAGAATCACCGGGAGTGGGGGAAGGTAGGAGAAAACTCAGCATGGAAACCAGTTGGAAAATAGCTGAACTAAGAATGAGTGTGATCCTTTCTCTAGCTTCACAACATCAGGTAGAATGGTATAGAAAACTTACCACTTAGACTGACTTTTTTTTTTGTTTCCCTCTCTCCTCTTCTGCCCCCAATCCTTTCTATTGAACTAAAAAAAAAAGAAAAGAAAAAAACAAAGAAAAAAAGAGGGATATTAGACTAAGTGAAGCTATTTAGATAGGGAGCACAGTGCAGTGCAGAAAAAACTTTCGTCTACCAATGTAGGTGAGCATCTTTTCTTCAAATTACAATCTTAAAGACAACTTATTGAGTTTTCTATAGCAGAGGTGGTCAAATTAATGACCACAAAATTCCCCAATGGCTAAACCAGATTAAAATATAATTGGGAAATATTTAACAAAATAAATGAAAATGCAACATAAAATTAACTTGTGATTTTCAGATTTATTTCTATTTCAATCACATTTTTGGTCTAAGCAGGAAGGAAGCGATAATGATTTGTCAACCATTTCATAAATAAGATGTGTCAGAAAAAGAACTTAAAAGGTATCTTTAGTTTGTCAATCATGGTTGCCCCTACACTGAATTAGCAAATACAAGGAACAATTGCTCTAAGGGCAATGCAGGATTAGATTTTGAGAGGCTCTGGTGTAAACATTTACTTTTACTTTTAGCCCTTTTCAAAGTGTCTCACTCATGCACATATCTACAAAATTCCTCTTCTTTCTTCTGGGTATATTTTAAATGTTGTTATTTCATTACTCCTGAACAAAATGGTCTGCAACAGTCCAACTCATCCCTGAGAGAAATTTATCTAACACTTGTTTTTTCAGTGAAAACCCATCATGTCCTTCTTGGGCTTAATTAAGAACACCAGATCACACTCAATCACTAAGGTGTGCATTATTTTAGTGAAATCATCAACAAAAAAGCACTAAAACATGAGAATTGAGAAACTCTTTTCTTGTCTTGATCTGAAAGGATAGCGAATATTGATTTTAGAATTTCAAACACATTTTATGAGTCCATGAATTTATAAATACAGATTATTCAATCTACATCAGATTGCTTACCACTTCTAATGTTTAAAAAAAAAAAAAAAAAAAAAGGAAAAAATATAGTGTTTCAAGTAATGAGGGCTGAAGTTCTTCCACTTCACTGAAAGTGACTCTTCCCTTTAATTATTGAGGTGAAATGAGAAACACTGTTGACTATGGCAAATTTATTAGTCAACCAACCCATAGTTAGAGTAAGTGTCTGAAGTATTCGGATTCATAGTGTCTTCTTTGAGGAATTTTCCAAATCCTTTCTACAACATATACTTGAAAGTGAGAAGAAATGACACAGGAAATATCAGACAATAACTAAATATTAGATTACTTTATAACAATATAAGTATTAATAAGTGTGTAAAAGAAAATCTGATCAGTGCAAATGCAAGTAAAAAGAGGATAGGAGTTAGGACTTTAAAACAGAATATGAAGCAGGGATATTGAGGTGAAAGGGCATTTCACAAAGCAGTAAATAATCAAGAATTTGGAGGTAGGAATTTAACATGGCATATGCAGGAGATAGAAAGGAGCAAAACCTGGCTTAAGTAGCAGGTGGAAAAGAGAACACTGGAACAAAGAAGGCCAAATTATAGAAGGTCATGGGCACTGGAATAGAAGAATGTATATTTTAAACTGGAACATCACTTAACAAAATTATTCAAAATGGTATATACATCTTCACTTAATCCTCAACTCTCAACCCAACACTCTGCACCTTACAGAATATCAATTCTGGACTAAGCCTCTCTGGGATGTCAAGTGGAACAATGCTCATTCCCAGGAAGCATTTCCCTGAATAGTATAGTTCTCCTTTGGAACTCCACATGCATCAAGAGAACCTGCCCTATTCCCAGGTATTACAGGCAATTAGAAGCTGTTAGGGAGAGGAAGAGGGCAAGAAGGAGGTCAAGAGAAGAGGGAAAAGAACAAGAGAGAGGCATAAAAGCTTTTTAAGTATCAGAACCTATAGTACCAGCTAAACCTCTTGGGGGGGGGGGGGGGGCGGAGAGCAACCGGAGAGTCCAATAAAAGGTCCAAATTAGAAATACCACCCTTTAACTGAGAATGAATTTAGCCTGAACTCATATGCTGTTGCTGCTGCCTTGTTTTACTGAACAATTTACACAGTTCACCCTGCTACAGAAATCCAGTGTCCTTTAGGCTGTTCAATACATCAGTGTTTAAAAACACCTAATACCTTTCTCTCCCTTTCACTTCCCCTTCTCCCTCTCTCTTTGGGAGGATGCTGGGACAGGCACATTGGAAGGAGAACTTATCATCATTTCACTGGGCATTTTCAGACACAGTGTTTTCTTCCTTCTTCTCAGAAGGAAAAACAGAAGATGTTTTCCATAAGCAGCCGATTTCATTAGCTAATTTTACCATCACTTATGGTCGACTTTATGACTAAGATTTCATGCTGACTATATTAATCCTGTCAAATTTCAGAGAGAGAGGAATGATACTGTGTGTTTTATAGCTGCAATAACTTCTAGTCCATTAGACATGCATGCTGACATGGAAGTAATCAAATTGATTTTTTTGCCTATTACAATGGAGAACTTTGTATGAGCAAATAGCCCTTCTGGCAATGGTCTGTAAACCTCAAGAACTCTGCACTCCACTAAGCAAGTGAAGAAATCCACTAAGATCCAGCTAAAAAAATCTGGGTATTCCCTCCTCCCTCAGAGCTTTACATGCTATTTTCCCCTGAGAGAGGGAACACATTAGTCGACCAGAACAACAAAAAACAATGAAAGGAATAATTTGAGGTTTTCAAAGCCACTCTAGACATCACAGAAGATGCAATTAGCTGTTTTTTCCCAGGATCAAGGGTCCTATTATTTCCTTCCCAAAGATAAGACAGTCCTGTTGTGTAATACTGGGCTCCAGCTCAGTCTCATATTCCCACACAAATGGATCCCAGGAAATCCTGGAGGGCTTTGAAGGAAGAAGGGGAGAAAGCATTGGAGGCATTTTAGTATAGCATACAGATCCCTGAAATTATAGTTAAGAGAGAACTAGATTTTTGTTCTGGCTGACACTTGTGAGTTGAGGAAGTCATTAAACTTCTGGAAAATTCAGTTTCCTAATAAGTAACATGGGAACACTAATACTCCTACTAGCTACTTCAGAGAGTAGTTGTAAAGAAAATATTCTACAAACCTTAAGACTTTGGAAACAACAGCAATAATAATAATGACTGAAAATTTATTTTTAAAATGTGTAAAGAACTATAAAACTCTTTATACTCCTTTACAAACCTATAGGTATTATCTTATCTGCACCTGACACTAAGCATAAGCTTTGGACCACAGGTTGCATTTATGCCCATTTTACAGATGGTTTTATTAATTTCTCCCTCTGAAACATCATTTCTGATTGGCAAGTTCCTCCAAAACTACCATCTTGAAGAAGAGCCACACACAGGCCAGTCCTATCTCAGCTTCTGAATTGCTGGAAGCCATCATTCAACACCAGTCCTTGCCTAGCTACCTTCATCATTCCCCCTTCAAATTGTATTACTTCCCCATCCAAAAACATAATTTAACTAAATTCATGCCAGTCAACTCTATGGAACTAGGGAAATAATATGTATCTATCAAATCTGACTTGCAGAGTCTTCTTATTATAATTAAGCAGGATGGTTGACAAAAATCACTTTCCTGACACAATTTACTATTTCTTGCTTACTTTTATTCCATCTGGCAGTCTACTGCCCAGCAGGAATCCTCTTAAACCAAAACATTTAATTACCTTCTCTAACCCAACAAAGGTGTGAAAATGAAATAAATATAAAGAGAACATGAAGCTTAGTTTAGGCTGATGCTCTCCATCAGTCTGACTGCTGATGCCTGCTTTCTCTACAGTATGAAACAGAAAGGAGAAAAGATTTGAACAGTAAAAGTCAGAATGGAAAAGCTGGACAGTTTTCCCAACTCCCCCAAAATCTCATCTAGCTGCATATCTTATTTACAAACATTAGGAGTTTCCAGATTATTAGACATACATGTTCAAAGAGAATGAGATTTTCCAAAGTCAAACTAAAATGAGTTCTTTATTATTCAAGCATGAAACCGTTGCCCTCCTTTGATTAGAGAAACTAAAGGTAAGTTTTCACATTTATCTGTTCGATTTCTGAAAGCAGGAAAGGTCTCATCAATAATGCTTGGCATCAAGATAACCAAGATTACCTTTGGGTTTTAACAATGTATCTGGGTCATTACAGACAAATTGGGTACTTCCACTGTCTCAGTTTCTTGTCTTGCAAAATGAGGATAATTATACTTGTACTAGAGACTACAAAGTTTCTTGTGAGGAAAAACATATAAATGTAACGTATTATTATCATTAATAGCTGAATAGGCTATCAAACAATTCATAGAAATTTAAAGGGTACAATAATAGATCTTGGATGGGAGGAAAAATTTTAATCTGCACCCCCCTCTCCCTTTACAATAATGGCTAAAGATTTTATTTAACAATTTGAATTTGAATAGTAATTCTCTGAAGAGGGTAAGACTCCAAGATGGTGATATCAGTATTTATGGTATTTTTGTATGCAAAGCACTGCCAAACCTAAGAGGGTGACTCCTGTTTCACAGATGAGAAACTCAGAGCAAGAGACTGTTTCCTGTGTGACTCATGAAATAGGACTAGAATGCAGAATTCAAACCCAGCTCTATTTAGTCATATGGTTGAGTCAAGATCATTTTTTTTCCCCACACAGAATCTAATCTATCTTAATTAGCTTGGTTTCTTACCTGATCATTTACTGGGGCATATATATATATATAAAGGGCATACCCTTTAATTCAAGCCATGAGATCCATTACTCTAAACCAAATATCACACTTTACGTCCTAAAACCTAGATCATACTCACTAATCCCAGACTTAACATATCCCAAATGTCAATCCAAAGTGTTAATACCTAGCTACAGGCCAAAACTTTCGATGCAGAGTGTCCATAGCTTTAATCTGGCTTCCCTACAATACTTTTTATGCAAACTTGAACCTTTATTTGCTCAATCAAGTGGGAATAGTCTCTGTCCCTTATCTCAAAAGGTGATTGTGGGGGGAAAAAAATCAATAAAGTAGTGTATTTTGAAAAAGAAAATGCATTATTGCCTAATACATAAGAAGTCATTATTAGGAAATTGTGCCTAATGTGCAGTCCTTACTCTTGGACCTTAGAATTACTTTAAATGGAGGCTTCCCTAGCCAGTTGGTTTCAAGATTTTGCCAGCACATATATTTGAAAGTAATGAAGAATGAAAATCTTCCCAGCACAACTGGGTGAGGGTCAGAACAGTACATGCCATCTTTGTGAGCCATCTTAAAACTTTGCCTGCAGGGAGATGGGATATAGGAGGAGAGAGAAATAGAGAGAAAGAGCCAGACCAAAAATGTCTGAGTGAGAGTGAGTCGAGTCAAAAATGTTTGAAATTTGGAGGGTACACTTACATCCCTACTTTTCAAACTTTTGAAAGCAAAATGTCTTTTATCTACTCAAGAAGGAATTCTTCTATGTTTCTATGTTCTATGTTTCAGAACATAGCCAAGAGTGCTTTCAAGCTCAACTGAGGATATAAGCATCAAAAGTATCTTTGTTGGGCCAATTAAAGGGGAGGGGAAGGGGGAGGGAGTGGTAAAAGGAGCTTTTCGTGTTTTTCCCCAGTCATTGGAAATCTGACTAAAAGGGGCAGGATACAACATCAAGGAGCTTTCTCATGACCTCGAGATATTGCCATGACAACTCTGGTTCAGTCTTCTAAACATCAGCATCTTCATTTGCATGGGTGTGAAATAGAATAATTTAAATAAGTTCTTGTCTTGGAAGTTAGAGATGAGGAAGGGGAGAGAGAAGGGAAAGTTGGATAGAAAAGGGTAGACGGCTTAAAGAGAAGTTGACACAAATAACAGCCTTTACAATACTTAGGAAAGAGAAAAAAGTGAACTAACTTGAAACACTAGAATATCCAGATCTATCCCATAACATTCAAAATAATTCTGTGAATTAAAGAAATTCAAAACTATTGCCAGTATAATAAATATTTCACTTAATAATCCAATTGTTTAATATTCAAATGAATAAATATTGCTACTTTTTGGAGGGTAGTAGATAAAAGTTAGCCTCAGAGACTGGAAGAGATGGGTTTAAGTCTTACCTAACTTAACCTAACACATACTTAGAAGCTGACTTTGACCAAGGTATTCCATTGATCAGTGCCCCAACACAAATGGTTCCCCCACACTTTTTCAACAAAAAGTGTTGTGAACAATAATCAAAATGGTACTGTTAGGCTCGAAAAGGCTTCACACTTAACTGTGGTATATAACTAATTACAAAAAATATCATTTTCTACCAATAATCATTAAAATCTTAAATATAATTATAGAACTCCAATTATTTTGTGTGGGACATATATGTTGATTACTAACTGAAATTCTCCATGAATTTTGTTTTATGCATATTTTAATGAATTTACAACTTGGGGAATGTTTAACATCATATAATAATCATGTAAACAATTTCTATATTTGACTTTTAAAATCTGAGCAAGTTTTCAACATTTGGCTTAACACCAAACATAAATCTTGAATCTGGTTTATTCCTCTTAAGGATAAAGCGAAAAATGATTGCTCATACAATGTGCCAGAAATGGTAACATTTTCAGTTTTCTTACTGAGATCCAAGTTCCTTTAAAAAGTTTTAGCCACTTTTTCAACAATGCCATGATCCAGGCCAATTCCAATAATTTTATGATGAAGAGAGCCATCTACACCCAGAGAGAGGACTGTGGGAACTGAGGGTGAATCACTTTTTGTTGTTTGCTTGCATTTGATTTTCTCATTTTTTTTCCTTTTTGATTTGATTTTTCTTGTGCAGCAAGAATATACATTCATATATTGAATTTAACATATTTTTACCAAGTTTAACCTATATTGCATTATTTGCCATCTAGGGGAGTGGTTGGTGAGGGGAAGGCAGTGAAAAATTGGAACACAAGGTTTTGCAAGGGCTAATATTGAAAAATTACCCAAGCATTAAAAAAAGGAAAAGTTTTAGGCACTTGACCAAGAGAAAAATAACTAGTTTTATAGAAACATACTGCTAATGACAAAAACTCATTAAATGAACAATGTATTTAAAGTACAATTGCCCATGTCGCTTTATTTTTATTATGTATATATAACCTATCCATTGTGAGGAAAGAATCTCTGTAAGACTTTCTTTTTTGCCACTGGAACACCAGCTATACTCTCATGAAAACTGAATGATCAATGTTGCCAACTAGTTCATTTGGGGGGAATCAACACAGCTCAAAGAGAATATTAGACATGTATGGTTTCACGGAGAAATTTCTCTCTCCTTATAGGAAAGTGGGAGGGGAAAAGGGAAAGGGAAAGGATAGGCCAATAAAAGAGAAAACAGAAAAAATAGGGGAGGGGCTTTAAAGGAAAGGTATGCTTGAGGCTGGGGAGGAGGGAAAGGGAAAAGGTAAGAGAAAAGTATAATTTGGGGTAAATAAGATGGCCGGAGATACAGAAATAGTAGTTTTAACTGTAAATGTGAATGGGGTAAACTCTCGCATAAAGCGGAAGAGATTAGGTGACTGGATTAAAAGCCAGAATCCTGCAATATTGTTTACAAGAAAACATTTAAAGCAGAGTGATACATACAGAGTAAAGGTAAAAGGCTGACACAAAATCTATTATGCTTAAGATGAACTTAAAGAGCAAAAATTGATCTAATTAAAAGAGATAAGGATGGATGCCCATCAATTAAAGAATGGCTGAATAAACTGTGGTATATGAATATTATGGAATATTATTGTTCAGTAAGAAATGACTAGCAGGATGATTTCAGAAAGGCCTGGAGAGACTTACATGAACTGATGCTGAGTGAAATGAGCAGGACCAGGGGATCATTATATACTTCAACAACAATACTATATAAAGATCAATTCTGATGGACCTGGCATTCTTCAACAATGAGATGAACCAAATCAGTTCCAATAGAGCAGTAATGAATTGAACCAGCTACACCCAGCAAAAGAATTCTGGGAGATGACTATAAACCATTACACAGACTTCCCAATCCCTATATTTTTTGGCCACCTGCATTTATTTCCTTCACAGACTAATAGTACACTATTTCAAAGTCCGATTCTTTTTGTATAGCAAAATAATTGTTTGGACATGTATACTTATATTGTATTTAATTTATACTTTAACATATTTAACATGTATTGGTCAACCTGCCATCTGGGGGAGGGGATGGGAGGAAGGAGGGGAAAAATTAAAACAAAAGGTTTGGCAATTGTCAATGTTGTAAAATTACCTATGCATATTAACTTATAAATAAAAAGCTATAATAAAAAAAAATAAGAGCTAAGGAAGGAAACTATAGCTTGCTAAAGGGTACCACAGATAATGAAGCAATAGCAATACTAAACATACATACACCAAGTGGTATAGCATCTAAATTCCTAAAAGATTAGTTGAGAGCTGCCAGGAGAAATAGACAGCAAAAATATAATAGTGGGAGATCTCAACCTTTCTCTCTTGCAGAACTAGATAAAACGAATCACAAAATAAATAAGAAAGTTAAGGAGGTAAGTAGAATACTATAAAAGTTAGGAATGATAGATCTTTGGAGAAAAGTGAGTGGAGGCAGAAAGGAGTACACTTCCTTCTTGGCAACTCATGGAACCTATAAAAAAAAATTGACCATATTTTAGGACATAAAGACCTCAAAATCAAATGCAGAAAAGGCAGAAATATAGTAAATGCATTTTTTTCTGATCACAAGGCAATAAAAATTATTCAATAAAAGGCCAGTAGATGGGAACTGACATTTTGGAATAATCTCATCCTAAAAAATGAATAGGTGAAACAGCAAATTATAGACACAATTAACAATTTCATCCAAGAGAATGACAATAATGAAACATACCAAAATTTGTGGGATGCAAACAAAGTGGTAATAAGGAGAAATTTTATCTCTCTAGATGCTTACTTGCATAAAAATATAGAAAGAGAAATTAATGATCTGGGCTTGCAACTAAAAAAGCTAGAAAAAGAACAAATTAAAAACCCTCCAACAAATACTAAATTTGAAATTCTAAAAATAAAAGGAGAGATTAATAAAATTTTTAAAATGATTTAATAAAACAAATATACACTCTTAATACTACTGCTCTGGGAGGCAATTGAGAGTTTCTACAGAACACCTGTAATGGTCTCTGATGGTTTTAAGAAGTATTGTAATGTATACGCCTAGAAATCATAGTTTTCAAACAGCCCAACATATGTATTTATTTGTACTTGAACATTTGGGGTAGTTTGGAAGCAAGCTGATGATAGCCAAGAGAACCCTGCACTTAGAAGATTCAAAAGTTTGATGTGATCATTGTACCAAAATCATCATGCTCATAATCATGGTGGTTTCAAATTGCTGCAGAAACTTAAAATGCTTCAAACATGTACATGCTTGTGATCACAGAGGAAAACTATCAATAACATGCACTATGTAAAACACCATTAAAGATTTTTAATACAAATCTTTGGCTCATCAAGAATCCCTCTTCCCCAACTCAGAGGCTCACAAACTGCTAAATGGATAGTGATAGAGATAGATTCCTCATTATCAATGAAACACTACAAACAGACCTAAGTTAATTTAAATTTTCTCCATGTGACAATTTCTGCCTCATTGATGCCAGGTATTCTTCAGTTGCTATCTAATCTACTATCTGCCCTCCACTGTATTAGATGGGAGACAGCTGTGGTTTTTACCCTGCATTACCATGATCTATAAATTATTTTATTAAAAGCTTTGTAGTAATTTTTTAAAAAGCTATGTAGCTAAAAGAACTGTATGTATTTGCTTTGATAGAAGATTGAGGTATTGTAAACATTGTAAATTGTTTTTTCTGAACAGTAGATACCCAATAAAATTAAATGAGCAAAAAAAATTCAAAAAATGGCAACCTGTCTTATGTGCCTGGAATAAAAAAGACAAAAATCAGTCTCTGTCAAAGAAATTACATATTAATGTGGGGTTGGGTGGAGTTGACATATGTTGTATATATATCAGTTAAATAGAAGGTAAGAAGTATAACTAGGGACAAAGGAAAAACAGGCAAAATGCCGTAAGAAAGTCTGAGGAAGGGGATACTTTTTAGATGGACTGGGGTAAGACAAGGAGCAGGAATCAAAAATTTCATGGAATTGGTGGAGCCTCAACTAAGGCTAAGCAAGAGAAAGACTGAAAGGCAGGGATTAGCAGAAAGTGTATCCTGATCATAAGTGCTAGCCAATGTGAACAAGAGAAGACACTGATAACAGTAGTCAAATTAAACTGAAACACATACCATGTAAAGGTGAAATAAGGTTAGAAATAAATGTAGATTGAAAACTAACAGTATGGAGGGAATCAAACACCAGGGTAAGGAATTTGAATTTTATCCTAGAGGAAATAAGGAATCATTGAAGAATTTCAGGTAAAGGAGTGATGTGCTAAGATATGCTGTTGTACCTTAAGTTATTACTTAGGTAAAATGATCTGCAGAACTATCTTTTTAAATTGTCATCGCTTATAGTGTAAAACATGTACTGCATATTTTTCCATGGGTGTGAGTAGGCAGTCCGCCATAAACCTTGACCAGTTCAGTCTTGGAACAAATTTTAACTTAAATACTTCTAGCATTCCAGGGTGTCCTGTTCTTTTCAACATCTATCCTTCTTCAGTGTCTTAGGCATGCTAGGTACTTAAGTGTTTGTTGAATTAATTTATTAAAGAATCTGGAATTCAATCAAAAGTGATTTAAGTGATTTATAACAACCTAATGTGTGGCACTCCATAAATACAACCACACCCACCAAAAGCATCTGAATTTTAAACAAGAAAAACAAGCCTTAAATTAAAGGAATAAAACTATGGTTGTACTATTTAGGGATTGGTTATGATAGGGGAATAATATTTTTGGATAATAAGGCGAATTGAATACTCCAGAAGCCAGTTTATTCACTGTTACTCTTCATGTAAATCAGTTTTTGATCTCCTTAATATGACCATCCAGATTCTTACCTGGTGTCAAAATGTTTTGACATATCACATACAACTTTGAAGTTTTTTCAAAGGGGTTGGGTTAGATAATTTCTGAGGCTCCATCCAAATCAACAGTTCGTCATGAAAAGTTACTTGGAATTACATACATCAAGAATTCTAATTGTTCTTTGGGCCTTCTAAATTCAAGTCACCATTTCACCAATTTAAAAAGTCACCAATTCAAAAGTGAAAAAAGGTAGAAGAGGAAAGAGGTGAAATGAAGAGGAAGGGCTTGGCTGCTCAAGCAAGATCATTTTTCCATAGCTTTTACCTTTTCATTAAAATAACTTAAGCTCCAATCTTAATAGCATTCATTTCTAGGATACCTTTTATTATGACCTCTTGCCACATAAATTGGACAATAATAAACAAAAATTATATTGTTTTCCAAAACTGACATCCAACTGAGACTTCAACTTGACCTAGTAAGGAAAAATTTCTCAGTTTTTCACCTCAGATGTCTTTGCATGCTACTCTTAATCCATTTCCGAATCCATCTGATCATATTGATTCACTTAAAATCAAGTTACCAGAGGGAGTCGTACCAGCACTTGAAGTTATTTAGCATTCAAAAACCCTTTATACTCTCTTTCTCTCCCTTTCTCCCTTTTATCAGACACCTTAGAAGGCATTCCTCACTTCCTGTATTATTACTACCTCCAATAACAAAAGTTTCTCATGAAGAAATGTCACTGGAAACCCTTTCCCCCTCCTTCTGAGATAGGAACAGATCTGAGACACTACAATTCTTCCAAGAAGCATGGGGATGGGATAAGCACTGATTCCTAGCTAAGGAGAAAAAGACCTTGAACGGAGAAGTGTTATTTAAAATGAACTATTAAACTTAAGGCTGAGAGAAAGCTGGGCTACCCACAAGGCAAGTTAGTCACTGTTACAGAGAATCGCCTCACCCACAGAAAGTAACACATAATTTGGAGTAAGCACCAGAAAAGACAGAGACAAACTAGCTTATTGATAGAGGTCTCCTTATCTAAAACCCCGGGGAAAATTCTGTGCTGCTCTTAGTCATCTCATTCATACAAAGGAAAGATTACTCAGTAGAGATCAACATTAATTCATTTTCATGAACATGATAAGGCAACTTCAAGATTCTAGATAAGAAAGGCAGTCACAGCTGGGTCATCTCTAACTATCCTTAGGGCTGTCTGACTGGGCACAAAGTTCTGGCACTGTGGGAGAACATGAGGCAATACCAATTAGTTAAGCCACTGTGTCCAAATCTGGGTCCCATCATGTTAGTGTTTAGCCAATTAACACAGAGGAAATAAGCATGCCCAAAGCAATTATCTGTTTTTAGATAATTTGTTGGGTGGTAGGGATAGGGGTAGATGGAAGGAAAGAGAAATGACTTTTGAAAAACTCCAGAAAACTCTGAAACAAAACACTTATCCCAGGAGGACTGCAATTAAATTGGCCAAAAATCTTTCCCTATATGGAAAGTTTTCCAAGCTTCATATAAGAATGAGAAAACCTTTTGATATGAAGGATTTTATGACTAACAATTGAGTAATTCTGACAAAATATAAGCTCCTCTTTGAGGAACTTGACTATTTCATGTTTGTTTTGTTGTACATGTACGACCATTCAGTGCTTTCTGCAGTACCTGGCACATAGAAGGTACTTAAATAAATGCTTGCTGATTGACCAAATTAAATATATATATCAATTCCAATGTGTGTCCTGAAATCAGTTTCATTTTAACTCAATCTCTTATACCTTCCTCAACTCTACTATTAGGCCTGGAAAATAAAAATGTAAAACTCTCAAAAAGAAAATTTAGGTATGATCACTAAACTGCGCTTACTAAAACAGGACATTCGTCATTTTAGAGTTATTTTCAACAAGAATTTTGAACTTAATCCTGGTTATCTAGAAATTCAATTTACCGGAACAGCATTATTTGTCCCTCAAGCACTATTTCCTCCCCACACTTTAAATGGAAAAAAGTTTTCGTATTACCTCTGCTTGATTCTTAATGACACACTGACAACTAAGATGCTGAAGGACCAGAACAGAAGATAATATAGAATCAGACTCCTATCAGCAAAGGATTCAGTGAGATCACTAAACCTTGGACTAGAATAGAAGCAGGAATACTCTCCTCTTGACCAAAGAGAAAGTAGATTTTTTTTTTTAATTTAAATTTGCTTGCTTGTGGCATGGAGTTTCTCAGAAACCCAGTCCAGATCATAATGTTCACCAAAAGCTCTACATAATCACATTCCTTTCTTGTTTATAAACCTTTCACACTTTTTTTTGGTCCCATCTCCTGAAAACCCTTCTGAAAGAAACTGGTGAAGCCCAGAAAAGAATGAAAAATTATCTGAGGGGTGAAGAGCAGGTTTCATGTGAAAGAGTCAAAGAACTAGGGTCTCTTCATTTAGAATAGACAAAGCTACTGGTTGACTTGGTTACAGTCTTCAAATACATGACAGTTTTTTATAGATGAAATACAGAACATTTCATTCCCTCTGCCCACCAAAGACTCAAAAAAAAAAAAAAAAAAAAGAAGGAAATGACAAAGGCAAGTAAGACTGACTAAATTTGGGCACACAATCAATCATGAGTGAAGGACAATAAAAATTTGAACTGGACAGCCAATGAAGGGGTATTGAGCTATATTGGCGTAGCAATGCTATGCACATGTAAAATGAAGGCACTGGCTGGAACACATCAATTATCAAGATCCTGATCAGTTTTAAGAGATTCCCTCCTCTATCCCTTGCTTTAGATTTTACCAAAAACAAAACAAAACAAAAAAAGGTTTTTGTTGTCAATAAGTCCAATGGCAAATGGTATCTGAAATGTCTTTTGTGATTTCCCTTTCTATGGCTTCTTTGCCCCTCTCTTGTCTTCTGGGCAGCATAGATTTATGACACTTTTAATAGGCAGTTAATTTATTTAATATGGAATATTAATAATGAAATGACAGGGCTGGCAGTTTAATGGTGCTGGAGATTTTGGGGGTATTTTGGGATACTATTAAATTTTTACAGTTAACAGATGGATACTATTTCTTAGAACATATAAACTGATCCTTCTACCGTATGTGGCCAAGAATATTTATATTCCCAGCTTGCTCAGCTCCCTCCTCTTTGTTAAAAAGACACAGGAGATTTATTCCTGCATTAAGAAAAAGTCATTCTCATGACAAAGACTAGACCAAAACACCAAAGTTTACTTAACTCAAAGTACATCCATCTAAACAAAAGTTTCTTTTATTTTTCTCTACTCAAGGAGTTTCCACATTACTTTTCAATCTAGATGGGTCCTAACATTCTCTATAAGGTAGTCAGGCCTTATCTTCATGGTAATGATCTGAGAAAATGGAAAAATTCCAGAAATAGAATTCAGGTTTCCTAATTCCCACCTAAATAATTGTGTTTTTAGGTAATGGAAGCAACAGTTGAACAACAATACTCAAACAAAAGGAAGTAACAGTTTCAAGCAGTGACCAACTCTAGGCTCCAAGCTCAGTTGAGGAAGGGGGTAGGACATAAATTGACCAAATTACATTAAAACAGGATGGGTTTAGTTACATTACATTAACCAGGTGGAGAGAAGCCATCTAATCCAAGGTTGTGGCCAACAGTGGAATCTCTATTGTGATGAACCTGACAGGTGGTCATCAAACTCTCCAGTAATGAAGAGGTCAGTGCAAGTCTATTGTGGTACAGCTCTGATATTTGGAATTTTGTTTCTCAGATTAAACTAAAATCTGCTTCCTACTTCTTTTGTTCATTTGGTCCTGATTCTACTCTCTAGAGCTACACAGAATATTTACTTCTTCCACAAGACAGCTCTTGAAATATTTGAAGTAACCATATCCCCAAGTCATCATTTTTCCTGATTAAACAATTCTTCAATCTAAATATTGCATTTTCTCCAACCTTTCATTTCTGGATTGTACTCCAAGGAATTTGCTGCATAATCAATGACTTTCCTAAAATCTGGCATACTACATTAACCGTTCAGATATTATCTAATGTGAGTAGAAAGCAGAACTGTCATCTTCTTCATTTTGGATGCTATGCCAATATTAACATGACTAATGGTTGCATTTCCTTTTGGTGAAGGGTGCCATACTACCAAGCTTGGTGAAAACTCAAAATTCTGAAAAAGAATTGAAGTAAAGCATCTTGAATCGATTCTAGCTATCACTCAATCTTACCCATGGGGAGAAGAAGATGCCATTTTTACCCACACTGTATGACTACTAAGCTTCCTAATCTTTCCCTACCCTTTCTGCTTAAGTTTTCCAATTGGGTTGAAAATACTGAATGTCCCGGGAATGAGAGACTCTTAAGCAATTACCAGTACCTGTGAAAGAGGGATCCAAAACAGGTTTTAATGAAAAAAGAAAAGAGAAAAGAATAGTGCTACCAAATAGAGAGGCTTGGAATGGTCGAGGGCATGAAGCATTTGAAGCTATTCTATGTCTAGAAAAAAGCCCATTTTTGGTTTCTATCTTCTACAGAGGGCTGATCCAATTAAATAATAAGGGATACAAAGCTGTTCATCACTAGGTCAGTAATCTAGGGATGTTAAGACTAGGACTATACTCTAAGGATATTATTGACAAGGAAAAAAAGACCTATGCTGCCTATAAAGGAATTCCTAGGGGCAATGTTTGTAATAATAAAATATGTAGGGAGATATATAGAGGGTTTGTTTATAGAGGGAACCTATGAGAGGAAGAAAATGTGGAGAGAATATGTACTCAAATTTCTCTGTCTACATGCTTTCATCATCTCTTCTACCCCCCCGTTCTTCCCCCCCAAAATATTTCTGTCCAAGCCTTCTGCACTGTTCTTGGTCACGCTCTGCCTTAGAGAGAAAAAAAAAAAATTTCCTTTTGGAGCGAGAAAATGATTTGCATAATATTCTTTGCAAGTTCATATCAGCCTCTGATAATGATCTCAGCATAATGCAGAGACGTTTGAGAAGGCTGTTACAACACTAAGTAATCATATTTTAAATTATGTTTCCCTTTATAGAAAGGTGTTGCAAAAACACACAGACATGAAATCTGTCTGTTGGAGCCCCAGTACAAACCACCTGACCATCTTCCCACTATTCTACTGTTACAGATTGCAACACTGACTTCCAGATCTTACCAAACAAAAGCAACTAACTGTATCAGACTGCCTTTGCAAAATGCCCAGCTCCTATTCTACTTCAAGTAGAAGCTGGAATGCATATGACTGCATGAGAATTACCTGATGTCACACATGGGAAGGAGAAAACAGAATAAGTATTTATATAGCACCTTCTATGTGCCTGGCACAAGTGCATTTATTAATTTCACTTGATCCTGCACAATAGGTTATTTTATGCATGTCCAACTCTTCATGACACCATTTGGAGTTTTTGGCAATCACTGGAGTGATTTACCATTTCCTTCTCCAAGTCATTTTATACATGAGGAAAGTTAAGTAAAGATTAGTCACACAACTAGTAACTAATGTCAGACTATCTATCTCCTGCACATTACATCTAGCTGTTTCACCATGGTTCCCTTTTTCACCTGACATGCTTTTTAGCAATGGCATGAACTCTATAGTCTACAGACAAGTAGAAGTTTTTAAGCCAGAAAGGTGGGATCGAGTCATCCCAAAGCCACATAGATGGGAGTCCAGTTTGAAGATTTCTCTCCTGAGCTCTCCAGTAACCAGGTAAACTTGTAGTAGAAATCTTACCCTTTTGAATCAGTAGGACTGAAAGTGGTCTGGGTAAATTTAACACATTTAATTTAATTCAGGGAAGACGGCTGTTCACAATTGATGGAAATTGATGGCCATTTGAGAGAAATCAACTGTATTTCTAGGCATGCTGCTGGCTGGTAAGATAACATCACTCTCCCAAAACAGTCTCCAGAATGCTGTCAGAGGGGGATTTCTGATGTTCATATTTCTGTTTTCTCAAACAAAATCCTATGTTCCTTCTCCTCAAAGGGTAAAGAATATTCTTCTAAACATAATGGGATTGAATCCACTATCTAAAAGGGAGTAACAGGAAGGAGTCGATAGAGTAGAAGCCACAAAGAATTTCATGGACAGCTCAAGCTACCTAAATACATGCAGTACTATACCACTGGCCATACATATCTAGGTTTCAGAGTCTGGAGAGCAGCAGTAGAAAAAGCATTTGATTTGGAGTCAGAACACACTGGGTTGGAATCTTTTTGCTCTGTTCCTTATTATTTTGCAGAAGCTAGATAGTATAGTAGATATAGCAACATTATAAGATGATACAATGGATAGAACACCAGCCATAGAGTCAGGAGGACCCGAGTTCAAATCCAGATATATTGTGTGATTCTGGGCAAGTTTCTTGCCTCACTTTTCTCATCTGTAAAATGAGCTTGAGAAAAAAAAATTGGAAAGTCATTCCAGCATCTTTGCCAAGAAAAGCCCAAATTTGGTCATAAAAGGTTAGACACATTTGTCACTCTTTTTGTTATTGTTTGCTTGCATTTTATTTTCTTTCTAATTTTTTTTCCTTTTCGGTCTGGTTTTTCTTGTGCAGCAATTGTGGAAATATATATATATATATTGGATTACTTGCCATCTAGAGGGAAAGAGGAAAGGAGGGGGGACATTGAAACACAAGATTTTGCAAGGGTAAATGTTTAAAACTTGATGCATGTTTGAAATTAAAAAGCTTTAATAAAAAAAAGTTAGACACAACTGACAACATAATGGACTGAAAAACCTCTGAACTATTTGTTATTTCTGACCCTGAGCTAATCAGCTAATCATCAGTTTCTCATTTTTCAAGGGTCTCTTAAAAAATACTTATTCACTTATAAAATAAGGAAGTTGGACTACATGATCTCTAAAATCTCTTTTAGTTTAATAAGTTATTTAAAACTTGCTGAAAAAAGAGCTCATCAATTCCTCCATCCCCTGAAAGTAGGATCAGGAAGGTTCCAACCAAGTTAGACTAAGGAAACTGTAGTGAGAGAAAATTGTCTAGGGAGAGTTAATCCTACACCAGGTCTTCAGGAGCAATGGAAAGAGCATTGTTCCCATTTTTTACTTTCCTTTTTCTTCATTTGGGAGTTTGCTACATAAAGCAAGAGTAGACCACTCAACCTCTATTTTCCTAAAAGCTTGCTTTCTTTCTTATTTAAAAAAAAAAATCCAATTATAGCACCAATCTCTCAGCAGGGGTCAGTGTTCGAATAAGAACGGGCAAAGTAAGGGACACAACACCAGCAAGATTAATGCCTAAAGGGTTTTCAAAAGTTGTATGATGCAGATTTCATTAACATCTTAATTGTAATGTATCTTTTTAATCTTCTCTCACACTAATGGCTTTATATGCTTCAAAAAAAAAAAGGAAAGAAAAAACTGCTGACAACAACAAAAATATCAATATACAAAATTTAACAAAGGCACTTAGCTGTACAATGAAAACAAAATTAGATGCAGGAAACTGTGTTAACACTCTGATTTTAACTGCACAACAGTACCAGAATGAAGCTAATACTGTTACAGCCACTTCTATTCTTTCCTGTGATATAGAGGTAATAAGTGAGCTCAGCAAAACCTTGCTGCAATCATTCTAGAGGAGATGAAACAATGCACAGAGACCTGTGTGCACTCCCCTAAATGTAAGAAGAGACATTTCAAATGGTTGGGATGACCACCTTCATCATGTTAATTGAATAGATTCTAAAAAAGTCATAAGTGAGGAAACTGAGGCTAGCTACTGAAAGGCCCAAGATCACATAGATATAACAGTCAGGATTTAAATCCAAGTTTTCTTGACTGTATATTGGGCTGACTGCCACTGAACCAAGGGCCCCCCCCGGTGTCCTCTGTGAAATTATCCTAAAAGACCACTCTAGACAAGCAATGAAATTTCTGAGCAAATTTACACTATAACAAGTGATGAATATGAAGAATCCAAAGGCATAGATAATGGAAGACCATTATATGAACTGAAATGGAGTGTGAAGTAAGCAGAATCAGGAAATCAATACACACAATGTAAATAAAAAAGAAAAACTAAATATATGCTTGCTGTATGACCCACACTGGCCCTTTTCTGTAAGGGGGTAGGGCAGGGAAGGGGGAATATAAAAAAGAAAAGGGAATAAGCACTGGATGGATACTATATACCACTTTCAAAAATGATCTCATTTGATCTTTATCATAATGCTGGAATATGAGGTTCTCTACTACATGTTTTTCACGTTAACAGGAGTTGCTTTTGGACATCCACATTTTAGAAAAATTTATTTAATTCTTATGTATACCTACCCTAACCATACAGAACAGGATTTCATCATTCTTTGATGATTCAGAAATTTTTTTTTAAGATTTTTGCACTACCTGATTGTTCAAATCTGGGGTATACAAGAGCTTAATTTATACTTTAAGAAGGCAAACTCCTTAGGGGATTTTTTTCACTTTGTCTTTGTATCCCCGTAGCCTAGCTTGGTGCTTTGAACATGTAGGAATATGATAAATGCCTACTTTGGTTTAAAGGCAAATTATACCCATGAACCCTTCCTATAGGAAATCTCTTTCCAAATGGCATAGGCCATGAAGATCTTTCCTGATATAGTAACAATTGTAATCTCCTGGAATGCTGTGGAATTATGTGCTTTTGGAAGGGAGGAGAGGAAAAAAGGAGTTAGGATAAAGAAACGAGAAAGTCCTGAATGTCTAGAAAGTACTCCCCTTCCTTCCTCACAGGGTGCTAGAAGTCACATTCCCTGCCTGTTTCCTAGACTGTAAAATGAGAGTGGGTTGGACTAGATAAACTTCAGATAAATTTTCCTAACTTGTTTGTAGTACCCATTCTTTTACATTACAATATATTTTGTTACTATAATTATTATTTCACCCACCACCCCCAATAGAACATAAACTTCTTTAGAACAGGTACTTTTTCCAATTCAATAAGCATTCATTCAGCTAGTATGCAGAAAGCAATAAACTGGAACCCAAAGGCAAGAAGAAGGACCTACCTCAAGGAGCTTATATTCTAATTGACCTGGGGGGGAGGGGGAGAGGGGAGGAAGGGAGGGAGTGATAGTGGAGATACCCGTGGTAAAAAGAATGAGATCAAAAAAGAAATTACAAATAACTAATAATTATATGATAAAGTAATTCTCATAAAAAATGGCATGAGTTAAGTCTTGAATCAAAATAAGGATGCTAAGAGGCAAAGATATAAGGAAGGAGTATCTTCTCAGTATTCACAGCATCTTGGGGAAAATTTTACATGGAGACAGAAAACAGATGGAATGATGAGAGTATGTCATTTTGTCTGTGACAGGGTATATGAAGGGCAGTCATGTACAATAACCCCAGAAAGGTAGGTTATAACCAGAATGGGAAGTATTTTAAATACCAAACTGAGGCAATAAGGGGACAGCGAATGTGCTTAAGAACAAGGTGATAACTTAGGGGCTGTTTGGAAGATTAATAGGAAAGTTAACAATCTGAAAGCTAGAAAGCTATTATAAAAGTTTATTCAAGAAGGGAAGAGGGCCTAGATTAGAGATCTGGTCATCTACATGGAAAAAGGAGAGATTTTGATCCACTGATCTAATGGGGGAGGGGGAGAAAGAGTTTGAAGCTAGGAATCTCTAACCCCCACTGCCTGGAAAAAAAACTCTTGGCTCAATACAATTAAAGTAACACTTGTCAAGGATTGAGGAACCCAAAGTGAGAATTTTAACCTTTCCTTTCCCAGTAAGTAGCCAAATCTTGGACAAATTATTTACTATCTCCTTGGGCTTTTCATTTCCCTCTGTAAAATGAGGGACTTCACATGGCTCTAAAGAGTTGGAGCTAGAAGGGACCTCCAATAGGGGAAGGATAACTAGATGGCATTGTGAGGACAGTCCCAGGACCTGAATGGAGTCAAGAACTCATCTTCCTGAGTTCAGATCTGGTTTTAGACACTGAGCTGTGTGACCCTTTCACTGTTTGCCTCAGTTTTTTTCATTTGTAAAATGGGATGAAGGAAATGGCAAACCACTCTACTACCTTTGCCAAAAACAAACAAAAACAAAAACAAAACAAACAAACAAACAAAAAAAAAACAAATGGAGTCACAAAGAGTTGGAGACATCAAGAATAGTATCTTAGATCTGCTATTTGACTCCAAATCTGCATTCTTTCCACTCCACCATACTGTACCTGCCTCTGCACTGCTTTTACTCGATTTCCTTCTTCCCCTACTTGACAAAAAACCTAGCACCAGTCCCTCTTATTCCCACAAGCTTCCCCTGATCTCTCTCTCTCTCTCCCCCCCCCTCCACTGAGCTTCTACCTACAATCTGTCTTCCAATCTCCTCAATTCAACTAAAGCCACCCCCTCCCAAAGGGGTTACTAAGAAGTAACCTTTAAATAGTCATATATGATTACCCTTTTCCACTTTTAATCTTACTGCATTCCCTGACACTGTAAATCACTTTCTTAGAATATCTTAGATATCATTTTCTTTCTAGGTTTTTATTAAGCAGCTCCCTCCTGGTCCTCTCCTACCTTTTGAACCTCTCTTCAGCCTTCTTGTTTGTCCCTCAACTACATCTTATGATGTCCAGCTGTGGTTATCCCCTCAAGGCTCTACTTTTAGTTTTTTTATTTTATGCTGGCTTACTTAGTGATCTCACATATGAGCACTTGAGGTAGGTGCTATCATCTTCTAGAGGAGGAAACTGAGGACCAAAGAGATTTAATTGGCTTGCTCAGGGTCTTATAGCTAAAAAGTATTAAGTCTGAATCAGGATTCAAACGCAAGTCTTTCTGACAAGTTCTGCAATCTACCCAATATACTCCGTAGCTGCCCTAAAGTTGTGCTTGGGAAATACCAGGAAATAACCTGCCAAGATATACCTATACATTTAGCCATGTAGCTTGAAGAGTCTTCCACTTCTTTGCAAGTAACTTATCCAGCAAGTTCCAAAGCATATGATGATCACAAAGTGAGAAGAATCTTTCAGTGCTTTCCTTTGGGAAAGCTCGGATCTAGACACAATCCTACCACTATATTTACAAGCCACGTTCATGCCTCAAGTCCCAAGCAAGTTTCCCACTGTGCTTTCTATCCACTGCAACAAGAGGAAAACTATAGACAATGGTGGAGGATCTCTAAGGACGAGTCAGTGATAATACTCTAGAAGGGTCAGGAAATCACCTTGATCTGCTTTTCTGTCTGCCTCTAACTTCAATCCCCAGTCTTTCCTTCCACAAGCACTAAGTACATCTTGATCTAAACCTTTCCTTTTCTCTCATTAAAATACGCCTCTCTCCTACGTCTAACAAAAGTAATACTTCATATAGCATATCCTCATACCTAGCACTTTACAATTTATTAAGCAGCAGGACAAGTATTACACTCATTTTAAAGATGAAGAAGCTGAGACTTGGAGATGAAGTGACTGGCTCAGGCTACATATGTAACAGAACCCAAACTCAACTACTCTATCCATCCTGGCAAAGCTTGTTTGTACCTTTCATCTTTTTATCTACTCCTCATTTTACCTTGGATTTCATGCCAAACAGCTACTAACCAACCACTTCAGTCAGCTGAGGGACCATGATATTGTACAAAAGCAATACTAACAACATTTTCTGTGTGGCCCAGATTTTAAAGACAGGTAATCCTCCTACCCAAAGATGGCAGACTACCTTTCCCAGACAAAAAATGTGGGATAATAGATTAATAGAGAGATGTCTCTAGTTTTTTCTGGTAAACTTTCTTCAATTCTCCCAATATGGAAAAGGTAGGACAGCCAGCTTTTGCCTCCCGCTTGCAAATCTTTGCACACGGACTCTTTTTTTTTTTTTAAATCTCCTCTAGCTTGCTGCTCAAAATCATGCAGGCTCCAGATTTCCAAGGAGGCAAACATCTGGTGCCCCCTTCCTAAATCAATATACTCCTCAAAGAGCCCTGATTGATACAAATTGCAGGCTTCAAAGAAAAACTAAGATCCCCCAGCTTTAACTTTGCCAAACAATAAACTGATCTGGACACTGGAGCCCAGATTACTGGAGAGATGTCACCAGGAGGCAGGCACTCTCTCCTCACCCTAGTGACCATATATAGTCACTTTTATGCAGTTCCTCTGCCTGCCCAACCACCCATCCACCCACCCTTCTTCTCCCCTGGCATTTGCTTCCCAAGCACACTGGCAGTATTGGGCAGGTTGCCACCAACCAATAGTAGCACTCTGTCCATTTTAATGCATGCTGCTCCCCTTTTTCCAGGGCCTGACTACAGATTTTAAAGTATTTCTTGGGGGGTGGGGGAAGAAAAGAGAGAAAAGAGGGAATTATTCATTTAAAGAGACAGACCTAGGTTCTTCATCCGATCTCACCCATTTGAAAATGTCTTAAATAAAGAAAAAATACCAGCCTAGTACTCTCAGGACTTAGAAACAAATTCTTAAAAGAAATGTCCATTCACTGAATTTGAAAACGGTCTCATTATTTTAGGGCCATTTTGTGGGAAGAACAGTGAACTCAGATCCAGAAAATCCCACTTTTGTGGTCCTAATATATCTATCAGGGAAGAGATAAGGGGAAATTAATGTTGAAGACAGAAAAAGGAATTATATTGGTTAAGGTTTCCATTCAAGTATTAACTCAAATTGAATATATTTATACACGAGATATATAGATTTCATCTATCTGAGAACACATTTTCAGTTTTAAACGTTCTTTTACCTCAGTCTGATTATCATAATATTGGCTCCACTAATCAACCCAGAATCCATCCCTTTTTCAGAAGCAATTTCCACAGATTTGTTCTCATCTATGGAAATCCAGGAGGCCATCTCCATTTCAGGATTCCTCCAACAACAGCCAATGCAATTCAAACCACTTGTCATCTCCCCTCCTCCCCCCATTCCCTCCACAGGGTACCAAATTACTTTACTCCTAAAGTTCATGTCCCTGAACAACAAGAGTTGTCTACTTTCAAACAGTATCTGTGGAGAAATACAGCCTGGGTAATGACATCCACATAGTACCTCTACCCTTCACAGGCTTGTTTAAATAACATTAGTTGGGGTTTTTTTTGTTTTTTTTTTTTAATAACTGAACTTTAAAAAAAGAGAAGGGGGAAAAAAAAGGAACTTGCTAATGAATCTCAGTTCCTAACAAATGAGCAATTGCAGTTGACACGATGAATTATGCCCGAAGCAAGCTGGGAAACATATTTTGCAAATGATCTCATCTAGAGGCAAGCCTGGTACAACACTTGATTTGCTAAAAAAGACACAAAGGTTGTCACAATTTCTGTCACTTTGGAATAAGGTCAAATAAAGATGCCTGCAAACCTCACCCTCCAGTGCATAGTTAACCTATATTTTTTCCTTTAGTCATCCTGAGAGCCAGATCCCAAAAAGTTTTGATCCGTGAGTCAAACCTGGTTAATGGCTCTTTGTAACCCCAAAAGAGAAAAGGAAACTGAATGTAGCAGCTAAAGACAGAAAAGGAAGGAAGGGCCTTGAATGGATCACTGATGCTCATTTATATTTATAAAGTACTGGGGGTTGATTCTTTGGTTATAAACCAGTCAACCTCAGGGGGCAACAGACTGGGAAACAAAAGAATTGCCTCAAACCTAAAGGAAGGAAATGAGCATTTATAACAAGTGGCACACAGTAGGCAAATTAGGGAGAATGATGCCTATTATAGAGGAAACTATGTGTGCCAGGCACTGGCGCTAGGTGCTTTACAAATATCTCCTTTGATCCTCACCAACAATCCTGGGAAGTACTGCTATTATCATTTACATTTTACAGCTGAGGAAAATGAGGCAGACAAAGGTTAACTGATTTGTCCAGAGTCATCCCAGCTACTAAGTAGATAAGGTATGGCTTAAATTCTGATCTTCCTGACCCCAGGCCAGCTGCTGCCTTTAATAACACATCAAAGGCAATACCAATGCCAAAAAGCTGTCCCAACACCTTAGAATTTGATCCATATATGAACCAATTGTTAGCCTTAGTTCTAACCTATGTTCTCTTGTCCTCATCTTGCAAATGTGTACTGATGCTCACTAAGGAATAAGGTCAAGTTTAGACAGCTTTGTGCAGCCCTTGCCCATGACAGAGCTACATTCAAGAGTACACTCATTTCCCCCATATAATTCATCAGGTGTTGTCATCTTCTTTTTTAAGAATGGCATCACATACATCAAGAAAGAGCTGAGAAATAACAACAAACCATTTTCCCAAAGGGCATGATTTAAACATAACCCACAAGCTAAATATCTGCAGAGAAACCATAGTCAAACAGATACTGCTCCAAGAATCTCAGTAAAACAAGCCTGAGACCACCTTCAGTTAGTTCTTTAACTGAATTACCAGCAAAGGTATGCTAGGGCACTTAGTGGCTGAGTTCATGATACTCCATTTGCTCAACCCAATTGGAACCTGCAGGTACCAATCCCAACTCTATCATCTCACCTTAAACTGGTCAGCAATCAGTACTATTCTCACACAGAACTGTGGATCAATTATGGATACATAAGACAAGGAATATTTTAATTGAGAAATCCATAAATTAACTGAAAATTCTATCTTCTTCAATTATTTCATTATGTCCAATTGACCTCTGTTAGTTACTAGAAATGTATGTGTCCTTGGAAAGGTAAACTGGACTTAAATTTATAATAAGATGACTGTATCAAATAAACACTCCAAGATCAAAATTATTTAGCAAAAAGAGGCTAAAACGTTATACCAATTCTGCATAATAATGACTAACATTTATAGAGCTTTATGGTTTGAAGAAAGTACTTTACAAATATTATCCTATTTTATCCTCCCAACTCTCTCATAGGTAAATGCCATTATCCTCATTTTACAGGAAGGGAAAGTGAAGCAAAGAATTTAAGTGGTCTTGCTCAGGATCACTCAGCTGTCTGAAAATAAGGTCTTTTTTTTACAGCAGATTCGGTCCTTTATTCACTCTCACCTAATTGCCCAGTGGCAATGATATAGTTAATTAACCACCCTCAATAGTTAATTGTCACCCATACCTAGAGAAAAAGTGATACAAGATATAATTATATAAAACATCAATAGAATGGGTTTGAAGGTGGGACAAAGATTTGCTACATAGCATCAGGATTGGGATTGGAGGTTAATTAGATTCTCTTTCAAGAGCAAGAATTCAGATTGTGTTCTTCAGTCCCAAAAAATTATTTCATTACTACAAACATCTTTAGAGATGATCAACTTAGTACTGCACTTTTTATTTTCCCATTTTGATGTATGAAGGAGCAAAACATGCCATAGCTAATATGCAACACCTTTGACTCCTTACTCTTAGAGATATCATTCACACTCCATTAGGATCCTAACTGAGGGGACAAGTTGTCCAATTCCACTCCAGTTTCTTCTGTAGCCTTGAGAAGCCCTTTGCTTCCAAAAATAGGATCACAGTTATCAAAATGGGAGGGGGAGGGGGGAGAGAAACACAATTTTTGTGAAGTAGGATGGCCTTTCTTAAGTGACAGCTTACATTTCTGGTGTAGGTTGATATAGTGAGTCCTCTCTACCAATCCTGGACAATTTTAAATCAAAACAGGAAAAGAGAAAGTGGTATTGACCATGATAGAGGAGGAAACATAATCGAGGAATATTTTGAGGACCTTTGTGAGTTTAGGTGGATGGACAGACAGAATGATGGAAGGGAAAAAGGTTCAAAGCGTCATGGAAAGTTCCCAGATTCATCACAGATCCTCAAAGTTTGAGTAATACTATCTTAGACCTCTTAACATTGATTGAATAAGTCTCCAGGATCCTCCTACATCTGCTGATTGGGTGAGTGGAAAGACAGAATGTGACTTGTCTTTTGAGAACATAGTATACAGTCCAGTAGAAATTAAAATTCACCTCTTGTGGGTTAGATATTGCCTAAAGAAGGCTTTTTGCTCAAGATTTTTTTTTATCCTCCACTTTTTTCCAGTTCACATGGATTGTTTGCTTTACCTTCTCTAAATTACTACAGAACCAAGAGCCTATAAACTATATATCACTTTTAATACTGTAAAATATTCTTTTCAAATAGTTCTAGGTACAGATATGGATGTCTTCATGTCTGATGACCTTAAAGGGTGGTGTCTTTCCCTGTTTTCCCCAGGGCATTTATTACAGGATGGGATATACATCAATATTTGACAAACTTAACAACTCTCAATTTCTTGAACAGCTATTTGGAACTGCTAGAAGCAAGGGAAGGGGGTAAGTTGATCTCCTCTGCTGAGAGTTTTTTCTCAGTCATATACAGGACACTACAAGAGTATGGTTTTCCCATACTTGGGTCTCAGAGAAAAGTTGGAAAAATACATTATTCTCCCATAGACATTAGAAAGACCAAAACACTAATTTTCCTGGAGTAGGAAGCCCCTTTTCAGATAATTGCTTCCTTTCTGTGGTGCTAGGAAGATGGCCTGTATTTCACAATCATTCATTTTCAATTTCAACCAGTATAGCAAAGAGGGATGGGGGAAGAAGAAGATTATTAATAGCTAGTCAAAGGGATTTAGGTACATCCACAGTTTATAGGCTTGCTCTGAAGGAAATGTGTTTTCAGATGGTGGGTTGCTGATCTCTCATGAGGTGAGGATACAGGTATTCTTAAAGGTTATGATCTGCTAGAGGGAACAAATAGTATATGTCAACTATATGGTTGTATTTGTTGAAATGGTTCATTTGTTCTGGGCTGGGCCTAACAAACCAATCCCCGAATAGTTTAGGTTTGATGATGGAAGATAGTAAGACTCATAGGTCATTCTTAAGAGTTAACAAAAAATATTTAGTAATTCATGATGATCCATTTAGCAAAGAAATAATAGGGCCTCTAGATGCTTAGTACTCAAGTAATGAAAGGATGTCAATAGTCTAAGCCAGGGGTCCTCAAACTTTTTAAATAGGGGGCCAGTTCACTGTCCCTCAGACTGCTGGAGGGCCGGACTATAGTAAAAACAAAAACTTTGTTTTGTGGGTCTTTAAATAAACTTCATAGCCCTGGGTGAAGGGGATAATAGTCCTCAGCTGCCACATCTGGCCAGCGGGCTTAGACTCTAAGCCTTTATTCTTCTAAACCAACCAAGTCTTGAGGAAGGTTTCAATGCTTTTTAAGGGGGTTAAAAAAAAAATCAACCTAACATACATGGGAGGGAGGGGGGAACTAAGATATTGCTATTTTCCCCTCCTACTTTTTACATCTTTGTATCTTTCTGAAAATGTAAAGAGAAATGGAGGCTAATGTAAAAACAAAAAGGTCCATAAAATTAGGTGTGTATATATGGATGTGTGTATATTTACATATGTATATGTACATACATATATAAAAATACAGACTTTTCAAAGATCTTTTGGGCTTTCACTAATCTTGATAGGTGGTGAGAGAAGAATAGTTTTGTTTTGGCAGAAGGGGCAATGAGGTAGACTACTATTTAGGTTCAATGAATCTAACAGCTTCTGATTCACAGTGGAAGAACAAGTGGGAACATTTTCCTCAGGTTCCTTCAGCAAAGAAAACATTCAGACAGATACCCAAAAAGACAATGCCCTCTATATGGTACCTAGTAGCTAGGATTCAAGGGAGAGAAAAGGGAAAGGATGGGAGGGAGAGAAAGAGAGTGACAGGTATAGATAGACACATCATCAGCTCAGGAACAGAAATCTAGCCTCAGAGTAACTCCATGTCATCAGCTAATTAAGCAACAATTGAGGAGTATAGGAGTGTTTAAAGTGCTCAAGTTCTGATCACTATGAATTCATCACTATGAAAGAAAAAATTATATATTCACACTTAAAAAAAAAGTTTTCAATCTAATTGGAGGGCTCAGAACATTAGCTAGAAAACAGAACAAGATACCATATAATCCAATTAACTAAGTATTTGCTAATCTATTATGTTAGTGGAAAACACTACTGCAGGCACGGGGGACACAAAACTAGATGGCATACAGAACCTATACTCCAGTTCTCAAGCAATTTACAATCTAAAGGGAAAGGGAAGAAGGGGAAGGACAAATAACCAAATTAACATACAAGAAAGCATGAGATGAGTACACAGTAGCATCACAGGCAAATTGTGAATTTGAGCAGGCCCTAGATAATGGTCAGCTGTGGAAAATGGCAGACATGGATAGTAAAAAGGAGGCAGAACGCGAGTTGAACCCTGAAGGAAACCTTTTTGCATGAGCAAAAGATGATGTTTGCAGAAAAAATGCTAAGGGGAAAAGGAGAAAAGTCATTCTTCTAGGCATGGGAAATAGCTTTCACAAACACAGGAAGAGTGGGAGATGCTAAGTAGCTCAGGCTCATCAAAAAGTTTATTAAATGCTTATTATGTGCCAGAAACTGTGTACTGGGAACACAAATACAACAAGTAAGAAATGCAGTAAGAAGGCCTGTCTTGAAGGCCTGTACTTATATTCTAATAAGGAAAGACAATACATAAAAGAAAACTGAAAAGTAGAAATGTGAGGAAGTATCCATGATGGAAGAAAAAAATCTAGAGAGTGATGAAGATATGGCTGGCTTTGGTACTTTCCTAAAAATGGAAGTTCTAGGAGGAAGCAACCAATTAGTTGAAGGAGCCCAGAGAATCAGAATATACTTCCAATGTGGGAAAGTCAAGAATAAGAAAGAGAAGAGTATGAACTAAGACTAGTTAAATTGCAGCCAGATTACAGAGGACCTATCAAAATTTTTTATTAGAGTGAAATTATCACATGTTGGGTAGCAGTTTAAAAGCTACAGGAAGGAGAAAACCCAGTTTGAAAACTTTTGCAATAGTCTCCAGAAAAAGAGATGGTTGTCTGAGCCTTGGCAGCCAAGATGGCTAAAAGAGCTAAGTAGAAATAGGACTTGTTAACTGATTTATAAGTACAGGCTGTGAAAAAAGGGAAAAGAATACAACACTGCTGCATGCCTGGCATCCATAGAAATAATGATGCTAGAAAAGGAGGAAAGGGGTAAAATGATACAAGAGAAAATTGGCTAATAGGAGAATCTCAAGTGCAATGGGTATATCCAGGAGGAAGATATAGCCAAAGACATAGAAATCAAGGACTGAGGTTGAATATAAAATATTCTAGGGAGAGATTGAAATATAAAAAAGATTTGGGAGTCATTTGCACAAGAGAACAAGCTATAGAAGTAGATAAGACAAGAAAAAAAAATGTGAAGAGAACACAAAGTAGAACCTTGGGAAAGATGAGGAGCTGGCAGAGGCAGGGAAGGAACAAGAAGCCAAGACCAAAAAAAAAAAAAAAAAAAAAGGTAAGAGAAGATATCGGAAGTTCTTAGTCCACAGTGTCAAATGCAGACAGGTCAAGAAGGAGAAGGAATGAATGAAGAACATTAGATTTGGCAAAAGGGTTATCATCAGTGATCTGCTCATTACACATAGTAGTCACTTAAGTGGTTTTTTCAAAAGAAAGGATGATTGAGAATGAGTTTGGGTGGTAGAGGTCAGAGGGATAGATACTGGGGGTGATGAAAGGGAAGGCATGCCAATGAGTCTTGTACCTTTCCTCATCTCTTAATTGAAATTCATTAAACTATATGCCTTTCACAGGTATGGCATCATTCTAAGTACTGGGTAAAGTACAATGATGAAATGGTGGTTCCAAGGAAAAAACACATATAATATACAAAAGTTACTCTATTAGAAGAGGAAAAAATATTTAGACATAATACTTTAACAAAAGAATAATTTTTGAGCTGGGAGGAGACATGGCAGCTATTTTAGTCCAATCTCTTTTTATAGAGAGTGAAAAAGGAAGTGTCTTGCTAAAGTTTACAAAATTGGTTAGTGGCAAAACGAGGACTAAAAACCAAACAATTTGACTTACATGATTTTTCCCATTAGTAAACTGGAGCAAAGAAACCCTCCAAATAAGGCAATTTTACATAAATCAGTGAAATACATTATTCACCAACATCATCCACCCAACAGAACATAGATTTGAAATCTGGCTTAATGATTTGATGAACTTGTGCTTTTTTGTTCTAGTTTCAACTCAGGGTGGATTCCCAAAAGACACTGAAGGGAATACACTGCTCATGTATGAATCTAGGATACAGAGCAAAGATTGGAGGTGCCACTTGCACTGAAGGTATGCCTCACAGTACCATCCCATGCTTTAATAAAATGTCATCTTTCAACAGCAGTCCAAAATCTTCTGAAGAGTCAAGATTACTTGATATTCACTTTAAGAAATAACTTAGAATATGTAAAGTTTGTTATATTGGGTTTTTGAGAGGGTAGGGAGATTAAAGATAGGTTTTATGTTATCTTACCAACTACTGATGGGGAGCTAAGCCCAACAATGCCAGAATTATTAGAGCATTGAAAAAGGAAGACTTCTTCCTTCCTCTATGGTTCCCATCCCAGAACAATCCCCTCCATACTGAAAAAAAGTTATGAACATCAGAAATGAATGTGGTTTTTAATTATTGGACATTAGAACAATTACTATTTATATAAAGCATCTACAGTTTGCAAAAGACACCATGTGATTATCTCAAGATGATGCAGCTGTATAACCTACATCAGATTACTTGCTATCTTGGGGAGGGGGGAGATCAGGAGAAAAAATTTGAAATTCAAAATCTTACAAAAAGGAATGCTGAAAATTATCTTTACATGTATTTGGGGAGGGGAGGAAATTAAGCATATTTTAAAAAGAAAACAAAATATGCAATACTGTATGTTCTGCCACTGCCTCTTTGAGACTACAGGACCTTCCCATCTTACAGCCAAAAATGTACCGTATGTGTAATCTTGGCCTATTAGAATATGAGCTCTTTCAGAGCAGGAACAGTCTTGCTTTTTTCTATTTGTATCCCCAATGCTTATAGCATAGTACTTTGAACACAGTAAGAGATTAATAAATGTTTTTTAAAATCTATCCATAAATATTATTGTTCTGTAAGAAATGACCAACAGGATGATTTCAGAAAGGCCTGGAGAGACTTACACGAACTGATGCTGAGTGAAATGAGCAGGACCAGGAGATCATTATACACATACAATACACATACATATACAATATTATATGATGATCAATTCTAATGGACCCGGCCATCTTCAGCAATGAGATGAACCAAATCAGTTCCAACAGAGCAGTAATAAATTGAACCAGCTACACCCAGTGAAAGAACTCTGGGAGATGACTATAAATGTAATCATTGAATTCCCAATCCCTATATTTTTGCCCACCTACATTTTTGATTACCTTCACAGGCTAATTGTACAATATTTCAGAGTCCTATTCTTTTTGTACAGCAAAATAACGGTTTGGACATGTATCCTTATTTTGTATTTAATTTATACTTTAACATATTTAACATGTATTGGTCATCCTGCCATCTAGGGGACGGAGGGGAGAAGTTGGAACAAAGGGTTCAGCAATTGTCAATGCTGTAAAATTACCCATGCATATAACTTGTAAATAAAAAACTATTAAAAAATTTTGTTAAATCTATCCATAGATTCATTCTGTGTAGGTTAAACAAAATCTTCCTCTCGAAATATAAATAACTATTGTAATCAGTTTGTAGTTCCTAGCACAGCCTAATTCAATCCATATTTATTAAACACCTATTGTGCTTTGCCTACTGGGAAGCTTAAGTCTGGTGGAGGTAGAGAGAGGGAGATTAGGCATATACATAGACTGATTATAATACAAAATAACACATGAAAAACCAAAGTCATAAAACAAAGTGCCATAAAAAGTAAGGCTATTGCTATTATCATTGCCTAGAAGTGGGAAGTCTTCATGGACGAGTCTTCCAAGTTACATTTTCAAAGATGGGAAGGGAGGCAGAAAAAGAGTGATGAAAGGCATGGAAGCATGAAAATGTTAACATATACAGAGATAGTCATTTTGGTTATAACAAGTCATGTACAAATATGCTGTAGTAATTCAGTCACTTCCCTAATGTCTGAATTCTTGATGACAGCAATTGGGATTTTGTTGGCAAAGATACTGGAGTAGTTTGTTATTGCCTTTCTCTGGCTTATTTTTCAGATATGGAAACTGAGGCAAACAAGGTTAAATGACTTGCCTTGGGTCACAAAGCTAGGAAGTTTATCGGAAGTCATATTTGAATTCAGGAAGATAAGTCTTTCTGACTTCAAACCTGTGGCATCTGTGCTGCCCAAAAAGTTATAATTGGGAAAAGAGAGAACCTTAGAGTTTCTCTACTCCAAAAGTGCAAATTAGTGGCCCACAAAACTCCTGACTGTGACCCAAATCAGGTTAAAATGCAATTGGGGGGAGGAGGGGAATGCTACTGAGAAATATTTAACAAAGCAAAACAATACATAAATAATGTATTTTCTATTTAAATTTCATACCACTACTCTAGCCCAAAATTTCCCTTTCCTTTTAGAGATTAGGAAATTGAGGAAATAAAGTGGTAGTGGCTTGCTCAAAGTCACCCAGGTAGCAGATGAGATCAGAACCAAGTACAATCAGTCAACCAAATGTATTAAGCACCTATTGTGTGTGCCAGTATATCGTGTTAAGCACTGGGAAGACAAAAGATAAAGTAAAAAACTGTTCTTGGTCAGGCAGCTAGGTGGCGCAGTGTAGAGCAGAGGCCTGGAGTCAGGAGTACCAGAGTTTAAATTTACCCTCAGCCATGTAATACTTAACTAGCAATGTGAGCCTGGGCAAGTCACTTAATCTCAATTGCCTTGGGAAAAAAAAAATTAACACAAACAAAACACTTGTCCTTCCTCTAGAGTTCAATCAAAAGGGGGAAACATTCAATTTACATAAACAGAATGCACACTGTAAATTGGAGAATCATTGGATTGGACCACTATTATGGAATGACTGGTTAATACTTCTTATAGAAGATAACATCCATAGTACTTAACATCAGTTTACATATGGGGGGCTTAAAGGGGTGGGGGAAATGAAGATTACAGAAAGATACTTTAACCAAACTAAGCACACATCTTATGGCAAGGTAGAATGGTACCAAATTCTTATGCTTTGAAGTTAAAAGAGGATAGTACAAAGGAAAGCATTAGTTTTAGGGGCATCTAGGTAAGTCAGAAGGCTGCCTAAGATACTGTGTAACTCTGGCCAAGTCACTTGTCTGCCTCAGTTTCCTTGTTTGCAATGAGGATAATAACATCTACCTCTCAAGGCAAGTGAATAAGATAAGGTAAATGAGAATAAAATAAGGTAATATTTGTAAAGTGCTTTGTTCTTAATACAGCACTATGTAAAATGCTAGCTGAGTAGTGGTAAATCTAGACCTAGCTTTGAATCTTTGTTGAGATCAAAATTTTGTGTATGACTCAAGTTAATTCACTTTGTAAAAAAGCAATATTAATGTCTCATGGGATTATGAGAATTAAATAAAGCCTGACATATAAAATACTTTTTAAGACCTGAGAGTGCTGTATAAATTCCAGCTTTTATTAGAGTGGGGGGAAAGAAATGAAATTTTAATAGAAGACATTGAAAATTCATGGCCACCACATTCCCCACATCTCCACCTCTCTTTCACCAAAGAAATAGGGCAAGTATGGTTGTCCACTCCATTAGCCTTACTAAAAATCATTTGGTCTGATCCTGCTAAAGCAACAACAGGCAATGCTGAGCTGAAAGCTAAGTATAACGTCCCCTACACCAGAGTTCTAGAAGTTTGATAATTTTGTATGGCCTTTGGCAGAAAAAACATTTCCCATCACTGCCATGGGGGGAAAAACCCACTGGGGAAAGAGAGGAAAAGTGAATCTGAAATAGAAGAGTTCTGGACTCTCCACAGCTTGAATGGTTTAAATTAACTCAGTAAAGAAAGGAGGGATACGACACGCTTCACCATCATCACCCTCTTCATTCGGTCACCAGATTCTTGTATGTTAGACAAAAAGTTTTACTTAAGTGATTTGGGATGTTTCGAGCCCATATGATTGGTAGAAAGGGTTCTTGGCTGAAGTAATTACCCATTATTTGAGTCAGGAAGATCAGCTTTCACATTCAGCTTAAGACACTTAGTAGCTGAGTAACCCTGGACAAGTCCAGTCCTTAAATCTATCTGTAATGATAATCATAATAATTCACAGTACAGATCTGTAAAGCAATTTGCAAACTGTAAGGAATTAACTAAATAAATGCTATTATGTAACCTTTCCCTTTTTATAATTCAGGTTCTTTTAGATATAAGGAACAATATTATATGGGATCATAGAAAAAGCACTGCCAGAACCCCCCTATTTTAGAACTAAAAGAGGCCTTAAAAATGATTTAATCCAATACCCTTGATTTATACTCTGAAAAGTGGAGCCTAGAAAACGTAAGAATCTCAATTAGTGAGCAAGTTTGGACTTGAACTTTGGTCTTTAGATTCCACAGCCAGGCTCAAACTAGTCCCAAGGAGGGACAAAGGGGGAAATGATGAACAAATGTGAAGTCCTATTCCTTTATTGAATTCTTTGTATTATACAGAATTCCTCAGGGTCAAGAGGATTTAATTCAATTCAACCAATTCAAACATTAATGCTTGCTAAGTATGCAAGCATTAACCTCGGGTCTTTGGAATACAAACACACAAAAGAAACAGGTACTGCCCTCAAGGAGGTTATATTCAACAGGGGAGTGTTTTTTTTTTTTTTTAACAGCAAAAAAAGGTGGGGGAGGGAAGGGAGCTGGAGTGAATAGGAGGTCCAGAACAAAAGCCTTTTTTAAAGTACAGAGTTTGGGCTGGAGGTAGGTAATTAAGATAAGATCCATTCCCATACAGAATTTAAGGAGATACTCGACTAAACACCAAATTGACATAAATACATTAAGGGGTTACAAAAAACAAGTGTTTGAAAGGATTGAAAAGGAAGTTCTTTTTGATTAGAATACTTAAGGCATTAGAAGATGTACTTGAGTGGGGTTTCAAAAAATAAAATAAAGGGGGGGGGGACACCTGACCTTGGGAATTTCATGAGCAAAGAACTGAAGAATGTAGAACCGTTTAGGTAGTCAAGGGAAATAGTAGAAAATAAAAGATGACAAGGTAATATTTCTCATAGGTGATACTAGGAGGGCCTTGAATGCCAGGCAAGAGTTTGAACTTACTTGATAGGAATTGGGGAGACACAGATTTTTTAAGAAAAATGACAAACCAGGTACAGATTTAATAAGTCACACCATCTTTTATAAGTTTAAATTGAGAAAAAAGGAATTGAGTTTAGCCCCCTCATTTTACACATGATGAAACTGAGACTCAGATGGATTTGAGTCCATCTCCCCAGAAGGCTGCCTGATGACTATCTGAATTGGAGGATGCAAAGGATACCTGTACAGATGGATGGCAGTGAGAGACCATGCTAGAATGGTGAAAAAGTAAGAACAGATGCCATTTTCCCTGTAGAATATGGGTGCATAAGAGACTGTAAGATATGAAATCAAGAGGAGCTAGTATCTGAGGGATGTAAAAGCTGAGCAGATAGTCATAAGTGGCATCAGAGACAAAAATGGCAAAGTGATTAGTCTATGATAGACAATAACAAACTACAAAAATTATGGAGATGTTGGTACTGATGTAATTCCCATCACCATATAAGCGGTCCTCCTTTTCCAACTGTGGGGATGTGATGCATTATGACAATCACACTTTTTGACCAATCCCCTTTGTAACCAAAACCCAAGCTAACAGGCCAGAACAAAGTCAGGATTCTCTGTGATCAGGGAATAAAGCAAAGTTGATTGGTCCAAACTGGTGCCCTTGGCATCAAAGACCACCACTAATTCCTATATAAACTGAGGCTTGAGGGAGCAGATGTATTGGAAGGCAAGGCAATATATTGGTTGGGGGGAGTGCAGCGTTAATTTGTAGAGTAGCTGAATTATGAGACTTTTATTTTTAGGTAAGACAATCTTGGTAGAGATTTTGATCAACTAGTTCTTACCAGTCTGTCTCCCTTTTTTGGGGGGAAGCAATATTTTATTAGGGGTAAAAAGGCACAATATGTATGTGCAGTAACATTTCATGTACTTTAATGTATAAAATATTAGAAAGATTTCATATAAAGAACTTAACGACAAATACTTCCCCACAGTTACCTAATGCCTGAAATGTTCCCTCATTTCCACCTGTTGAATTCCTAGTCATCCTCTCCAAGACCTGTCTGTACCACACTCCTTCAAGTCAGCAATTCCACACCCTCTATTGGCATTTTACTTATTTCTAATACACTTTCCAGGCATGCTGCCTGTCAATCAAGTACACAAGTACCTAGGTGCTAGACACTAATGTTAAGTTCTAGGAATATAAATAAGAAAAAAGATAACCAATCCCTGACCTAAATTAAAGGGGCTTACAATTTAATGGAAGACAACACAGAAAAGGCAAGAGGCTGAAAGGTCTAGAAAAGATAATCTCCTCAAGGAATGGTGGAAAGACAGAGAAGTCCCAAAGTACAGTAGCAGTCAGGTGAGAAATGAGATGTTCTGACCCAAGCCTCCTTCCTTAAAGGAAGGTTTTATATCCTAAGGTTCCACTCACTAATCCAGAAGGACTGGTGGTGATATGGAGCAACCAAATCAGGTTGATGGGACCTTGCAAGATACACACATATTATACTGGGGTACAGGGGAGTTTCTTTGTTCTGTATGCTCAGTAGTGGGTTATTCCCCCTAAGAGATTCTTGCTCATAACAGCAAGAATGAAATCTTTTAAATGTGGGACATTAAGGTGCTTTTACTAATAAAAACAGCTCCATATTTATTTCCATGACAGAAAAAAAGCCATCGATAAAAAGCTTAAGAAAATGTATGGAGAAGAGTTTAAGAAAACAATCAAAGAAAATAAAGCAAATATTCCTTGTTCTGAGAAAAAAAAATGAAATCTTATCTACACTACTCTGCCCTACCCCCCAAACAGTCTACACACAGCAAGCACCAAATAAATGCTTGTTGAATTTTATTTTGGGCAAGCAATGATCCCAGTTGTGTTATCTTAAGTAGGTTTGGATATATATGCCTCTCAGCTTTTGCAACTTATAAAAACCCTCTATATCCAGTGGTACAAGTAGAACAACAAATGGATTTAGAATGTACTTCTAGTGGTAAGGAGAGGGAAGGAAACAAGCTGCCTCTGGGAAGGAAACAAGGCACCTGGGTTCTTTAGTCAGTTTCCTCCAAGAAGCCAATGACCTTGAGCCTATCAGGAGGCATCCATATCACTGGAGTTCTCCAGGCTCCCAGAAGAAATGCCTTTGGTGTTCAGACTTCAGATAAAAGCGGTCTAAGAACACACTTTGTTACAAGGGTAACAAAGTTCCATTGTTACTATGTATTTAAAACCCCTCTGCAACATTGTATAGTATTTAAACACCACAACAAGGCTGCCACTTCCTCTAATGTTTTCTTTCTGGTTGGCTTTAAGCAAATCACACCACAAAAGCCATCCCCTTTCCCCATTGGGCAATACATAACCCCATCCCCTCTCTCTCCCCAACCCCGAGTCCCAAAAGTCTATTCTTTGAATCTAAAATGATTTTGTATTCCCTTTTCGGTGAACTTACGTGGGAGGGAAAGGACTAGAAAGGGATCACAGGAATATTAAATTTAAAAATTGAATGGACTTAAAAAAATAGAATCATAAGATTGATTTAAAGACCTTTGAATCCATATAGAAGAACTCTTCTCATTTTCATTTTATCTATGAGGAAACTAAGGTTCAGAAGTAAAAATGACTTGTCCAAAATCACACAGGGGGAAAACTCTAGAACAAGTATTAGAAGTCAGGTCTTGCAGTTCCATATCCAGTGCGCTCTCCATAGAAATTAACCAGAGGACACTGAAAGAATGAATAGATGCTGAGGACTAGAGTATAGAGTCTGGGGGCAAATTAACATTCCCATAGAAAGGTAAACTATCCCCACATTCGATCTTCTAGATTAGTGGTATCATACATAAATAGAAACTGTGGGCCTCTATAAACCATATATAAAAATGCCTGTGACGTATATATGGATTTAGTTTTAAAATATATTAAGTATTTTATTATATTTATTCTGTTAAATATTTCCCAATTACATTTTAATCTGGTTCAGGCAAGGCAGCCCTTGAGATTTTGGGTTGCATGTTCACCACCTCTGCATTTCAGCACAGAGTCTTAAGTCACCAAGATCAATGGTTTAACTTCTACCCCTGGTATATAGTAATGGACTGCCTAATTTGTGTGGCCCTGACGTTGCTGGCAAGTCAGTTATTAATTTCCTGAGACTTTCCTTACACCCTCCTTTTAAATCTTTGGATAAATTTTAATCTTTTGGTTCAGCCTGATTAGGTCTCACGCCTTTCCATCACTGTGGAATGGACTGGAAAGGTGGAGTATTCATTTAAGGAATAAGCCACTGATGTTTTCATTTCTGTTGGATCCTTGATAATTTTCCTCATCTATGCAAATGCCTGTGAGGATCAAATGAAATGATAGAAGTAACAGAATAAGAACTAGACCTAATTTAATTAGGTGCTGGGAGCTTTTAGGGCAAGAACTTGCTCAGCCATTGTAGGTTGGCACATTCTCTATAACTTAGTCTTAAGAGAATTGCCTAAAGTAGCAGTTAAATGACTTGCTTAGGATCACGCAGTCAGTCAGCACGTCCCAAAAGCATTGTACTGGTTCCAAAGTCAGCTCCATTCACTGTGGAAAAGTTGCTTTTCTTGATGATGTTAAAAGCTGATAATTATATATAGGTTTTTTTCCAGTTTTGCAAAGCACTCTATATACCTTCCCCAAAAAAGTATAAAGTACTATGTATATGTTGCCTTTATTTTATTATTATGAGTCATCAGCAAAACACCTTAGCACAGTCCAGCACTAAAGGAGACCCAGTAAAGCATTTTGATCAACTCTTAGACTACCCACAAAGGAAGGGGTCCGATTTATTGGATTATCTAAAATAATAGATAATTAAAGATAATGATTTAGGAATGTATTCAATTACTATTCCCGCTATTCATTGCAACATCCATATAGATCATCTACATTTTATTTAATTTTTAAGTTTTACATTTTTAAATACAAAATTGGAATCAGTAATAGAAAATCCATCTTACAGATCAAGAAAAGTTGGTTACTATCTTTTTAAAAAATGAAAAAAAAATTTTTTTAAGGAAGACCCGTCATTTACATAGACTATTTAAACTACAGCTCTACAATTAAGGAATAAAATTCTAACCCATTTTTTGGCCAATGGGAAGTGAGTCTAAACACAACCCCCCCTCCCCCCATCAAACATGACCTTGGTCTCATATAGCTCATCATCTAAGCTAGCTGCCCACCTATGCTAATGCACAACAGAGAGCTCAGCTGCAGGGATATGCAGCTACAAGCTGGGCTCGATATGGCTTTCAAAGAATACTGAAAGAGGTATATAACTCTGGCAAGAGAGGGAGGGTGCTCTGGATCTTATGTACAAGGCCCCAGAGTGAAGGTTTCCATTCTATTATCATTTCTATACATTCCACTGGGAAGGTGCTCAACACAGGGTTACAACTTTTAGGACTCCCTGCCCTGAAGACAAAAGACATTTATGGGCTCATAATGGTGAGTGAAGAAGGGGAGGGATTCTCTCTGATCTTTAGACTCAAATCCCCAATGCTTGCAAGCTTCTTTGGTCCCAATGCCTCCTTTGCTGGAAAACACGCCAGCCGTCCTGGGCCTAGTCAATGTAACATCCCACAAGCATCAGGGCTTCCAAGGTTTATTCCATACAGTTTATTTGCCGATTACTGTTCCCCACAGTCCAACTAGTAAAAGAAAATCCTAGGGCAGAGAACACAGAATCAATAAGGACAGTCCCGGATCCTGCAGCAGAAAAGGCAATAGCCTGCATCTGACAGAATTTGGTCTTCTCGGCTGCCGGAATGCATCTGGCTTAAGTCCGGCCCTCACTGCGGGAATTGATGACTTTTTAAGAAGCACACCCCTAGACTAGTCATGCTCTCTCGCTCTTTCTTTCTCCCTCCTTTCCTCCCTTCCATAAACAAAAGAGAATATCGGACTTTAAACAAGTCCAGGAAACATTTAACAAGAGGACACCCTTTATACCTTTCTCTGTCACTCTCTTATCCCCATCCCAGAGCAACATTTCAATGAAAAACAAGCCAACAATTGAGTCTTAGGTATTCAGCCAACATTGTCCTCAAGGGCATTTACTCTTTCCATCCTTAGTAAATGCACGAACTACAGGTATTATTTAAACTTTCTCAAGAAATCCAACAAAAATCAAAATACAGAGAGACTAGGGAGGGTCTGATCTGAAGGTAGAGATGGTGATTCTATAACTAGTTAGAGCAACAGTTTCCCCAACTGATTAAATCACCCCTCCCCCAGCCCATCTCACAGTGATAAAGGGACTAGAAAGGCAATAAGGTCCAATCAGACTTGACTAGAATATTCAATGTCTGAGTAGTCAGAAAAAAAAAAAATTTAAGGGGGAAGGGGTAGGGGGGAAGAAATGATTCCAAGGAGCTGCAAGGAACAGCAAACCCAGCAGGCTGTTTAATCCCCTGCAATAATGAGTGCAGAGAGGAACTAAACCTGGATCATCCCCCACAGCCCCTTCCCCTACTCTAGATAAGTTGTGCACAAACGGTGTAGTTTTCCACGATTTGGGGATAAAATTGAGAACAGAGCTAGAAGGGTTTGTGGGGAGAGTGCCCAGAGCACACTATCATTTCCTGGGCATAGTAACCAAGAGGCTAGAAAGGAGAAAGAAGAAACCCATAGAGAAAAGGAGTCTAAAAACTAGAAAAACCTCTACTTTCTGAGGTAACAGTTAAAAGAGCACAAGTGGAGTGAGGAATGCGTGAGCGTGTGTGTGGTGTATGTGTGGAGTGTCATGCACAGCTGGAAGAGAAAAAGAACTCCCTTCTCAGGGCACATCTGGAGGGCATTCAGCCTCCCCCCTCCTCACATACACCTTTACCACAACACAGCTGTTGAAGGGGACAGACACCTCGTTCTCCCACTGCGGGAACACAGCTGGAAAGGGCCTGCGGGCACTCACTCTTCCCGGTCTACACCGAGGTTCCAAGAGGGTCTAAGCGCCTCTGGGAGCGGGGGATGGGGAAGGTGGGACAGCTGAGGTTGGAAAGGAATGTAAAGGAAGTGTCGGGACCCACACTATGTCCCATACACCCCAACGTCCCTTCGCGGGGCACAGCAGAAACAGAAAAGGGGGTGGGGGTACCCTCCAGATGTAAACAAGTTGATCTGTTCCCCCCTCCGCCCTTCCCCCACAGCTGGCCGCACAGCCGCGAACGCACAGAAGTTGGTGGCCCCAGGTCTTACCTGCAGGCAGCTTTACGCACCACGGACGCCAGCTCGGGGACTCCGGGGCCAGGGGCTTCACCGTGGCCTGCAGTGGCAGACGCGTCCCCCCACCCCTAGCCTGGTCCTTTCCTTCCTCCGTCTCCCCTTCACTCCCCGGCGAGTCGGTCCCGGCCGCTGCGGCGGCGGCGGCGGCAGCAGGAAGTGATTTCCGCTGGCTCCCTCCTCACATGGACTTTCTCCGACCTCGCCCAGCACCGGCGGCTGCACCGCGGCGGGAGGAGGAGAGAAGAGGAGGGAGGTGGCCCGGGAGGAGGGTGATTTAAAGAGACAGTCCCGCGCCCGGCCCGCACCGCACCGCCTCCCAAATACACGCACGCACGCACGCACACTCACACAAACACACACACGCTACAACTAATATTACATACACTCGGACACCGCAGCTTAGCATTCCCCCCTCACCTCCAAGAGAGATAAGAAGATTGGGGTGGGGGAGAGAAGAAGGGGAAAAGGGATGAGGGAAGGGAGAGAAAAGAAAGGGGATGCAGGAAATTATTAAGGGGGGGAAGGAAGGATAAGGAGAAAAGAACAGGTGACACTTGGGATGGAGGAGAAATCTGAAAACGAGAAAGGAGTAAAGAATTCCCCGTCCCTTTGCTGGCCGATCCTAGGCCTTGTACCCCATGGGAATTCTGCGGACCTTCTACATTGGTACTTCTTCAGCTGAGGGAAGAAAGTGCTTTCCTACCTTAAAAAGTGGATAATGGGGTGTATGGTTCTGGAAGGGTTTGCTCTTCCCCAAAGGCAGCCCACAATGCATTATTAGTTAATGTTTGCAAAGTGCTCAGTAGATGGAAAGAGCTGAGTGTTATTACCAAATGCACCTGTACTGCTCCAAATGTGTATATCCCAAATTAAATGGCAAACATGTAAGGCTTTTGGCTGGGAACAGTCACTACCCATTGACATTTATGGCTGACCATAAAAAACATCTATGTGGAAATGTACTTTTGCTAATCATAGTGGATCCTTGGGTCGAGTCAATCTCTTCCTTGAAATATGTATCCAAAGCAACCACACAATATAGGAGGGCTGGCCTCTTCTCTGACACATTCCCTTCTCTAATTCCAAAATATTCCTTAAAGCGTTAAACTGTTTTAAACCCTCATATTTCCCCTGCTCCTCTCCCAGGCTGCTTCTAGGATGGTACAGTGTTATAATGCTGCGCTTAAGTGCTGGCTAGGCAAGATGGAAAATATATTATCATATGCATATTTGGCAAGGACTTGTGGAGATAACTAAAGAAGTACTCTTTTTTCCAGTGTTGCAGTTTATTATTTTTCAGGGGAAGGAACTGAGAAAATGAAATCTGTTTGGATGCAGCTCCTTGTCTGCATTCAAATCCTGTGTGAGCAGAATATGCACACGGTGTGACTCACACTGCATTCCACACGCTACTATTTAGTCATATATAGCTAAACAAATCAGCCCATATGGCACCACATTTATCTAAATTCTCATTCATTTGGACTAAGGTCTCATTTTAAATAAGTGGATGTAAATAAAACCCATCAATAAAGTCAATTAACATAGGAGAACATCAGCAATACCCTTTGTCCTTCCAGCTCCTCAGTGGGGGCACAAAGGGACAGGATTTCAAAGGCCTTGGGTACCCTTCCAGATGGCACTGCCAATATTTCCTCCCATCCTTTATGGATTATTACAGTATCAACAGCATCACAGAAAGAAAAACCTCAACTCTGACTGTGACTTACCTACCCAGTCTGAAAATTAGATGATCTCTGAGATCTGTACTTAACATAGCTCTAAGGTACATAATAGATACTTAATAAATGTCTGTAGATTGATTAAAGTTTTTTTAATTTCAAGTGATTTTATGATCCTAAAATTTACACATTATTCCCATATGATTCTCCTCTTCCAAGAGAAGCTCAAAAATTACTGGGTGAAAGTAAATGGTCAAAACAGATCCAGCCCAGTCAAAACATTTCCTTTCCCCAAAATTCAAGTTTGGAATCCAGGAGTCATAGGATTGTCATAGTTCTAAAGCCATATAGGGACCTCAAATGCCATTTAATTCAGTCTCTTCATTTTGCAGAAGAGGAAACTGAGACCTGGAGAAGTTACATGTCTTGCCCAAGATCTCAGAGATCTATGAATGCAAGTTCTCTGACATTATGTTTCACTCTTTCACTATGTATGTAACCTTGTCTCAATAAGGTGAAAGTCACAAGATTAATATCTTCAAGTGAGTTCTGTCCTCAAGCATTTACTTTTTTTTTTTTTTTAATTTAATAGCCTTTTATTTACAGGATATATACATGGGTAACTTTACAGCATTAACAATTGCCAAACCTCTTGTTCCAATTTTTCACCTCTTACCCCCCACCCAACCCCTCCCCTAGATGGCAGGATGACCAGCAGATGTTAAATATATTAAGATATAAATTAGATACACAATAAGTATATCTGACCAAAACGTTATTTAAGCATTTACTTTTAATCTCAGTCATAGATTGAGCCCTAATCCAAACCATAGTTTGTACCCCTAACCATGCCTTGTGATTTTTCTAATATTTCTTATTTCCTGACTTCATGAAAGATATGCTTATGCCCTCTATGTCCACATGTTACAATCCTAATCAGCTAAGTCCCAGATCAAATACCACCTCTTCTACCAAATCCACCCTATTTTCCTAAGACAAAAGTGATCTCTTATCCTGAAGAATTGTACATTATACATGTTTGTACAACTCTCACGTAGTTGCCTTATTCTACTTTGTAATATATTTGTATAGATATCATATCTCTTCTATTTGTGAGTTGCCTGAGGATGGGCAATCACATTTTCTTTATCTTTGAACCCTCCTTAGCACTTAACATAATTTCTTTATAACATCTCAGTGATAATCTCTTCTTCACTCACAGAGCCACCACTGTAATCCAGGCCCTCATCACCCCCTTATAAAATAGCACAATAGCCTTCTGAATGGTTTCCCTGCCCCAAGTCTCTCCCTGCTCCAATACAAACCTCATAATGCATCAAAAAGTAATTTTCCTAAAAAATCACACCTTCCAATTAAATAAATTCCAATGGTTACCTATTACCTGTAGTATCAAATACAAATGCCTATTTGAGAAATTTAAATATACTCAGAACCTGACATTTTCCTATTCTTTTTAGTCTTTTTAAACAGTATGTCACTCACCACATTCTATGGTCCCATCTCTGTGCCTTCACGATGATAGTTCCCATATCTGAAAGACTTTTCTCTTGCTCACCTCTGACTCTCACCATCCCTGGTTTCCTTCAAGAAGATACAAATAGAGAAAGAACTCTGGGTGATGACTAAAAACCATTACATTGAATTCCCAATCCCTATATTTATGCCCACCTGCATTTTTTATTTCCTTCACAAGCTAATTGTACAATATCTCAGAGTCTGATTCTTTTTGTACAGCAAAATAACGTTTTGGTCATGTATACTTATTGTGTATCTAATTTATATTTTAATGTACTTAACATCTACTGGTCATCCTGCCATCTGGGGGAGAGGGTGGGAGGGGTAAGAGGTGAAAAATTGGAACAAGAGATTTGGCAATTGTTAATGCTGTAAAGTTACCCATGCATATATCCTGTAAATAAAAGGCTATTAAATAAAAAAATTAAATTAAATTAAAAAAAAAAAAAAAAAAGAAGATACAAATAAATGCAAGCGGCCTTTCTAGGTATCCTCGCTCTCCAGCTGTTAATGCCTATCGTCCCAAAGTTACCTTCTATTTACTCTATAGATATCTTATATACACACTTGCTTATTTACACATTGTTGCTTCCTCTCTTAGAATGAAAGTTCCTTGAAGACAGGGTCTGTTATTCCTTTATATCTCCTTCCTTTCTCACAGTGCCTGGCATAGAGTAGGAACTTAAATACTTGTTGATTTATTGATTACTGGAGTAAAGAAGAACAATAAATATTTTTTACTTAAATTAACCAATTCTCATTGTTATATAAGTGTGTCCTTGATCAAAGCAGAGACTAGTTCAGTATAGCTCATTTAAATTACTAAAAAAAAAATTCAGAGAATACGTTTTCTGAAAGATGGAATATTCAGTAGCTGCCCTCAATAAACCTTTTTTTTTTCCCTTCAGGATTTCCTCTTGGTTCAAGGAAAGTACATTTTGAAATTTGATTTTGTAAAGTGAGCTAACACAAAGAGATGTCTTGCTTCTGGTTTTTTTTTTTTTTTCCTTTCCTTAAGATCTAAGAGTTTAAATGAGTTAAAACTCAATATGAGACAATAGTAGGACATGGCAGCCAAAAAACCCTAACATGCTTTTAGGCTACATTAAAAGAATAAGTGTATGTGGAATCAGAAGATAGTCCTGCTGTACTTTGGCCTGAACAGTCTATTTTAGGAAGAACACTGACAAATTAGAACAAGTTCAAAGAGAGGCAACCAGGATAGTGAAAGGCCTGGAGACCCTTCCATACAATGATTGTTAAGAGAACTAGAGAATTTAGCTTGAGGAAAGAGGATTTAGCAGGGGGATGCCATTGAAGTTTTCTACTATTTGAAAAGTTCTCACATGGAGGAGAAAGCATGATATAAAAGAAAAAGTACTGAAATTGGAGTAGGGTTTGAATATGGTGGTAGTTTTCTCACTTAGAGTCCCCTATATCCCATCCTCTTAATTTATGAGTGATGACCTTATATGGGGGTCTCAAAACTGAATGTAGAGGTTGCAAAATTATGATTATTAATAAATGTTTGATCTGTACCTTTTTAGAATTAGCCAATCTGTAAATAGTGTAATCTCTCACTTGCCATGCCCTTAATGGCCTCTTTCTCCTTGTTTTTGGCCTCCTGTTAATTGCTAAAGCCCTTTTTCCTTGCAAAAGTCCCTTATGGATTTAGCCTCCTCTTGGCAACCTAATAGAATCTTTGTCCTTTAATTTGGATTAAAAAAAAAGTTTGATTTGTATATCTATTTTATATACTGATATTCCCAGGTTGCATAAAAATTTCTAAGGGGAAAAGAAGCTCTCCCCTATTCCAATGACATTATAGGTCCAGTTATATATACATAAGAAAAGAGTCAGGGCAGTATAATGGAAAGAAAGTCATGCATAGTATTTTTACCTTTGTTTTTCTTTCTCATGGTTTTTTTCCCTTTTGGTCTGAAAGTTATGGACAGTTATGGAAACATGTTTTGTATAATCTATATCAGATTGCTTGCTGTAAAGGTGAGAAGGAGAAAAAAAATTGGACCACAAAATCTTACAAAGGTGAATGCTGCAAACTACATTTACATGTATTTGGAAAAATAAAATGCTACTGAGAACATTTTTTAAAAAAATAAATAAATTTGCAGTAAGAGCATATATAACTTGGAAATCAGCTAATACTATATAAATCAAGACTCAATTAATTGTGAGGTTTTTAAAAATTATCTAGACTTTTTAAAAGTGATGGAGAAGATGTTAATAATGAAGAGTTTTAAAAAGTGATGGATTTATAATCAGAAAAGACTCAGTTGTATGAGTATAGACACGTTGAACCAAGAGAGTCAGTGGAAGCTCTCTGAGCTTCAGTTACCCCAGTTTGAAAAATTCATTTTTAAGGTCATTGTCAGGATTAAATGAAATAATGTAAAGTACCTTTTAAAATCTAAACATGCTTTATATATACCAGTTACTATTAACTAGTGATAGTTTTGTTTGTCCCCAGAAAGCAGAATCTAGGAGCCATTCATTAAAGTTGTGGAAAGGCAGCTAGTGGTTTCATATGAGGAAACATTTCTTGACAATTAAATTTGTCATAAGATTATAAACCTAAAGCAGGAAGGGATCTCAGAAGTTATCTAGTTCAAACCTCTTATTTTACAGATGAGGAAACTGAGGTTCTGGCAGGTTAGATGACACATCCAAGGTCACACCTAGAGTAGAATTGGTTATCTCAAGAAGTAATATGTTTCCCATCATTGGAAGCCCTCCAGTGGAGACTGGATGTCCCGAAAGTTAATAAAAGGATTTCTTTGTAAGTACTGATTCATATAAATGGCCTCTTGAATCTATTAATCAATCACAAAGTTGTATTAAGCAATTACAAAGTGCAAGGTCCATCAATGAGCTCTAGGAATAAGAAGAAACAAGCATGATCCCAGTACTTCAAGAGTTTAAATTCCAAGGGAGAAGAAATATTTGCATAAATAGGTATACCAGGCAAATCCACAGTAGATGGAAGATAGCCTTAGAGAGGAAGGTACTAGTGACTGGGAAATCTGGAAAGGGGCCCCTGCAGAAGGTGGAATTTGAGAAGAGTCTTGAAGGAAAAGAGGTATGGTAAGAGTTAGAGATGAATAGGGAGAACATTTCTGTAATGAGGGACCGCTAATGCACAATCTAGGTGATACAGTGGATAGAGGGCCTGGCCTGGACTCTTCCTGAATACAAATCTGGCCTTGGACACTGACAAACTGTGTAACGCTAGGAAAGACACTTGACCCTGCTTGCCTCAGTTTCCACATCTGTAAAATGAGCTGGAAAAGAAATGATGGAACCACTCCAGTGTCTCTGCCAAGAAAACCCCAAATGGAGTGACCCAAATGGAGTCAAAGAGTCAGACATAATTGAAAGAACTGAACAACAATGCAAAAGCTCAGAGTTGAGGGATGGATATCATATATAAGGAACAATAAGTACAACATGTGTAAATTAACTCAGACAAATTAATATCTTGAGTATCTTAACAGTATAATAGAAAGATAGAGGAAGAACAATACCCTGAGAAGAGGAAGAGGAAGGGTAAGATTAGAGAAAATTATCTGAGAATATGTAGGTAAACAACTATACAAAACAGAAAGAGGTGGTACAAACAAGAGGATCACCAGCTGTGGTGAACCTCATTCTCATCTGAACTAGTCAAAAGAAGGAAGAAGGCACACAATTAGGTGAAGAAATACATTTTAATAAACAGGGAAACTGGAGAGAAAAAGAAAAAGAAGAGAGAAGAAATTAGGGAAGGAGGCAGAGCAGATTAAAGGAGAACAGAAGGCCTACAGTTAGGAAGATCTGAGTTCAAATACAGCCTTGACACTGAAAAGCTATTTGACTCTGACCAAATCACTTAACCCTGCTTGCCCCAGTTTCCTCACCTGTAAAATGAGTTAGAGAAGGAATTGGCAAAACTACTCCAATATCTCTGCCAAGAATACCACAAAGGTGATCACAAAGAGTTTAAAACAACTGAAAAAAATGACTAAAGAATAAAAAAGATTAAAGGAAGGATTAGTCTTAACAACAAAAAAGCCTTTTAAGAATGCACAAAAATATTTATAGTTCTTTTTGAGGTAGCAAATTAGGGGAATCTGAATAGATGCCAACAAATTGGGAAATGGATTTTATATATAATACAAATGGGATGATATATATTTTGATAAAAAAAATTATGAAGGAGAAAGTTTCAGAGAAATCTGAAATTTACATGGATGCATAGTGAACAGAACTATGATAATTTACACAATAACAAAAATAAGATAAAGACAAACAATTTTGAAAGACTTAAAAACTCTTATCAATATAGTGACCAATCAAGATTCCAGAGGTCCAATAATGAAACAAGCTACTTATCTCCTGATAGACAAGAACCAGAATGCAGAATGACACAAATTTTTTAAAACATTGTCAATGTAGAAATATGCTTTAATTGCTATATATGTGTAACCTGAGCACCAGAGTTCATTGATGTGGGACTCAAATAGTGAAAAGCAATACCCAGTGCCTATATTAAGAGCAGGTTACAAGTTGGCAAGAGCAAGAGAGGAAAGAGAACTGATTTTTTCTGGCTTCTGGCTCATAGAGATAAAGAAAATGAGCTCTCTAATAGATTTAGGGACCAAGAGGTAGTTCTAGATCTCAACAAAAGGGAAAATTCCCTCTAATTTAGTATGCTTGAGTGTAGGATTATGCTAGAAAACTTCCCACTCCTTAATATTGACTCCTTTCCAGAATCTTTCTTCCTTCAAGGGCCTTTCTTCAATCGGTATTGTTTGATATGTATTCTATGTGTGTTCATTGTGAACCTAATATTTGGAGGGAAGAAGGTCAAACCTAGGATATATAACTTCGAACCTACTTTCCCCATTAATAAATAGTGGTAAAGATTTAGTTTGAACTTTAGTTATTTCTCTTGACTAAGAGTATTTAAGGGAGCAGATAGATATAATTCTTGCCTGGTAGTCACCCCCTCCCTCTCTGAGAACAGACTGACCAAACTCTGGCCCACACCTTCTCTTTTGGCAGGAATTAAATAATCTCCCTTGAGAAAGATTTAATATGGGAGATTCTATATAATTATTCTTGTCACCCTTCAAATCAAATTGAGATAGCCACATTACAAATATTTGTAATAGGTTTTGTTTTTCTTTTGTTCTAAATGGGGAAGAGAGTTTGGAAGGATAATAAAGCAGATTTTTGATGATTTAAATAAAATATTTTAAAAAACAAATTAACTGGCACAAAGTGAAATAATTAAATTTATTGGCTTATATAATAAATCTTATAACTTAAAAAAAACCTTTCAATGTTCATTCAATATGCCCTCATCTTGTGGCAAATCTCTTGTTTCACTTGATTTGATACTGAATTCACAATATTTTCACACAATTTTAATTAATCATGAAAGCACATCATATTGAATATTAAGACCATTTTCTACATCTACCCCTGATTATAAAACAAAGATTTTCAATGAGATTTACATAATATGAGTTTTCAAACCATTAAGGCATGCTTATCTCCCTCTTGTGGATAAATTTCTCCACTTTTCCTCATGTATGGCATTGTATAAGCTTATATAGCCATGTTCCATCCCCATTTCCGAATTTCTATAATTCCAAAAAAACATTACTTCTACATATGTGAATATATTTATCAATGTTCACCACTCCCTCAATGGAGACAAATTTCAGGCCTATTAGAAGTTAAGCAAACATAAAACTGTTCCCCTCAGTTTTTTAATAGATATTATACAGTTTGATAAAGATGTCAAGATTTCATCAATTCAACTGAACTTCCATAGACCATGTTTTTTAATTCATTGAAAAATTGAGTTTCATCATCAAAAATTACCTTCTTCCAAATTTATTACTCCATTCTTTATGTTGTCTTGCATTTAAGTGATTTCCTTTCTTCAAAGCATTGGTCCACAGCATCTTAAAAATCGGTCTTCTCCCTGTTCTTGTATCTTCAAGAATAATGGACTACACAGTAGAAGAATCAATAACAATTCCCTTCTCTCTATTGCTAGGTCCTTCTAAAGATTTATTTGCTTTCTGATGATTAAGATTGTTTATAGCAATAGTTTGAAACTTTTTGGCATTTTTTCTTATTTTCTTTATTTTTCCTTTAAAAAAAATTTTTTTTTTTACTATTCCCTTTATTTTTCAGTATGATAGATCTTATTTCATTGAGGGCCTGAAGGATCCTTGAAACCCTTGACCTCTCCACACCAACATCTCTAATAGTCATTGTGGTGTGCTCTTTAAAGGCACAATTTTGCTCATTTTCTTTGAATAATTATATATTCTATATTTAACATGTATTGGTCATCTTGCTATCTAGGGAAGGGGGTGGGGGGAAGGAGGGGAAAAATTGGAACAAAAGGTTTGGCAATTGTCAATACTGAAAAATCACCCATGCATATAACTTGTAAATAAAAAGCTATTTAAAAAAAAAAAGAGTTGGCATTATGTGTACCAGCATGAAAATGGTCAATAAAATGTTTTGCACTTCAAAAAAAAATTATATATTCTTAAAATCCACATAATTAAAAATATAATAAAAAAATCAAAGAAACATATCTACAACATGAAATCTAACACTTAATTGACACAGAACTAAGCCAAGGGAAATCAGCTCAATTCAGTTTGATCTGGTCCAGGCCAGACATTTTCAATCAGCCTAATGTCAAGATAAGCATATTCAGATAACTCTGTCTCAAAATTAAATTATCTCAAAATGATTGCCTATCACAAGTAATTCACATACCACTTTTGGTCACTATGACTTGACCATAAACTATAGGGAGTAAGAAGACTGGAAAGGGGCCAGATTGTGAAGAACTTTAAATGCCCAAGAGAGAAGTTTATATTTGATCCTAGAGGGTAATATATAGCCACTGAAGTGACATGATAACACCTTCCCTTTAAGAAAATAACTGACAATTGTGTGAAAGATCAGTTGGAGTAGGGAGAGACTTGATGTAGGGATATCATTTCTATTATAATTGTCTAGGTGAGAAATCAGAGACCTAGCTAGAAGGGTAGCTGTGTGAACAGAAAGAAGGGGACATGTATGAAAGTTGGTATTCAAAAAGAAACAACAATAATTGGCAAATGATCTGATATAGTTAAAGTGAGGAATTGAGGATAATGCTAAATTTTCAAAGAATGGTGATATTATCAACAGTAATTGGGAAGTTTGAAAGAGTGTTCTTACCCACTCTGAGATTCTGGGATTCTGAAATTAACAGCTCTACTCCCTACCAATCAAAAGTGGAGTGGAAGTAGGGAGAGGGATGAGAAATCATGCTTTCTAGTTCCTAAGTGTTGTTTTAAGACAATAGCAATTGAGAAATTCCCTTAGCTGATAGATAACATGAATTACAGGCACTCGCCTATTCATGAGAAGTACATGCTATCTTTTAAGAGGATGCTCTTGATCCACTATTATTAGGAATTGCCTTTTGAGATATGTCTCCATTAGAGGGGATAGATTGCAGTAAGTCATCCATATTCTTATACCTATTCTCTCTTGTCACCAATGATCAGGAACTTACAACACAGTCTGCCAAAGGACTCTGAATCTGTGTGTGACTTCATATGCACTATGCTCTAACTAGTAGGACATTTCCCCACAAGGCAAGATATAATAATAGTCTATGTAGACTTCATGAGAATTAGTCAAAAAGTTGATTTGATAGATAAACTTCCTCTACTCAGGGACAAAGTTACATTCATTTTTATTATTTGGAAAACAAGCAAAACACTCATTACCTATTTCTTAAACATAATGAAATTCTTCTTAAGCAATTTCTCTTTACATTTAAACTGTATTGTTCCAAGTAAAACAGAGTATGAGAGCAATGAAACAAACGCCTATTCAGTGAGGGAAAAGCACCCACCCACATGTGCAAATTATTTGTAGCAGTTCTTTAAGTGGCAAGGAATTAGTAATTGAGTAGATGCCCATCAATTGGAAGATAACTGAATAAGTTATATTATATGAATGTAGTGGAATATAATTATTTCAAAAGAAATGATGAGCAGGCTGATTTCATAAAAAACCTGGAAAGACTTACATGAACTAATGCGGAGAGAAGTGAGCAGAACCAAGAGAACATTGTACATAGTAACAAGATAATGTGATGCTCAACTGTGATGGACTTGGCTCTTCTCAACAATTCAGTGATTCAAAGCATGTCCAATAGACTTAATACTCTTTTTTTTTTTTTTAAAATAAAGCTTTTTTTATTTTCAAAGCCTATACATGGATAATTTTACAGCATTGACCCTTGTTGTGATAAATGTGACAACATTGACACATAGTCTTGTGTTTCAGATTTTCTCCTCCTTCCCCCCACCTCCTCCCCTAGATGGCAAGCAATCCAATATAGCTTAAACATGTTAAAATATTATGTTAAATCTTCTAATAGACTTGTAATGGAGAGAGCCATCTGCGTCTAGAGAGAGAACTAGACTAAATGTGAATCAAGTCTTTCCCTCTCCAATCCATCTGACACATAGCTGCCAAGTGACTTTTCTAAAGCATAGGAATCATTTATATTCAATATTCCAGTAATCTCCAATCGCTCCCTATTATCTTTAAGATTAAGTACAAACTCTCTGTTGGGTATTTAAAGCCCTTTGTAAATTGGCTCCTTCCTAAATTTCCAGCCTTATTCTAGATAACTCCTCTTTATATTCTCTAGTCCAGAGCAAATAGCTTTCTTGCTGTTCCTCAAACATGACATTCCATCTCGAATATCTATCCAAGTCTTTGTACTTGCTATATGTTCAAAATGTTCTTCCTCTTCAACGCTTCCTCTTGGAATTTCTAGTTTCCTTCAAAAGTTTCCCACTTGGCATCTAAAGCTGTTTCTGATTCTCTCAGATATTAGTGCTTTTCACTCCCAAAGTATACTGTATTTCTATTTTATGCATTTTATGTACATTTATATGTGTATAACTGGAACAGCTAGGTGACACAGCAGATAGAGCACTGAGCCTGGAATTGGGAAGATCTGACAGATGTGTTGATCCTGGGCAAGTCACTTAACCCCTATTTGCTTCAGTTCCTCATTTGCCTGTTTTTTTTTTTTTTTTAATTAAAGCTATTTTCAAAATATATACATGGATAATTTTCAACATTCACTCTTACAAAACCTTGTGTTCTAAAATTTTTCCCTCCCTTCCCCTCACCTCCTCCCCTAGACAGCAAGTAATTTAGTATATGTTAAACAAGTGCAATTCTATACATATTTCCACAAACATCATGTTGCACAAGAAAAATCAGATCAAAAAGAAAAAATGAGAAGGAAAACAAAAAAGCAAGCAAACAACAATAAAAAAGGTGAAAATACTATGTTGCAAACCATACTCAATCCCCACAGTCCTCTCTCTGAATGCTGTTGGCTCTCTTTATCACAAGACCATTGGAACTGGCCTGAATCATCTCATTGTTGAAAAAAGCTACATCCATCAGAATTGATCATCACATAATCTTGTTGTTGCTGTGTACGTGTTCTCTTGGTTCTACTCACTTTATTTACCATCAGTTCATGTAAGTCTCTCCAGGCTTTTCTGAAACCATCCTGATGATAACTTCTTATAGAACAATAATATTCCATTACATTCATCTACACAGTTTATTCAGCTAATCCCCAACTCATGGGCATCCACTCAGTTTCCAGTTCCTTACAACTACAAAAAGGGCTGCCACAAACAGTTTTGCACATATGGGTCCCTTTCCCTCCTTTAAGATCTCTTTGGGATACAGGCCCAGTAGAAATACTGCTGGATCAAAGGGTATATATAGTTGGATAGCTTTTTAGGCATAGTTCCAAACTGCTCTTCAGAATAGTTGAATCAGTTCACAACTCCATCAACAATGTGTTAGTATCCCAGTTTTCCCACATCACCTCCAACATTCATCATTATTTTTTCCTGTCATCTTAGACAGTCTGAGAGGTATCAGTTCCTCATTTGTAAAATGGGGATACAATGGAGAAAGAAATGTCAAACTACTCCGGCAAACCACTTTGTCAAAAAAAATAATCCATAGACAAATAGATGAGGTGAAAGAATCAGACACTACTGATCATCTAGACAACAACACAGATGTACAAAATGTGTATTTATATACACGGAGGTACCATGAAGTAATGCATAAAGGAGCTTGCCTCAAAGTTGAAAAAATCTGAGTTAAAAAAAATTATGCTTTTGATGATATCAATCTACTGCCTGGCCTTGAACAAATTATTTATTTCTCAGGGCCCTGGAAAATAATCTTAAAACTTTCAGTTAAAGAACAAGAACTTTCAGTGGTAGAATTTCTTCATCCAGGAATTTCTTTTATCCATGGCATCACATATTTAGTCACTATCACTGGCCCATTTACATATGTGCATGTCATTTCCCCTAACAAAATATAAATTCTTTTTTTTTTTAAATTTAATAGCCTTTTATTTATAGGATATATGCATGGGTAACTTTACAGCATTAACAATTGCCAAACCTCTTGTTCCAATTTTTTACCTCTTACCCCCCCACCCCCTCCCCTAGATGGCAGGATGACCAGTAGATGTTAAATATATTAAAATATAAATTAGATACACAATAAGTATACATGACCAAAACGTTATTTTGCTGTACAAAAAGAATCAGACTCTGAAATATTGTACAATTAGCTTGTGAAGGAAATCAAAAATGCAGGTGTGCATAAATATAGGGATTGGGAATTCAATGTAATGGTTTTTAGTCATCTCCCAGAGTTCTTTTTCTGGGCATAGCTAGTTCAGTTCATTACTGCTCCATTAGAAATGATTTGGTTGATCTCGTTGCTGAGGATGGCCTGGTCCATCAGAACTGGTCATCATATAGTATTGTTGTTGAAGTATATAATGATCTCCTGGTCCTGCTCATTTCACTCAGCATCAGTTCGTGTAAGTCTCTCCAGGCCTTTCTGAAATCATCCTGTTGGTCATTTCTTACAGAACAGTAATATTCCATAATTTTCATATACCACAATTTATTCAGCCATTCTCCAACTGATGGACATCCATTCAGTTTCCAGTTTCTAGCCACTACAAAAAGGGCTGCCACAAACATTCGTGCACATACAGGTCCCTTTCCCTTCTTTATAATCTCTTTGGGATATAATCCCAGTAGTAACACTGCTGGATCAAAGGGTATGCACAGTTTGATAACTTTTTGAGCATAGTTCCAAACTACTCTCCAAAATGGTTGGATTCGTTCACAACTCCACCAACAATGCATCAATGTCCCAGTTTTCCCGCATCCCCTCCAACAATCATCATTATTTTTTCCTGTCATCTTAGCCAATCTGACAGGTGTGTAGTGGTATCTTAGAGTTGTCTTAATTTGCATTTCTCTGATTAATAATGACTTGGAGCATCTTTTCATATGACTAGAAATAGTTTCAATTTCTTCATCTGAGAATTGTCTGTTCATATCCTTTGACCATTTTTCAATTGGAGAATGGCTTGATTTTTTATAAATTAGAGTTAATTCTCTATATATTTTGGAAATGAGGCCTTTATCAGAACCTTTGACTGTAAAAATATTTTCCCAGTTTATTGCTTCCCTTCTAATCTTGTCTGCATTAGTTTTGTTTGTACAAAAACTTTTCAGTTTGGTATAATCAAAATTTTCTATTTTGTGATCAGTAATGATCTCTAGTTCTTCTTTGGTCATAAAGACCTTCCCCTTCCACAGGTCTGAGAGGTAAACTATCCTGTGTTCCTCTAATTTATTAATAATTTCATTCTTTATGCCTAGGTCCATGAACCCATTTTGACCTTATCTTGGTGTACGGTGTTAAGTATGGATCAATGCCTAGTTTCTGCCATATTAGTTTCCAATTTTCCCAGCAATTTTTATCAAACAGTAAGTTCTTATCAAAATATAAATTTTATGAGCATATAATATAAATCTTTATGAGCAGAAACTATCTGGATTTTGTCTCTGTATACCTAGCATTCAGGACACACAATAGGTGCTTTATAAATAACTGTTGCTTGATTATCTCTTTAGTTAAAACTATCACATTAAATACTCTCTGGTAACTTTGAGCAAATCACTTGACCTCTCTGGACATTAATTTCTTGACCTTAAAATAGGGATTATAATCTTTCCTGTTATAGTGCTGTTAGGATGTTGAAATAACTGGGGCTTTTCCCTAGGGTGTTAACATCTGTTATGATTCTTCCTCAGCACAATGCAGAGACTGTCTTCTTTATGCTATCCAGTCCTCTGCAGGCCAGCTCTGGGCAACCTGCCCACACACATCATAACACTGACATGTTACCTATCTCAGGGAACCTTTCTTTCTCCATAACCTCTATGGTATTCAGGCAGGAGTCTCTTGAGGAAAAGCTCCTCCCTATCCCAACAGATTGCACCTGTGATCAGATTGTCATTCCCAAGATCCACCTGTTTTTGCCCGAGCTGAAAAAATTGCTAGTTAACAATTTTCTCTATCTTCTTTCCAGATGTGTTATAAAAGTGAGATAGCTAAAAGTGTTTGGGGAAAGTTTTTTTTTTTTTTAAGTCTTAAAAAATACTAAATTTAAAAGTTCATTAGAAATTCCCCATGGTTAATAGTTATCCTAGGACAGTTAGGTGGCACAGTGGATATAATGCTGAGCCCAGAGTCAGGAAGATACATCTTCCTAGGTTCAAATCTGGCTTCAGACATTGACTAGTTGTGTGACAAGTCACTTAACCCTGTTTGTCTCAGTTTCCTCATCTGTAAAATGAAGTGGAGAAGGAAATGACAAACCCCTCCAGAATTTTTGCCAAGAAAATACCATATAGGGTCACAGAATATGACTGAAACAATTCTACAACAACAAATGAACATCATATTAATTACCTTCTAAATTGGTAGGTTTGGGGCTGAAAGAAGGGACAGAATTTGGAATACAAAAATTTTTTTAAAGTATGCTTAAAATAATAATTTTAAAACTCTCTAGATCTGACTGCACAACTTTCCCCAATTCATCTTTTTAGTCTCATACATCACTTTTCTTCCAGTACTCTGTGATCCAGCCTAATTGGCCTTCTCTCTGTTCCTCACTGTATTCCATGGAATCTTATATATCTGTACTCCTATACTGTAACTCCAATCTCCATTATGTAAAGCAGTCCTTCACCTCTATTTCAGAGAAGTCACTTTTCCTTCAAGTTGCAGGCTAAGCGCGCGCATTCTAGATGAACCCGCTACAGAACCCCTCAACTATAAGTGCCATCCCTTTCAAAGTTTAAAAAAACAAAACAAAAACAAAACCATTTGTTAAGAAACTACCACATGTGCCAGACACTATACTAAACAATTTACAAAGTAAAGTACTTTTATTTCTCTAAACTACTTTTAATTGACTTTGGCACATACTTTGCTTTTAGTTACTTTATATTTATTTTTATTTATTCTCTTTATATTTATTTTATATTAGAATGTAAGGGAACCAGGGATAGGAAATTAGAAATATATGCAAAAACAATAACAATAATCAGGAGCAGAATTTATTAGAAAAAAATAGTAGGGCTAGTAATCATTGATCTCAAAGTCAAACTTAAAGATTCAATCAAGAAAGAAATCTATATTATATGTCAGCCATATTAATATTATTTTAGATGTATGTCTATATGTGAGTATATATATATGTTTTTGTGTGTGTATGTATAGAGATATGCATATGTGTGAGGGGTATGTGTGTATGTATATATATCTATCTGCATGCAAGTGTATGTGTATGTGTATATGTATAGATAAATATATCTATGTTTACCTATAGCTTGCTTGGGAAAGATAGAGGGGAAGAAAGGAGAAAAATAAGAATAAAGTAAAAAACATACAGCAGAGAACAAAAGAAAACCTACAAGAAAACAAAGAAAAGATGGACAATCATGAATATAATATCTTCTATTATTATATATGCTTTTTTGAAATGGAAATTTATTTTTACATATTTTGAAACCCTCCCTCACGTTCTGTTGAGCACATGACTATGTTTTTTTTTTCCCTTTTCAATTTTTTCTTATTTTGCATTTAAGTTTTAAATAAATAAATACAATAACAAAAAGGGGGAAAGAATGTAAGAGGACATTGTGACTAGAAACTGTTTCATTTATTGTATTTTCTATCCACTCATCTGGGACAATCCCTGGCATAAAACAGAAGCAATAAGGACTATCTTGGACAAACTGAGTTCAATTTTTCCTGTCTTTAAGTGTTGGATACCACAGGATTTTGAGATTGGAATCCCAATTATAGCCACCAATAACATCAAAGTCCCTTGGCCAGGAGTATCTTGTCCTTGCATAGCAAAATGGAGAATTACTGGAATAACATCCAGATGTTGTATCCAGACCTTGGATTTTTCTAGCTTAGTTTTTCTCTGCATAGAAGGCTGTTTTATTTATTTATTTTTTAAAACAAGGTTCTCTCTTCCTGCCTGGTTCCCTTTGTTGCTCCCTTGTCTGGAAGCTTTTAGGATAAAAACTTCCAATTTATACCCATTTGGTGCTTCTCTCTGCCTTTTAAATTAAGAGGTAGGAAAACCATAAGCTTTACCAGAATGGACCCTTTCTCTCTCTGTAAAACTACTTCATTTCTAGAGCTGACATGAACCCTCTTCCTCCAAGTAAACAAGTTGCCATGTAAACCTGTTTAAGTAAGTTATGAATTATGGCCCAGCAAATCCCACCAAGAGCTTACTGAGGTCATATACCAAGTCTTGGGTACAGACTCTTTCTTCCCTCAATAGTCTGAAGAATATCCTGTCAAATGCTTGCTTGTAACATCCCAGCTTATATCCTTTCTCTGCCTCTTCTCAATTCCTTTTGGAGGTTGGGGTGTTTGTCCTAGTCCCAGTATGAGGGGGTTGGTGGGCTATTCTACATTGAAGATGTCAGTGTGAAAAGGCTCATTTAGCTGCCCTAGTATCCTTTTCCTGTTGCCCCTGCTTCTTACTCTATTCAGTTTCACCAGTTAAACCATGTGGACTTTTCTTTTGGGTCATCTCAAATAAGCAACCTAAACAAAAAGAACTATTGCTTTCAGCATTGACTAGCTTCTTTGATCCTCCTCTGAAGCCCTTTAGTCCCTGCAACAGATCCCAACATCAGCTAATCATACAAGTTAGGTCTTTTATTTGTCCATCTTTTCTAAACATTTCCCCTGCTGAGTCTTTGAGATGTTAGATTTTGTTCGTAAACAGAATACTCCTGCCATTGGCCTGCTTAGAAGAAAATAGCTTTCTTTGTTCTTCTAGACCTCATAGAGGCTAATATCAATACCCATGCCAGAGATGTCAAGGATGGGATCCCTGCTAGGTATGGGTGGGAATGAATGACCTCTTAGGTCAATTCAATTTCTGGGATTTTATCAGTTTGTGAGAGTTCTTCTGAAAGGGAAAAGACATTCTGCTTTATTACTTCATGGACAGAAAGCCAATTTTTTTTAAGGATCTCTATCTTTTCAACTAAATATGAGGCATTGGATTTCTGGATTCTCATTTTAAATTTTTGTTCAATTTTAGTTTTTTGTTTAATTTTAATTTTTGAAATGATTTTGGATTCATCTTCCAGACTTGCCAAGAGCTCAATTCCTTAAGCATCTGAATATATTTCAGGAGAAACCGTACAAATGAAATTGTCAACCAAGAAATTTCATGTTCTTTCCTCTTTTCTGTAAGTACTCCCTCACTATTCAATTTATCCTTCAAAACTTAGTTCTAGGTTCTCCTCCATGAAGTCCTCCTGAATACATCAACTCTTCTCTAAACTTTCCTTTTTAAAAATTTGACACTTTAGTAAAATCTAGCTTTAATTGTCATATTGAAAAAAATTCATGTTAATGAGGACAATTAAAAGGAATGTTGCATTGAAATACAAACTGTGCAATTACAAACGAACACTTTAACCTCAGATTCAATTTCATCATCTGTGAAATGGGAAAGATAATATTAGTTTTGCCTATGCTGCAGTATATTCATTTCATTCTTTAGTTGTTTGGGTTCCCTTTATTTCCATTAACTCTATAAAAGATTATGCCTTTTGTTTCTTTTTTATTCCTAGGGCCTAGAATGGGCCAACACACAAGGAAGGTACAATGCTTGGAAATATAAACATGAAAGGGGCCAAATTAATTCAACAAACAGCTAGATGATGTAGTGAATAGACCATGGACCTGCAATCAGGAAGATTTGAGTTTAAATTCAATCTAAGATATTTACTAACTGAGTGACCTTGGGCAAATCATACAACCTGTATTTGCCTCAGTTTCTCATCTATAAAATGGTTTCTTTGCCAAGAAAGCCCCATGGATAAGACAATGGGATTACCAAAAGTCAGAAAGGACTGAGCAACAAGATAAAAGGATAAAAAGATAAAATCATGCTCTCAAAAAGCTAACAGACCAATGGCAGGAAGGACAAATATACAATAACTGTGTTACTGGAGAGAAGAAGGTAAGTACAAAGGAAAGTTTCCTCTAAGAAAGGTCCTGAATTTGAGGAGGGAAGAGGCCATTTTCTCCTTGGGGCAGGGCAGGGAAGGCTTCCTAGAATGGATATTATCTAATCTATGTCTGGAAGGACAGGGTATGGAAATGGACTAGCAAATCTATTCCTGAGGTGGTGGAGGGTGTGGGCAAAATTACAGAGATAACAGAAGGAAAGCATAAAAAAGAAGACTGAAAGTCATATAATTAAGCTGAAATTTAAGACTTTGGGCTGGAGAATACTATGAAATAAGGCTACAAGTAGATTGGGGCTAAATGGTGAAGAGTCTTGAAAATCAGTCTGGATGTTGAACAATTAAGGGCAGCTACAATTATCTGGATATAAATTTTATGAATAATAGATATGCTAGCACATGGCTCCTTGGTACCTCATTTTCACCTGTTAAATCAGGACATTGAATGATTTTGGGAGTCACTTCCAGCTCTAACTTTGTAATTTCTATTTTAGAATTCAATTCAACATATTAAATGCTTGCTGTATATAGAGTATTTGTATTCTATTTTAAAAGTCATGGTGCATTTTTTTTTTCATAAAACAGCTCCAAGTTAGGTATTCTAAGTATTACTATGTCCATTTGATCTATGAGAAAACAGAGAATAAGATAAACTGACTGAGTCAGGGTAGCACAACCAGTAAATGCTAGGACTGGGATCTAGGGGCTTTAGTCTTGATTGTCCAACTCCAGCCCTCCTTCCATTATTCCATGCTATCTTGGAACATCATGGTCTTTCATTTCATTTCTGAGCTTTTCTATACTTGAATTTTATTTTGTTTTTTGGAACTGTTTAGGGTTGATAATAATACAACAGATGTGTTCAGTGATGTGCTTCCCAATAGTTTTAATACATTTTAACATATTATTTCATTTGTCCTCATAACATCCCTGTGCAGGGTAGAGTAGGGCTGAAGGGATGGAACAATGTTTTTGAAATCACTATTTAATGTTTCCTAACAGCTCAGGATGAAGGGATTTCATTAATGCTCAACACTTTTCAAACTGAGCAAGAGGAAGCTAGGTAAATACATTCTCTATCGAGTCTTTGGTCAAGCAGATCAAACTTTTAAATGGTCTGGCACGGGGGTAATTCACTTCCCAAATCTTAGGGAGGGAGTCAGGAAGGTAAGAATATCTTTCTGCCCATAGTTTTAAAAATGCATCCCTTGTCATTTTTAAATTGTTTATGATGGAAGGGAACATTTCTTACTTACCATGTGATATTTGAAAAGTGCTCTGGGCCTGAAGGAAACATGCTTATTTACTGTTGGACAGTGTTAGATAGATGGGGGAAAAAAAACAAGGAAAACCGCTAATGCTCAGTTTCCCAATAATGTTGATAAACTGAAGATCAAAAAAGGTTTTACTTTTTTTTTTCTCTTAAAAAAAATCTATCCTTTCCAGTAGAAAAACTACTGGAGGACTGAGAGACATACTTGATCAAATACCTTGCATTTACATTCTCTCCAGGGAAGCAAACTTTTATTGTCTGAAGAGTAAGTAATTTACTGAAGCAAAGGAAATAATTCCACAATGTTTTACAACCCCTAACTAACATATTTTTCTGGTGGAGAATCTTCACTGGATTCACTAAAATGGTGCTTGGGACTTGGTCTATTGCCAAAATTAGGAAAATCAATATTCCTTGCACAAGTTCTGATAATATTCATTCCCTTCAATGGCAGTCTTTGGAAAAATGATGGATATTGTCTTTTGCTTTCTAGTTTTATGCCCAGTGGAAGCATAAAATGCCATTTTGGAAAAACTTCTGAATGTAAGGAAGCTTGGAAGAGATGCTCTTGTTTTTAAAATGTTTCAGAAGGAGGTAAGTAAGGCAAAGAGCTAGGTAGGACTACCATTACTTATTATAGATTGTTGGCTTATGTTAGAGGAGGAAAGACTTCTGCTTCTGTTGTTGGACTGGCAAAATGAATGAAACTGAAAGTAAATAATTATTCAGATGATTCAAGCTGCTGTCAGCCAAACAAAGCCATCTAGAATCTAAAGTATTTTTTTGTTTAGTCCTAAATTAGTTGCCTGGTCCTTGTAGAGATTTAGCCAACTTCTTTCAGACTTGTGTTAGGAAATTCTTGTCCATCACTAAATAAATAGTGAGAATTTTGATACCATCATCTATCCTGTGAAAGGAATGTGGGGAATTCAAGAGAAAGAGGATGCATGATCTCAATCCAGTCAGGAAAACTAGACTCATATAAGCAAAATGGAGAACCATATAGTATGGAATAGAATGAAGTATAAAATGATGTGAACATCCACAATACCCTATTAAGATGCCTTGTGTAATGGTGGTCCTGGATTCTAGGAGGTTATACCAGTTAGAGAATATGCTCCCGTTGGTTCTACAATGACAGAAAGTTTGAAGATGGTTATATAGTTGTAGCCTGCTTTCTGAAGATTGGACTGAAAGCCTGGGGAGACTTTTTACCATCAGGGTGACCCCTTAAATGAGAAATTGACTGGCTCTGGCAACCCATGAAATAAAGGGGAAAATTTATATAGTTAAGTGTAAGTATTGTAGGAATTTAGAAGAGAGGGAAATCAGTAAGAAGTACAGAAGTCTGGGAAAGCTGAATCGAGGGATAGGACTTGATTTAGGACTTGATTCTTGAATATGTGGCAGGAATATATGCTTTCTGTGAAAAATATGGTTATACATTACATTGAATTCCCAATCCCTATATTTATGCCTACCTGCATTTTTGATTTCCTTCACAAGCTAATTGTACAATATTTCAGAGTCTGATTCTTTTTGTACAGCAAAATAACCGTTTGGTCATGTATACTTATTGTGTATCTAATTTATATTTTAATGTATTTAACATCTACTGGTCATCCTGCCATCTAGGGGAGGGAGTGAGGGGTAAGAGGTGAAAAATTGGAACAAGAGGTTTGGCAATTGTTAATGCTGTAAAGTTACCCATGCATATAACCTGTAAATAAAAGGCTATTAAATAAAAAAAGAAAAAAAAAAAAAGAAAAATATGGTTATAGACAATAATAGGGTAAACTTCTGAGAATGTAAAGAATTATAACTGGTATAGTTATAATCAATATGACATAGTAGGAGAAATGAAATGCCTCTAGTTTGATATCCAGGGCCCCAAATGGCAGCATTCCACTTCAAGGCTAAAACAAAATGGGATTGATTTGAACTCATGTTAATCTTAATCTTCAATGCCTTGGAATTTTAACCTTTTTGATTTCTAACTGAGCAAAACAATTTAGCTTTAATGAACACTACATTCATTAGATTACAAACACAAGTCAAGGAATTTGGTTAAATTCCAGGCAACAAGAGGCACTAAATGAGCATTTTATCCAATGGAATCAAATTAGAAATTATCCTGTTTTGATACAAACTTACCTACATGACATATGTACAGGAAGTGGCCTTAATACATGTTTGTAAAATAGAATGAATACAAATATAGCATTACTTCAAGTAGCTTCTGTGGAAATCTGGGGTTCTCTGAAGTGGTCCAATTGATTATGTCAAGAAAAAAGTTATAATACAGAGGAAAATACTCTGTAAATCTATCTGCTTTGTTGTCTGTATTGATCATTCATAGTATTGAGTACTAGCAGATGTGAAGAACATTGGTCAAAACAAGTCACATGACTTAAAATGTTGGCTGCTTAGAACCAATCATTAATTGTGTCCAATATGATGCACAATCATTGTCTGCCAGTCTGCCTTAGGAGAAAATGTGTGTGAGTATAAAAATAATCATTGTCCATTTATAGTCTTAGCTGTTTTTATTATACCTCATTTTGTGTTAATGCCCATTATAGCTATTTGGAGACAATTAGAAAGTCTAAAGAGCAAAAAAACAAAAATGCTCATGACTAAGACTAGGATGATGAAATCAATATCCATGAACCTGGTTCAAGTACTCAAGCTGTACACAAAAGAAGCACAATTCTAATTAATAGCTATCTACAATAGGGGTTGTTTCTAGTGATGCTGATATGCAGTATGCATGTTGTTATCAATTTTTAAGAAATAGTTCTATGTTTCTGGCAAAGATGCAAAAACATTTACAAACTAAATTGAGTGAGTTTCACATGTCTTTCTCCATGAGGGGAGATGGAGAGGGAGGAAGAGAGAGAATCTGGAATGCAAAGATTAAACACAAATGTTAAAAACTGTTTTACGTGTAACTGGAGAAAAACTTTAAAAACTAAATAAATAAAAATTGGATGAGTTAAAAATTTCAATTTTTAAAAGCAAAAAATGTGAACTGAAGCAGTCTTCGAAAATAATAGTTCATATAACTAAAAAACAAATATGAAAATATTGGAGCATTTTACAAAATGGTTATCACAACTTCTATTGTTCCCAATAATAAAATACTTATTCCTACCAAACAAGCATATCGCTGTCACCAGATTGCTTGAAATACTGCTGAATTTGGAATAAAATTGATGTGAACATATGATTTATTTTAAATCAGTCTTATGCTGATTTGGTAAGAAGCATTAGAATTTTTTTTTTCCTGCTGGGCTCAGCTTAAGTTTTGTTTATAATCAAGAATTCTGCCAATAAGTACAAAATGTTCAAGAACCAATGAATGAGCAAATGAATCAATAACAGCCAGGGGATTCCTCTCCCTTTTCACTCAGATACATCTTTCTAAAAGACATGTGGCCTAGCAGTCCCTTCTGAATTATAGTTTCCAGCTCAGCTCTCCCTACCAAGGACAGAAGATTACCCACTAAGAAAACCTTTATTTTGATGGTACATTTAACTAATGCTGAGTTATAATTGGTATTCTTATGGAACTGGGAAGGACATTTCATCTACATTATTGCCACATAAAATTCATTAAATAGAACCTGCCACTGTAGTGAATGGCCAACTACAAAATGGAACATTGACTATACATTTCAAAGTATCCTGAGTTCTGTCTCCCTATCATCTGCCTTTAACCTTCCCCTTTCCCTAAATTCCCCAAAATTTGTAATATCAAAAAACACCTCATGGACTCTTGAGGCCTTTAGATCATGTAGTGAAGAGACCTTTAGATTTGGAATCAGGAAGACTTGAATTTGAATCTTGCCACATACACTTATTTATTTATTTTTATAATAATAGTTTTTTTTTTTTTTTTTTCAAAATAAATGCAAAGATAGTTTCCAATTTTCACCCTTAAAAAAATGTGGGTTTTGTGTTCCAGATTTTTCTCTTTTCCTCTCCTGTAGACAACAAGTAATCCAGTATAGGTTAAACATGTGCAATTCTTCTAAAAATGTTTCCACATTTTTCATGCTGCTCAAGAAAAATCACCTCAAAAAGGAAAAAAAATGATTAAAAAACAACAAGAAGAAGCAAATAACGGTGAAAATACTATGTTGTATTTCACATTCAATCCCCATAATCCTCTTTCTGTATGCAGATTTGCCACATACATTTCCCCAGATAAATCCTAATCCTAAACTCAGTTTCTTCATTTAGGAAATAAGAATGATGATAAAGTGCTTACAATGCCTTGCTGTAAAATCTGGGTTGATATTAGATAATACTATATATATATTGTTACATATTTCTATGTTTTCTGCTGTTCTTCATATGTCATCTCTGTCTTCCACAAAACTCAGAACTTGAATCCTTACGCCAAGACAACCTCTTCTAGACACTACTTTGGAGTGCTTTTTTTTTTTTTTTTTTTTTTTTTTTTTTTTTTGGTGGAAGGAAGGTGGGAATGGGAGGAGAATTTTCCAATCAACTCCCCACAGAGATAAATTCAGAACTATTGTTGTTGTTTGTCTTTCATTTTTGAAGAGGACTACAACATCACTGGATTTAAGTGGGGGTGGGGGTGGGGGTGGGGGGTGGGGAGAAGGGAGCTAAGCAAGGACCTGCCTTACATTCTCTTCCAGAGCCATCTGGATCCAGTGGCCAGTGGCCATTTATAGATCAGGACTACTGGAGTTGATCCTGGATGCAATGGGAGACCTTGGCCTTTTTAAGCTAAATTCTTCCACTGGATTGAGGCCCCAGCCATTCAGTGATTAAGGCTAGGTAGCTCCATGCATATGTTGTGAAAATAAAAAGCTTAAAATTAACTGTTTGGACATGTATACATATATTGTATTTAACTTATACTTTAAGGATATTTAACATGTATTGGTCAACCTGCCATCTGGGGGAGGGAATGGAGGGAAGGAGGGGAAAAATTGGAACAAAAGGATTTGCAACTGTCAATGCTGACATTTCATTTACCTACATTTCAGCATTTTTCAATGCTGAAAAATTACCTATGCATATATCTTATAAATAAAAAGGTATAATTAAAAAAATTTTTAAAAAGAAAATAAAAAGCTTAAAAAAAACCCAATAACATGGTAAAATAGACTTAAAATGTCAAACACTATAAAGAAAAAAGTGACTGCAGATTTTAAAAAAGCTACATGGAGGCTGAGAATCTCCATCTTCACCTAGTCAAAAAGAAAAAAAATCTAAATAAACAATCAAAATACATCTAAAAAACAAAACTATAAATAAACAAAAAGAAAAACAATCTAAGTAAACAAATAAATAAATCTGGGAGTAAAGACCTTCCAGGTTTCTGGCCAAAACAGAGATGATTTCTATTGGCATTCACTCTGAGTCCTTCCAAGAAATACAGAACCAAGCCCCATTTTAAAGGAACAGGAAGTCTGGTCAGTTGAAATATACAGGTGATATCTTATGTACTTTTAAAAATGCAACTTTCTTTAGAAGTTGTTTTTAAAATGCAGATTTGTATTGTGTAATCATAAAAGTAAGGTTTTAGAACTAAGGTAGATCCCAGTCTGTAGTTTGGAGGTGACATCCCAAGGGCAAAATGGTGCATCTCTTTTGCAAACTTCCGGATCAAGATGCCTTGAGCAATTCCAGGGAACCCAAAAGGCAGAGGTACTTTAATAGATTGACATAAATCTTATTGATTTACAAGTAAGTGATGAGAAGTGGGAGAATAGGTTTTTTCCTATTTGGGGGACCAGAGAATAAGAGATTCTTAGGTTACTTAACTATATTTTGGGATTCTAACCATTTGTACAGAATTACCTGGAATGAAAATGAAAAGAAATAGCACACTTCTTAGAAGGCCAGGAAAGGGCAGGGAATTCTAGTTGAAATTTGAAAATGAAATGATCAGGGCATTTGCTGTGTTTTCTGATCTGAACTAAAGTGGAAAGGGAACTGGGGACTGCTGCTGTCCTTATTAAACCAAGTCATTTGTTTAATAAAATCCTTTTCTCCCGGAGCATTCTGGGCTAAGAGGGGCATTTATTTTACTTTCAGATTAAACTCAAAGCCTGTTAATGGCTGGAGGTTCTGATATTTAACCAGGTTGAGTCCTATTTATGGCTATGATTGTCAAGAGGGCAAAATACCAACATTCTCTTAAAATGCTACAATGAAGGGGAAGCAGTAAAGTAGAAGGTTCTTGTAGGACAGGAGGAAGAAGACAAGTCTATAGGAAAGTACTTGGAACCAGGTTACTAAGGGATGAACTAAAGAGTGTGAACTTTATTTGAGAGGCAACGGGGTGTTATCAAGGATAGGGTAGAATGGTGAAATGAACAGGATAAAAAGTAATATTTTTGTTACTAATAATACTAAGATTAATATATGGCTCTTAAATGTTTATAACCCTTTTTCCTTAGAATCACCCAGTCAAGTAGTGTAAATATAATTCACCTTCATTTTATATATGAAAAAATGGGCCCAGTAAGATAAAAAGACTTTTCCCAGGAGTCTTAGGTACATAGATTAAGAGTGGAAGAGACCAGAGAGAGCATCTGGCCTAAATCTTTTGTTTTTATAATTGAGGAAATGGACAGCTAGAAAATTTAAGTGATTTACATGTTGAAGGTCATGCACATAGGAGGGAGCCAAATGTTGGAGCTGCTTTTCAAATCCAGGCATGTTAGCTCCGAGTCAAACATTCATTCCTCTCTGTCTGTGCACTATGTGAATATAGCCAAAGTAGACAGCCCCTAGATAGTAGAAAGTCTCTCTCACAAGTACCACCCTGTCACCGGTCTGTAATCCCTACCAGTAAAATCATATTCTGTTTCCAGAAGGCCCTTGTGAAAACACATTTGAATGCTTGAAGCTCCAAGACTACTTGGAGGTAAACAGATTGATTTATTAGATTATTTACCCAAAACTTTGGGTCTACCAGGGTGATATACAGGAAGCAGTTTTAATAATAATAATAATAACAATCATTTGCATTTCTTTAATATTTCTATTTAACTAAAATTGTATTCGGGTGTCTCAATCATGATGCTGAAGTGACTATTTTTCAACGCCTAAATCAATAGCATGTAAGCTCTGGCAGAAAACTCCTTTACTTTGTACTTGGTAAATATCTCTCAGAGAGCAGAGTGGCCTCTAGCATCAACCTCCCACTTCCCTTCCTAGCAGGAATAAAAATCTCCCTTAAAGAAAGGTGGGGAGGAGAGAGGCTAGAGATGTTTATTTAGCTTCCCTTTGAGCTGCAGGAAGACAACCCCAAGCTACAAGTGAGAAGATATTCCCTCTAAACATATACAGGGCCTTTCTACCCTTTTAATGTCTTTGCATATAATAGGTGCTTAATATATGTCAATTGAATTATATTAAATGTTTTTTTTTTTATAGTAGCTTTTTATTTTCAAAATACATGCAAAGATAGTTTTCAACATTTTTTTTTTTTTTTAAATTTAATAGCCTTTAATTTACAGGATATATACATGGGTAACTTTACAGCATTAACAATTGCCAAACCTCTTGTTCCAATTTTTCACCTCTTACCCCCCCACCCCCTCCCCTAAATGGCAGGATGACCAGTAGATGTTAAATATATTAAAATATAACTTAGATACACAATAAGTATACATGACCAAAACATTATTTTGCTGTACAAAAAGAATCAGACTCTGAATTATTGTACAATTAGCTTGTGAAGGAAATCAAAGATGCAGGTGTGCATAAATATAGGGACTGGGAATTCAATGTAATGGTTTTTAGTCATCTCCCAGAGTTCTTTTTCTGGGTATAGCTAGTTCAGTTCATTACTGCTCCATTAGAAATGATTCAGTTGATCTCGTTGCTGAGGATGGCCTGATCCATCAGGACTGGTCATCATCTAGTATTGTTGTTGAAGTATATAATGATCTCCTGGTCCTGCTCATTTCACTTAGCATCAGTTCGTGTAAGTCTCTCCAGGCCTTTCTGAAATCATCCTGTTGGTCATTTCTTACAGAACAGTAATATTCCATGAATTATATTAAATGTTATTTACAAAGTTGTCAATCAGCATCAATCTGTCCAACAAAAGTTTTAATTGTCATAATATCTTTGGCTAGCCAGTTCTGACTGACAGCTTGCATGCAGAATCACCTGTTCCCTACTTTTACTGAGTCAACTCAAGAAGGTCTCAGACAGCAATTTTAGGGTTATGGGTATATGCTGCTCTGGAAATGCTAAAGCTACAGAGAATACTACTGGGTCCTCAGATGACTGTTTAGTATCTCTCTCTCTTACTTCTTCATAAGGCATTTAGGAGGATGGATTTTCCAGCTGAGATCTGGGAATCTCCAAATAGACAATTCCCCTATTGCCCTGGCATAATCATTATCTGATAGTTGTAGCTCTGTTCTACCTAGCTACATGGAGAAGTCATTTCTCTTTCTAGGATCCCAGTCTACTTTAAAACAAGGGAGACCTGGTTAGGAGATCTCTGAGATACCTCCCAACTAGGATACCCTATAATTCTAAAAGTTTCTCTGGTGTGAAAAGACTTACATTCTAGTCTAGAGAGGTTGTTTTATGTATGTGTGCATATGTACTTCTGGGTATGGCATTTCTGCCAACCCAGAGTAGGTGTAAGATAGAGTTGCTGCATGATGACAGCATCTCAAGTCCTCTGAACCAGACAGTGACCTCTGTAGATAACTGCCATTTCAACAGACGGTGACACTAATAATTGCCATTGTCAGATGCAATCTGCCATGACAGGACATTAGATGGCATGCGCCTTACTGTACTTTTCTTTTCACAAAGAAAAGCCTTGTTCCTGTGGAAAGACTTGGTCAGAGATATTTAAAATCTCCCTGCATATTCTGTATGAAAAGGGGCTATTTTTCTAATCCACTAATCAGAGGAACTGAGTCAGGAAGATATGTAGGAAGTTTGGGTAGCATCTCTATTCCTATGGGCCATTATAAAATGCCATTTGATTTTCTATAAGCTTTTATATAATATGGGGGATTTTCATACATATTGTTTTATTCTCTGCAAACCACAGGATCTCACAGATGAAAGGGACCTCAGAGGTCATTTCCAGAAGTATCAAATACATGAGGCCTTTAAGGGTATGGCATATGGCCTATAACACTCTCAAGTTGGCTGACCCAGATTAAAATGTAATTGGAAAACATTTAATAAAATAAATAAGAATATAATAAAATACAGATAATGTTAATATTTGGTTTTTCTAAGTCAATATATGTGGCCAATACATGTTTGGTGGCCCAATTTCCATTTCAGTTTGACACTACTGATTTAAACAAACCCAGACAAAAATACCTTTTATAACACCTCAGACAAGTAGTCATTCATCATTTATTTCATGAACCCTATAGATATGAAACTTAAGTCACCACATCCCATTGATGGACATCTTTAACTACTTTGAAATTTGTCTCTACATCTTCCACTAGTCATTTAGTTTCTCACAAAAGTCTTTTGAGGTAATTTGTTGACAAGAATTTATTAAACATCTATTCTGTGCCAGGCACTGTATTAAGTGTTGGAGATACAAAGAAAGGCAAAAGGCAGTCTCTGCTCTCAAGAAGCTCATAACCTAATGGAGGAGATGCAAACAATTGTGTACAAACAAGCTAAATATAGGATAAACAGAAAATAATCAACAGAGGGCATGAAATCCTTATTGTAGAAGGTAGTATTTTAGAAATGAGGAGGGAGAGCATTCTAAACAAATAAGACAGTGAAAATGCTTAGAGTCAGGAAATGGAGTGTTTGAGGAACAAGATGTCAGTGGAATTAGATCTTAGAATTCATAAAGGGAAATAAGATGTGAGAAGACTGGAAAGTTAGAAATGGGATAGATTATGAAGGTTCTGAAAAGCCAAAGAGAGGATTTTATATTTGATCTTGGAGGCAATCCCCCCGTCACTGAATGGGGGAAGGGAGGTGACATGGTCAGACTTGAGCTTTAGGAAGATGAACTTGACTGCTGATTAGACTAGAGAGTAGAGTAGGGAGAGACTTGACTTACTAGCAAACTGTTGTAATAGTACATTTACTGTGTACTATTATACTATAGGCAATAAGAATCTGTACTAGGATGATGGCATCATCACAGGGGAAAATGGGTGGCAATAGTGATAGTGGTCATGAGAGATGTTGTGGAAATAGAAATGATAGGAATCTGGGTGATTCAATAGACGATGGTACCCTTGACAATAAGAGGGATGTTCAGAAGAAGAGAAGGTTTTGAGGAAAAGACGAGTACAGTTTTAAGACATAATGAATGGGGCTTGTAGGATGGAAAGTTTGTCTGTGAGGAGGGAGTACTGGTTGGGAACAAAGAGGACAGTGCTACAAAGAATTCAATTTATTGAGTTTTTAAAATAGGTTCTGTCAACTTGAAGAACTGAGAGGCACAACTTTGGAGGGGACTATCCATCCTTCTGTTAAGCTAAGTCTGTGTCTAACGCAGTGCCAAAGGCTGACCCCAAGCCTAGCCACAGATAGTGCCCTAACCTCAGTCAAGGTCTAAATCACGAGATTAACCTGACAATATGCCTATTCCCAGACGTCTATAGGAAATCTACTTCCAGATGTTCAATAGGTAGTTAGAGATGTGAATCTGAACTTGAGGAAAAAAGTTAAGGCTGACACTCTCCAATTGATAAATGGTCAAAGGATATGAACAATTTTCAGATGAAGAAATTGAAATTACTTGTTGTCGCATGAAAAGGTGCTCAAATCACTATTGATCAGAGAAATGCAAATTAAAACAACTCTGAGATATTACTATACACCTGTCAGATTAGCTAAGATGACAGGAAAAGGTAATGACGAATGTTGGAGGGGAAAACTGGGACACTGATGCATTGTTGGTGAAACTGTGAATGGATCCAACTATTCTGGAAAGCAATCTGGACTTATGCTTAAAAAGCTATCAAACTGTGCATACCCTCTGATTATATCCCAAAGAGATCCTAAAGGAGGGAAAGGGACCTGTATGTGCAAAAATGTTTGTGGCAGCTCTCTATGTAGTGGCAAAGAACTGGAAACTGAGTGGATGCCCATCAATTGGAGAATGGCTGAATAAGTTATGGTGTATGAATGTTATGGAATATTATTGTTCTGTAAGAAATGACCAGCAGGATGTTTTCAGAGAGGCTTGGAGAGACCTACATGAACTGATGCTGAGTGAAATGAGCAGAGCCCAGAGATGGGCAACAATAATACATGGCAACAATAATATTATACAACAATCAATTCTTTTTTTTTTTTTAATTTAATAGCCTTTTATTTACAGGTTATATGCATGGATAACTTTACAGCGGTAACAATTGCCAAACCTCTTGTTCCAATTTTTCACCTCTTACCCCCCACTCCCTCCCCTAGATGGCAGGATGATCAGTAAATACAACAATCAATTCTGATGGAAGTGGCTCTCTTTAATATTGAGATGATTCAAACCAGTTTCACTTGTGTAGTGATGAAGAGAGCCATCTACACCCAGAGAGAGAACCATAGGAACAGAGTGTAGAATACAACATGGCATTCTCACTCTCTCTGTTGTTATTTGCTTGCATTGTGTTTTCTTTCTCAGTTTTTCTTTTTCTTCCTTCTTGATCCGATTTTTCTTGTGCAACAAGATAATTATATAAATATGTATACATATATTAGATCTAACATGTATTTCAACATATTTAACATGTATTGGACTACCTACCAGCTAGTGGAGGGAAGGAGGGGAAAATTTGCAACAAAAGGTTATGCAAGGGTCGGTGCTAGAAAAATTACCCATGCATATACTTTGTAAATAAAAAGCTTCAATTAAAAAAAAAGGCTGAAAAAAAGACAATTGAATCTAGGTGAGATCACTAAGTGAGAAAAGAAGAGGGCCTAGAAGAGAGCCACGGTTGGCAGGTACTACCATGTAGGTAAGATAGATGTTATTATTCTTATATTATAAATAAGAGATAGAAAGGTGAAGGGTCTTGCCCTGTCACTAGAGAAAGGGATCTAATGAGTCCGAAATAGTCCTACCACTCAGGTCTCTTCCTAAGATCAGAGCTATTGGGACTAAATCACTTTCTTTAGAAGGGAGTTAAATAGCTCTATGTCTGGAAAGGGCTAGATTTGGCCACTGTCAGAACTAGCAATTACTGCTTAAGAAGTGATTGCCAAAACAAGCATTGCGCTCAGGCAACATTTCCAACATATATCCTAGCCACAGATAAAGAAGACAGAAGTAGCACTTAAGCTCTCCTCTTCCCAGTCCTTCAGAGAGATAGCTGTGTATTCATTTACTTCTCATTCCATCCTTGAGACATCCCTCCATCTATCCTTTCCCTACTGCTGCAGTTATACCATATAGCCCACTTTAGTCATGCTAATATACATGTTAAGTAAGACAGGGGATTTGTAGATTAGAAGGAATATGTATGTGTATGTATGTTTGCATGTGTGGTAGAAGTGTTGATTAGAAGCACAGAATATAAAACTAACAATAAATTCAATCAGATGACTGTTTAAAATAGGTTTTGTCACACTGAAGAACTGAGAGGCACCATTGGGTAAAGGATCCAGTTTTCTGTTAAGTTTGTGTCTAGCTCAGTGCCTTAGTCCAAACCCTAATCTTAGTCATAGTAGAACCTTAACCTTGGCTATGGGCTAGGCCATGAGTTCAGCCAGACTATGCTTATTTTCAGCTATAAACCAAAACCCTAACTTCTGCCACAGACTAAATTCCAGTCCTGGCCAGATTGAGCCCCAAGTCCTTACTATTATCTATTTTACTATTATCTCTAACTCATCACAAATAATCTCCCTAATTTCAGCCATAGATTACCCTAACTTTCACCACAGACATATTGCTAACTTATCAAGTCATTTTATAAATGTGTGCCTTAAGTTTGAGAAGAACTAGGTAATAAAACCTTGTTGGCTCAGTATACCCTACTATTCTATTGGAGACATGGATCAGAGCATACACACACACACACACACATCCTACAAGTAAACTCTGAGGCATCCTCATTGCAATTCCTATTCCCAAAGACAATTGGGTTTCTAGGTTGGTTACATCTTCTCAGGATTTTAGGATTACCCTTGAGGTGTCATGGATGACTCTAATATCACTAGCTGGAGCCTTTACCTGTATTCTTCCCTCCCCTAACATTATCAGTTGAGAATCAATTTAGTCAACTAGTTTTAAGTTGTTTTTAAAGAAGGGTATTTACAAAAGTGATACTTTAAAGAGGAGAGTTGGTATAAAACATTCCCCTAAAAATCTGTGACAAACTCTCCCTCATGTACACAGAGAATCCTGAAAAGTAGGGAAAGTAGGTTCAAGCTCAAAAAGTACATGTCCCAAAGGGGTAACTCATCTCCTAAATTGGTCAACATTGCCGTATTTGCAAACACAGCTGTTCACCTTTGCTCTATTTTCCCATTGATATACAAACCTATATGTCCTTTTTTTGGAAAATGGAAGATTATTTGGCATAGGGGTCAAGGGATTGGAAGGATGGAAATAAGGAGGAAGAAACATCATGATATTTTCTTTTTTCTGTTAATTTTATATGAATCTCTCATAAAAACCATCTCCCTAATTCCATCCTCCACAACCTTGCACCCTTTATCAGTTGGGGATAGTGCCATTTAAACCTCAGCTGAAAGAATATAGCATAGGCAGTTAGTTTTAATGCTGTTTATCACATAAACCCGCTCACTTTCAAGAACCCTGGGGAGAGCACGTTCATTTTTATTATGTTAATTCACCTTACAACGACCAGGGCAGAAATTTCCATTTATTTCAATTCCTACTAATCTGCTCCAGCATCGGTCTATAATTGAGGTCATAAATTTGCTCCAAAGAGTTGGAGATTTCTAAACTCCGACATGTAAAGTCACTTACTGTTTAATAGGTAAAGCATTCAGCTGTATATAAGTCTGTATCTTCTTACTAGTTTGAAAGCTATTCATCTTTTTTCTCAGCACAGACTTTGAGGTCAGGATATAGTCTACATTCACTCCAGACACAAGTTCCCATGTAACACATGGTTATTGGGCTAATTCCTACTTCTTGGAAAACCTCCATAAGAAATTCCCTAATAACTAGTAGTACAAGCTCCAAGAGAAACCAGCTGATTGATAAACAATGTTCTCCTCAATTGATAAACAATATTTATTTGGTCTAATTTCTTCCCACCCTTCTCTTCTAAGAATCTAGCTTGTTCTACATAGAAGATAAATGTAAATTAAAGTGGGAGGGAGATAAGTCAAGTCAACAAGCATTTACTGTTTATAATATTCCAAACATTGTGCTAAGTGCTGGGAATATAAAAACAAGTAGATAATTCCTATCCTCATAGAGGTTACTTTCTAATTGTGGAAAACAATACAGAAAAGGGACCCGAAAAGAGGGTGGCAAAGAAGTAATAAGTAGAGGCATAAATGTGACAACTATACAGATCAGTGCAAGAGCAGGATTATAGACTAGGGACTCCTCCTTAAATTAGAAGATCTAGGAGATACCAGTCAATCGAAAGGAAATACTACAAGGTCAGTTGTAATATTTCAGTTATTTTCAGTCAGAGTGACCCCATTTGGCACAGTGATAGCATTGAAATTTTGGAGTGGTTTGACATTTTTTCCTCTGGTTTATTTTACAGATGAGGAAACTGAGGCAAACAGGGCTAAGTGACTTGCTCAGGGTCACATATCTAGTAGGTGTCAGAGTTCAAATTTGAACTCTGGAAGATTAGTCTCCCTGGACTCTGGCCATCTAGCTGCTCACAGGGTCAGAGGGTATTGCCAATGTGAATAGTTCAGTGGAGTGAACTTTCAGGGTAAAGAGGTTTCTATGGCATGGTAGAGAAAATCACATGGAAATTAGTTTGAAGTACTAATGGGGTTTAGGAGAGCAATTTCTAGTTCCAAATAATGTGTCTGGTACAGTAGCAAATGATGAGATCGTAGAAACCAAATGTTGGGATTCAGTCATATAAAGAATTCACAATGGTCATTGTTTTTGGCCAAAGATACATTTATTTATTTGTTGCTGAGACATTTGGGGTTAAATGACTTGCCCAGGGTCACACAGCCAGGAAGTGTTAAGTGTCTGATATCAAATTAGAACTCAGGTCCTTCCCACTTCAGGGCTGGTGCTCTATCCACTGCGCCACCTAGCTGCCCCCTAGATACATTTATTTATGAGAAGAGGTTGTAGACAAAAGGAAGAGGTACAATAGCTACCAGGAGTGGTAAATATGAAATATAGTTGGGAGAGCACATAGTTAGCAAGGAAAAGGTTTTTAACAATTAATGATGAAAAATATAAATTCCCTCTTGGAACTCATAATTAAACAGGAGAAAGGAAACACCCCATGAGGTTGGAATATATGCACTTAGCTGGCAGCATCCTAAGAGAGTTAGTTATAAAAAAGAGAATGAATAGATGCATGGGGGGGGGGGGGGGGGGGGGGGGGGGGGGGGGGGATAAGAGGAGATCAGAATTTTACAACTTCAACTGCTACTGATATGGAACTGGACTGGGAGTTGGAGGACTAAATTTCAAATTTTAATTCCCCTTATTTGACCCTGGACAAGTCCCCTTAACCTTTCTGAGACTGTTGTCTTACCTAGACCATGAGTAAGGTGGATTCGATAATCTCTAGAGGTTCTTCCAATTATAAATCCTGTGATTCTGTAACTTTATAAATATGAAAAGTTTAAAAAGTCTACATTTCCTTTCCCCTCATCTTTAATGGGAGGTGGTAAGAAAATGTTTCCATCCAAAACCTCTTTGCATTAGCCTCATACAATAAATCAACATCTCTTACTTCCTGTCCAAGATAAAAGCTAAATTCAATACCTCAGTAAATAGGACTTGAAAAGGGAGGAGAAGTGGGGTTAGAAAAGATTACTGCTACAGTTAATAAAGCAGTTAAAGGATCAACACCCTTATGACTGAACACTAGGTGAAGCCTATTAAGGGGGAAGGGAGCAAAGAGTATACAGATAGCTAAAGATTATCTATGCTTACTTATTAAAGAAGATTCAGAAACACTGGTAATGGGGTCAGTGACATTACTTGCCTATATGATGATGAACCATGGCTCTATTAAAATTATACTTCAGTGCCTACTCAGAGCATGAAGGTGCCAGTCCTCCTCCAGACTATGTCTGCAAGGCTCTAACAGGTCCTAGCAAGCTAAAAAGGCTTTGACTTCAAACCTAATGATGTTGACATCTGCCATTTGAGGACCAACCCTAGCTAACTGCAGTGGGGCTCCTCAAATGCAGACTGGCCATTAAGAAAGGAAATTTTTGGTTTGGCAACTGGGTATCAGGGGAAAGGAAGGACATATTAGTATATGTCTAATAAAATTGATGATCTTTTAAAACATAATGGACAGTAGAAAAATAACAATAGTGGAGTAAAATTAACTGACTGTATTATGTTTTCTAGGTGATAATGACTGTTCTCATATACATAATAAGACATTATACATGTATATGTATATACGCATATATATATGTGTGTCTATATTTATGTGTATATATATATATATATATATATCTGTGGGGATAGGATTATTTGTGAAGGACTGCATGAATATTTTGTGATTTTTGTAGAGCTTCTTATTCAGACCAAGGGTGATTTGTGTTTCTTTCACAGAAGGAAACTGGGTGAGTATTTTGGTTTCTCTTCAGCCACTGCAGAACTCGTGGTTCTCTCTGCTAGTAAATTAGGGCAATACCGTTTCAATTTCTGTATTCCTCCCCTTGGTTTAAATTGGATGCGCTAATCTTCCTTTTTTTGTCCTAAATTTTTCTATAACATTGCTGTGCAGCTGTTTAGCAGCTGCTGCCTCCTGCTCTTGAGAAGACTCTGTGTGTGTGTGTGTGTGTGTGTGTGTGTGTGTGTGTGTTGGGGTTATTGAAGTCACTCTCTTGGATTTGGTAAGAATTCAGAAAGGCAATTGGATTGGAGCTGGGATGTGTAGAAAAAAGCTTAGCTTGCAGCAAGGGAAACTAAGAAAAGAAGAAAAAAAGGACTTCTAGAGATTTGGTTTCTGGATTATGGAAAGTAGAAAGTTGGCCTGTTATAAAGTGATTTCATTACCTGATCCTGGACAGAAAACCTGGGGGAAGGAGGGGACTTTTGAACACAGGTCTAAAGGGATATTTTGTTCTCTTTCCTTACTTAGAGGCTGAATGTCCATGACATCTTACAGAGTTTTGTTGTTATTGTTTTTAAGAAGATAAGATCTGGCCTTTTCTAATGTCCCAGGATCCCACTTCTAATGGGAATGGAGTCTGGATGAAGACTGAGAACCCATTTCCTTTAATGATCTGCTCTGCGTTGATCATATGAAAACTTACCTAAGTTCATCCCGAATGGGTTTGTTTTCAAACTGCATCACTTCTTAGAGCAGTGATTTCTTTTAAATGTATCATCTACTTGTGAAGCCTAGCTTCACACGACTATCAGGAACCTTGACAGAGAATAAAGAAGGGAGAGGGTCTGGTCCCAGTTCCATTCTGGCACATATGCTTCCTCTTTTTAGGTCAGGTCAAAGACCGAATGACTGAAACAAATGTCGCATTGGCCTAGGTGGAGAAGCTACATCAGCCTTTGTTATATTCTCCTCCCCATTCCAAACAAACTGGAAAGAGAATCCAACATGAGCCAGGTTGGGGGCAGGGTATTTATTCTGCCCAGGCTAAGATCCTCTTTTAAGAAAAGCAATCATCCCTTCTCCTGCCACCCACTCCTCATAACTTCTGGTTTAATCCTTTCACTTACCCTATCTTTCCTTTATTTCCTTTCCCTTATCTCACAGGAAGCTTCTCTTGGAGCAACATAAACAACGGTAATGCAACACAATGGAGACATTCAAAGAACAACACATTTCTTTCCGGTTAATCAGCTCAGACAGTGACTATCTGACCCAAATCATCTACAAATGGAAATGGAGCAAATGCTGGTTTCTTTCATTTTATTTTATAGCGTGTGTGGTTTTTTCTTTTTTTTTTAAAGTAAATTCTGTGTCCTTTCCTCAGTGACTTTTGGGGTTTTATTTTTGTTTTTCTTAAAGAGGAATAAGAATAATGATGCTATTGATGAGCTGCAATCAGCTTTTTCAACCTTAATAACATACACTATACTTTCCTACAGATGCTCTCATGTCTTAAAAGGCAGCTAAACTATGAGAAACACGAAGGTAAATGAGTGACTCTAGTATATTAGAGGAGTAAGACCTCTTGGTCCTTAGCTAGTGTTCTAACCATTCTCTGTTAAGCTAGGTATCTCTGGGTGAATAAAAAACAAATAAAGAGAAAAATGCACACAAATCCATGTCCATCCTAATATACTGAAGGGAAAGAATCAGTTAAAGAATCAGTTTGAATTGTGAAGTGTGTTTCTACAATGTATTTGCATAATGACATAGGTAGATGCCTGCTTTTCAGGGGCTGATTCAGCCTTATGGTTGTGGCATCAGGGAAGATAATAGTATTCATTAAGGAAGCTTTTATGCATTGTGATAGCTGAGGAAACTGACAGGGTTACAGGGTACACTTTGAAAAACATACAAATAATTCATGTTACCATTATGTCACAGTGTTATTATAAATAATGTTATTCAAACTTAAAAAAAGGAATTTAAATAATCTTTGGGGTAGGACACACCCATGGAAGTGAGGCAATGCAGCCAAGGGATTGCTTATATGTCAGAATTTCCCTCTAGAAAACACACACACACACACACACACACACGCACACAGAGTGTGGACTTTGAGTTAGTTCTGTCCTAAAGGATTAGACTGAAACTGAGTGATTACTCTCTAAACTGGATATTTCTTGGGAGGGGTTTGTTTCTTTTGTTATTGGAATATAGATTTGTCACACAGCCTAGTGAAAGTAGCATTGCCCAAAAGTCAAGAGGATAAATCCCAGCTCTGCTACTAATGATCCTGTAACGTCTCTTCTACGGGAAGAAAAACATCTATGCACCCCACTGCCATTCCCACTATCACATAGGACAGTGAAGCGTCAAATGGAAGAATATATAGGAAAGCATTTTACCCGGATAAATGTAATATAACATAAGGAATCATAATTTAGAACTCTTTTTCTTGTGTTGACAAAGAGTAAGTGTGCAGAAAAAATGTGCCCTCTACTAGGAAGAAAAGGGGAAAATTATTATCTCTTTTTCATTAATAAACTTCTAATGTTAATTAGGAACATGATGATTATTTGGCCCAGACCTATGATTTCATTACGATAGTCAACATCAGGTATGGAAATTCCCTCTGTTGATACAGATGAGTAATTCCTTGGCAACTTATATTTAAGAGAGAGCTGCCTGAGGTTCTGAGAGTTTAATTAAAACCAATTCAATTCTAAGTCAAAGCAAAAACTTACTATATGAAAGGAGCTGTTCTAGGCACTATCAAGTACCTAGCACAAGTATCAATTACTAGGACATAGACAAAAAGTAAAAACATTCCATATCTTGTGAAAATGGAATAGTTAATTACCTTACTAATCAATTTGATCTGCTCAAGCTCCCTAACTGTCCAGTAAAGACCCAACTGACCTGGGCATTCCTTCCTGGGCATATCAGAAGTTTCTTGCAGTATTTGTGCATCAGAAGTTCCTTGCAATATAGACACATTAAACCCAGAACTTGCCCTGCTATGCCAAATAACTAACTCAGACTGATTCATATCAACTCCCATTTCTGAAAAACAACCCAATGCACTGATGAGCTGATAAAGACCATTATGTGATTATACCCCCTCATCCTGTGATTTTTGTCTTTATAATTCCTGCTTCCCATGTCTACCTTGAATTCAGCTCTAATTGCGCTACTATGTATACATTTACTTAGGAGGAATAAAGCTATGACCACAATCTTAACTGTTTTGTCTTTTTTAGACTGAACTGAGGGAAAGGGTTGACAGTTCCCAGTGAGGTTACACACTAGTTGGGGATATAACATATGGATGTGTACAAAGGCTGGGGGAAGAGGATAATCCCCATGAGAAAGAGGCAGAACAACTTGCTTCTGGAAAGATATAATATGTAATAAAAGTGTTCTCTCCTCCCTAATTTGAAGCATGTACAGACATTTTAAAACTGGTTTTGATGTTTTAACCTTATGATGACAAGATCAGCCATTGAGTTGATTGGTTGCAATAGCCTAATCTGGGGTACATTCAGAAAGTCAGTAATTAGTCCAAGCTAAGGAAATCCTAATTTCTGCTTGGTTATGTTCAAATGAGAAGGTAAGGGCTGAGTTCTCAGATAAAAGGCCTCAGCCCTTTCTGGGTCCAATGACTGTTTCTTTTATGATGTCTATTTTTTTTTCAGCTTTTAAATAAAGTAGATTAGAGATCGGTATGGATAAGATTTGAAAGATCAAGAAAGTGAGCCACCAGAAATCTAGAAACTGAGAATCATGCCAGTATTTTCAGAAGCCAGAGATTGAAGCAAAATTTTAAGCAACTTGCCTTATCCAACCCAGTCTAGCAGTAGCAGGGAGGCAGACTCATTCTCCTATCAGCCATGCTACATTTGGAAGTGAATTTGGTTAATGTCATGTAGGAACTACATTAAGTCTGAGCCTACTCTCTCCAAGGACCTAGAGAAAGGAAAGTGTACCCTCAGGTTTTTGGGGGCAAATGTTTGGACTAATGTTCTTGTTATATGATCACAGTAAATAATCCTTTTGTAAAAATTAATATATTAATTAGTTACTTGGAGCTGATTCACTGGTAGGTAACATTAGGGAGAATTCAGTGAAATGGGAGTGTAAGGTGATAGCATCAAAGAAAAATCATTCCAACCCATTAGGGATATTTTTAAAAAACAAAGGGAAAGATGTATCTGATCTCTCTGGAAGGAAGATAAGAGTCTTTCTAGATAGATATAAAATATATACAACATAATATAACCTCAGAAGTGCTAATAACTATGGGAATCAGAAAAGGACTTTTGTGGGAGTGATCCCCTGACCTGTGCTAGGAAATTAGGCATCCTGCAAGGCAGAACTGAAGAGACTGTGCATTCCAGTCACAGGGAATCCTTGTACACATCTGGAAGAAGATAAAGGTGCTATGTTGTCTACAGGGTAATGGCTAACAGGTCAATTTGGAATATAAAGTGAGGAAGGGGACTATTGTGTATATGACTGGAAAGGTAAAATGGGAACCAAATTCTGTAGAGCTTTAAATGCTAACCTGAGAAGTTTACATTTTACCCTAGAGACATCTGGGAACTAGAAGATTCTTGAGTAGGAAAGTAATAGTCAGATTTTAGGAATATGTATTTGGCAGCTAATTTGTAGGTGCTGATTGGAAAGGGTAAGACCAATTAAGAAGCTATTGCTATCATTCCCAGGAGAGGGGGAATAAAAGCCTAACTTACACTATTAGGCATGTGAATGGGAAAAAAAAGATTGAGAAATGTTATGGAGTGAGGATCAGCCAGACTTAGAAATTGATTGGATGTGAGGGTTGAAGGAGGGAGAAGATTCAAGAATGATCAAAGTAAGAAACTTGATAACTGGAAGGATTGTAGTCCATCAACAGAAATGGGGAACACTGTCAGATAGATGGGTTTGGTGAGAGTCCAATTTTGAATCTGTCCTTCTCGAGATGCCTATAAGACATCTAGGTGGAGGTACCCAGCAGAAATCAATACAGGCCTGAAATTCAAGAGATAGATTACAACTGGATCAGGAGTCATTTCCATAGGGATAATAATTGAATCCATGGAAGCCAATAGAAAAGGATCCAGGGTAGAGCAAATGAGAAGAAACTGTGCTGCGAAAGAGACAGAGAAGTAGTCAAATATCTACAACCAAAAGGACAATGCCTATGGAATTTGAGGAGAGAAAGAATTTCTAGAAAAAAGTTAACATTTGACAGTATCAAAAGCAATAGTGAGGTCAAGAAGAATAATGTCTACTTTCACTAAATTTAGCTGTTAAGAGATCAACTGATAACCTTAAGGCAATTTCCCTCAACTGGAAGAATGGGAAGGCAGAGTAGAAGAGACCCAGACATAAGCAGAGTTAGAGAAATATAAGCAACAAGTGATAATAACTTTTTTTTTTAAATATGAATTTCACAGTGAAAGAAAAAAAAGATAAACTCTGGTGGTTGAAGAGAATAGCAAGGTTAAATATGTGTGTGTGTATTTTTTTGGTGGGTCAATTGAGGTTAAGTAACTTGTACAGAGCTACACAGCTAGTAAGTGTTAAGTGTCTGAGGCTGAATTTGAACTGAGGTCCTCTTGACTCCAGAGCAGCTACTCTTATTCACAATGGCATCTAGCTGCCCAGGGTGTGTTTTTAATAAGGATAGGAAGATAGGGGCATATTTGTTGTTGGAAAAGAACTGGTAAATAATGGGAGATTGAATATAAGACAAAGGTTGATTGAGAGGCTGTGCTGCTGGAAAAGATGGTCAAATTAGGGTTAGGATCAAGAACAGAAATGGAAAGGATCAGCCTTCCTCATTACAAAATGAATAAAAGGATTACCTCCTAGTAATGTGAGCCCAGAAAAGATTTGATAGAATGAATTTGAACTGGATAGTACAATTAAGTAATTTGTCGATGATCACATAGCTAAAATATGTCAAAGGCAGAACTTAAACCTGGTCTTTTTGGTCCAACACTGGCCTTACATATACTATATCACAGTGATTCTCAGAAAAGCATTATAATGAATATTAACTTCAGCAAAAAAAACAATTAGAGTAGTAAAAGGTTCAAAATGGAGTATTCCTTTTTCAGCTGATTTTTTTTATTTTTTTTACACTAGTTTTAAAAAAATTTTGAGTTTCAAATTCTCTCCCTATTTTCCTGTCCTCCCCCCTCACTGAGAAGGCAACAATTTGTTATGAATTATATATGTGAAGTCATACAAAACATATTTTCCTATTAGTTATACTGTGAAAGAAAATGCAGATTTGGTCTACTCTCACAAAACTTATGGTCTTAAGAATAGATCCTTAACACAGAGAAACTCATATTATAAAATTACTCTTTAGTAATACCATCCCAGGGAAGAGAAAATTAGGATACAGAAAGGTTATGTGATTTGCCCAGTGTTAGCCAGCAAACCAATGTGCTTAGCTGAAATTAGAATTCAGACACATTCATCTCTTTGTCTTGGCCTTAGACTGTTGAATCCTGTTGCACCCGCCTCCATTATCATAAAATTATGAACAGCTGAGTTTAATAACAAAGTATATTACCTATTCATTATCTAATTTCTAATGTAACAGAGTTTGCCATAAAGAAATATGGATTTAAAATTTTTTTTTGAGGGAAAAAATGCTGTTTTCCTTTAACTGTTACTGATAATCTTCAGGAGAGGGCCAATTCCCCCCACTGGATGTTCTCCTGGTTCAAGTCTGTGGTCTTCACTCTCATATTCTCTGAGGATGCAAAAGGGATGATTTCACATAAATTCCCTGGATAAACTCATTGTAGCCACGTGAATGTTAACACAGGCAAGCTTCATAGCAGTGCATGCTCATAATCAGGCTGGAATGTGCACACAGAAGCTGTAAATAGTTGGGAATTAAAGCAGCGTTTGCTCATGCCCAAAGAAGCACACACAAAACCCCACTGTGATTTACCCACAGTGAGTTCAATAAACATTAGATTTGATGGCATTCATCGTTTTTTTCACAATGTTCTCTATTGCTGCTCCAGTTATTGCTCAAGTGACATCATCGCAGACACAGGATTTGATTGATTTTTTAATGAATATTCATATGGCATTTCAGCCAGGAGTAGTCATTAATATTCTAAGAAAGAAGAATGAAACACACATCCTAATTTAATGAATGACTGTAAATATGTAACTGACAGAGAATGTGACTGCGGACATTTAAAAAGACATTCATATTAGCTTCTGACTTTTTTTATCAGAAACATACACACACACACGTTTGGGGAAAGAATAAGGAGACATATGTCCCATATAGGGAAAAGTTGGAACAGATAACTGCAGTGACCTGATAACTTCCTTATATCTGCTCAGATAACCATTTCTGTTTCTGCCTGCAGTCCTGATGTTCCCCATCTTTGCTTTATTAAATCCACCAGGAAAGATTAGCTATATAAAAGCTTACCAGAGCTGTTCTTTCCCCTTTGTGCTATTTTGAGGCCTGAGGAAAGGTTGATGGATCATCTCAGAGATAGAAATAATCTCTATCTATAAAAAGTATAGTATGAGTAGGACAACATCCTACCTTCACAATCCCACTCCCAACACAGATATATAATGCATACATACATACTCTTTGTCTGCTGCTGACCCCAAACCAATGTCAGAAAAAAGTAGAAAAAGGTTGGTTTCTTGGCTTGGCTTTATTTTCTAAGTGGAGACTAAAAGAGGAAAAGAAATGAATTTTCTGTGACTAGGAGTGCAGAAAAAAAAGAGATCAAATTTTGTAAATTTGAAGAATCCATCTTTACTTAACCAATCTATGGTCACTGATTTCCTCTAGTTGTGGTTCAGAATTAACCTACAAGGAATCCTCCCTCCTAAACCTCATATCACTGTTTAATTCTTTGCTTTGCAGTCTTTAGCATTTCTTTATCACTTGTCTTGTGTTTGCTGTATCTTGCTTATAGTGTCTGTTTTGTTCTAGGACTCAGTAGTAGTGGATAGAGCATTGGGCTTGGAGACAGACCTGGATTCCAACTCTAAGAGTTACTAGCAAGCTGTGGGACTACAGACAAGTCAATAATAGTGACCTAACAGGGTAGTTATGAAGAAAGTACTTGGTAAACTTTAAAATATAAGTTGGTTTTGTGTCAAAAGGGGCCAAAAATAAGTATTTGTCAAATGAATAAATAGATCATAGGAGCCAGAACTGGAAGGGAGGGTATCTAATCTAATATATTCATTTTACAAATTGGAGCTGTTAGATTAAGCAATTTGTCCAAGGTCACACATAACCAAAGGCTGAGTTGCAGGCCTTAAATCTGAACCTTAACAATCTTTTTTTTTTTTTTTTTTGCTGAGGCAATTGGGGTTAAGTGACTTGCCCAAGGTCACACAGCTAGGAAGTGTTGTGTGTCTGAGGTCAAATTTGAACTCAAGTCCTCCTGACTTCAGGGTTGGTGCTCTATCCACTGCGCCATCTAGCTACTCCTTATATTTGAACCTTGATTCTGTAACTTCAATTTCAGTTAGCTTTGTACTGTCTTTAGGTTCCAGATCTTAAAAATTTGGGAGTACAGAGTCCAACCTGTTTGGACCCCTCATTTTTTATAACTAAGGAAACTGAGGCAGAGGGTTACCACTCCAAGATCACTTAGGCAGTAGAAAGCAGAGCTTTGATATTAAAACCAGGTTCCTTTGATGTCCCAAATCCCATTCTCTTTGATCATACTAAGATAATAGTTGAATGAAGCTAATAAAATCTTGTGACTTTTGTTTTGAGGGGGCAGGGTGGAGGTAGCACTCTCAGTTGTTTACTCATAAGAATGTGGCAATTATGAATGTTTGTGGCAGCCTTTTTTGTAGTGGCTAGAAACTGGAAACTGAATGGATGTCCATCAGTTGGAGAATGGCTGAATAAATTGTGGTATATGAATATTATGGAATATTATTGTTCTGTAAGAAATGACCAACAGGATGATTTCAGAAAGGCCTGGAGAAGCAGTGTTACTACTGGGATTATATCCCAAAGAGATTATAAAGAAGGGAAAGGGACCTGTATGTGCACAAATGTTTGTGGCAGCCTTTTTTGTAGTGGCTAGAAACTGGAAACTGAATGGATGTCCATCAGTTGGAGAATGGCTGAATAAATTGTGGTATATGAATATTATGGAATATTATTGTTCTGTAAAATGACCAACAGGATGATTTCAGAAAGGCCTGGAGAGACTTACACGAACTGATGCTGAGTGAAATGAGCAGGACCAGGAGATCATTATATACTTCAACAACAATACTAGATGATGACCAGTTCTGATGGATCAGGCCATCCTCAGCAACGAGATCAACCAAATCATTTCTAATGGAGCAGTAATGAACTGAACTAGCTATGCCCAGAAAAAGAACTCTGGGAGATGACTAAAAACCATTACATTGAATTCCCAATCCCTATATTTATGCACACCTGCATTTTTGATTTCCTTCACAAGCTAATTGTACAATAATTCAGAGTCTGATTCTTTTTGTACAGCAAAATAACGGTTTGGTCATGTATACTTATTGTGTATCTAATTTATATTTTAATGTATTTAACATCTACTGGTCATCCTGCCATCTCGGGGAGGGGGTGGGGGGTAAGAGGTGAAAAATTGGAACAAGAGGTTTGGCAATTGTTAATGCTGTAAAGTTACCCATGCATATAACCTGTAAATAAAAGGCTATTAAATTAAAAAAAAAAAAAAAAAGAATGTGGCAATTGAGGAAAGAAGGTGGGTATCTATGAAAGTCTTTCTGGACAAACAAGACTGCTGAAAGGCTAAAGAGGCAGTTCCACAAAGAATAGTTTATCAGACCAGGAGAAAAGCCCCAGTTTGCTTAACTCTGTTTTCTGTTCCAAGGCAGACCTGTAGGCATGAGAGAATAAGCAATAACCCCAAGATTGAGGAAAGGGAGAAAGAAGAACCTTAGAAAGGCTAAAGAAAAAAAAAAGAGTTGGTGAGGGATAATATGTGTCAATAACATTAACATCCAAATCTGTCTGCCTATACGATGTAATTGAGATGTATAAGCCTTGGTCTCAAATTCTGCTTCTCTACCAGTGAGACCCCAGGTAAAACACAACCTCTCAGTGTAAATTGTACAATGAAGATAATTATAGCACCTACTTTATGGTTGTTTTGTAAGGATCCACTAAGTTAAGATAGTTAAAAAGCTTTGCAAACTTTAAAACTGTGATAAACTCGATAAACCAATGAAGGACTCTCAAGACAAAAGACCCCCAGGATGGGCTCTGGGAGCTAATTCAACTTCACTTCGCCCTCAGGCACTATCTGGTAGGCCAGCCCAGCAATCCCTAAATATTCTAATCTATCTCAGGCAAAAGCATTTAAGCACCTAATTGTTCCTAGCTCCAACAAAGAAAGAAGGTCTCAACTATGTTGGGAATGCAGCCAAAGATGGCCCTTTTCTGGTTGCAATAATTTTAGCTGCTAGTCTCTGAGAACTTGTTTAATGAGTCACCGAGTTTCAAAGATCAGGGAATCATAGATTTTAGCTGGAATGGACCCATCTAGTTCAACACTTTCATTTTACAGAAAAGGAAACTGATGTGAACGGATCCAACCATTCTGGAGAGCAATTTGGAACTATATTCAAAAAGTTATCAAACTGTGCAAACCCTTTGATCCAACAGTGTTACTACTGGGTATCCCAAAGAGATATTAAAGAAGGGAAAGGAACCCGTATGTACAAAAATGTTTGTGGCAGCCCTGTTTGTAGTGGCTAGAAACTGGAAGTTGAAGGGATGCCCACCAATTGGAGAATGGGTGAAAAAAATTATAGCATATGAATGGTATGGAATATTATTGTTTTATAAGAAATGACCAGCAGGATTAATACAGAGAGGCTTGGAGAGACATACATGAACTGATGCTGAGTGAAATGAGCAGAAGCAGGAGATCATTGTACACTTCAACAACAATATTACATAATGATCAATTCTGATGGAAGTGGCTCCCTTCAACAGTGAGGGGATCCAAATCAGTTCCAATTGATCTGTAATGAACAGAACTAGCAACACCCAGAGAAAGAACACTGGGAAATGAGTATGGACCACAACATAACATTTCCACTCTTTCTGTTATTGTTTGCTTGCAGTTTTGTTTTTTTCTTCTCAGGTTATTTTTGCCTTCTTCCTAAATCAGATCTTTCCTGTGCAACAAGATAACTGTATGAATATGTATACATATATTGTATTTAACATATACTTTAACATACTTAACATGTATGGGACTACCTGCCAAATAGGGAGGGGGTTGGAAGAAAGGGGAAAAGTTGGTACAGAAGGTTTTGCAAGGGTCAGTGTTGAAAAATTACTCATGCATGTTTTGTATATTAAAAGCTATAATAAAAAATAAAAAAAAAAAAAAAAAAGGAAACTGAATCTGAGACTCATTCAAGGTCACACAACTATTCCAAATTTGAACCCAAGGCTTCTGATTCCAAATCTAGCAGATCTTTTTTACTACTTTCTATGCTTCTTTGTGTGAATTATGTCAGTGTTCTGACTTGGGTCAAGTTCTGAATATGATCATCTAGTACTAGACTTGAATGTGAGTATAAGTACACTCTTGTTCCTGACCCTATATGAAGCAAATTTAACATACATTTTTGATCTGTGAGAATTTCTGAGTAGGAGTAAAAAGATGAACTTGCCACTGTGTTGGCTCTTCCAGGAGATTCATTTATTTAAAAAAAATATATTCTTAACATGTCTCTCTGCTTCTAATATCTCCATTCTTTACCAAACTTCACCCAGTCACCAAAGTGATTTTCCCCAAAGCACAGGTCTGTGTTCTATTTCTTTAAGGATCAAAAATAGTCATTTCACATTTAAAACTCTTTACTCCATCCTACTTTTCCCATAGGCCTTCTTACCTTTCTTCCCACAGGACATTCAATATCCAGTCAGGAGTCTTTGCCCTAGGTATCAACCATGTTGTTCATTCATGAGAAGGGTCACACAGCTGGTATTTGAAGTCAAGTCTTTCTGACTCTATCCAGAGCTCTATCCACTCTGCCACTCAGCTGTCTGGGAATCAGGTATGCCAGAAAGGTGCTCTCTTTTCAGTACCTCCAAGGATCCTGAGCTTTCTTCAACACTAAAATCCAAAGCTATCCTTTGAATGAAGACTTCCTTGTTCTCTCCCACTCCAACTCAATAGCTACCTGTACATTCCCATATATGTACATTTTGTCCTCTCCCTTCAGATGAAATGTAGACTTCTTGAGAGCCAGAACTGTTGTTCTGTCTTTGTATTTCTAACACTTGGCACATAGTAAATGCTTGTTAAGAAAGATATGTAATGTAAAGAAAGATAATGCAGTGATGTAAAAAGGACTAGAGGAATACAGAAGTGAAGTATTTCATATGGCTCATATTCTCATTTCAAATTAGTTTTCAGGATAGAAACAGTAGCATTGGAACTGGTAGTAAACTAGAACTAGCTTATAGTTGGCCCTCAGCACCAATCTACTATTATTGATTTTTTCCTTAAACTGCTTTTTCTATTACCCCCTCAAACCCATTTTCAGTTACCTTAATGATCCTCTAAACACCAAGACCTAAAGCCATAGTGCCAAATAAATATTATCAATTAATAGATCTGTCTATAACTAACAACCATGACCCTAGGCAAGTCATTTACTTCTGTTTGTGTCTCAGTTTCCTCCCCTGTAAAATGATCTGGAGAAGGAAATGGCAAACTACTCCAGCATCTCTGCCCCCCCCCCCCCAAACAAAACAAAACAAAAAAACCCAAATGGGGTGCCAGAGAGTGAGACATGAACTAGAAAAGCGATATAGTAATAATGACTTTAGAGGTGTAGGAGAATAGGCAAAGAAGGTCTGATTCCCCAAAACAAACTATCAATCTTTTTTAAAAAATGCACTCCCCAGATAAGAAAATTCAGGTATAGGAAGATAAATTCTTTCTGAGAACTGAGAAGACTTTTGGAGTTTCTGCTGTTTTACTGGCAAGATACTTTTGGGTAATTTTAGAACTAGAAGTAGTGAAAGACAGCAAAAACACATTCATAACATGCCCTTCCTGCTCGAAGAAATGCTCTAGTTTGGTGCAGAGAAAGGCCTGGGACAGAATCAGAAAAGAAAATTTCAGAAAGTGAAAGTGGTATTTGCTATGGAATGAAAAGGAAAGAGTTTCCTGAATGCATTTAGGCAGGCAGAGATTGGATTTGTTCCAAAATACCAAGTCAAAAAAGAAAAAAAAAAAATCCATGGCATCTCTGCAGATTGAAGCAAGTTTCCTCTCCCCTAGAAAATGCTGAATCAGCACTTAAATGCCTTACCAGCCCAGCTCCCTCCCTCCACCCTCCTTCTCCTCCTCCAATCACATGATAGAAGGGACAGGGAAGCTCTCTCAAGGTCATACAACATCAATATCAAGGTACTGGGATGCAGAATCTCACAGTTTACAATTCTTTCTCTCCCCGCCAAGTCAAAACTTAATGACAAGTCCAAAGTGGATCTATGATTGTTCTTTTCATTCTGGAGTTAAGAACTAAGAGGTGGGATGAAGGAGTGCTAGAAATCTATGCTAGTGTCAGTCTCCTCCCAGGATACAACTGCAGAGTTTCATTGCAAGCTCTAGTGCTGGCAACAGAGATATCACTAGCAATTCTGACATGCTGGTTGAGTACCACAAAACATACTTGGGTATAAGCAGTAAAGTCAACTTTAAATCAATTCCTAACAAATTCAGTTGGGGTAGGACAAGGCCCTCCCGTGGAGGAAACTGGAGAAACAAGTTGCTCAATCCCCAAGGCTAAAGAGGTGAAAGGGAGTGAAAAGGAAGAGATCAGAGGGGGACATACATACCCTGTAGAGTGTGGGTAGGGAGCAGCTGGGCTTCCAAGGATCACTTTCTCTGTGTTCAGTGTGGTGAAGAGCATATTTCTAGAGCATCCATTCCCGGTTCTCATAGCACAGTATATTTAAAATACCTCCATTAAAACTTTGTCTAGGCAGGCACTTCATTTTCCCTCCAGAGAAGCCTACCATCTGGTAATTTCCTATTTTAAATAATTATTGTTATTAACTAGGTGCTAAGCTCAGTTGTTTTTACCTGCCCAAATGATATCAGCACCCTCTAAATTTTGTTGTCATGGGGCCAAATCTCGGTCATCCTAATTATGATATTCTCTGGCAGTCATGAATCCTATAATCCTTTTAGGTTCAGTGCAATCATTATCCTACAACCTCTTCTGATCACAAATGGAAAGAAAATTGGTAAAACAGGGTAATGCTTAGCCACATTCCTTTGATACTTGGAAAAAACTTTGATTTCATATATGCCAGTGCTTCCTACAGATTGCATTTTCTACAGAATAGATTTTCATAAGATTCTGTAGCTGAAAAATTAGTCCTCTAGTGGTGAAACAACACCTTAAATGTTAAGCCTCTCTGCAAGACTACTCAAGTGACAATATTCCAGGGAGTAGGTCCAGATTTGAAACCAATCAAAAGTAGTCTCTCCTCTAAATTCTATCCCCTAAAGTGGGACATTTTAAGAGGAGATGGTGTCACATACAGGCAGGTAAATGGTGCAATGGATATTAGAATGCCAGACCCGTAATCTGGAATACTCATCATCCTGAGTTCAAATCCCACCTTGGACACTTACTAGCTGTCTGACCTTGGGCAAGTCACTTAATCCTGCTTACCTCAGTTTCCACATCAGTAAAATGAATTGGAGAAGGAAATGGCAAACTCTTCCAGTATTTTTGCTGAGAAAATTCCAAATGGGGTCACAAAATCAGTTATGATTAAAAACTGACTGAAAAAAAAATCCATCATACAGTGACCTCTCACACAAGACAATTTATCTAATGATTCATGGGTTTCATATACACAAGCAGGATACCCAGGATGATGCTTTGCAAAGGAATACATAGCAAAGAGCTAATTTTGAGAGGCTATCTAGCCCATCTCCTTATCTCTAGGCCAGATAACACTGAAATAATCACTAATAAATTAAAATCTAAACTTTTAAAAAAAGCTTAAGAATTCAATTAAATTTAAATGATTACATTTATTCTGATAGTCACATATATGACTATATTTACCTTAAATATGATTATAAATACAGTAATGCTTATCATGATATAATTTTTTTCTTTATGATCACCTATACTCTAGTTCTTTCCCTCCACTAGATAGGCAGAAAACATGAATGCTATGTAAATTCCCAATGGCTGGGTTTTAGTGTTCTGTCCACATATTCCTATTTAGTAAGTGGACCCTTTCCGGGCTAAGGAGAAACTAAAGACCTGTTACAAGAGAATTAATTACTCTTATGAGGGTTTCCACATGATAAAAGTCTTATATTGCTTGCTATTTCATGCATATAACTTTACTGGCCAACTAGAAAGACCCTGAGGAGCATAGACTATGGTTTAGGTTTATCTTTCTTTCTCTCTAGTCCCATACCACAAATGTTAGGGCAGAGGATAGGTAAAAAAAATAGGCACTCAAAGACTTGGATCAATTTATAGAACTTTACCTTTTACATGTGAAATTAACAATGGGTCCTTAAAAAAATAACTATACAAGTAGTCTATGGATTACCATTGAAGAGCTTCCTCATTGCCTACTTATAATAAATTTATTTCCTTGCTTTTTATACTATTTTTGTCTTAAAAGCAATCTCCCCAAAATGTCTGATGTATCATTCAGGATCTCCAGACATTGTTTTCAAGGATATTAGTCATTTTCACTGTTTCATGCATGATGTAGAGTCCACAACAAGCAAATAAATCAGTTATAAACAGGCTATTTCAAAGGAAAATCTTCCCCCAGGAAATTGGCATTCTTCAGTTTAAGAATGCCTTATTCACCTAGCAAAGAGATTCCTGACTTTTTTTCTAATTATTCAGGATTTGATTCTACTTTGCATCATGCTACAAGTAATAGACAAACAACTTTTTAAGTGTAGCATCAACTACCTTGCTGAGTCATCAGATGGATCCCAGATCTTCCTATGAACAGTGCCTTATCAGTCAATAAAATGTTTCCTCTGACAGTCTTCTGTTTATTTGCCACAGTAGATGCTCTAGTAAACAATAAATAGCACATTTGTTGGCAAAGCGGAGCGATCTGTCCAACTCATTAAAGAGATGTGGAAGACAGAGGCAGAAGAAGATGCATAACTTTGCCCTTTTAGCAACCATCCAACCTCTAACTTGTAAAAGCTCAGCATGTCTTTGAAATCCTCAAAAAATGTAAATCTTTGTAAAACTGAGAACCTGTCAAAGGAAGGGAGACCATAAGGTTCATTTACTTAGCAGGACAATGTGTCAGGCTGGCAAAATATAACTAAAACAAATACTACCCTGTCAAAATACCATGTTGTATGTGAGAACAGGGTCTAACTCTAATCCCCTGAAGTCGTGAAAAATTTAGGCTGCTCTCATTATCCCAACTTGGCCAGTTAAGCCTTTCCTGGAAGACTCTAAGCTTTTTTGTTTATGAACTATTCTCATGCCCTAACTCACTTGCCTTTAGATAATGGACTGGCTTTTTCTACTGACTACACTCGAATGTCATCCAGGGATAAACAGGAGAGAGGCATTCTGAAGCTCCTCATATTTTAGTGCATAAAGCTTAGTATATACTAAATCTTTATTCCACACCTTCAATCTTTCAAAAAACAAAAACCTCAAACCAACCACCTAAAATCTATTAAAATAAAAATGAACAAAGCATATAGTCATAAGATAGAAGCTCCTAATAGGAATTGTCAGTGCTGCTTTTAAGTGTTTGCATCCTACAGGGAATATTATCCTGGCTTTCTAAATATTTACACATATAAATAATAATTGATTTTCTATGGAAAGTAGTAAGATTAACTAGGTAAGAAACTTGGCATGCTTATAGCAATTTTAATCTAAAGATGGGCAAAGGAAAGTATTACACTAGAGAACGAGGTGTATAGGATTAGAGCAGATGGAAAAACCTATTGCTAACAGATTTCAAAAGTGGCCATTTTTAAATAATCCAATTTGTTCCTATATAATTAAGTAGATAGCTGACACAGCCACTTCTGACCATTCTAGTTTTAGTAAAACCATTTTAGTATTTCTTTTAAGCTTGTTATAATACTATTTTGTTTTAAAAAGTAAATTCAACAGCAAAAATTTTCAGACATCAAAAGCTGGATACTAAAGTAGCTTATTTTTTTCTGAAAAGTCCCTTGAAGTAATTTAAACAGACTAAATATGTAATTTAGAAATCTTTAGTGATTTACTACTAAACCAATTTTTCTTTTAAATGACATTTCTGGGTATTATGACTGCTTCAAGATAAGAAAAGAACTTACGAGTAGGCAAGTAAAAAAAAAAAATGCAAGAATTTTTCCCATGTCCAAAAGTGTCCAAAAGCCTAGAAAGATCTTTAAGTAACTTTTTAAATAATAAAAACTACAATTTTGATTTCGTTCTCTACTAACAATATAACTAAAATATATCTGAATATAAGCAATCACTCCATCAACACATTAAAAAAATAAGTTTAATGCAGGTGGTACTTCTCATAAAGAATTTTAACAGGCACTCAAGACATTGAGCTGTTTGTTTTTTTGTGTGTTCCAAAGTCAATTCAAGGTACAATTCAAACACTTGCATTGCTGTTTATACATTCATAGACTAAATAGCAAGATACCTCCTGCTATCAGGACTTTGTTAAAAAGCACACCCATACTAGACCCCTCAATCAGTGCATCCGATAGGGAGCTCCACTTCAAAGACATAAATGTTTTAGTGGATTTAGGCTGAATGAATTAAAAAAGAAAAAAAATAATCTGCAAGACTAGTGCAATAGGATTTTAACAGGCAGTAAAAATGAAGTCAATGCATTTAAAGCTATCATTTCTGCCCACCACATAATCAATTTTTAAAACTAGCTTTGCTTCACCAATTTAACCACCTTAAAAATATTTTTTTTTTTTGCAGAGAAGCAAACTTAAAAAAAAATAATCAAAGAACAAGTTTTTTTTTTTTTTTTAAATAACCATCATTTTCCCTGATTCTAACTTTCTTAAGTTTGTGAAACAACATGCATTTTTTCCCTTACAGCCTAACCTCATAAACTAGGCTTAGGAAAGGGTTTCTCTGCCCCACTCAGTCAAAAAAAATTTTTTTTTTTGCCCTGGTCCTAGAAATAGCTATATGTGCTGAGACTTGAGTCAGATAAGAATGCACACTTTGACCATCACATATACATAAAAATCAGAAAATGATTTTAGGTGGACAAGGAATTAATGACCAACATTAGCTTACCTAATTAGTTTTTCAATAACTAGTAAAATTTCTTTCCTAAGTAGTTATCACAACCGGAATAAAAAATACCAATTAGAGAATGGTGACCGAAAACCTTCAAGATATATTCTCTTGCATATTTTACTTCTCTTCCTTCTTCTTTAAAGGTATTCCAATGAAAATAGGATCTTTGTTTCTTTGTAGTCCATCTGTTCCTGCATCTCTTTATATACCTGAATTCATCTTATGTCTTAAATGCTTTCATAGAAACCAAGGCAGGAAATACAGAACAGACAAGCCTTTAATAAACAAAGATTCAATGTTCATTCAAATGCCTTAAAGTTTAGAAGAAATGCTTTTAAAAACTAGCCATTTTAAAAAACATTTTCCATAATAACTGGCTTTAGCATCATCTGTCCAAAGATTTCAGATAACTATAGTGTTTCACAAAGAAGTCAAATTCTGGGAGATTTCTGCAAAAGAAATGAATTCAAATGCCTTCCAAAGCAAGTAAAACATTTATCAGTTTTCCCAGAAATGTAAGTTTAGACAGATTAAAATATATTATAATGTAATATTACATTCTCTACAGACCTGGCTACTGATGCACAAAGAGCTCTATATTTGCTTTGCTTCTGAATTTGGCACCACTGAAACTTACCGGGCTCCAGAGAACACAGCTCTCTTATGAGCTGCGGCATTAGAACCAGACTCTCTGAATGAGGATCTTGGCGCTGTTTGCTTTCAGAATGGGCCTTAGGTCTGTGAAACACCAAATCTGGTTGTAACCAAACAAAATTATTCATTTCCCTCTAGATTTTGGACTAGCATTCAACCTTGTCATTTCATTTCTCAATTGTAGCTCTCTGTTTAATAAGAAAGATGAACTTGCACTGGACCTGTGCAAACATTCTAGAAACCCAGGGCCATGCAAGTGGTTTAATGGCAGTGCACTGCATTACTAATGTAGAGTCCAACTTTTTCCTAAGGCAGGGTAGGGGGTGAGAACACTAAGGGAGAGTGGACATTTGGCCCACAGGGAAAGTAACTGCTTCCAGGTTTGCTCCCTGGACAGTACACAGAGCAAAAATGTTGAGGCATGTCCCATTCCTTTTGGTAGGTAAAAGAAATACCCCTAAATGTGAGACTGGTGAGAAGATCACACCAAGATCTTGAAAGTACAGACTTGATAAAGAGGACCCTACTATACTACATTTATTAAATGTGAACATAAACTACATTAAAATAGAAGAAAGGAGAAGAATACAATGTAGCAGCAGGGGGAGAGGAAGTTGAGAGCCAAAAAGCAAACCGAGGGAGGAGACAGCCTTGATTTCCCCTTTACAAATATCACAGCCCTTTCCTTTCCCATGCCATAAACACAGTAAGATGGTCAGAGAGCAAACAAAAAATTGCCTCTGATCAGGGCACTACTTGCTTGGTTTGGTATGGTGAAAATCCCATCTTTGGGATGGGAGACAAATAGAAGGAAAAACGACCCAACATTTGCCCTGTGTCATTTCATTTCAGAGACAGGTCATTGTCTTTACCAAAGAAAATATCTATATACTGCATATACACATATCAGTCATAAATAAATAAATAAAACCAAAAGAGAAAGTGGATACATCAGATGTTGTCACAGCTGCCCAATCCTGCATGCACACCTCCTATTTACATGTCCACAAAGACCATGAAACACCAGCCCAGACCTCCCACCAGCAGCATAGTCACATGGATCCCATAAATGAGCAGCTCATTCATCAAGCTGAAATCAACCCGCCTTCGTCCCAGCAGTAGGAGAATGATGGACAGCTTGTACTGGAAACGCAGAAAGATGCGGATGCCAAGGTACTGAAGGCAAAACAGGATGGAGAGCGCCACCCAGAGGATGGAGGTAAACAGGCTGCAGCTGAAGTAGAGCAGGAAGCGGATAAATCCATACATCCATCGGGACTTCAAATAGATGTCGAAGTTGTTGTACTTGGTACGCACTAAATGAGTGGTTCTTACAGGCCCACAGGCGGAATGCAGGCATGTGGTATGGGGGCCGTGGAAAGACCGGACACGCCGGGGTATGGGAATTACAGGCATTGGTTACCCCACGGCTCACTGAGTTCTAGAGGAGGACAGACTGTGTGCATAATAAGCATCATCCATGGGCAAGGAACAGAAGTGAAGGGTCTAGGCCTGTGAACTCTCTGCTGTACTTCCAGGGAGGCACATGCCTAGAGGAAGAAAAAAAGCAACAAAAAGAAAAAGCAATTGAGCTGTAAGGAACCAAATAAGATGGGTCTTAACCCTGAGGAAGTCTACCATCTAACAGAAGAAATAGCACAGATAAATCCTAAAAATATTTGTACCTCCTTATAATGAAAAACACAAACAAGTTTATAAGGCAGAAAGAACAGTAGCCTGAGAGTCACAACATCTGCATTCTAGACTTTAGAGATCATAAAATTTAAAGTTAGAAGGCATCTTAGAATCATCTGATTTAGTTGCCTTATTATACTTTTGAAGAAAATGAGGCTCAGTGCTTAGGGCCAAATAAGTACTGATTTGAATCCAGGTGCCCTAATTACTAATTCACTCTTTTCAGGATCTCATCATCTACTAGTCTCTTTTACTATGGACAAGTATTCTACTTGAAAAATAAAGGGGCTAGATTAGATTATATCTAAAGAGTTTACTAATTCAATTGAGTTAGCATTTATTAGGCACTAGTCATGTACATGTATTTATCTTAAGCATTAGTAGATACTAAAATAGACAGGACTAAGGACCTATTCAGAATTTAGAATCTAATGGGAAAGGTGGGGTGAGAGTGAGGACAAGAATCAGGATCTTACTAATGTAGACAATCTGGATCCCCTCAGAAGCCCTAAGAATTCAGGGTTATCTTAAAAGTGCTATTCAGAGTAAGGAGCTCCTGAAGACTGAAGTTGAATGAAGCCTGGCACTACATAATGCTTCAGCCCTCCATTCTAAAATATAAACTAATGGAAAGCAAACTATAGAAGGGCAGCCATGGTCTAGTGAATTGAGAGCAGACCTCAGTGAAGAAAACTTAGATTTAAACTTTGACACACATATAATAGCTGTGTGACCAAGAGCAAACAAATTGCTTCTCAGTACCTTAGGCAACTCACTAAGACTGGAAACTGAAGAACTGTGGATAAACCGATAAACCATTGATAGAAAATGAAACCACTGATCTGGATGAAAACAGGCAAAACATCACTATCCTCAACAACACTGAGCATTTAATAGAGTTTGGCAAAGTGCTTTAAAAAAAATTGTCACATTTTATCCTCACAACAACTCTGGAAAGGCATGTCCTATTTTTACTCCTATTTTACTGAAAGTCAGAAAAGTTAAGTGACATGCCTAGGGTCACATAGCAAATGTCGGACATGCCCCCAGACACCTAGTCTAAGCTGTGTTAGGCAAAAAATATGCCTCACACAGGATTCCAAAATGACTGACTCTCAGTTACCATACAAAAGAAAAATTTGGGGGGTGGAAGGAAAAAAAAAAATTTATGTTCTTTAATATCTTCCTACTATTTCTATGCATTCAGTGAGGAAACATTAATCTCTAGTCCATCACTAATAGCTGCATTTTTTACAGATCTCAATGCATTTAAAGGATACTCGGCAAATAAAGCAATCATCTATAATTGATATTTAGGATCTATCATACTAATAGGAATAGATTATGGATTCACTAAACACTAATCAATTTTATGTTTTGCCAATTAAGATACAGATTTAACCATTTGACCAATTTCACAAAATCAGCCATAGTCATGGCTTCTTTTGTTCAAAGTTACTCGTTCAGTAGGAACTTATGAGAAAACAACTGCAAATTCTGTATAGTTTTTTCTTTTTAATGGTGAATTTAGACATATAAACTATTCCTCTAATAAATATTATAGTTTGCGCTTTTTAATTTCTTATGGAAAAGCTGAAAGTACATTTTAAAAATCCCAATAAGAATAAAAGATGAGGTTCTGTTACAAATGAAACAAAGCTTACCAAGTAGAAAGATGCAACTGTCAGCGATTTAAGCTTATTTATTGACTATTATGTTCATAGATTAGAAATAACCTCCCAGCTTCCAAGATGCAGAAGGTAGTGGCTGAAGATTCCCATGCAGTTTCTAGCCAAACACAGTAGGGATTCAATGATTCAATGTATCATTCTGTTTGCTTCAAAATATCTTTATTTGCATCCCTTCTCCTCATCTCCCATCTCCTAGAGAATAAATATCCCTATAATTTCAATGAAGACATTTCACTTAGTTGACAGTAAACAATTAGGTGCTCTTTTTTTTTTTATCATGTCTTAGATATGTCAATTTCCAAGAATTATGAAATGACAATACCCTCATTTGATAATATATTAATTTGTGCCTTCTGCCCATAAATTAGTACTTTACAATCTATTTCAAGGTTAATAAAAACATAGGCATACAAAGTCCACACAAAGTGGACTTTCCATTATTAAATTGGGAGAGTTTATCATTGAATTTGCTTACAGTCACTTCTATTCTTTTTCCTATCAATTTGTGAGGCACCATGGAATCTCCAACTAAAAATCATTCTGATACCAAAGTTAATTGTTGCTTTTGAATTTAATTATATCACAAAATAAAAGTTATTTTACTAAAGTTTTCAAAAAATAAAGGTTAGCTTTAGTCCACATAATTTATATGCCATCTGGCCCTAACAGAGGAATGCATAGGCTGTTCTTTATTTGTTCTTTTCCATATGCTAAGTAAAGAAAGTCATTCTCTGAGACAACTACCTAATCTATAAAAGGGATAATTTCTTTGGAAAACAAAGATATAAGACTTAATTGTCAGTATTTTGAATCAGTTGAGTTACTTTGATAAACACATTTTAATCATTTTCTAGCACTTAGCACAATGCTTGGCACATAGTAGGTACTTATGAAATATATACTGATTGAAGACAGATCTTAAAACTTCTCAGTATGAATCATGAGTTTTCATTTATTCTTAACAAATGTGCTGTTAATCTTTAGCTACTTACATGGGAATTTGTTTTTATTATCTTATGCACTTACTCAAAGTGTGGTGCTAATTTAGGAAGCCCCCTATGTAACACAAACTTACATGTTATTATCTTTATATATATGGAACACAACACATTCCATCTCAGTCCCTTCAGCTCTATGAGGGCCTTGAAGCAGAAATATCCACGTGTAACCTGACACATACAACACTTGATTCAGTCTGCTCTGAAATTCTCTGCTTCCCCATGGCATTATATTTGGGATGTATTCACCTTAAAAGGAAAAATGTTGCAAATTGTTCTCATCAAGAAATTGGGATTATGAAGCAGAGACAAGAAATAGCCTTATGACCAGGTCTTTCATGTGAAATACTGTCCCCAATAGTATTGGTATTTCACATCTAAATGAAAAATAATAGTGTGCATTTCAATTAATTTTATTCGGGACCCTCAAACAAATGTGGAGGCAAAGAGAAACACAAATAAAAACCAAAAGTCGGGATTCAGGAGCATAACCACCAACTATTTCTCTCCCCCCAAATAACCACTCCGATCTAACTTTTGCATCCCACTCTCCAATCTGAGCACGTTTTTGTGCCCAAGAGAAATTCAGAAAGATCAAAGAAATTGAAAAAAACGTTTTTCCCCAAATGACTATCCATGGGACTAATACATGACTTCTCTTTCCATCCATTGAGTTTCCCTTTGCACCTGCGGAGTTCCCCCGCAAAGCTGGCAAGAAAGGAACAGGCAGAGTATGGGGGAAGTCAAGTTCAAAGACTGCGTCCTAGCCAAGGGAGGCCAAGACCATCCCGTCCGCGCCCCGCCCCCCACTCCCAGGAGGAAGCAGAGAAGGCCTCGGTGGAATCAATGGGGATCCTCCTCTTCACTCAGGACACCGGGCGATTGGCCTTACGAACCCTTCTTCGAACGCCCACTCCCAGACCATCCCCTGACCTCCGACCCCGCGTACGCCCCTCTCCTCTCTCCGGTAGTTCCCTGGCTAGCTCCCGCTCCCGCCTTTGTCAGGCCCGGGGCGATTCGCTCACCGTGCGCGGCCTCCGCGGAGGGGTGGCAATTCCAGGGCCCGGGGCCGGGGGCCGTCGGGGCGGAGGCCAGGGCTGGGGGTCCGCGCTTCTGGGGCCCCTGCTGTCCCTCGAGGCCGGAGCGGCGGAACGAGGGTGGAGGAGGCCGCATGGTGCCAGGCCCTCGGAGGGAGGAAGGTCACCGTGAGGGTCAGGCCCAGAGCCCGGGGGAGGCCGTTGGGGGCCTCCGCCCGCATATGCCCCTCATGGGTCCCAATCTGGTACGGCCCAGGCGGGGAAGGGGAGTCCTAGGCCGTCTGTGGGAAGCGTTTGTCCCAGTGGGGGAACCGTAGCAGTCGTCCCTCCGCGGCCACCGTAGGACATTCCTTCTTGCCCTGCTTCTCTTCTTTTTCCCCCCTTCACTTCCCACACTTAAAAAAACAAACCCACCTCCCCCTCCCTCCCCCGTTCCCAACCTACTCCAAAGGCGAGAACTTAACACTTCTCAAGCGTAAGGATGCGCACAGCAGCCGCACGTCATGCGTCACGCGCCGTCTCCCAACACGAGGGTGGGAGGGGGAGGTGACTGCGCAGGCGTGCGCAAGGCTGACTCCTTTCTCGTCTTTCCTGCCACCCCACCCACTTTCCCCTTTTGAGGTCTCCGTCTCACCTGCGCGTGTGGCTGGCAGCAGGCATGCGCGGAATGACCGGCTTCGCGCCTCCCTGTTGAGGCACAGCTGCGTTCTGGTTTACTACTCCCCTAAATCTGGGATTTTCCACTTTAGAGGGCAACACCGCAGAGGAAGGACCAGCGCCTCGCAGATCACGGTTTTTTAACGACTCTGAACTTAAAAAAAAAAAAAAAAAAAACACTTTGATAACTTTCACTACAATTGATTTTCTTCCCAATTCCATGTTTTATATGTCTAAGAACATTACTCCCAGAAAGTATCCATAGGCTCCACCAGACTGCCAAAGGGACTCCATGACACAAAATACTTAAGGCCTCTCTGTAGTGGCAAGGAACTGGAAACCGTTAGTTGGGCAATGGCTGAACAAGCTGTGATATATGAATGTTATGTAATGTTACTGTTGTATAAGAAATGATGCATCAGATGATTTCAGAAAAGCCTGGAGAGACTTACATGAACTGATGCTAGATGAAGTGAGTAGAACCAAGGGAACATTGTCACAGCAACATGATTATGTGATGATCAACTCTGATGGACTTTTATTTATTTATTTTTTAAATAACCTTTTATTGACAGAACCCACGCCAGGGTAATTTTTTTACAACATTATTCCTTGCACTCACTTCTGTTCCGATTTTTCCCCCTCCCACAGATGGCAAGCAGTCCCGTACATGTTAAATAGATTACAGTATATCCTAGATACAATATATGTGTGCAGAACCGAACAGTTCTCTTGTTGCTTAGGGAGAATTGGATTCAGAAGGTAAAAATAACCTGGAAAGAAGAACAAAAATGCAAGCAGTTTACATTCAGTTCCTAGTGTTTTTCTTTGGGTGTAGCTGCTTCTGTCCGTCCTTGATCAATTGAAACTGAGCTAGATCTTCTCTCTGATGGACTTTTCAAACAAGAAGTAATTCAGGCCAATTCTAATAGACTTGGGATGGAGAGAGCCATCTGCATCCAGATAGAGAACTATGGATAGTGAATGTTGGATTAAACATAGCATTTTCACCTTTTTGTTTTGTTTTCTTTTTTTTGGTGGGTTTTTCCCCTTTTGGTATGAATTTTCTTACACAACATGACAAATATGGAAATACGTTTAAAAGAATTGCACATATTTAAGCTAAGATGACTTATTATCCTGAGGAGGGGAGAGGTAAAGGAAGGAGGGAGAACAATTTGGAACACAAAGTCTTATAAAAATTAGTGTTGAAAACTATCTTTACATGTATTTGGGAAAATAAAATACTATTGAAAAATTAAAAAAAAAAAAAAAAAAACAAGAAACTTCAAAGACAGACAAATCCTTGGCCCCCGCTTGTCAGTGGTGCTCAGTATCACCGTGGCTTCCATTTTTGGTGTAATCTTGGTGGAAGCTACAAAAATGTTTCTTTTCCCCCAGACAGTAGATTTCTCATTTTATTAACCAGGGTGTCTTCTGAAGAAGAAAAAAGTCTGAGGCACTGCATAACATCACCTTATAGTTTCCTGGGCCTTCTGGGTTAGGTATCACCAGATTAGCATCCCAAATGGAAAGAGATTGCTTGAGAGAAAGAGCTATTGAATTCCAGGGTTTCTTTCTGCCACCAATCAGAAGACCATAAAGATTAAAACTTCCAGTCCAGTTCTCTCATTTTACAGAAAGGTAAACTGAGGAATTTAGTTTAGTAGTTTAGTAGGAGAAGTGACTTGCCTTAGGTCATACAGCTGGTCATTAGCAGAATTGGGACTCAAATCCAGATTAACTAAATGGGAAAGTGATTCTTTTTCATGTATGGATTTTAGTAGATTCTCTCTCAACTTTGAGACACTATGAGTAGCAGAAAGAACATTCTATTTAATCATAACGACACTTTTAAAATACAATCTATTTGAACTTTGGTAAATTACTTAATTTCTTTAAATCTTAGATTCCTCATGTGGTATTTCTTTTTCTCTTTTATTACCCTGTTTTCCTTTTTTCTTTCCCCTTTCTTTTTCCTTTTCTACTTTCTCTTTCTAGTATCATTTTCACTCTTAATGTAACATCTTTAAATGAGTGTTATAAATTTAATGCTATGACCTTTCTGTAAAAATAATTAGCCCATGTATTTTAATAACATGTCAAGTATATTTGACATTTATAGTTTAGAACTTAATAATGGAGCTGATTCTAACTAAGCATTGTTCTTCATTCTTTTTCATCTATATCTTAATTTTCCTTATCCATTATTTGAGTTTTCTTGGCAAAGATACTGGAACATTTATTTCCTTCTCCATTTCATTTTACAGATGAGAAAACTGAAGTAAACAAACTTAAATGACTTGTCCAGAGTCACACAACTAATACTTATTAGTAGTCTGAGGCCAGATTTGAATTCATGAAGGGGATTCTTTCTGACTCCAAGGCTGACACTGTTTCACCTAGCTGCTTCCTAACCAAGCTTAATACCTGGTAATTTTTATGAACCCCAAAACAGAAAGGATGAAGATCTGAAAAACAATTTCTTTCCTGATCTGTAAATTTATTTATTTGTTTTTTGCTAAGGCAATTGGGGTTAAGTGACTTGCTCAGGGTCACACAGCTAGGAAGTATTAAGTGTCTGAGACCAGATTTGAACTTAGATCCTTCTGACTTTAGAGCTGGTGTTCTATCCATTGTGCTACTTAGCTGCCTCTGTAAATTTATTTATGTAACAAATCTTATGAAAGAGGACTGTAATCTATCAAAGAAATATTAGATTTGTTTGGTTTGGTTCTAGCAGGTGGAACTAAAAGCAAAAGTTAAAAAGTAAAAAGAAGCAAATATCAGTTGCCTTTATAAGTGGAACAGACTGTTTAGGATGGAATGAGATCGCCTTCAATGGAAGTTCTCAGGTAAAGGCTGGAACACTACTTATCCCATGTGTTATAGCAGGAATTAAAAAAAAAACAAACAAACCATATTTCTACATTACTCAGGCTGTGAAAGAAGAATCAGAACAAAAGGAGAAAACCACGAGAAAGAAAAAAAAATAACAAAAAGATAAGAATAGTGTGCTTCAATGTTCATTCAGATTTCATAGTTCTTTTTCTGGATTTGGATAGCATTTTTCATCGTGAGTCTTTTGGAATTCTCTTAGATCATTGTATTACTGAGAAGATCATTTATCAAAGATGACCATCAAAGAATGTTACTGTTACTGTGTATAATATTTTCTTGGTTCTGTTCATTTCCATCAGCATCAGTTCATGTAATTTCCTACTTTTTCTAAAATCCTCATATTCATCATTTCTTGTGGAATGATAGTATTCCTTTACATTCATATACCATAATTTGTTTACCCATTCCCCAATTGATGGACATCCCCTTGATTTCCAATTCTTTACTACCATAAAGAGAGCTGCTGTAAACATTTTTGTATATGTGACTCTTTTTCTCTTTTTTGACATACAGACTTGATGATATTAGCAGGGATATCTTTTTGAACTAGGTTGGAATAGATCCTGCTGAGGTCCCTTGCAATTCCGAAATTCTGTGATTTTACAAAATGAATGGGTTTTATGTAATGATTTTTAAGACCCTTTTAAATTTTTGAGTTTTATTCCCATAATTTAAAATTCACTACTTTACCTCCAAAAATACAGACTTCCCAGACTAACAGAGGAAGAAGTAAATTGCTTGAATAGTCCCATTTCAGAAAAAGAAATAGAACAGGCAATTAAACAACTCCCTAAGAAAAAATCCCCAGGACCAGATGGATTTACATGTGAATTTTACCAAACATTTAAAGAACAATTGGCCCCAATGCTATATAAATTATTTGATAAAATAGGGAATGAAGGAGTCCTACCAAATTCCTTCTATGACACAGACATGGTACTGATACCTAAACCAGGTAGGCTGAAAACAGAGAAAGAAAATTATAGACCAATCTCCCTAATGAATATTGATGCTAAAATCTTAAATAAGATATTAGCAAAAAGACTACAGAAAATCATCTCCAAGATAATACACTATGATCAAGTAGGATTTATACCAGGAATGCAGGGCTGGTTCAATATTAGGAAAACTATCAATATAATTGGCCATGTTAATAACCAAATTAACAAAAACCATATGATCATCTCAATAGATGCAGAAAAAGCATTTGATAAAATCCAACATCCATTCCTATTAAAAACACTTGAGAGTATAGGAATAAATGGACTTTTCCTTAAAATAATCAGCAGCATCTATTTAAAACCATCAGTAAACATCATATGTCATGGAGAGAAACTGCAACCATTCCCAATAAGATCTGGCGTGAAACAAGGTTGCCCACTATCACCGTTACTATTTAATATTGGATTAGAAATGCTAGCTTTAGCAATAAGAGCTTAGAAAGAGATTAAAGGAATAAGAATAGGCAATGAGGAAGCCAAATTATCACTCTTTGCCGATGACATGATGGTATACTTAGAGAACCCCAGAGATTCTGCTAAAAAGTTATTAGAAATAATCCACAACTTTAGCAAAGTTGCTGGTTATAAAATAAACCCACATAAGTCATCAGCATTCTTATATATCACTAACAAAATCCAACAGTCAGAGTTACAAAGAGAAATTCCATTTAAAGTAACTACTGATAATATAAAATATTTAGGAATCTATCTGCCAAGGGAAAATCAGAAACTTTATGAGCAAAATTACAGACCACTTTTCACACAAATTAAGTCTGATCTAACCAATTGGAAAAATATTAAATGCTCTTGGATAGGGCGAGCAAATATAATAAAGATGACAATATTACCTAAACTAATCTATTTATTTAGCGCTATACCAATCAGACTCCCAAAAAACTATTTTAATGACCTAGAAAAAATAACAACAAAGTTCATATGGAAAAACAAAAGGTCAAGAATTTCAAGGGAATTAATGAAAAAAAAATCAAATGATGGTGGCTTAGCTGTACCAGATCTAAAATTATATTATAGAGCAGCAGTTACCAAAACTATTTGGTATTGGCTAAGGAATAGATTAGTTGATCAGTGGAATAGATTAGGTTCAAGGGATAAAACAGTCAACAAATATAGCAACCTAGTCTTTGACAAACCCAAAGATCCCAGCTTTTGGGATAAGAACTTACTGTTTGATAAAAATTGCTGGGAAAATTGGAAACTAATATGGCAGAAACTAGGCATTGATCCATACTTAACGCCGTACACCAAGATAAGGTCAAAATGGGTTCATGACCTAGGCATAAAGAATGAAATTATTAATAAATTAGAGGAACATAGGATAGTTTACCTCTCAGACCTGTGGAAGGGGAAGGTCTTTATGACCAAAGCAGAACTAGAGATCATTACTGATCACAAAATAGAAAATTTCGATTATACCAAACTGAAAAGTTTTTGTACAAACAAAACTAATGCAGACAAGATTAGAAGGGAAGCAATAAACTGGGAAAATATTTTTACAGTCAAAGGTTCTGATAAAGGCCTCATTTCCAAAATATATAGAGAATTAACTCTAATTTATAAAAAATCAAGCCATTCTCCAATTGAAAAATGGTCAAAGGATATGAACAGACAATTCTCAGATGAAGAAATTGAAACTATTTCTAGTCATATGAAAAGATGCTCCAAGTCATTATTAATCAGAGAAATGCAAATTAAGACAACTCTAAGATACCACTACACACCTGTCAGATTGGCTAAGATGACAGGAAAAAATAATGATGATTGTTGGAGGGGATGTGGGAAAACTGGGACATTGATTCATTGTTGGTGGAGTTGTGAACGAATCCAACCATTTTGGAGAGTAGTTTGGAACTATGCTCAAAAAGTTATCAAACTGTGCATACCCTTTGATCCAGCAGTGTTACTACTGGGATTATATCCCAAAGAGATTATAAAGAAGGGAAAGGGACCTGTATGTGCACGAATGTTTGTGGCAGCCCTTTTTGTAGTGGCTAGAAACTGGAAACTGAATGGATGTCCATCAGTTGGAGAATGGCTGAATAAATTGTGGTATATGAAAATTATGGAATATTACTGTTCTGTAAGAAATGACCAACAGGATGATTTCAGAAAGGCCTGGAGAGACTTACACGAACTGATGCTGAGTGAAATGAGCAGGACCAGGAGATCATTATATACTTCAACAACAATACTAGATGATGACCAGTTCTGATGGATCAGGCCATCCTCAGCAACGAGATCAACCAAATCATTTCTAATGGAGCAGTAATGAACTGAACTAGCTATACCCAGAAAAAGAACTCTGGGAGATGACTAAAAACCATTACATTGAATTCCCAGTCCCTATATTTATGCACACCTGCATCTTTGATTTCCTTCACAAGCTAATTGTACAATAATTCAGAGTCTGATTCTTTTTGTACAGCAAAAATAATGTTTTGGTCATGTATACTTATTGTGTATCTAAGTTATATTTTAATATATTTAACATCTACTGGTCATCCTGCCATTTAGGGGAGGGGGTGGGGGGGGTAAGAGGTGAAAAATTGGAACAAGAGGTTTGGCAATTGTTAATGCTGTAAAGTTACCCATGTATATATCCTGTAAATTAAAGGCTATTAAATAAAAAAATAAAAAATAAAAAAAAAAAACTATAAAAAAAAAAAAAAAAAAAAAATTCACTACTTTCTTCTACCTAACAGGGTAGCTCAGGAAACTAGCAATGTATTCTCCTCCTTCTTTGGGCCTTTCAGAGAATCTGGAAAATTCCTCTCGTAGGATAGGTGCTTCAGTGTTGGTTGGAATGTAACATTTTGTTTAATGAATTTGTGATAGTGGAAAGAATGATGGAATACAGGTAAAAAAACTGGTTTCTAGTCCTATTTTGGTTCCTCAAAAACTTTGTCACCTTGAACAAATTACTTAACCTCTCTGAGTCTCAGATGGCTCACCTGTAAAATGAAGGAATTAAGTTTATTCATCAACAAGCATTTGTTAAACACTGTGTATAAGGTTCTGTGTTAGATCCTGAGTATACAAAGACAGTTATGAAGCATTTACTGCTGTCAAGGAGTTTACATTTGATTGCAGAGGGTAGAGCCTGTGTAAAATGTATGTATATAAAGTAAGGACAGAGTACATTACAAAGTAATTTCCCTGGAGCAAAGCAGAAATCATCAGGGAAATGTGGCACTTGAACTGAGATTTGAAGGAAACAAGAAATTACATGAGGGAGTTCATCCCAGGCATGTGGGACTATACAAAATTAAAGAGAAGGGAAATGACATGGCTTGTTTTGTTATTGCTGCTCAGTTGTTTTTCAGTCATGCCAGATTCTTTGTAACCCTTTTGGGGGTTTTCTTGGCAAAGATATTGGAGTGGTTTGTCATTTTCTTATCTATCTCATTTTAAAGGTGAGGAAAACTGAGGCAAACAGGGTCAACTGACTTAGCCCAGGATCACACAGCTAATGAGTGAGTATGAACTCAGAAAGAAGAGTCTTTTTGACTCTAAACCCAGCTGTGTGCCAAGCTACTCATGACTTGTTTAGAAAGCAGGAACCAGAGAATTTTGACTGTTAAGAGAATGTGTGTGTGTTTGTGTGTGTGTGTGCATGTGTGTGTGTGTGTGTCTGTGTGTGTCTGTGTCTCGGAAAGTGACTTACCATAAGTCTGGAAAGATAAGGTAGAGTTAGGTTTTTATCTAATTCTAGAGGCAATAGCTATTGGAACTCAAGAAGCAGGTAGTAACATAGTCAGCTGTGTGGAATATGAGTTAGAGAGTTGCAGGTAGACTGTTGAGAGATTATTTTAATAGTTGAAGTGAGAGATTTTAGGAGCCAGTCTAGGGTGGCTATATAAATGGAAAGAAGGGAATGTGGTAGAACCGAAAAGAAATGACAACTGATTGGATACAGGAGTGAGAGTGATGAGTAAAGGATGACACTGCAGTTACTAACTAGTTGATACCTCCTAGATGCCATCAGTAAGCAATTAACACCAACAAGCTTTTATAAAGGGATATTTATTGAGAAGGCATGGTACAAACAGAAGTTTAAATACATTTCCCTTAAATCTCTCTGAACTAGTGACATACTCCTCTCTACCACCTTAATTCTTGGTAAGAGTGGGCTCAAATTTGTTATATTCATGGCTGTATATATGGAGGAACTCATCTGACACTTCATAGTTGTTAGGAAGAAAAAAACTTCCTACTCAACAGCCAGCTAAAAGGTCTTCTTCATAGCAAGTGGATAGGAAAGAGTCACTGACTATTTGCACAGGCTATTACACATTACTGTGTACTTCCAAAAGCAGGCTCCCCAAAGCACTTATGTGGGTTGATATTCGGCAGAGAAGACTATGCCCAAAAGACTGGGGCATCACTGGATAGTTCCTATTATATATATAGCAGAGAGAAGATGGATACAGAATTAAGTGCTGTTCAGCCATGCTAGAGAAAGTTGGTAGTCATGGCATTGACACTTTCTGCATAGTTATCATATGAGCCCTTGTAAGTACTTCCTTCTGTTATAGTTGAGAACTAATCCAGAAATGAAATACATAGAACTATGGAGGTAAGTGCTTCTGGGACAGTGGATCTAGAGCAGAAATAGATTTCAGAATACCTGAACTAGCAGGTTTTGAGATCTGTCTTTGGATGAGAGATAAAGGGAAAACAAATTCCTCTTATCCAGTATTGCTTTGACCATGTTGATTGGAAATCTGACCTTTGAAAAGAGGTGCCAATTGTTAATGCTGTAAAGTTACCCATGTATATATCCTGTAAATAAAAGGCTATTAAATAAAAAAAATTAAAAAAAAAAAAAAGAGGTGCCAGAAGCATCTCATACTATATGCCAAGATAAATTTTAATTTGGTGTATGATTTAGACATAAAAAGTGACATAATAAGCAAATTAGGGGAATTTAGAAAAAATATAGTTAGATTATAGATAGGGGAAGGATTCATGATCAAATGATAGATTCATAAGATGTTAGACAATTTTGATTGCATAAAATTTAAAAGATTTTAAACAAAAACAATCTAGTTAAAATTAGGAGAGAAGCAGGAAGTTGGTGGTAAAAAAAAAATCTTTGCAGCAAGTTTTTCTTATAACACTTTCTTTTTTTTTTTTTTTGGCTGAGGTAATTGGGGTTAAGTGACTTGCCCAGGGTCACACAGCTAAGTAGTGTTAGGTATCTTAAGCTAGATTTGAATTCAGGTCCTCCTGACTTAAGGGCTGGTGCTCTATCCACTGCACACCTAGCTGTGCTAAGCTGTTTTATTTTTAAAATATAGGGGAGAAGGGAAGGAAGAAAAAATTTGGAACACAAGGTTTTGCAAGGGTGAATGTTAGAAACTCTCAGTGCATATATTTTGAAAATAAACTAAAAACTAATAAAAAGATTAAATGATATGATGGATATAAAGTACTATAAAAACAAAAAAAAAGATATATAGGCAACTGTATCAAATTTATTAAGAGCCATTCCCCAGCTGATCAAAGAATGGGCAGTTTCAGAGGAAGAAATCCAAACTATAACTAAATGAAAACATGTTCTCAAACACCATAATAATTAGAGAAATGGCAAAGCAAAATAACTCATCAGATTGGCAAAGTTGCAAAAAAAAAAAAAAAAAAAAAAAAAAAGGTGGGGTTGGAGGGAAAATAGCAAACGCTGGAGAGACTATGGGAAAGTAGATACTTTATTGTTAGTGGAGCTATAAATTGGTCCAATAATTCTGAAAAACAATTTGGAATTATGCCCCAAAAGCTATTAAACTAATACTCTGACTCAATGATACTGTTATGAAGTCTATACCCCAAAAAGATTAAAAAGAAAGAAGAAAAAGCCCTATTTGTATAAGCATATTTATAGCAGCTCTTTTTGTGGTGACAAAGACTTAGAAAATGAGGAAGTGCTAATATATTGGAGAAGTGCTGAACAAGAAATAATGAAGGGAATGGTTTCAGAAAAACCTTGGAAGGCTGTATGAACTGATAAAATGATCAGAACCAGGAAAACAGTGTATACAATAGTGTGTGTGTATGTATATGTGTGTGTGTGTATGTATATATATATTATTATTATTATTATTATTATTTTTTTTTTTTTTGCTTAGGCAATTGGGGTTAAATGACTTTCCCAGGGTTACACAACTAAAAAGTGTTAAATGTCTGAGGTCAAATTTGAACTCAGGTCCTTCTGACTTCATACTGGTGCTCTATCCACTGGGCCATCTAGCTGCCTCCCCTCCCCCCATGCAATAATATTTTAAAAAGCAAATAACTTTGAAAGACTTAGGAACTCTGATCACAATAATCAACCACAAATCCAAAGGACCCATGATGAAGCATTCTGTTCACCCCTAGATAGAGAGCTGATGGACTCAGAATACATTTAAAGGAACTTTTCTTTTCCTTTCTTTTCCTTTCCCTTTCTTTCTGACATGGGTAATGCAGGAATTTGTTTTGCTTAAGTAGACTTATTTGTTTTGACTTTATATATTTATTTATTTTTCCCTTCTCTGTGTAGGAGAGAGAGATTTGGAAAGGAGAAAATTTGGAATGGAAAAATAAAATTGTGTTTAAAAAATTAAAATTATTTTCTAACCAGAAACATATTGTCTGTCCTTAATTTTTATTCATCTGCAAAAAATGGGAGGAAGTTTTTCATTTTGGGAAATGTGTTGAGCAAATTGGAGAGATAATCAGCTAATGATATTTCTTTACAGTTTTACTACACATCAATTTCACTGAGTTATTTATTGCATTTTAATTAATTATATAGCCACTTTAAAAAGTCAGTCAGTCACTAAAAGTCTTCTTATGAATGAGATTGGTCATTAAGAAGAGCTGACATGGTGGGTACAGGATGGGAAGTGGAGTACAGATAAGAGACTTCCTGTTTTGTTAATTTTGAAGTGCATTCTAGATCTCATTTCTGTATTGATCCCTAGACCAGCACTGCTATCTCAGGATCCCTGGAGAAATCATCATATTGGGAGAAGAGTAGTCTTAAGTGTGTAGACTGAGCTTTGGGGATATTGCTACCTTTGGGAATACCAGTACTTACATACTTAATACTCTCTAAAGTAGCCACTGGGCTGGTAACAATGGTAGCTACACCTGGTGACAATATTTATAGCATACTTCCTATCTGATTAATGAATTAACTATCTGAAAGCCGGAGAATGAGCAAAATATGTATCATTATAGGTCTTGTAGCACCATCTATCCCCACCACCTGTCACTTTTTTTTTTCTTTTCTGTTTTTTTTTTTTTTTTTAGAAATCTGGCCATTTTTTAGTGCTTAGAATGAAGAAGCTTTTCATTCTGTTCATGATCCATATGGAGGTGAAAGAAAGATCTCACTCTTTTTGATGAAAGCAGTCAGGCCTGTTCGAGTCCCTTATACACACACACACACACACACACACACACACACATACACACACACACATATACACACGCGCGCGCTTAAAACATTGAAATAATAGAAAAAAGTGTTTTAAGAGAACATGGTGATTACAATATTTTACAGTCTACTAAAATAAATAAAAGAACATATTTAACATGTATTGAACTACCTGCCACAAGGGTCAGTATTGAAAAATTACCCATGCATATGTTTTATAATTAAAAAGCTATATTAAAAAAACAACAACAAAACCCAAAGCAATTTAGTCTTAAAAAAACATAAAATAAAGACTGTTAAATAGTCCACAAAATGTTAACTTGGTTCTGGGTTTTTTTTATAGTCAACATCTGTCTAGCACTGGCCTATCAACACTCACTGAAGTTTCTAGTCTAGAGTGAAAGAAGAAGCTTGTTGGGTGGATTACTACAGGTCATTCAAATGAAGCCAGATACATTGCCCTATTCTCTTTTGGAAAATAAAAACTACTGGAAGTTTAAATGAGACATCACTTCATATGCAGAACAGATGTTCTCACTAAGTAGAGAATTTTATATTTCAGGTTCAGTCTGTTGCATGCTTACTAGTACAAATCTCTGTATCCCTCTTATTTTCCCTTTTTTTTTCTTTTAAAAAAAGTCCCTTTCATTATTCCTTGTCTTTCCTCAATGAGTAAACTTTTTAAAAGTACCGTCAATAAATTGCATAGAGCAGCAAAACAAATTCCCACATTAGATACATCAGAATATTTCTCTCTCTAAACTTCATCACCTCTCTTTCAGAAGTGAAGGGTGACATATTTCATCTTCATTCTTTTGGACTCTTTGTGAGTGTTTCAATGTAATGTTTACCATATTCCTAAAATCTTCCAAAAAAATTTTTCTCTGTAGTTATAAAATTATAAATTTTCTTAGCTTTGCTTACTTTGCTTTATATAATCAGCACATAGAAAATAACCTATACTTTCCTTCCCCCCCTTTTTTTTAACACGATAACTTTATTAAATATTTAAAAGGAATAGTAACCTGTACATAATAGATTTACAGTTTCATGTGCAATTTTTTTTGGTAGCAATTGGGGTTAAATGACTTGCCCAGGATCACACAGCTAGGAAGTGTTAAGTATCTGAGGTTAGAGTCGAACTCAGGACTGGTGCTCTATCCACTGTGCCACCTAGCTGCCCCACAAGTACAATCATTTTTAAAAAATTATTATTATGGCAATGCTTGTTTTTTCCCCACAAATTAAAAAAATTTTTTTTTTTAAAAATTCAGAGCACTAATGGGACAGGAATGATAGCTACCAATGTTTTCCCAGTGTGGATTAGATTCATCATTTCTCCTTTCCACTTATAACAGGGATAAATTTTCACTTAAAAAAAAAAGTCATTCTAGGACCTGATTGGCCCTTGTTGAAGACCTTTCATTTCTAGAATTTTTACTAGTATCCTAGGACAGGCAGCAAGTCCAATGGCTGCCAATATTTTTTTTTATTTTTTTAAGTAAGTGTTCATGATATAGAGGTATAAGTTTTCTGTATAATTTATAAGTCTTTGTCCTTATTTTTTTCTTTTTTAATCACATTTACATGCATATTTCTTGTTATTTTTCCTTTTTAGGGTTTCCAAACTGGTTTGATTTTTTGACTTCTTGGTTAAAATTCTGCAAATTCCTGACCTTGGCTTGAGTCTGAGAAACATCTATGGACTTGTCTCTAGTTGGAGTTCCAGTAGACTGTTGCTGGACTTGGTAAGCTGGAAACTTCTGCTGGTCTAGAATAATAGAACAGAAGGAAAATAACTTTCCTTGGTCTGAGATACCTGCCCTGGTTATTCCTTTGAAGGCTTAAGATTAAGATACGGTCTCTACTTCTTTTCACTTTCAGGATCAGAGCCAAACAAATAGTGCTTGCTTCTGAACTTGCTCCTTACTCAATATTAAGACTCAGATCTGCATTTTTACCCTGGATGTGTGACCCAGAATTTAGTATTCAGTGATAGAGCTGTCAGTTTGTATCCATTCCTGCATTCTGCAGAAAATGGGTCTTCCCCTCATCCCCTCCAACATTTGTCACTATCTTTTCCTGTCATCTTAGCCAATTTGAGAGGTGTGTGGTAATATCTCAGAGTTGTCTTAATTTGCATTTGTCTGATAAATAATGATTTGGAACACCTTTTCATGTGGGTAGAAATAGTTTCAATTTCATCATCTGAAAACTGTCTGTTCATATCCTTTGACCATTTATCAATTGGAGAATGGCTTAGTTTCTTATATGAGTCAATTCTCTATATATTTTGGAAATGAGGCCTTTATTAGAACCTTTAACTGTAAAGATGTTTTCCCAATTTATTGCTTCCCTTCTAATCTTATTTGCATTAGTTTTGTTTGTATAAAAGCTTTTTAACTTGATATAATCAAAATTTTCTATTTTGTGATCAATAATGATTTCTAGTTCGTTTTTGGTCACAAATTCCTTCCTCCTCCACAGGTCTGAGAGGTAAACTATCTCATGTTCTTCTAATTTATTTATAATCTCATTCTTTATGCCTAGATCATGAATCCATTTTGATCTTATTGTGGTGTGCAGTGTTAAGTGTGGGTTAATGCCTAGTTTTTGCCATAAGAATTTCCAATTTTCCCAGCAATTTTTGTCAAATAGTGCATTCTTATCCTAAAAGTTGGGGTCTTTGGGTTTGTCAAACACTAGAGTGCTATAGTTATTGATTATTTTGTCCTGTGAACCTAACCTGTTCCACTGATCAACTAGTCTATTTCTTAGCCAATATCAAATGGTTTTGGTGACTGCTGCTTTATAATATAGTTTTAGATCAGGTACAGCTAGGCCAGTTTCATTTGAATTTTTTTCATTAGTTCCCTTAGTAAATTTGATTAGAAAAAGGAAAGAGGAAAATCAAATTGTTAGTCTTAAAAATGAAAAGGGAGAACTTTCCACTAATGAAGAGGAAATTAGAGCACTGAGTAGTAGTTACTTTGCCCAACTTTATGCCAATAAATTTGATAACTTAAATGAAATGGATGAATATCTTCAAAAATATAGATTGCCCAGATTAACAGAGGAAGAAGTAAATTGGTTAAGTAGTTCCAGTTTAGAAAAAGAAATAGAATAAGCTATTAATCAACTCCCTAAGAAAAAATCCCCAGGACCAGATGGATTTACATGTGAATTCTACCAAACATTTAAATAGCAATTAACTCCAATGGTATATAAACTATTTGAAAAAATAGGGAATGAAGAAGTCCTTCCAAATTCCTTTTATGACACAGACATGGTACTGATACCTAAACCAGGTAAGATGAAAACAGAAAAAGAAAATTATTGACCAATCTCCCTAATTTATACCGGAATGTAGAGCTGGTTCAATATTAGGAAAACTATTAACATAATTGACTATATCAATAATCAAATTAACAAAAACCATATGATCATCTCAATAGATGCAGAAAAAGTATTTGATAAAATCCAATATCCATTCCTATTAAAAACACTAAAGAATAAATGGACTTTTTCTTAAAATAGTCAGTAGCATCTATTAAAACCATCAGTAAGCATCATATGTAATGGTGATAAACTGGAACCATTCCCAATAAAATCAGGAGTGAAACAAGTTTGCCCACTATCATCATTACTATTCAACATTGTGTTAGAAATACTAGCTTTGGCAATAATAGAGGAAAGAGAGATTAAAGGAATTAGAATAGGTAATGAGGAAACCAAACTATCACTCTTTGTAGATGATATGATGGTATACTTAGAGAACCCCAGAGATTCTACTAAAAAGCTATTAGAAATAATCCACAAGTTTAGCAGGGTTGCAGGATACAAAGTAAATCCACATAAATCATCAGCATTTTTATACATCACTAAAAAACTCAACAGCAAGAGATACAAAGAGAAATACTATTTAAAATAACTGTCAATAGTATAAAATATTTGGGAATCTATCTGCCAAGGTAAAGTCAAGAATTATATGAGCAAAACTACAAAACACTTTCTACAAAAATAAAATCAGATCTAAACAACTGGAAAAATATTAAGTGCTCTTGGATAGATCGAGTGAATATAATAAAGATGACAATACTACCTAAACTAATCTTTATTTAGTGCTATACCAGTCAGACTCTCAAGAAACTATTTTAATGACCTAGAAAAAATAACAACCAATTAAGACTTGGTTTGGTGTATATTCTGGATTATTGTGGGAGAGTTCTAGGGGAGAGTTCAGCTATATTTCTTCCTGTTAGCCATCTTGGCTTCTCCCAAAGTAGTTTTTCTTCTAATTTTGAGACATAAAATAAAACCCACTCTGCTAAGTTGTTTTCAAGTCATCAAGAAGCTTTAGTAAGTATGTGACTAAGTATTTGACTATGTATCAAGCACTATGCTAAATGTTGACTTATTTCTCCCAATAGTACCCATGAGCCATCCTTTAACCATAACTTCTTTTTTCTGGTTTGTTTTTAGTAAGAACTAGAAAATTAATATACATTAGTTCCTATGGCAGTGTGTCCACTCACTGGTGAATAAAAATATCTCATTTAGAGTTTCAGTAGTCAACCCTTGTTGACACTCTAAAAATTGTGTGATTCTTCAGCACCTCTTGTCTCCTTCCTTGACAGTGACATTATCTCTGCAGAAGTAGAAGGGAACATGGAGAACTGAATATTATTTTCTAGTTTTATGGATTTTTATCTCATATATGGGATTCCCCTGGCCAAAAAATTTTATCACCAAATTGTTAATTTACTTACTGGCTATGTGGCTATACTCAAAGCTTATTCAATATACTGAAACCTGTCAGAGTTTGTGTTTCACTGGCATAGCTTTTAAGAACCCAAGATTATCTTCATGATCATGAGGAGTTATTAGAATAAGATTTCAATATTTATCTCTAATAAGAATAAAATCAACAGGGATAAGATTAAAATCCTACATTTGGATTAAAAAATTTAAATATATTAGTGCAGAATAGGAGAGATGTGGCTAGAAAGTTATTCATGTTAAAAAAAAAAAAACAATCTAGATTATAATAGTGGACATTGTTAATCAACTGTGATATGGCAACCAAAAAGGCTAATTTACTTTAGGCTGCATTATCAGAAATATAAATATCTAGAAGAAAGGGGGTGATAATACAACTGTACTTTTGATTCATTTATTCAACCAGTATTACCTGCTACATGTCTAATATGCTAAGAAAAATATAAAACATTCCTTGTTTTCAAGGAATTTCCCCACTTCTCAGTGCATAAAAATTTTATAGTAAAATGCAGAAGAGCAGAAATATTGAATGTATCCTTTTCAAATCATATATATTATTAAAATTAAAATAAAAAAGATAAAAAATAATATATATAAAATTATAGTCAGTAATATAATTATAACTATGCTATATTGTGATCCATATTCAGTTCCCACAGTCTTCTCTCTGGATATAGATGGGATCTCTTCATCACAAGATCATTGGAACTGGTCTGAATCATCTCATTGTTGAGAAGTGCCACGTCCATATGATGATATATTTGGAAAATCCTAAACAGTCTACTAAAAACTTAGTTAAAACAATAAATAATTTTAAAACAAAGTAGCAGTATATAAAATAAAACAACAGAAATCATTAGCATTGTTATATATATTGCCAGTAAAACCTTGCAAGAAGAGATAGTAAAAGAAGAGACCCATTTAAAATAATAGACATTGTAAAACACCTGGGAGCATACTTGCTAAAACAAACCCAGGAACTATATGAACATATAAGACACACTTTAAATAAATAAAGTCAGATTTAAATAACTAAAGAAATATTGTTTGGGATAGGCAGCTAATACAATAATGACAATTTTATAAGTTAAACTAATCTATTTATTCAATGCCATTCCAATTAAATTTCCAATTTTTTTTACTTAATTAAAAAATTCATTTGAAAGAACAAAAGGTCAAAAATAGTAAAGGAACTAATGAAAAAATGTAAATGAAATACCTTTAGCAAAACTAGATCTTTATATTATAAGGCAATAATTATTGGGTGAAGCAAGGAAGATGGGCAGGCTTCTTTTTAATTTGGGCAGGAAGAAATGGTATAAAGTCACATAGTCAGTGACCTAAGTGGTCATAAGATGGTCATCTGCTCCTGTTGGACGAGTGATTGATCCAGGTGTACAAAAATATCTGGGGGACTTTCCATGTAGTTGTAATCTCTGCTATGCTGGGCTTGATCCCCATCACAAGGCAAAGCAAGGGTAGAGGGCTGTCAGTTAATTTCTTATAATTAAGGAGTCACTTTAGAACTGATAGCTCATAGCTGTGGGACCTTTATACAGAACTTTGATATGGTTCTTTCAAATTGATTAATACTGTTTGGAATAGAGTAGGGGTCCAAATGAATTATTCCTCTCAAAGACTATTTATGGGCCAAAAACTTTTAATATATCTCAATGACAGCACCGATGGAGCCACACATTAATAATAAGGACACCATTTTGGAGAGATGGACTGAACTCTTCTATAATGTTCTCAACAGACTGTCATCGGCCAATGCTGAAACCATTAACCATATGCCTCAGGTTGAAGTCAATCCTTCTATATCTGAATTTCCAAATGAAAAGTTTTTAATGCTCTTGTGTGGCAAAGCACCTGTGCTATTTCCATTTCAGCAGAGAGTTCTATTGCTCATAGAAAAGCTGGTCAAAATCTTCCAGGATATATGCCAAAAGAAAGTCATCTCCCAGGAGATAAAGTATGCCTTTATGGTCCATCTATATAAAGGAAAAGGAAACAAGTTGTTCTGTCTCAACCATGGAGGTGTAAAGAGGGATTGCTTTCACTCATTGCCAGCACTTGCCAGTGTCCTCCTTGATTGATCCTTCACCTGGAAGATGGTCATCGGCGAGCCAGTGTGGCTTTAGAAAGGGCTGAGGAACAGAAGAGATGTTTGCTGCCTGACAGCTCCCAGAGAAATGCTAGAGGCAGAACAGAGGTCTGTACACTATGTTTGTTGATTTAACCAAGGCTTTTGATACTGTCAGTTACAAGGAATCGTGGAAGGCCATGGCAAAATTTGGTTGCTTGGTGAAGTTCATCAATTGTATGATAGTTTCAGAGTGGCATATATGCATGGGTTCTGGATAACGGACAATGCTTTCATTCTTTCCCAATCATTAGTGGAGTGAAGCAGGAGGAATGTGCGCATTCTCCCATGCTTTTTTGCATGATGTTTTCAGCAATGTTTTTAGACTCCTTCGACAAGGATGAAAATAGCATCAAGGTCAATTACTATACTAATAGTAAATTATCTAACTTCAGAGGCTACAAGCCAAGATGAAAGTGGAGGGAGAGTTGGTGCACAATTTCTTGTTTGCAGGTAATTGTGCACTGAAGTCTCTGAGGCTAAGATACAACAAAGTATGGATTGATTCTCTGCTGCTTATACTACAGCTAAACAATTAACACCAAAACAAACAAACACAAAACCCAAAGGTTCTCTATCAGACAGCACCACACCCATTCATATATGGAAATGTCAGTTACAGAAAATGGAAAAAATTATGGATGAGTTTGTTTGTCTTGGCAGTATACTTTCCAGAGAGGTACACATAGATGACGGGGTTGATGTGTGCATTGCCAGAGCTAAGTATTTGTGAGGCTTTAAAAGAATGTGTGGGACCAAGAGATCCTTATACACAGCAACAAGAAGATTATACGAAGATCAACTCTGACTGGCTCTCTTCAAAATGAGATGATTCAAACCAATTCTAATTGTTCAGTGAAGAGAATCAGCTACACCCAAAGAGAGAACTATGGGAAATAAGTGTGGAACACAACATAGCTTCTCCATTCTTTCTATTATTGTCTGCTTGCATTTTTGGTTTCCTTCTTAGGTTTTTTTTTTTTTTTTTTACCTTCTTTATAGATCCAATTTTTTTGTATAGCAAGATAACTGTATAAATATGTATACATATATTGGATTTAACATATACTTTAACATGTATTGGACTATCTGCCATCTAGGGGAGGGGGTGAGGGTAAGGAGGAGAAAAGTTGGAACTGAAGGTTTTGCAAGGATCAGTGTTGAAAAATTACCATGCATATGTTTTGTAAATAAAAAGCTATAATAAAAAAAAGAAAAAGAAAAAAATGTATGGGAGAGAAGAGGTATTAAGTTACCTAAGAAACTGAAGTTCTACCTAGCCATTGTGTTAACTACATTGCTGCATGCTTTTGAAACTTGGACAATCTAGTAGTATTATGCCAGAAAATTGAATCATTCTACATGTATAACCTATATCAGATTGCTTGCTGTCTTGGAGAGGAGAGAGGAAAAGGAGAGAAGAAGAAAAAAGTTGGCACTCAAAATCTCACAAAAATGAATGTTGACGTTCTGGAGAGCAATTTGGAACTATGCTCAAAAAATGATCAAACAAAGCATATTCTTTGATCCAACAATGTTTCTACTGGGTTTGTATCCCAAAGAGATAAAGAAGAGAAAGGGACCCACATGTGCAAAAAGGTTCATGGCAGCCCCTTTCGTAGTAGCTAGAAACTGGAAATTGAGTGGATATTTATCTGTTGAGGAATGGCTGAATAAATTATGGCATATGACTGTTATGGAATATTATTGTTCTATAAGAAACGACCATCAGGATGATTTCAGAGAGGCTTAAAGAGATTACATAAACTGATGCTAAGTGAAATGAGTAGAACCAGGAGATTATTATACACGGCAACAACAAGATTATACGATGATCAATTCTGATGGACATGGTTCTCTTCAACAATGAGTTGATTCAAACCAGTTCCAATTTTCCAGTAATGAAGAGAGTCAGCTACACCCAGAGAGAGGACTGTGGGAACTGAGTGTGGACCACAGCATAGTATTTTCACTTTTTCTGTTATTGTTTACTTCCTTCTCAGGCGTTTTTTTTTCTCTTTCTAGATGTAATTTTTCTTGTGCAGCAATATAACTGTACAAATATGTATATATAATATATATAAATATATATATATTGGATTTAACATATAATTTAGCATATTTAACATGTGTTGGACTACCTTCCATCTAGGGGAGGAGGGTGGAGGTAAGGAGGGGAAAATTTGGAACAGAAGGTTTTGCAAGGGTCAATGTTGAAAAAATTACCCATTTTTTATAAATGGGTTTATAAATAAAAAGACATAATAACAAAAATGAATATTGAAAACTATCATATTTAATTGGAAAGATAAAATACTATTGAGAAGGAAAAAAAGAAAATCGAATCACATCTATTTCAATTGCTTTAGAAAGATTCTGAAAATCATCTGACATGATAAAGTATAAACAAAAGTCATTTCTTGAAGTGAACTATTAAGCCAAACTATCACAGAGAATACAAACCTGATAGGCTGGCCATTTTGTTTGAATGCCAAACATCCATTTGCCTAAAAGACTATTTTATGAAGAATTCACACAAGGCAGCTAATCACACAGTCAGAAGAAGTAATATAAGAACTGATTATGAAACATGGGAGATACTGGCATAGGATTGTCCAGCGTGGCATGCCCACATCAAAGAAGGCACTGTGTTCTTTGGGTAAAGCAGAATTGGAAGAGCTCAAGAGAAACATGAGATGTGAAAATTTAGAAACTTTTCCCCCTTCCAAATGGTCACTTTGTGTTTGACCTGTTGCAGAGCCATTAGACTGGTTTGATCAGCTCCTGCCTGACATATGTTGACCCCAACATTATGATGTCATTTTGGTCCCCTTCAAGCATGAAGGACAAATGACAACAATAAACAATAGCTCTATTTATTCTCTGTAGCTCAATTTCAACTATACTGACCTTTAAAGGGCTTCAGGCCTTTGATTTCCTACAGGTCTCAAGGCAGACTCACAGCTTTGCTTGGGCACTCACTGATATATCAACAACTCTAGGTAATAGATCAGTTGGCCCCTGGAGCTAAGGAAAACTGTTGCAGCAATACCTGTTGTGAGGCTCATATGATGTATAAGGCATTTGTAAGCTTTGTAAGCCTTAAAATTTGCTATAAATATTTTTTGTTGCTCTTTTGTTTGCATGATTTGCTGATGAATTGGAGTACAGGCTACTGAAAGGATTAAAGACTATGTACAATGATCTAAAAGAATTGTGGACATTTAATTTAAAGAAGAAAATGCAAATGAATTTGAAAAGCTATCATCTGGAAGAAGGATCAGAATTATGCTGATTGGCCCTAGAGATCAGAACAAAGGGAGATTTAAGCTGAAGTCTGGACAAACTTCTTTCTCTTGTAACTGTCCCAAAATAGAATGGGCTACCTCAGAAAGTACAGCTAATCCCTTCTATACTTCAATTTGCCCCATCATGGTTTCAATATATTGCAGATTGGTATAAGAGGTTAAATGTGAATTTTGGGGAAGTTTTGTGGAAACTGCAGCTGACATGCAAAGGCCAGCAGATGACACAGACAAAAAGTTAGAAATATATGAATAAAATGATATAATGCCAATATATTTTATCTTTTAATACCATAATAATTCAAGCTTCTCTGATATGAAGGGTCAAAAAATTATATGGAGATTTTTCAGAATGCTGGAACACCATGTCCCCAATCTCCATGATATGGAAGGGATGATTATATGAGTTACCCTTCTTTGGGGATGTTCAAGCAGGAGCAAGACCTCTCAGGATCTTGTTTGAGTAAGGGTTGGACTAAATAGACTTTCAGGACTCTGTACTCAGGTTTACAACCTTGAAGTCATCCTTGACTCTTCCCTCTCTCAACCCCACATCTAAACCACTTGCCAAGAGTTATTGATACTACTTTGACAGTAATTCTTAACTTCTTATACCCATACCACACGGCCTTTTTCCTAGTTCATGCCCTCTCACTACTAGACTATAGTAGTAGCCTCCTAATTGGTCTCTCTGTCTCTATTCTCTTCCCTCTACAATTCATGTTCTATATAGCTGTTAATTGTATTTATTTAAGATTTAATTTTTTCCCTAAACAGAGGGATATTTTTAAACCCCTCTGGACATCTTTAAATAATACCCCTAAATGAATTCTGGAGTAGCAGAACCCACAAAAAATAAGTAATGAAAAAATTTTCCAGCCCAAAACAACTTAGAAGTTCTGCAGAAAAGGTCTGTCACACCAGGGTAAGAGTGGAGGGCAGTCCAGTGTGAGCTGCATTATCACAGTCCAATTCTAGCACATCAGTAAAAGGCCTTGGGAGCAACTGAATTGTCATCATCAATGGTTGTTTCTGGATCTCTCAACCCAAGATGGCAAGGGGTAAAACAACTGGTCAGAAAGAGATTACAAGGATTTCTTTGCTGGTACCAGGGCCAGGACTCTGTTGCATTGTCCATACTTGGATCCAGGTCCCAATCTTGGGTAGTAGTCTCAGGGTGAGGAGGAACAGTAGCACACCAGAGCTTGCAACTACAGTGGACAGAAGACCCTCATCACAGAAAAAGAGTAATGTAGAAAAGGGTGCTTGTGCTTGTTCAATGAACATAGCACAGACCATGAGAATAATAGATACACTTTTCCTTAGATTATACCCACTTTCAAAGAAATGAAAACTTAAAATTCCCTAGCAGTATCTCTGAAAACAGCTATATAAAATCTTTGAAATTTGGGACAATGTGCTATTCACGTTGGAAGTAGAATTTCACTTTAGCAAAGAGTTAAAAGTCAATAAATAGTCTGGAAATGAATAAACAACAGAAAAATTCCAGTTGTTTAAAATTACTATGGTGTCAAAGAAGATCAAAACATACACTCAGAATAAGACAACAAAGTCAAAGCATCTACATCCAAAGCCTAAAAGAAAAATATGAATTGTTCGTGGGCTATGGAACAGCCCCAAAAAGATTTAAAAATCAGGTTAGAGAGGTAGAGAAAAAATTGGGAAAAGAGAGAAATGAGACTGATGTAAGAAAATGTTGGAAAAAGAGTGAAGTTTGGTAAAGGAGACACAAAAAATATTGAAGAAAATTTTTTTATTATTAAAGCTTTTTATTTTCAAAATGCATAGATAATTTTCAACATTCACCCTTGTAAAATCTTATGTTCCAATTTTTTTTCTTTCTTTTCTCTCCCATCTCCTCCTATAGATGGCAAGTAATCTGATATATGTTAAACATATGCAATTCTTCTATATACATTTCCACAATTATTATGCTGCATAAGAAAAATCAGATCAAAAAGGAAAAAAAATGAGAAAGAAAACAAAATCCCAGCAAAGAACAACAAAAAAGTGAAAATACTATATTGTGATCCACACTCAGTTCCCATAGTCCTCTCTCTGGGTCTAGATGGCTTTCTTCATTACTGGACAATTGGAACTGGTTTGAATCAACTCATTGTTGAAGAGAGCCATATCCATCAGAATTGATCATCTATAGTCTTGCTGTTGCTGTATATAATGATGTCCTAGTTCTACTTATTTCACTTAGCATCAGTTCATGTAAGTCTCTCCAAGCCTCTCTGAAATCATTCTGTTGGTTATTTCTTACAGAACAGTAATATTCCATAATGTCATATACCATAACTTTTTAGCCATTCTCCAACTGATGAGCATCCAGTTGGTTTACAATTTCTGGCCACTACAAAAAGGGCTGCCATAAACATTTTTGCACATATTGGTCCCTTTACCTCCTTTATGATCTCTTAGGGATACAGGGCCAATAGAGTCAAAGTGTATGCACAGGTTGATAACCCTTTGGGTATAGTTCCAAATTGGTCTCCAGAATGGTTGGATCAATTCACAACTCTACCAGTAATGGATTAGTATCCCAATTTTCCCCATATCCTCTCTAACATTCATCATTATCTCTTCCTGTCATCTCAGTCCAACATTCATCATTATCTTTTCCTGTCATCTTAGTCAATCTGATAGGTGTTTTAATTTGCATTTCTCTGATCAATAATGATTTAGCTGCTCATCATTTCTTAAACAGCAATAATATTCTATTGCATTCATATACTATACCTTATTCGGATATTCTCTAACTGGTGGGCATCCACTTAATTTCCAGTTCCTTGCTAGTACAAAAAGAGCTGCTAGAACATTTTTGAACATGTAGATCCTTTTCTGTCTTTTATGATCTCTTTGGGATATAGACCCACTTTTGAAGAAATGAAAACTTAAAATTCCCTAGCAGTATCTCTGAAAACAGCTATATATTCCTTTGAAATTTGGGTATGGACAATTTTATAGCCCTTTGGATATAGAGAACTGAATCTTTTATTAGGATAGTTAGAAGGGATATACATTTACAGAAGGTGTGGGTATAAGTGGACTTTGATGTGATGACATTTTTTTATTATAGCTTTTTATTGACAGAACATATGCATGGGTAATTTTTCAACATTGACCCTTGCAAACACTTCTGTTCCAACTTTTCCCTCCTTCCCTCCACTCCCTCCCCTAGATGGCAGGCAGTCTCATACATGTTAAACATATTAAAGTATATCTTAAATGCAATATATGTATACATATTTATACAGTTCTCTTGTTGCACAAGAAAAATCAGATTTAAAAAGATAAAAATAACCTGGGAAGAAAAACAAAAATGCAAGCAAACAAGAACAGAAAGAGTATAAGTGCTATGTTGTGGTCCATATTCATTTCTCAGTGTTCTTTTGCTGGGTGTAGCTGGTTCTGTTCATCACTGATCAATTGGAATTGAATTGGATCCTCTTACTGCCGAATATAGCCACTTTGAACAGAATTGATCCTCATGTAATATTGTTGAAGTTTATAATGATCTCCTGGTTCTGCTCATTTCACTCAGCATCAGTTCATGTAAGTCTCTCCAGGCCTTTCTGAAGTCATCCTGCTGGTTGTTTTTCACAGAACAATAATATTCCATAACATTCAAATACCATAATTTACTTAGATGGGCATCCATTCAATTTCCAGTTTCTAGCCACTACAAAAAGGGCTACCACAGACATTTGTGTCCCTTTCCCTTCTTTAATATCTCTTTGGGATATAAGCCCAATAATACTTCTGGATACTAAGGATATGTACAGTTTGGATAGTACTAAGGATATGTACAGTTTGATAACTTTTTGAGCATAATTCCAGATTGCTCTCCAGAATGGCTGGATCCATTCATAGTTCCACCAACAATGCATCAGTGTCCCAGTTGTCCCACATCCCCTCCAACATTCGTCATTATCTTTTCCTGTCATCTTAGCCAATCTGACAGGTGTGTAGTGATATCTCAGAGTTTTCTGAATTTGCATTTCTCTGATCAATAATGATTTGGAACACCTTTTCATATGAGTAGAAATAGTTTCAATTTCATCAGATGTGATGATATTTTAAAAAAGGCACAAAAGGATGGAAAAAGGATTGTCTTGGGAGAAGAGAAAAGGGAAGCTAAAGGGGGCAAATTAGGTCACATGAAGAGGTACAAAAAACCTATTATAGTAGAGGGAAAGAAGAGAGAGGCATAGGCGTTATCTGAAGTTTAATATCATCAGATTTGGCATCAGATTTGGCTCAAAGAGAGAATGATATATACACTCAGTTGGGTATAGAAATTTATATTCCTTATTACTGTTCTGTAAGAAATGACCAACAGGATGATTTCAGAAAGGCCTGGAGAGACTTACACGAACTGATGCTGGGTGAAATGAGCAGGACCAGAAGATCATTATATACTTCAACAACAATACTAGATGATGACCAGTTCTGATGGATCAGGCCATCCTCAGCAATGAGATCAACCAAATCATTTCTAATGGAGCAGTAATGAACTGAACTAGCTATGCCCAGAAAAAGAACTCTGGGAGATGACTAAAAACCATTACATTGAATTCCCAATCCCTATATTTATGCACACATGCATTTTTGATTTCCTTCACAAGCTAATTGTACAATAATTCAGAGTCTGATTCTTTTTGTACAGCAAAATAATGTTTTGGTCATGTATACTTATTGTGTATCTAAGTTATATTTTAATATATTTAACATCTACTGGTCATCCTGCCATCTAGGGGAGGGGGTGTGGGGGGGTAAGAGGTGAAAAATTGGAACAAGAGGTTTGGCAATTGTTAATCCTGTAAAGTTACCCATGTATATATCCTGTAAATAAAAGGCTATTAAATAAAAAAAAAAGAAATTTATATTCCTATTGGGAATTAGGAGGAGAAAGGAAAAAGAAAAGAGAGGGTTTGAATAGAAGAAAGGGAAGAAATAGTAGGAGAAAAGAAAATAAGGATGATAGAAGGGAGGGCAGGTTGAGAGTGGAGATGTTCAGAAACAAAATACTGGTGAGGAGGAACAGAGTGGAAAGAGAGAAAAATATATAAACAGGAAAGAAAATAGGGTGGAGGGAAATGACTTTCAAATACAAGATTCAAGAGAAACATTATAAAGGTAAACAGGAAAGGAAACTTATAAGGTACTTAATAAGGTTAAATCATTTAAATTCCTGTATGGGAGGATGATACTTGTAATTCATAACAACTTTTTTCATTATCAGGACAGTTAGGAATATAGTTAGACATATCAAAAAAATAAAATAAAATAAAGGGGTGAGAAAAAGACATGCACTGGGGGAAAGACAAAGGGAGAGGTAGAATGGGACAAGTTATCTGACATAAAAGAGGCATCAAAGAGCTTTTATAGTGGGGGATGATGGAGGAGGTGTCAAGAAATGCTTGAACCTTACTTTCATTGTCTCAAAGAGGGAATAACGTACACTCTCAATTGGGTGTAGAAATCTGTCTTACCCTACAGGAAAGTAGGAGGTATAGGGGATAAGGGAAGGGGGGACAATGCTCATAGAAGGAAGGGCAGATGGGGAAGGCAGTATAATAAGAAAAATTCTTTTGAGAAGAGACAGGGTGAAAGGAGAGGGACAATAAAATAAAGTTGGGGAAATAGGATGGAGGGAAATAGAGTTAGCAATTATAACTGCAAAAATATTTTGAAGCAAGTTTCTCTGTTAAAGGCCTAATCTCTCAAATAAACAGAGAAATGAGTCAAATTTATGGGACTAAAAGTTCTTCCCCAATTGATAAATGATTAAAAAATGAAGTCAGTTTTCAGATTAAATAATTAAAGTTGTCTAAAGCCATATGAGAAAATGCTCTAAATTATTATTGATTAGAGAAATGCAAGTTAAACCATCTACTAGACTGGTTAATAGAATAGAAAAGAAAAATGACAAATATTGGAGGGGTTGTAGGCATATTGGGACATTAATGCAATGTTGCTGGAGTTGTGATCTGATTCAACCATTATGTAGAGCAATTGGGAACTATGCCCCAAAGCCTATAAAACTGTGCATATCCTTTGAGCTAATAATACCATTACTAGCTCATTTCAAAAAAAAAAAGGAAAAGAACCTATATGTACAAATATATATATAGCTGCTCTTTTCTTGGGATAAACAACTGGAAATTGAGAGAATGTCCATCAATTGGGGAAGGGCTGATTGTGATATATGATTGTGATGGAATATTCTGTGCTATTAGAAATGATGAATAGGATGCTCTCAGAAAAATCTGGAAAGACTTCCATTTGATGGAATACTATTGTGCTCTAAGAAATGATGAACTAGATACTCTCAGAAAAGCCTGGAAAGACCTACATGAACTGATGAAAAGTAAAATGAGTAGAACCAGGAGAAAACTGTACACAATAATAACAATATTGTAAGATGATCAACTGTGAATGACAACTATTATCTGCAGTACAGTGATTCAAAACAACTCTGAAGAACTTACAATGAAAAATGCTATCCATCTCCAGAGAAAGAACTAATGGAGTCTGAATATAGATCAAAGTATACTTTTAAATAAACTTTCTTTTTTCTTTTTTAAAATTTGCTGTTTTCTTTTCTAACATGGCTATTATGGAAATATCTTTTGTATGACTACACATGTATAATCTATATCAAATTGCTTGTCTTCTCAGTGAGGGAATGGGGAGAGAAGGAGAGAATTCAGAACTCAACTTTCAAAATAAATATTGAAATTTGTTTTTACATGTAACTGAGGAAAAAGAAAATACAAAGAAATTGGTAGAAAAAATAAAATAAATGATTAAAAATTTTTTTGAACTTCAAATTCTCCCCCTCCCACCTGAACCCTGCATTGGGAAGGCAAGTAATTTGATATGTTATATATGTATGTGCAGTCATGCAAACATATTTCCATATTAGTCAAATTGTGAAAGAAAACACAAGATCAAACAAATGAACAAGAAAAAGTTTTCAAAAAGTATGGTTCAATTTATATTCAGATTTATCAATCTTTTCTCTGGACACGGACAGCATTTTTCATCATAAGTCCCTTGGAATTGTCTTGGGTCATTATATTGCTGGGAATAACTGTTTCACAGCTGATCATCGTATAATATTGTTGTCACTGTGTACAGTGTTCTTTTGATTCTGCTCATTTCACTTGCATCAGTTCATGTAAGTCTTTTCATGTCTTTTTCAGAATGTTCTGTTTGTCATTTCTTATGACACAGTTGTATTTCATTAACTTGTATACCACAACCTTTTCAGTTGTATTTCATTAACTTGTATACCACAACCTTTTCAGTCATTCTATAATTTATGAGCATCTTTTCTTCCAACTTTATATACTTATTTTTTTTTTGAAGATCAGTTTAGTTCTGTTCATGTCATTAGAAATTATTGAAAGTCCCCTATTTCATCTGAATTTCTATCTTTTCCCCTGAAAGATTATGTTCAGTTTTGCTGGGAAGTTGATTCTTGGTTATACTCCAAACTCTTTTGCCTTGCAGAATATCATATTCTAGGCATTCTGATCCTTTAATGTAGAGGCAACTAAGTCCTGGGTAATTCTGGCTATGGCTCCATATGTTTAAATTGTTTCTTTCTGTCTGTATGCAATATTTTCTCCTTGATATGATAGTTTTGGAATTTAGCTATGATATTTCTTGGAGTTTTCATTTGAGGTTCCCTTTCAACTAGTAAGTGTCAAGTGTTTGAGGTCAGATTTGAATTCAGGTCTCCCTGACTCCAGAGCCGGTGCCCTATCCACTGGACTGTCTAGCTGCCACTGAATTCTTTCAATGACTATTTTACCTTCTTGTTATCAGATATCAGGACAGTTTTCCTTGATGATTTCTTGAAAGATGTTCAGAAACTAGGCAGAGACCAACATCTCATATTCTATACTAAGATACTAAATGGGTTCATGATTTGACATAAAGGGTGATACCATAAGCAAATTAGGAAATCAAAGGATAGTTTGTCAGATCTTTGGAGAAGGGAGAAATTTATGGATAAAGAATTAGAGCACACTATGAAATGCAAAATAGATAATTTGTATTACATTAAATTAAAAAGTTTTTACACAAACAAAAACAATGCACCCAAGATTAGAAGGGAAGCAGGAAGCTAGGAAACAATTTTTACAGTCAGTTTTTCTGATAAAGGCCTAATTTCTTTCTTTCTTTTTCTTTCTGTCTTTCGCAATTGGGGTTAAGTGACTTGTCCAGGATCACACAGCTAGGAAGTAATTAAGTGTCTGAGCTCAAATTTGAACTCGGGTCCTCCTGACTTCAGGGCTAGTACTCTATCCACTGTGCCACCTAGTTGCCCTTAAAGGCCTAATTTCTAAGATAGAGAGAAAATGGAGTCAATTTTTAAAAATTTTTATCTATTATTTTATTTTCTTTAAATTTATTTATTTAATATTTTCCCTAGTTACATTCAAAACATTTTTATATTTATTTTTAAGATTTTTGAGTTCTACATTCTCTCATTTATCTCCACCCCCAATCAAGAAACCACATATGAACTTATACAAAATATTTCCACAAAAGTCAAGTTGTGAAAGAAAACATAGATCTCCTATTCTAATGAAAATAAAACCCCTCAAGAAAAATTAAGTTAATATGCTCAAAAAATTATCAAACTGTACATACCCTTTTATCCAGCAGTGTTTCTACTGGATCTGTATCCCAAAGAGATCTTAAAGGAGGGAAAGGGACCCAAATGTGCAAAAATGTTTGTGGCAGCCCTTTTTGTAGTTGGAAAATGACTGAATAAGTTATGGTATATGAATGTTTATGGAATATTTTTGTTCTATAAGAAACGATCAATAGGATGATTTCAGAGAGGGCCTGGAGAGACTTACATGAACTAATGCTAAGTGAAATGAGCAGAATCAGGCTCATTGTACCCAGCAACAACAATATTATAAGATAATCAATTCTGATGGACATGACTCTTTCCTACAACGAGATGATTGAGGTTACTTTCAATGATTATGTGATGAAGAATGCCATCTATACCCAGAGAGAGGACTATGGGAACTAAGTATGGATCACAACATAACATTCTCACTATTTTTGTTGTTATTCACTTGTATTTTGTTTTCTTACTCATTTTCTTTCCTTTTTGATCTGATTTTTCTTGTGCAGCAAGATAATTATATAAATATGTTTACAGATATTGGATTTAACATATATTTTAAGTTATATAGCATATATTGGATTGCTTGCCATTTTGGGGAGGAGATGAGGGGAAGGAGGGGAAAATTTTGAACACAAGCCTATTGCAAGGGTCAATGTTGAAAAATTATACATGCATATTTTGAAAATAAAAAACACTTTAACAAAAAAAGAGAAAAATTAAATTAAAAAGAGAGAGCTAGAAAGAGAAATAGAGAATACTTCAATCTGTATTTAGATCAAATCAGTTCCTTCTCTGGATATGAATAGGATTTTTTATCATAAGTTTTTCAGAATAGTTGTGAATGATTATACTACTGAGAATGATAAAGTCATTAGCTGGTCATCCTAGAATATTGTAATTACTTTGTATACAGTATATTTTTTACTTTGTTCATGGAGGACTTTCTAGGTTTTTTTCCCTGACAGCATCCTTTTCGTCATTTCCCAGAGAACAATTATATTTCATCACAAACACATACCATAGTTTATCGGACCATTCCCCAAATGATGGGCATCCCCTCAATTTCTATTTTTTTTGTCCTGAGAAGAAAGTTGCTATGAATATTTTTTGTAATATAATTCTTTTTTCTGTCCCACCCCCAATCTCTTTTGGTATTCATGTCTAGTAATGGTGTTGTTAGGTCAAAGGATATGCATGAATTTGTAGCCCTTTGGGCACAGATGATATCTTTTGATCATTTATCATTGGGGGCTATTATTTTTTGTAAATTTGCTGAGTCAAAAAGAATACAAGTCATTCCCTAACTGATAAATGGTCAAAGGATATGAAGAAATTAAAGTCATATATTATTATTAAAAAAATACTCTAAATCTCTATTGATTAGAGGAATGCAAATTAAAACAATTTTGAGGTACCACCCTACACCTATCAGATTAGCTAAGATAACAAGAAAAAATAATGATGAATGTTGAAGAGAATATAGGAAAACAAATACTAATTCAGCCATTCTGAAAAGCAATTTGGGACTATGCCCAAAGGAGTATGTAACTGTGCCTATCTTTTGATGTAGCATCACTACTGGCTTTGTATCCCAAAAAGATCATAAAAGTGAGGAAAGGACCCACATGTTAGTAGCAGCTCTTTTTATGGTGTCAAGGAATTGGAAAATGAGTGAGTACCCATCAATTGGGGAGTGACTGAATAAGTTATGGTATATGAATGTAATGGAATATTATTGTTGTTTAAGAAATGAGCAGGCTGATTTCAGAAAAGGCAAGAAAGACTTACATAAGCTGACGCTGAGTGAAGTGAGCAGAGCCTTGTATGCAGTAACATCAAGATTATGTGGTGATCAACTATGATAGACTTAGCTCTTCTCAGCAATGTGGTGATCCAAGACAATTTTAATAGACTTGGGATGGAAAATACTATCTACATCTAGAGAGAGAACTATGGAGACTGAATGCAGATAGAAGCATACTATTTTTACTTTCTTATTTTTTTCTTTCTTGTGTTTTTTCCCTTTTCTTCTGATTTTTCTTTCACAACATGACAAATATGGAAATATGTTTTAAAGTATACATGCATAACTTATATCAGATTGCTTGCTCTTTTGGGAACAGGGGAGAGAAGGGATGGAAGGAAAAAATTTGGAATTCAAGATCTTATAAAAATGAATATTGAGAATTATCTTTAAATGTAATTGGAAAAATAAAATACTATTAAGTAAAAACAAAATGTTAGTCAAGGGAATAAGGCAGAAACAGAACTAGTCTAAAATACTATCCAAGTGTGAGTTGCTATTATTACTCCTTTGCTGCTGTGCTATGCACATCAAAGGAAAGATCTTGGGGAAAGATATAATTATAGAGTGGCAAAAGATCTTAAAGATCTTGGAATTTTAAACTCCCAAAGTATTCAGTTATGCCAAAGGAAGCTTAGAATGGTTAAATGATTTTTTAGTCACATAGCTAATAAGAAAGCATGATGATTTAGGAAAAAATAATATATTGAACTACAAGTAACATGGATTCAAATCTGTGTTCTGTGACTAAGTAGTTATTATGCGACTGTGGGCAAAACACTCTTCCTGAACTTTAGTTTCCTTGTCTGTTGAACTAAATGAGCTCCACAATTACATCCAATTGACAACCTAGGATTTCTCCCCTAATTATATATAAAGACAGTTTTCAATATTTACTTTTATAAGATTTTGATTTCCATTTTTTCCCCTCCCTTCCTTCCCCCTTCCCCATTTTGGCAAGCCATCTAATATAGGTTATACATGTACAGTAATATTAAACATATTTCTACATTTGCTATGTTATAAAAGAAAAATCAGAGCAAAAGGGAAAAGTCATGAGGAAGAAAAAACAGCACAAAAGTGAAAATTGTATGCTTTGAACTGAATTCAGACTCCACAGTTCTTTCTCTGGATGTGGATGGCATTTTCCATCATGAGTTTTTTGGAATTGTCTTGAATCATTGTATTTCTGTGAAGAACTAAATCAATTATAATTTTTAAATTTATTTTTTTAACACATATTGCTTTCTGAATCATGATAGGAGAGAAAAATCAGAGCAAAAGGGAAAAACCATGAGAGAGATAAAAAAACTGAACATAGTATGTGTTGATTTACATTCAGTCTCCTTAGTTCTTTTATAGAAAGACCTGGAAAGATTTTGCTCAGCATCAGTTCATGTAAATCTTTCCTGGCCTTTCTAAAATCACCTTGTTCATAAGTTTTTATAGAACAATAATATTCCATTACCTTCATATACCACAACTTTTTCAGCCATTCCCCAATTTTTTCCTATCACAAAAAGAGCTGCTATGAACATTTTTGCACACGTGAGTCTTTTTCCTTCCTTTATGATTTCCTTGGGATATAGATCCAGTAATGGTACTGCTGGGTCAAAAGGTATGCACAGTTTTATAGCCCTTTGGGCATAGTTCCAAATTGCTCTCTAGAATGGTTGGATCAGTTCACAACTCCACCAACAATGTATTAATGTCCCAGTTTTCCCACATCCCCTTCAGCATTATTTCATATAACTATGAAATATAATTTTTCAGGATGCAGGTATCACTTTCTGTCCAAAGTCTATTGGGACTACTTTAGATCACTAAACCACTGAGAAGAACTAACATTTCATAACTTGTTCAATTGTTTCATAATTGTTTCATAAATTGTTTCATAAATTGTTCATAACTAAGTTCTAATTTCATAATTGATCATCATACATTCTTGCTGTTATTGTGTACAATGTATTCCTGGTTCTGCTTGTTTCATCATTTGAAAATTTTCTGTTCATATCCTTTGACCATTATCAATGGGAGAATGTAAGGGGGGGGTAATTGATCATTACCAATGTTCCTTTTATTATGAACATTGTTCTCACTTCACTCTATCAGTTCATGTGTCTTTCCAGACTTTTCTGAAGTCCACTTGCTCATCATTCTTTCCCTCATCGTTTCTTATAGCACAATAGTGTTCCATTACATTCATATATCACAATTTGTTCAGTCATTCCCCAATTGATGGGCATCTTCTCAATTTCCAATTTTTTGCCTCCACAAAGAGAGCTGCTACAAACATTTTTGCACATGTAGGTACTTTCACCTTTTTTATGATCTCTTTGGGATACACACCTAATAGTGACACTGTTGGATCAAAGGGAAAGCAGTTTTATAACTCTGGGCAAAGTTCCAAATTACTCTCCAAAATGGTTGGATCAGTTCAAAACTCCACCAACAATGTGTTTCAGTTTCCCACATCCTTGCCAACACTGATCATTTTTCTTTTCTGTCAAATTTAGGTTAGGGTATTAAGTGGTTGAAATGGAACTGTAGAATCTAAACCCAGTGTTCTTTTCACTATCCCATGTTACCTACCAATGGACATATGAATCTAGAAATGAAGAAGGAAACTGGAGGCCTATATTATTTATTGAAATAAAGAAAAGCACCTGATGTCATCGAATTAAGTGATGTTATTAAACAAATATTTAAACATTATTCAACGTAATTCAACAAATATTTAATATGTTCCTACTAAATATAAAGTCCACTGAGTTTTCAAGGATTTAGAATGACATAGTCCTCCTCAAAAACTTTATATTGTATTATAATGTATTTATCTGTACATAGATAAATATAGTGCAAGGTAAGGAGTGATGAGGCAAAAGAGAGATCCTGACAAAATGTTTTAGGAAAGCTTGAGTTAGAAAACAAATCCCACTTTTTGTTGAGGAGTGAAGCCCATTAAGAAGGTAGAATCTAAACTAAAATTTGAAGGAAAAGAATTGTGAGAAGCAAGGAACAAGAGAAAGTGTTTTCTTAGCCCAAGGGTAATCTATATGTACAAGCACAGAATGAAATGGATTATGAAGTATTAGGATATTATTAGAAATTCTCTTTGCTGGAATATAGTATGCATGAAAGAAGAAAGTAAAATGAAATAAGATTTGAAAAGTAGATTGAAGACAAATTGAGAATGGTCTTAAATACTGGGCCATAATGCCATGTTGTATCATAGCATTAAAAGCAAAGCCAGTGAAAGTTTGTGAGTGTAAGAATAACATGTCAGACCTGAAATATTACAATTATTTTAAAACTTTATAAGGAAACATTGAAGAAGAAAGAGGGACCACTTAGGAGGTTGTTGCAGTGTAGTCCAGGTGAAAAAATAGATGAAGACCTTGAATTATAGGGTAAATAAAAAGAAAATAGTGGATGTGAGATATGGTGTGAAGTTGGAATTGGCAGGACCAGGTAACCAGTTAGATATAGGGGATAAACTAGAAGGAGGGATCTCAGATGTGACTGAATTTTTTGAGTTTAGGTGGCTAAGAAGGTGGTAGTACCATCAATAGAGAGGAAAGTTAGAGGGAAGATTTGGCTTGGCAGGGGGGAATTATGAGTGAATTTTTTTAATTGTTTGGGTTGCAAATATTAGTAGTTTGTCTACCCAAAAGACAAGGACTCTTTTTTTCCCCATCTGGTGGGAAAGAGGATGTCAACCTCTGATCTATAGTATAGCCAAAGGAAGCTAATGGGCACCACCTGCTGGGACACTTTTTAAAGTGCAATATAATGGAGTATTAGTCCTATGGTTTTCATTATGTTGCATAGATTCATGTATTGGATACCATATTAAAACACAGAAAATTTAAATTGGAAGGAATTTAAAATCTTTTTTTTTTTTAAAAATAAAACATATTGTGGATAATTTAACAACACTGACACTTGCATAGCCTTGTGTTTCAGATTTTCTCCTCTTTCCCCCCCACCCCCTCCCCTAAATGGCAAGCAATCCAATATATGTTAAATCCAATATGTACGAACATATTTATACAATTCTCTTGCTGCACAAGAGAAATCAGATCAAAAAAAGAAAGTAAATGAGTAGAAAACAAAATGCAAGTGAACAACAACAAAAAGAGTGAGAATGCTATATTGTGGTCTACACTCAGTTCCCTTAGCTCTCTCTCTGGGTGTGGATGGCTCTCTTCATCACAAGATCATTGGAACTGGCATCAGTCATTGTTGGAAAGAGTCACATTCATCAGAATTGATCAATGTGTAATCTTCTTGTTGTTGTGTACAGTGATCTGGTTCTGCTTATTTCACTTAACACCAGTTCATGTAAGTCTCTCCAGGCCTCTCTGAAATCATCCTGCTGGTTGTTTCTTATACAACTATGATATTCTATAACATTCATATATCGTAACTTATTCAGCCATTCCCCAACTGATGGGTATCCACTTAGCTTCCAATTTCTTGCCATAAATATTTTTGCACATGTGGGTCCTTTTCCCTCCTTTAAGATCTCTTTGGGAGTAAGCCCAATAGAAACACTGTTGGAACAAAGGGTATGCACAGTTTGATAACAACTTTGGGCATAGTTCCAAATTGTTCTTCAGAATGGTTGGATTCATTCACAATTCTACCAACATTGTATTAGTGAGGGACTTAATATCTAGAACACAGGAAGTCAGAAGCATCTTGTCCAATTTCTTTTCTTAGGAGAAACCGATGTGCAGATGTGCTAAGTGACATCTCCTAGTCATATAGCTACTGTGTATCAAAGCCAGTGTTTTACTTCAATGTTTCTTATATGCACTGTACTACATTGAGAACTTCAAGACTATAATTTTTTTTTACATTTTTTGTGGGTTCATTTTACAAGATGAAATTTTAAATAGGTGACCACAAAATTTTTCTTTAGGCCCAAACCCAAAATTTGGCATTGTACAGAATCTCCTGCTATTACTGCAGATAAATTGGATTGTGACTTACAGTGTTGGCAAGTTGTTTGGAAGTCTGAAAGAAAGGTTAAGTAATTTACCCTGAGTTACAGAGCTTGATATTTCAGTGATGGTACCTGAACCCATTTCTCCTGGCCCTCTAACTACTATGTTATGCTGCCTTTTATAATATCTTGATAGTAGAAAATAATGTAGATAGTCCTGTTCTGCTATAAATGCATATTAAGTGGCTTATTTTTTTATTAAAACTTTTTATTTACAAAGCATATGCATGGATAATTTTTCCAATATTGACTCTTACAAAATCTTTTGTTCCAAATTCTTTTCCTCCTTCCCCCACCCCCTCCCCTAGCTGGCAAGTAGTCCAATACATGTTAAATATGTTAAAATACATGTTAAATCATATATATATACACACACACACATACATACATACATATTTATACAGTTATCTTGCTGCACAAGAAAAATCAGATCAAGAAGGAAGAAAAAGAAAAACAGAAAGAAAACAAAATGCAAGCAAATAACAACAGAAAGAGTAAGAATACTATCTTATGGTCCACACTCAGTTCCCACAGGCCTCTCTCTGGGTGTAGATGGCTCTCTGCATCACTGAACAAGTGAAACTGGTTTGAATCATCTCATTGTTGAAGAGAGCTTAAGTGCCTTATTTAAAAAAAAAAGACAATAAAACAAACTAATATCCTCATGTGATATCACCTGAATGTGGAATTCCTTGAATTCTAGGCAAATAAATTTATACTTTATTCTGTAGGAAGTCATTAAAAATTTTCAAGCAGTGATTAAAAAAAAAAAACTTATTTAGTATTATCTTTGGGAGCAGTGGATAGAGCACTGAGCCTGGACTTTGGAAAACTTGAGTCCATATCTGAGCTCAGATACTTATTGGCTTTATGATCCAGGGCAAGTCACTTAACCCTATTTGCCTCAGTCCCTCAGAAAAGGGAAATGACAAATCATTCCAGTATCTTTGCTAAGAAAACCCAAATGGCTTCACAAAGAATCATACATGAGTGAAATGATTGTACCACAAACAAAATGTTTTATCTTTTTGCTCTAGACAAATTAGGTTATCTTCTGTGCCATTGCCCCTTCCCTTCAGTCTTTTGCCTGTGAAACTGTTTTTTATACCTAAAATTCTCCCTTTCTTTTGACTTATTGAATTGCTGCTTGTGCTTTAAAGTCCCTCAAAATGTTGCTTCTATAAAGGCTTTTCTTGATCTTCTCTTTCCAACCACAACCTAGGTCTATCAGTACTTGGAACTCCTGCAAGTGTAGCTATCAATTCATCACCCCTCCCTTTTTTTTTTTTTTTTTTTTTTTTTTTTTAAGGCAGTTGGGGTTAAGTGACTTGCCCAGGGTCCCACAGCCAGGAAGTGTTAAGTGTCTGAGGGTAGATTTGAACTCAGGTCCTCTTGATCCCAGCTCTGGTGCTCTCTCCACTGCTCTATCTAGCTGCCCCTCTGTTTATCTCCAAGCACTCAGGCTCACAAAAAATCAAGCATAGACATTGTCTTACACAGCATGGGAAGTAGAAAATACTGGGCTATACCCTGGGTCACAGAGTTAAGCCCCTTTCCTTTTCTGTGGGACTGCTTTCCTAGAAACCTCTCCTTTCCTTGAGTCACAATATTTCTATGAATGGCCCCCTGACAAAGGCATAGAGAGGACTCTATTTCTGCGAGTTCCTGAAGGCCCCTTCACTTCATAAATGCGTTCTGGAAATTACTTCTGTTTTCCAGGAGATGGTGTCAAGCTTTTGAACTGTTGGATTAGAAGTCAGAAGGAGAAGCAGACAGGGTTGCAGCTCTTTCACACCTAGGATTGGAGACCTCTAGACTGGTTAATACTTTCTCTTGTTTTTCTGTGCTTTTTCCCCACTTTCCTGTGCTTTTTCTCTTCCCAGGCAGCTGTGAGTACTATTTTTATTCACTTTACTCAAAGACTTTTTTTCTCATAAAGTTGTTAGGATAAATCAGCCCCCTTTAGTTCCCTAGTTCCCCAGTGCCTAGGTGTACTTCTCACTTGGTCACCACCTCCTATTGAATCATTTTAGTGCTGGAAAATCACTTTATTTTTACCTTTCCATTTTTATCATTCTTCTGGGCAGTTGGGCTAGGTCATGCAAATTAGCATCGGCAGTTTCTGGGAAACTTCTCAAGAGATTTCTAAAAAGGAGAATGGTCAAAGACTCATGAACTTGCTGCACTTAAAACAATCCTGCAAAGGAAGTAATATATACATTGTAACCTGGTCTCCGATAAATGCTCTTTCTCTTAGACTATATTCCCTTTCATAAATAAATGCTTATTAATTGATTGATTGATTATAGAGGAAACACTTTGATCTGGGCACAAAGTACTGATATATCAACATACAGAGAATTATTTATGACATTTTAATCAAGAGAGCTTATAAACAATGACCTTCACTGAATTTCAAACTTTGGTTCCTAGAAACTGAGAAGAAGCCTATATCAGAACAACAAATATTTTCATTTGTGTATTGATTTTAACTTGTACAAAAACACTTTAGTGTATCTACTTTCAATTGTTTGATCAAATAACTCTAAAGGGAAGGGGAGGCTTAATTTTGGCAGATGAAGAAACTGAGGTATGTAGTAGCTAAAGAACTTATCCAAGATCATAAATGTTTGTTGACTTAAACTGAATTCCAAAGTTGACTAATAGAAGAGTTGGGTTTTAAAATCCAAAATATGACTCTTAGACCAGTAGTCTTTCAGTAAATCAGGAATAACTCTCTAGTTCCTATAAAGACAATGCAATATTACCCTTTTGTTTGATCTCAGACTTAAGTGGAGAAATAGGACCAATACAAAACAATGCTCATTCTTTCCTCTTGCACTGTGCCTGTGGCATATACTTCAAGTGTATGTCAGACTAGCTTTGTTGATATCAGTGATCAAATTATTGGGCTCCCCCAACAACCTATAATGATTTCAGTTGAATAGTGACAATTTTAGGTTATAGAAATCTACTTTGACCCAATCATGACACTGATGTACTAATCATAGAATACTTACTTTCAGATATACCCAAGGAGTATGATGCAGAGCTAAGGGAATGAAAAACATTCACCTAATTCTTTATTTTTAGCTTATTCTCTTTCCTAATCTCCAGACCTCTGCTTCCATAACTTGCTAACCATCTTGATCTGGATATTTCCCCAGTACCTTAAGCTCAATGAATTACAAACTGAATTATTATTTGAATTAAAAGAGGTAATTTATATGGGAAATGAGTGTGGACTACAACATAGCATTTCTATTCTTTCTGTTATTGTTTGCTTGCATTTTTGTTCTCATTCTCAGGTTTTTTTCTTTCTTTCTAAATCCGATTTTTCTTGTGCAGCAAGATTATTATATAAATATGTACACATATATTGGATTTAACATATACTTTTAACACATTTAACATATATTGGGCTACCTGCTATCTAGGGGAGAGAAAGAGGGGAAAATTTGGAACAGAAGGTTTGGCAAGGGTCAATGTTGAAAAATTACTGATGCATATGTTTTGTAAATGAAAAGCTATAATAATAATAAAAAAAGACAAGTCACCTAATCTTCTTTGACCTCAGTTTTCTTAACTATAAAAAAAGGGGATTAAAGTAAATACTCTCCAAGGTTTCTTCCTTCTCTAAATCTAGAATCTTGTAATTTTCTGAATTCATTTTCTTTATCCTCTTTTCCTCTTGACATCCCTACTTCTATTTAAAAAAATTTTTTTATTAGTGTCTTTTTTTTTTTTAAACATTATCGTAGTTTCCCCTGGTATCATTTTTCCTTTTCCCAAAAAGTCATCCCATATAAAAAGAATACTGGTTGTTTTTCTTCTTCTTACAAATGAAGAAGAAGAGGAGGAAGAGAAAGAAGAAGAAGAAAAGAAAAAAAGGAAGGAAGAAGAGGGGGAAAACAGCATATATGCTCAAAATATTGAAAAAGCCTGAAAAAATGTGAAATGTGAAACTTAGGGACTTTCCACCTATGATAAGAGGTGAGTTTGGGGAGCTTCCTTTTTGAGCATCCTCTCATAACTTTCCTATTTTCTATAACAGCATTGTCATTCTCCTGATTGAAGAGGCATCGAGCCATAGAATTCATTTGTTCAACAAATATTTATTAATGTTCAAAGTACTCATATGTGTTAGTTGTGAGAACAAGATCTAAAACCTGAAATCATTTTAGAAAGAAATGTATTTGTTCACTTGACTGAGGAGAGAGCAAGAAGATGTGGCTCCCTCCCAAGTATTTGGGATTTATGTTATGCAGGGTTCAGAGAAGAATACTAGTTTAGGAATCCACATGTGGCACTTAAACAATTTTGTAGAGAGAGCAGTTTTCAGGTAAGATCCATTGAGGTGTCTATCAGTAAGCATAAACATTGAAATTTGGGGAACCCAAAACACAAGCATTGCATAAGAATGAACCCAAAAGAAGACCAGGGTAGGATCTTAAGCATTTCTTACAATTCAGCTTTCCCCCCATTCTCCAGGTCTCTGAGGTCAAATTGACTTCTACAATAAAATTTTGAGTTAGATAATTTCTAGTCACAGGAAGGTAGGTTTAAACAGTATAACAAATTAGATTTTTCCAAAAATATGAAAGTATTTCTTCACAAAGGTCAGCACTGAAGTCATTATTCATACTTCATTGAAAGTTATACCAATGGACAAAAGTTCTGGCAGGTCCTACCAAATAAGCATTTGAATAGAGACTTGACTGTAGATCATATGTCTGCTTTTCACAGATCACAGCTTACCTAAATTCACAGGAAGGTTGGACACCAAGTGATGAATTTTTTTCATCTGCAGCTATTCATAAAACTGTAATCAATGTCCATTGGGAGTGTCCCCACTGAGGTAATCAACTTTTGAAATATATACAAGGCAGTATTGGAAGACGGGGTTTCAAAGATGAAATAATAAAATATTAGTGCCTTCAAAAAATTTATAATCTGATGGGAGAAAATAGATATCATTTTTGACTACTATTTCCTTATAGTGAGTTGCTAAGTGTTGGTTTTTCTGCCTCAAATCTGATCTAACTCAAATCCATTCTCCACTAATCTGCTAAAGCAATTTTCCTGATATGTGCTTTTGTCCATGTCACTCCACTGATCAACAGATTCCAGTGGCTCTCCTATTACCATCAGAATCAAATATAGTCCTCTTATTTTTTTTTAACATTTTAAAAACTTTACAATCACCTTTTTAGTCTTCTTGCACTTTAGTTCTCTCCATATCCTCAGTAACTCAGCTTGCCATTTCATATCTCATCTCCATGTCTTTGTTCTTGCAGACCTTCATGTCTAGAAGATTATCTCTCCTCACCTCAGCTTCTTAGTTTTCTTGGCTTCCTTTAACTTCCATCTTAAATCACAAATGTTTGAGAAAATGTGGGAAAATTGAGACACTAATGCATTTGTTGGTGGAGTTATGAAGTGACTCAACCATTCTGGAGAGCAATTTGGAACGATGTCCAAAAGGCTATAAAACTGTTAGTGCCCTTTTACCCAGCATTAACCCTACCAAGTTTGCATTTCAAAGAGATTTTTTAAAAAGAAAAAGGAAAAAGATCTATTTGCACAAGGGTATAGCAACTCTTTTTGTGGTGGCAAAGAATTGTAAATTGAGATGATACCCATCAATTGGGGAATGACTAAATGAGTTGTGTTATGGTTCTTATGAAATATTATTGTGCTATAAGAAATGATGAGTCAGATTAAATCTGAAAAAATCCTGGAAAGACTCATATGAACTGATGCAAAGTGAGGAAAGCATAAGTAAGAGAACACTGTATACAATAACAGCATTATTGTATGATAATGTGAATGACTTAACTATTTTCAGCAATATAGTGATCTAAGACAACTGTGAATGATGCTATCCACTTCCAGAAAAATAATGGAGTCTGAATGCAGATCAACGAATATATTTTTTAAAAATTTCTTTATTTTTCTTGTGGGTTTTTTTTTTGGTCTAGATTTTTTTTTCACCACATGACTAACATGGAAATATGTTTTGCATGATTGCAGATATGGAATTTATATCATATTGCTTGCCTTCTCATTGAGACAGGGTGGGAGATTAGTAGGGAGAGAAAACTTTTAGAACTCAAAATTTTAAAAAATAAATGCTGTAATTGTTTTTATATGTAATTAGGAAAAAACCCATTTAAAAAAAAGAACTTATCTTTTTTTTTTTAGGCAGTGTTAAGTGACTTACCCAGGATCACACAGCTAGGAAGTGTTAAGTGGTGAGGTCCTCCTGACACCAGGGCCTATACTCTATTCACTGTACTATATAGCTGCCCTACAAATGGACTTATCTTAAATCCATTTTGGGGGGGAAGGCTGTTCTTTGACTTTTAGTTGTTAATGCCTTCCTTCTGAGATTACTTTCTATATACTCTGTATATATCATGTAAGTATTTGGTTATTTATTTTGTTCCCTCATTAAAATGTAAGCTCCTTAAGGGCAGGAACTGTTTTTTGGTTTTTTTTGTTGTTGTTGTTATTGTTTTTTTTTTTTGCTGAAGCAATTGGGGTTAAGTGACTTGCTTAGGGTCACACAATCAGAAAGTGTTAAATATCTGAGACCAGACTTGAACTCAGGTCCTCCTGACTTCAGGGATTGTGCTCTACCCATTGTGCCACCTAGCTGCCAAGGACTGTTTTTTAATATTTCTTTTTAGTCTTGATGTTTAGCACAGGGCCTGGCTCATAGTCAGTACTTGGTAAATACTTGTTGAATTGCTAAAAATTATTTTGTCACTGTCATCAGTCTTCTTTTTTCTTTTTTTATGTTAAACATGTTAAAATATGTTAAGTCCAATATATGCATACATATTTATACAATTATCTTGCTGCATGAGAAAAATCAGATCAAAAAAAAAAAAGAAAAGAAAAAAGAAAACAAAATGCAAGCAAATAACAACAAAAAGAGTGAAAATGTCATGTGGTGGTCTATACTCAGTTCCTACAGTCCTCTCTCTGGGATGGATGGCTCTCTTCATCACAAGATCATTGGAACTGGTTTCAATCATCTCATTGTTGAAGAGGGTCACGTCCACCAGAACTGATCATCGTATAGTCTTATTGTTGCTGTGTATAATGCTCTCCTAGTTCTGCTCATTTCACTCAGCATCAGTTCATATAAGTCTCTCCAGACCTCTCTGAAATCATCCTGCTGGTCATTTCTTACAGAACAATAATATTCCATAACATTCATATACCATAATTTATTCAGCCATTCTCCAATTGATGGGCATCCATTCAGTTTCCAGTTTCTTGCCACTACAAACAGGGCTGCCACAAACATTTTTTCACATGTGGGTCCCTTTCCCTTCTTTAAGATCTCTTTGGGATATAAGCCCAGTAATAACACTGCTGGGTCAAAGGATATGCACAGTTTGATTGCCCTTTGAGCATAGTTCCAAATTGCTGTCCAGAATGGCTGGATCACAACTCCACCAACAATGTATCAGTGTCCCAGTTTTCCCACATTCCCTACAACATTCACCTTATCTTTTCCTGTCATATTAGCCAATCTAAGAGGTGTGTAGTAATATATCTAAGTTGTCTTAATTTGCATTTCTCTGATTAATAGTGATTTAGAACATCTTTTAATATGACTAGAAATGGTTTTAATTTCTTCATCTGGAAATTGTCTGCTCATATCCTTTGACCATTTATCAATTGGAGAATGGCTTGAATTCTTATAAATTTGAGTCAATTTTCTATATATTTTAGAAACGAGACCTTTATCAGAGCCTTTAAATATAAAAATATTTTCCCCATTTATTGCTTTCCTTCTAATCTTGTCTGCATTAGTTTTGTTTGTGCAAAAACTTTAAAAATTTTTTTTTATTTTATCATAGCTTTTTATTTACAAGTTATATGTATGGATAATATGTATGGATAATATGCCAAACCTTTTGTTCCAATTTTTACCCTCCTTCCCCCCATCTCCTCCCCTAGATGGCAGGATGACCAGTAGATGTTAAATATATTAAAGTATAAATTAGATACACAATATACGACCAAACCATTATTTTGCTTGTACAAAAACTTTTTAACTTAATATAATCAAAATTATCTATTTGATGTTCACTAATGAGTTACAGTTCTTTTTTGGTCACAAATTCCTTCCTTTTCCACAGATTTGAGAGATAAACTATATTAACATTCTTCTAATTTGCTTATATTATCACTATGTCTAAATCATGAACACATTTAGACTTTATCTTGGTTTACAGTGTTAGGTGTGGGTCAATGCCTAGTTTCTGCCATACTAGTTTCCAGTTTTCTGGCAGTTTTTGTCAAATAGTGAGTTCTTATCCCAAAAGCTAGGGGTCTTTGGATTTGTCAAAAACCAGATTACTATAGTCATTGACTAATTTTGTTCTATGAACCTAATCTATTCCACTGCTCGACTACTCTGTTTCTTAGCCAATACCAAATGGTTTTTATGACTGTTGCTTTATAGTCCCCTTCTTTCTAGACTCATGCAACAAACCTAATCTAGGCCCTCTTTACCTCTAAGCTGGAACATAGATTATTATAATAGTTTACATGGTAACACTGCTTCAATTACACCCCACTCTGCCTTTTATTCTATATATACTAGCACATTATTTTCCTCACAAAAAATCTGACCATATTTCTTCATTGTTCAAAAAACTTCAATGATAAGTGGCAGTACTTTTTATCTGCTATTTAGCTGGGTCTGGAGTCAGGAAGACCAGATTTCAAATCTGGCCCCAGATACTTACTAGCCATCTGACCCTGGGAAAATTATTTAACCTCTTCATCAGTTTCTTCATCTATAAAAAGGGGATAATAATAGCATTTATGTCACTAGGATGTTATGAGGATCAAATGAAATCATATTTGTCATGCATTTAGCACAGTGCCTGGTTCCTAGGTATATAATGGTATATAAAAGCTTATTCCTTTTTCTCCCCCTTGTCTATTGCAAGAAAGTCTAAATTCCTTTTATTTAGCATTTAAGGCATTCTATAATCTGATTATAATCTAATTTTTCAGCATTTCCCACATTATCCTTAATGCATCTATACACAGAATCACAGGATCTCAGTGTTGTTCTTAGCAAAAATACTGGTGTGGTTTGCCATTTCTTTCTCTATCCCATTTTACAGTTGAAAAAACTGAGGCAAATGGTGTTAAGTAACTTTCTAGTCACACATCCATATAAGTGTCTGAAGCCAGATTTGAACTCAGGAAGATGAGGCCCAGCATTCTATCTACTATGCCTCTTAGTTGTCTAGTGCTCTAGTAGTCATGTAAAATCCTAGTTCTTTATCATATGAATTATTGTCTAGCCATGTTTCCAACATCCTGTATTTGTGAGGTTTTTTAAATCCCAAGTTTAGGACTTTGCATTAAGCTGCTACTAAATTTCATCTCACTATATTTATCCCATCATTTGAGCTATTCTAGCTATCATCTATTCAATCCATTCCTTCAGTCATTCAATAAGGACTTATTTAAGACACTGTTAGTCCATGCTAGAAAATCAAAGTTGAAACAATTCCTGTCCTCAAGGAGTTTATACTCGTGTGGAAAAACAACAGGAGCATAGGTAAGCAAATATAAAAAATATATAAAGAACAGTCTAGGTGTGGAGAGGGCATCAGCAACAACGGGAGCAGATATTCCTAATCTTTTTTGGTCCCTTTGTCCTTAGTTTTCAGGAAATCCTTCTGTACTCTAATCAATATGAAGAAAATACATAATAGAATTTATCACATATATATATATAATTAAGAGACAAAATACAGAGATGAATTTTTTACAAACAAAACTTTATTCAGGACATAACAGTTTCATTATTGTAAAATTATCTCTAATCCTCAAAATTTTTTTCCAATATAATTATTTACCAAATATTTCCCATATTACTTTAATAATCTTCCTGAACTTCCCCCTACCCCTTGGATAGATTAAGAACTGCTAAAGTAAGGGGGGATCATAATCATTCTCATTTTGAATTAGCACTTAATCTAATTTTTTTTTTTTTGGCTGAGGCAATTGGGATTAAGTGACTTGCTCAGGGTCACACAACTAGGGAGTGTTGTGTCTGAGGCCAGATTTGAACTCAGATCCTCCTGACTTCAGGGATGGTATTGTATCCTAAGCTGCCCCTTGATCTAATTTTTAGAGGAAGTTAAACATTATGAGTCAGAGACACACATCCCAGGCATGGAAAATGGGAGGGAGATGGGAGGTGGAATGTCTTTTATGGGGAATATCAAGTAAGTAAATTTAGCTCAAAGGTAGTTTGCTTGAAGGAGAGTAATGTTCAATAAACTTGTAAAGGTAAGCTTGATCTAGATTATGAAGGGCTTTAAATTCAAAGCAAAGGGTCAAGGTAATTGGGAGCCACTGAAGTTCTTGAGCAGAGGAGTAGCATGGTCAGACTTGTCCTTCAGAAATATTAATTGCTATCTCTTTCAACTCTATGTTATCTGAAAATGTGGCAAACTTGTCATCAATGCTTTCTTCCAAATCATTAATAAAAATACTGAACAAATTAGGCTAATACAGGCCTCTCAGGTATTTTATTTAAATTGGAAAGTTGTCTCTCTATTTCTTGAATACTTTTACATTTTCCATGTCAGTATTTTGTACCTGAATGGTACTTTCCACTCTAGTTCTGTCTTTGCTTTTTAAAAAATCTACTACTTATCTTTTAAGTCCCAGATCAATGCTTTAATTTTTTTTTTTCCTGGAAGACTTCCCTAGCCAGAAATGCCTTCCCTTTAAAAAAAAAGTATAATAATAGCTTTATTTTCAAAATATATATAAAGATAATTTTCAGTGTTGACCTTTACAAAGTCCTGTGTTTCAAAATTTTCTCCTTTCCTCCCTTTTTCCTCCTTCCCTAGAAAACAAATAATCCAATAGTGGCTAAACATGTGCAGTTCTTCTAAACATATTACCACATTTATCATTCAGTACAAGAAAAATCAGATCAAAAGGGAAAAAATGAGAAAGAAAAAAACAAGCAAACAAACAACAATAACAAAAGAGGTGAAAATACTATGTTGTGATCCACATTCAGTCCCTCTCTCTGGATGTTCTCTCCATCACAAGTCTATTGGAATTGGCCTGAATCATCTCATTGTTGAAAAGAGCCAAATTTATTATAGTTGATCATATTACAGAGAGTAGAAGTGAGTAGAAGAGAACATTGTATACAGCATATATCAAGATCATATGATGATCAATTATGAAGGTGGAAAATACCAAAGAGTGCCCAAGCACTCCAGCTGAGCAGACCCAGAAGCTCTCAGCTCCCATCTCCCAGCATGGTGTCTGGCCTGGAGAGCCAGAAATGTTGAATTGGTTAAATAGCAAAAGACTTGGGTTCATTGGATGGAGTGAAAAGGAAGTGACCATTGACCAATGGTCAGCAATGCTGTCTACTTCCTTTTTTTTTTTTTTTTTTAATTTTTTTTTATTTAATAGCCTTTTATTTACAGGATATATGCATGGGTAACTTTAATACTGTCTACTTCCTGTGGGACACATAACTTCCTGAAGCTCAGACCTGGGGTCTGACCTTTTCTGCCCTACAGTCCTCTGAGAATAGGGATCACATGACTTCCTGAAACTTAGGCCTAGGATCTGACCCACTCCATTTCTGAGAAATCTTTGCCTGGTCCCATTCACTTGAAAGAAAGGTAAAACACAAAAAGACTCATTAACAAATTATTTAAATAGTAACAAGTACTTAAACTATAAGATGCAGATTAACAGTACTTAAACCATAAAATGACCCATCACCTCTATTATGCTCCTTCAGGAGATAGACTGACCAGTTGTTATTCATACACTTTCCATTTAGCCATGCAGGGTTCTTTGGTTGCTTATATTTAGCAGGATCAGGTCTTTGGTCGTGTTCTTTCAGAAATGAGGTAACTACAGGAAACAAGCATGTCTTGGGGAGCCCCGAATCTCTTTCTCTTTCTCTCTCTCTGACTTTGCAGTGGAGGGCTGCTAAGCTCTCCCCTGAGAGACCCGCCCCAGGGAATCAAGATAAAATGATTCTATTATCTGGGTGGGACTGGTTGAGTCCAGGACCACTCCTACTTGGCCTGAGCTAGAGATTCCAACTCTGTTGAGTTGGAAATTAGCCCAGAAACACTCATTCAATTCCAAGATTCTCTATTCTGATTCCAGCTCAAACTGCTCCCAGCCCCCACCAAGAGCTGCCCATAAAACAAGTTTTCCTCAACCTATCTCCTTGCGGAGGACCTAACATGCCATGCCAAGGAACCTCTCTCTCCCCTTGGCACAGCTGCAACCCTCTGTCTGCTGAAATGACATTCTCCTTCAGCATTACTCCCTCTTTATCTCTCTCACTTATTTCTCTAAGGAGACTTTATATCTCTCTGTCGGGATTTCTCTACTAGAAACTTTACTCCCCTGCTGGGACCTTGCCACAAAGAAAGTCAGCCTTTCTCTTCATGCATAGCAGAGGCTGACTTCCCAATGCCTATAATAAACCTCTTTTACCAGTCTAGCTTTTCAGGTTCGTAAATTCCTTTATGAAGCACCTCTGCGCCGCCAGGAAGGGGGTCCCACAACTTCTCACCCTGCACTGAGCCTCATCATGGGGACACAACCCTGAACCTCATCAGTTACTACTAGAAATGGAAATGGTCATTTCACAGCATCCCTGAATACCGACTGGAATGGAAAGAAGCACAGCATGAGCAGCAGCGGCCCGAGGTCCAGCGTCAGGCTTCCCTTGCCATCATGTGTTCCAGCTGACGCATGCTCGAGTCATAACCCCCATTGCTCAGAGAGCTTATGGACTGAGAGAAGGGTAAAATCACTTTTTTCTGTCCTCAGAAGTCTGGGAAAAGAAGGACTAGCTCTGGATCCGGCTGAAGATGAGGCCTGGAGGAGGGGAAGCAGTGGAGCTCAAGAGTTCTTTACTGAGAAGGGCATTTCAGTTGGTGGAGAGGGGAACATGGAGGGACCAGTCAGGAAGTGCTGCAACATTTGGGCAAAGTAAACAAAGCAAAACATTTGTTTTATTTATTATTTTATTATTGATTTATTAAAATAAATGGACAATATTCTATTCCTATGAAGGTGGTATGAATACAGCACTGGACTTGGGATGGTAGGAACAGAGATCAAAGCTGAAAGGGACTAAAGAGATCATCTAGTCCAATTCCTTCATGCTACAGGTAAGGAAACTGAGGCCCAGTTTAGTGAAATGACCAAGGTCATATTGTAAATAGTGGGATCAGAAGTAGGACTAGAACTCAACTCTGCTGACTATATTCAATGCTCTCTCCACTCATGAAGAGCTGAGTTTGAATCCTACTTCAGGCTTTTGTTAGTTATCTAATGGGACAATGACACTGATGTGTTTGGCTAGCTATACCTGGTTTGAAATAAACATGTGACAAATTCACCATGGCCATTCTCTTTGGAAAAAGGTAGATTTATTTAGAGGAATAATTTACAGACTAAATGAAGGGATACAATAACACCAGAAATGGTCAATGTGAAATGGAGCTGGGAGAGCATATAGTTAGCAAGGAAAAACACAAGTTCCCCTGGGAACTCACAATTAACCAGGAGAAAGGAAATACTCCATGAGGTGGGAGTAAGCCATTGACTGATCAGAATTAGCTAGAGTAAGAAGAAAGACACCATTAGAGGGAAGGTACTGTGAGGAGGGAAGGAAAATATCTCATAGTGAATGTAGTCTTGAACAGAACTTAGCAAAGATCTTCATTACAAGTGGATTTTTTATAGGGGAAAGTAGCCTTAGGAGTTTTTCAGGGAAATGAGAGAAGTAAAGGTGTGGAAATCAAGAGGGAGGGCTCAGGAGCCAGATGGATAGTACCTGCCTAAAGATATGCTAATCAATATCTTAAAAGGTTGTTTGAGGATATCCAGAGGTTGGGGGATAGACTACCAATGTTGCTAAAGAGTTCCATCCTAGATAGCCTGGGAATTATCTGATGATAGCTTCTTCCTGACAGGGGACAAGAATAAGTCACATCATTAGCACCTATCTCATTGGGTGGACTCAGGAAGAGTCCAGTCTTTTTTAGATTTGAATGCATTCAAATTCAGCCTGTAGCTGTGGGCAGGTCCCTTAACTTTTTGCCTCAGTTTCCTCAACTAGAAAATAGGAATAATAATAGTACCTACTTGGTAAGGTTGTGGTGAGGATCAAATGAGATACTATTTATAAAGTGCTAGCACAGTGCCTGGACCATAGTAGGGGCTTTATAAGTGCTTTTTCCTACTTCCTACTGAGATTAAATGAGATAATAAATGTAAAGACCTTTGCAAACCTGAAAGTAATAAATAAATGTTAGCTATTGCTGTTCTTATTCTTAATAAATGTTTGTTGAATTAAATTGAAAACTGCTTTATATTATAGTGATTTGTATATCTATCATTTTCTCTTATTAGATTGAAAATACTTTGTGGGCAGGGACCAGCTTTATTGATATTTGGATGCCTCCACAGGTCTAGCATAGTTCATACCAAGCATTTAATAAATTCAACAAACAAATCAGCAAACATATATTAAATACCAACTATATATGAGAAAATTGCCTCTATTCCAAGGCAGATGTAAGATCCTTTGAATCTGTGCCTTCTGGAAGGAGTAAGAAGAAAAGGAAGGAAAAAACAATGGGGGGAATCAAAGTCTAAGATAAAATTGGAAAGCTCCTTAGTTAAGATTAAGAAAGGAAGAAGCCTCTTTTATCTCTTTTGAATGGAAAAACAGCTTATTATAAGAAAGATGAGAAGTAAAATTTTATTAGTCAATAACAAAAAAAAAAAATTAGAAAAACCAGGAGCTTTTGTTTAATAAACACTCCTTTTAGCAGAATGTAACTATCCTTGGATTTCCTGCATTCTGCTTTGTAATTAGGGCGGCACATCTCTTTTGAACTTCACAATAACCTTGTGAAGTAATACTCAAAAGCATTACCTCAATATAACTCTTTGGCTTTAGCTCTTTAATGAATTCATAGAGTTGATTATGGATATTTCTATACATTTTATCCTCCTAAAGTGCCAGTTTTGCTAGAGTCAGAACTATATTCTTGAAACTTTCTATTTTCTTCAGTGTTGACTGAATAGTGCTTTGCATACAGTAGGTAGATCAATATTTGTTGAATGGAAGAGAAGAGTACATGCTGAATGGATAATAAAAAAGAGCCTGTGATCTTCTCTTGGAAATGATGGTGTGGTGGTGGGGAAAAACCACTGAGTTTGGAAACAGAAGGCCTAGTTAGGGTTTTTTAATCCGGGCTCTATCACTTGTTGTTTGCCCTTTGGTTTTAAAAAGAACCAAAGACATCATGGGGTGATGTCTTGATTTGTTCATGAATTAGATTTAAGTTAGGTAGAGTCCACAGCCTCACTGTCTCTTCCAGAGCCATCAAGGTCCAGTGGCAAGACAAAAGTCAAGATGACAAGTGATGGCCTGGGATGTAGTGGACGACCTTGACCTGATTGCCTGTGTCAAATCCTTTCCTGTCCCTGGGACTCAATTTTCACATCTATAAAATTATATGGTTAAAGAAAATCAATCAAGCCTTTATTGAGTGCCTACTATGTACCAAACACTAGTTCCTTCTAGCTCTAACATTTTTTGATCTCAGTAGAGTTTATGTACATGTGAGGGGAGTGATATGCAAGAGCATTCTGAGATTCTAGTTAATTAGTAGAAATTAGTAATCCTTGAGTTTTTTTTTTTTAAATTAACAATAATACCCACTTTCCCTTTTTCTTCCCCTACCAGCATTTTAGGTGTTTAATAGTATAGACTGGATTGTGATTTCATTGGTATTAGAAACTTCCAGGCAAAGAAATTCTCTGCCTATCAGTGCAGCTTGACACCTTCTTTCCAATTTATAATCTTAAAGCATGGAGCCCTGAGAATTTAAGTAATTTGTATGAGATCACACAGCCAATTTTTGTGATAGGTGAGACTTGAACCTAGCTGATCTACCTGGCTTCAAGGCCCCCTTTCCATCTATTTACATAAGAAAAGAAAAAATAAAGCAAATCACAGCACTAATTAGTAAGACTAAAAAGCAACTACATCACTAAGAGTGGAAAAAATGACACATATTTCTTGAAATTCTGATCCCTGATGAGAAGAAACACAAACAGCCGGCAGACTAGAAAGCTCTTGCCTTCTCCCAAGGCAGCTGGTTCCTGGGCTCTTTAATGAATGTGTCCTCATAAAACAAATGTCTTTGAGGCCAAGTGGGAATTGCAGCTTTGACATTCAGAGATAAGAGATCAGGTCCTAAGCAAACATTATAAGTTCAGGCCTTATAGGACCCGCCCATGCATCCCTGGGTTAGGAAAATAGGTTGTATTTCTTTCTTGTGCTAATTTCACAAAAGACACAACTCATATTCCTGTTGATTGAACAGTTTTGTGTTGACAGGAGTGAAGATTTGTGATGAAACTTATCATTGCACCAGAGAGTGGGCTATTTGTACTAGTCAAAGCAGCCAGGAATTGCAGATATATTTTATAGCAAGCAGGGAAGACAAACATACGCATTTATATGTCACTTGTTGCAATATAAATGTGAACTTGTACTTCTTTCAAAACTTTTAATGAATTGTATACATTCCTGAAGATTTATAGCATGAACCCAATGGCTCAAAATGTTACTTTAAACATATTTGTCACTTTGGCAAAGGCATCCAAAAAGTAAAATAAAACAAAATCTGGAAGACATTGCATTTAGAAATAAATCATAAATATATGCATCTTAAAAGAGTTTATTTTGGTCGTTAATGGTTGATAGGCCCCCCAGTGCAGGATTTAAAGTTAAATTATGCAAAATCAAAAACAAACCTTATAATACTTAATCAAACATGCATAAAACTGTCAGGCCCAAATAAATTCTCTCAATTAACTCAGTTCAGATTGTGATTGCATTTACTAATTTAATCAACACTAGAATAATTTGGAGGCTGGGTAATGATGAATTACTATGGAGCAGCACATTAAAGGATCTTAAGGTAGTATACTGAGACAGGAATGCAAGAAATACTTTCCAGGTTGGGGGAATAAAAGTACACACAATCAGAAAAGATGGCACAAGCCAATTTTTTTTTTTTTTTAATTCATGTGGGAATATATTTCTTCCCATTTTCTTTCCAATACTCTAGTGACTCCATTGGAAAAGGGAGATTGTCTGTCAAAGCGACCTACTATTTACATTTAGATGAGCATGTTGCCCGATAGGTTTTGTGGCAGGTTTTATTTATGTTATTTGAATTAGCCAGACATGAAAATTCCTATAATAGGAACAAGTCTATTTTTTACTTGGCCAAAATGATTTCATAGGCATGCTATTCTTTTCTTTCTACATTTTTCAGGAAGAGTGAAAGAGAAGCTAAAATGGAAATGGAAATGGTTCAGTTTCCAATTACTGGTTAACTTAGAGCTTGCTTCTCTGTTTGCCTAGTTCATCAACAAATGGTAAGTTTTCCTTCAACAGTGTGTTTTCCCACTGATAACTACATTAAGTGAGCTGGTTTTGAAAGGAACCCAGTGGTTGCACCAGGGAATATATTATGGTAAATTATATCACTATTGTATATTTGCTTATAATAAATGATCAGAGTTTGGAAGGCTGGTCAAAACATTGACTACTCTCAGAATTTCACAACATTTCTCTCTCGGGGAATTATAATTTATTAATTTCTACTTTGAAACTTCTAGAATTTATGACTTCCACCATGGTGGAAGGTGGAACATAACCTTACTATTTCTTGGTAAGAAGTCTTTAAGAATTGCTTGGGCTGAAAATTTTTTCATAATGTAACAAACCTGATGATGACCTTCTCTGAATATAAGTAGAATGGGCTTTGGGCAATAGAGATGTAATCCATAACAGGATTTTTAGATGATACCTCTTTTACTAAGTAGGACATAACAGAGTGTGAATTCTTTGCCAAAGTCTTTGAGAATATATGGAAACAGGCTTTAGTTGGGGAGTCTAGTGAAGGGTAATGCTATTGAGGAAGGTCCTTAAGGTCATGTCATTTGAGCATCTATTGAATAAACTGAGGTTGTTTAGTTTGGAGAAGAGAACTCTGGGGGAATATGAAAGCTGTTTTCAAGTATTTGAAATATTGTCATGCAGATATTTGATTAGACTTTTTCTACTTGTCTCTTGAGAAAGGCAATTAAGTAAAAACTTTGACATGTGAGAGAAACTCAGTTGAGGTGTGGCAGACTTAGGGAGAGATGAAATAAAGGTTCTTCTAGCAAAAGTTCTAAGATTCTAAGAGTACTTGTGAGGGATATAAGGGTCTTTTATTGAGTTATAGAGTGGATTTGGTGGCTTCTGGGGGACTGTCCTAATTTAAATATTCTGGATTTTGATTCTGAACCATCTAACAGGAATGCAAGAGACTTTCATCTGAGCATTTTTGAGTTTAATGTTTACTGACATATTTGCCAGCCTGCAAATGGTGTTATTACATTCTGAGGACTGCATCATTGTTCTATTGATTATAATTTAACCAGGGACTTAAATAAGCCAAGTTGTGAATAAATACTTGATCAAAATATAATAAAAATCACCGAATTCTAAGCCAATTCACATATTCATGTTACTTAACCAAATTAAAAAAAAAAGCCATTCATATCCACAATCAATTTTAATAGGAATCAAAATAGTTTATTCACAAAATCTATTGAATTGGAGCAAAATCTGATAAAAACAACTTGCTCATTTCATGCATACACATAGCCTACTATTTGATAGATGTCTGTTGAATGGATGAAAATACTCTTTAAATTATATCTGAATAATTGGGTAGGGAATGTGTTTTATTCATCAGGGTGCCTCTTCCATAGAGAATCTTGCATAAAATAAATGTTCAGTACATGTTTTTTTTTTTCAATGAATGAATAAACTGAGTCAACATTCTATTTGCTCTAGATTAATCAAAACACCATTCTAGAGAGTCAAATTTTTCCCCAGTTAATTGAACACTCAAGCCAACATATAGTCATTGTGAATATATAACTTTCTAAAATGTTACTAATTCAACTAATTTCTTTTTTTCATTATAGCTTTTTATTTACAAGTTATATGCATGGGTAATTTTTCAGCATTGACAATTGCAAAACCTTTTGTTTCAATTTTTCCTCTCCTTTCCCCACCCCCTCCCCCAGATGGCAGGTAGACTAATACATGTTAAATATGTTAAAGTATATTCAACTAATTTCTTAAATAGAAGACTTTGACTATTAATTTAGCCTTCTCTTGATGAATTAGGCTTATCATTATGAACATACAATCAAAGATTAGTAGTGGTAGAAGGAAGCTGAGAGATCATCCAGTCTAGGGGTCCTTACTCTTTCTGTTCTCCTTTGGCAGTCAGCCTAGTGAAGCCTATAGATCCCTTCTCAGAATAATATTTTTAAATGGATAAATAAAGTACTTAGGATTACAAGGGAAACAAATGCTATTCAAATAATTATCAAAATATTTTAAAAAGATAACTTGATTAACCCAGATTAAGAACCCCTGTTTTAAGCCAAACTGCACTTTGCAGATATGAAAACTAAGATTGTAAGACTAGAAATAAGTGTATGTATTTTTGTGTGTGTGGTTTTATAAAAGATAAATTATTTAGCATAGCACATGAATCAGAGTAAGTACTTAAATATACTTGTGGACTGCTTTGTCACCAAAGTCACCCCAGAGATCAGGCAGAGTCAGGTCCTGAACTCAAATCTGACCCAATGATGGGTAAAACTTTCTGAGGCCAATGATGACTCTACATTCATTTCCCTAATAAACATTTATTAACAAACACTTGTACCTGTTCACTGGGAAAGAGACAAAATTTAGATAAAACATGTTCCCTACCTTCACTGAATTCACCAAAAACTGGCAGTGAGGTAAGACAGACATTGTATAATTAAAACACACAATAATACAGAGTAAGTATGAGAATAGAGAAGATCCTTACCAGTGGAGAAGAGAGGGGAAGAAATGAGAAAAGACTTCACAGAGAAGATGAAATTTCATTTGGATTCTAAAGGAGAAATAGGTATTCAACAGGTAAAGAAGAGAAATAGAGATATCCCAGACACAGGGAACAGTGTGAACAATAGCACAGAACTTACATAATATAACATAGAGAAGTAATAGATTAGCTATCTAGGTCCTGGAAAAAATGGAGGGAGGAATATGAGTCATTTTATTATGTCTTACAAGTTTGCTGTCTTATAGTGATGTTATTATTTTAGCAATAGGTTGAAAAATGATAGAATCATAGCATTAGAGATGAATTGACTCTTGTTTGCTACTGTGCATGGGTTATTTGCTTTTACAGTGTTTTGGCTTGTTTTTTTGCGTGTACTTTTTATATATAGAAGATGTAGGTCTAGGAATTTCCCTAAACATATAAGAAGAAAATATTAAGGAATTAACTAAACCTGTTAACAGAAAACAAAAATGCTTTCCAAATAATTTGATTATAAGGAGTTGGCCATTGGATAAAGGTTCCTAATGGGACACAAGTATGAAGATCACCCATCCTTCAGTGACCTTTAAAAAGTAAGGAACTCTACTGTATAGACAATTCCTAATTGTCATTTCTGAAATTGTCTTGAGTAAATTCTGAGCAGTTGAGAACTTGCATTTCTTGGAGAGAACAACAAAGGAGAGGATTTCTCCTTCTTCTTAGAGGTATAATTTGATATCAGTCCCATGAGTGCAAGTAAGGAGAGGGCTTGTCACTAGGACCTTGCATGTAGTTTTTCTGTTTTTTCTTTATTGAGAACTATTACTTCTTGGTACTATAACTATGCTTGCTTATAGTAGCACCTCACACAAATGTTAATTTGCTACTTCTTTTTTTTAAAAGAGTATTTTATTTTTTCCAAATACATGTAAAGATAGTTTTCAACATTCATTTTTGTAAAATTTTATGTTCTAAGTTTTTCTCCCTCCCTTCTTTATTTCTCATCTCCCCAAGATAGCAAGCAATCTGATATGGGTTAAATATGTGCAATATCTTTAAACATATTTCCATATTTGTCACGTTGTGCAAGAGAAACTAGACCAAAAGGGGAGGGGGGGAAACTATCAGAAAGAAGCAAACAAAGAAAGAAGAAAGTGAAAATACTATGATTTGATCCACATTCAGTCTCCATAGTTCTCTATCTGGATGTGATTGGCATGGTTTCATCTGAAGTCTTTGGAACTGCCTTGAATCATGGTGTTGTTGGGAAGAGCCATATCCATCACAGTTGATCATCACATAATCTTGTTGATATAGTGTACAATGTTTTTACTCCTGCTTCTACTCACTTCATTCAGCATCAGTTCATGTAGGTCTTTCTAGGCTTTTCTGAAATCATTCTGCTCATCATTTTTTATAGAATTAATTTGCTACTTCTAATCTGCTGGAATATTGAAAACAGATAACCAGTCCTAGGTATGGTGTCTCAGAGTAATTCTCAATTCTTCCTGCATTTAAAATCCTTTAAAATTCTGATTATAGCTCATCTTTCCAAACATTTTAAATTATTCCTTCTCATATACTCCTACATTGGCAAACTTATATTTGTCCCCCATACACAACAGTCTATCTCCTATTTACATATTCCTTCACAAATAATCTCCCTTCTCTGGAAGACTTATTCTTCCTCTTACATCCATTCATTACAATCTTTAGCTCCATTTCAAGTTGTATCTTCTATATGAAATCTTTAATGATCCCCCCACTAAATTGTTAGTCCTGCTCTCCAAATCACTTTTTATTTACTTTACATATATAGCAACCCTTCTGAGGTATTACCTCTCACTTGTACTTGCCCTGGCATATTGAAACCCTGGAGGGCAACTATTGTCTTGGATGCTAGGGGTCACCATGTGGATTATTCCTAATTTTATAGCCCAGGAGCCCCCACTGTTGTGCTTCCAAATGACAACCAACTACCAGATTAAATTAGTTATTAGAACAGTTGTTACAATAGATTTCTTCCAAGATGCTGGGGTGTATTATTTCACAAATACATACATAGTTCATGGTGCAAAAGGGTGGGATTGAGAGTAGACAGAAACTTAAAAAATTCTAGTTATAGTGAACACATGTGGGCAATGCAACTCATAACTCTGGAACTACAGAGTATTGATAGTGTTTCTCTCTTCAGAAAGTCCTAATGAAGTTTACTTCAAGGCAAGGTATCGGTGATATACAATATTCTTTACTGCTAAATGGGGCTAGATCCCCGCAGGGCATGGCATCTCTGTAGCATGAGTGGCTCATCTGTGTTTGCTTCTTGTAAGGAATTGTATTTTTATTAAGTCAATACTCTGCTTGGTTGGCCTAGGAAGGTCTCTCAGCTAATGGATTCACAAGGTATTGCATCTCTATTGGATGGATTGATTTGCTGAAATCCTTAGGCTTGTTCTTTAATGGCTAGTGCAGTCTCTATAATTTCTAACTCCAAGTTCAGCTGGGGTTTTCTTTCATTTGGGGTTCTACCTTGTTTTATTAGATGGGGTGTGCTACTGTACCCTTTCAGAAAGGGCATATTCTCTTACTTAGCTTGATTGTCAGAAGCTTCTCCAGTTCTGCTCACTCTATGCTCAGCTCTAAGGTTTATTACTTCACAGGTAGAATGTGGGAGAGGTATAGGCACTTCTTTATTAACTTTTCCTGGTTCAGACCTAAGTTCCCTTGATGAACATATTGATGTACATGCTGTTTCTCCTAGGTAGAATGTAAGCTACTTCAGGGTAAGGGCTACTTTCATGTTTATTTTAAACTTGTTGAACTGAAAAAGAAAATTGAGCTGGTTTTAAGTGAAGACTTCAAGGATACGCCTTTGAATTAAGTCCATGAGCTTTCGTACTTTGATTTTTAAAAACCCATTTTAGTAATTCATAAAACTATTTTTTCCTCACTTCCTGATTCTTGTTTGTGCTCTAAATAAGTAAAGTTGTTGAACAGCTGAATTCCAGAATAGTAAGGTTATTACTGTATTATTGTATGTATTTAAAAAATACATAATTTTAAAAATCATATCTTCTTTGAAACCAAGTATATTTCTGTATACATTTACCCACATATTGTAAAACTGAGCATCGCTTTATACTCATTGCACAATACTTTACATTTACTTGATGGATAACCTGGTGATTAGCTTCTACTGGCTAAACTGATAAGATAGCAGGCACAAAACATAAATGGGACCATAATTAAAAAGATATTCTTACCCATCAAAGCTTGGACACTATTGGCAAAGCCTTTAAGAATGTACCTCTGGTCCATGCTAACACAGTAGAGTATATGTTTAATGCAAGCTGCCTCTCCCCCCAATATTGCTTAGAATATATGGCAGTACAGGGAGTTGAAATGGATATGGTTTCATGGGCATAAAGAATTCCTAGGTGAAGGAATTCTTCATACCAATGCAAGTCAGCACCTTTTTTTTTTTTTTTTTTTTTTTTTTTTTTTTGTAATGTATAGTCTTGTAACAACAGAAAGCTACCTAGACTAGAATACTGAGAGATTAGGAGATTAGGTGACTTGTTCAATTTGAAGGTAGCACTTGAACCTAGATCTTCATGTCTCAGAAACCAACTTTCTATCTACAATATTATAGTGCTTCCCATTATAATTAGAATCAACTTAGTTTTTATAGATATTATAACTTCACCCACATTTATAATCAGCATCTATTCACAATCTACTAAATGATAGACACCCTGAGTGTAGGAAACATATCCTGTTCATCTTTGTATTCCTTGTAGGAGATACAAAGTAGTTCTAGATTGCACCTGGAACTATAAATATTTGCTTCATAACTTATTAAATACTAATCTCTTGCAGACTAATAAAATACTTCTGGTCAGTTATCCACATTATAATTTCCTTACACAGAATGAATTGCCAACCAATTGGAGAGAAGAATAATTGGCTCAGAGAAATGATGTTTTTATACCCCTTTGCAACTGTTCCCTGTTGCTCCTTTCAGTTTCATTTGCATTTACCCTTAGACTTTCTGTATTAGTTACTTTGTTCTTCAATATTTTTGTGTATTTAAGCTAAATATGCTCGCACTTTTTAAACTTTTTTTGGGGGAGGGTGCAAAGCAATTGGGGCTAAGTAACTTGCCCAAGGTCACATACTAGTAAGTGTTAGGTGTCTGAGGCTGCATTTGAACTCAGGTCCTCCTGAGTTCAGGTCTAGTACTCTATCTGCTCTTGCCCCTCTATTGCTCTTTTTAAACCACTTCTTTCATTTAATTCCTTCCCTAGTGTTTTCATATCTATTTTCCTTTCCCCTATCCTCCATGTTCTCACTTAATCAGTGGACAGAAAAAGAATGAGTAAGAAATGTATGCATGAAAAAATCTTGTCTTCATCCCTTTCTTAAGTCAATGCTTGCAAATGGGTTGTAGGATGTGTTCAAGAAAGTCTGGCCTCTGGTGTGAGGGCTGTTAAGGGATGCTTTCCATTGCTGCTGTTCACCTGATTGGCTGGTGACTCTAAGAAGCTATAGCATGTGCAGCAGCCCTGCCATTTTGGCAGAGGAATAAATTAGGTTGCCGGTAATTGAGGAGTCTCAAACCCTTTAATGAATTGGGGGGGGGATGTCTACCCCAGGCCCGCGAGGACTTCCCTTGCCAGAACGGCAGCTAGAACGACAGAAAAGTTAGGTATGATAGATCTTTGGAGAAAACTGAATGGAGACAGAAAGGACTTCTTGGCAGTTGACTATATATTATGACAGAAAGACCTCAAAATCAAATGCAGAAAGGCAGATATAGTAAATGCATTTTTTTCAGATCACAATGCAATAAAAATTATTTTTTTTCAGAGTTCATGAAGGCAGTTGAAGCAGGCATTGTGGAGTGCTTAGAGCTTGGTTAGACACCAAAGATGTCCAGGTCATCTACTGCATCACAAGACATCACCAGTTACCTTGACTTTATCGTGCTTTGCCCCTCGATTCCACCCATGACTATGGCAGAGAGTGAGGCCGACTTCAACACCTCCGATTCATTTAAATCCAAGTTATGAATTAACCAAAAGTTATCCAGAGTAAGAGAAATACTAAATGAAACCTGAGGTTTCACCGCATTGCCATTAGACAAGCAACATCAAAAGATGAACATACTAAGGGCTGAAGGAAGCTGGGAAAATAGGCACATTAATGACCTAGGGAAATCTGACAAGAAAGGTCTTTTTCACTCAGGTAGAAGGAGATGTAGTCCAGCATAGAAGCTTCCTAATAAGCCGGCAGTAGAGCCCAATTTAGTAGAGCAATGGGAGATCCTGAGCCCTACTGCAGGGGAGCAGTCAGATACTATTACCAGGTCCCACTTCATGTCTCAGCAAAGCCAGGGTTATTGTCAGGCTCCCATTCTGAGAATCATCCTGTGCTTCAGCATAGTTCTATGCAAATAGGAAGCTGCCAGTGACCTCATAGACACATACTTCAGTGTATCCCTGGGGAAATGCAAAAACACCCCGCCAGCCTCAGCATACACTAGGGCCTGGCTCAGCACCAGGTAAGCTGTCAGATCCTGTGGTCTCCAGCAGTGTTAGCCAACCCCCATCCCATCTCCGAGGGACAGCAGTAGACTGAGGCCCCTCTGAGCCTCAGGGCAACATCAGTGCAGCACCAGGTAAATGGTTAGGGTCTGTAGCTCCAGGCAAAAGAAGCCTAAGACAGTGTCCCTTCTATCCTAGGAACAGAAGTCAAATTTAGAAGAAAGGAAAAAGGCCCAAAAAAGAGGAGCAAAAAAACAACAAAAAAAGGATCAGACCGTAGAAAGTTATTATAGTGACAGGGAAGATCAAAACACAAACTTAGAAGGGGACAATAATGTCAAAACCCCAAAGTTTGCAAGCCCAGAAGGAACTCATGGAAAAGCTTAAAAAGGAGCCTAAAATCATATAAGAGAGATAGAAGAAAAATTGGGAAAAGAAATGAAAATAATGCAGAATTATGAAAAAAGAGTCAACAGTTTGGAAAAAGAAAACAGCTGCTTAAAAACTAGAATTGGTCAAATGTAAAAGGAAATATAAAAGACCATTGAAGAAAACAACTCCTTAAAAAATACAATTGGCTAAATGGAAAAGGAAGTATAAAAACGAATTGTTATCACTAATAGTACAGCTCGAAGGAATATATATATATATATATATATATATATATATATATATATATGATATGAATATAAAAAACTTGAGGAAATGACATTAATAATTAAGGAATGAGAAAGAGGTATTAATATATTGGGTATAAAAGGAATGGAGAGATAGAATGGGTTAAATTATTTTGCATGAAGAGGTACAAAAAAACCTATTACAGTGGAAGGAAAGATGGGAAGATTTGCTTTACACATTGCTTGAATCTTACTTTTATCAGTATTGACTCAAAGTAGAAATAGTATACACAATCAGTTGAATATAGAAATCTATCTTACCTGAGAGGAAAGTAGGAGGGGAACAGAATAAGTAAAGGCTTTTTTGGGGGGACTGACAGAAGAGAGGGGGGGAGGCAGTAGACAGAAGCAAAATACTGTTGACGAAGGAAAGGGTGAAAGGAGAGAAAGAGTAACAGGAGGAAAAAATAGTGTATATATATTTCTAGCTTTTAAAGAGCAAAACACTTCAGTTTTTAACAAGTAGAAGTAAACTATATGGAGCTATATCTTTTGAACAGTTCTGAAAGGCCCAAAGTATCTCAATCTTGAGGTAGCATTCATGTGGGTAGTAACTTTTGAAAATGACCCTAGGTACTCCTGATAATGTAATGGTCTAAGGTTTACAAACTGTTTTCCTCAGGATTTCCCCAGAGGAAAAAGGTATTATAATCATACTATTATCCTTATTATCTAGATGAAAGGAGAAAGGTTCAGAAGGCCTTAACTGGTCACAATCCATGCTCACACAGGTAAATCTAAAACTGGAACTCAAATCTATCTTCTATTTTGAAGTCTAATGTATTTATGGTGCTTCAAAATGACTCTTCAAGTAATACAGAAGCTATTTTTATGGTAGTTATACTTTTGATAAACCTAGCATTTCCTAATAGAAAAATATCCAGTTTGAAAGAAATAGATTCTAAGGCACATACATTGCAAGACAAGGCATTGTGTATATGGTTGTGTTTGTGTGTGTAGGGGACAGAAATTTGAAAATTGTTATGCTTAATATTTTACTAATTTTTTGAATATTTGTTACCTCATTTTAACATCTAGAATACATTATATAAGTTATGCCAAACATTTCCATAAAAAACAAGATCTCTCCTCTCCCTCCAAAAAACCCTCAAGAAAAATAAAGTTAATTTATGACCAAAGCAGAACTAGAGATCATTACTGATCACAAAATAGAAAATTTCGATTATACCAAACTGAAAAGTTTTTGTACAAACAAAACTAATGCAGACAAGATTAGAAGGGAAGCAATAAACTGGGAAAATATTTTTACAGTCAAAGGTTCTGATAAAGGCCTCATTTCCAAAATATATAGAGAATTAACTCTAATTTATAAAAAATCAAGCCATTCTCCAATTGAAAAATGGTCAAAGGATATGAACAGACAATTCTCAGATGAAGAAATTGAAACTATTTCTAGTCATATGAAAAGATGCTCCAAGTCATTATTAATCAGAGAAATGCAAATTAAGACAACTCTAAGATACCACTACACACCTGTCAGATTGGCTAAGATGACAGGAAAAAATAATGATGATTGTTGGAGGGGATGTGGGAAAACTGGGACATTGATTCATTGTTGGTAGAGTTGTGAACGAATCCAACCATTTTGGAGAGTAGTTTGGAACTATGCTCAAAAAGTTATCAAACTGTGCATACCCTTTGATCCAGCAGTGTTACTACTGGGATTATATCCCAAAGAGATTATAAAGAAGGGAAAGGGACCTGTATGTGCACAATGTTTGTGGCAGCCCTTTTTGTAGTGGCTAGAAACTGGAAACTGAATGGATGTCCATCAGTTGGAGAATGGCTGAATAAATTGTGGTATATGAAAATTATGGAATATTACTGTTCTGTAAGAAATGACCAACAGGATGATTTCAGAAAGGCCTGGAGAGACTTACACGAACTGATGCTAAGTGAAATGAGCAGGACCAGGAGATCATTATATACTTCAACAACAATACTAGATGATGACCAGTCCTGATGGATCAGGCCATCCTCAGCAACGAGATCAACCAAATCATTTCTAATGGAGCAGTAATGAACTGAACTAGCTATACCCAGAAAAGAACTCTGGGAGATGACTAAAACCATTACATTGAATTCCCAGTCCCTATATTTATGCACACCTGCATCTTTGATTTCCTTCACAAGCTAATTGTACAATAATTCAGAGTCTGATTCTTTTTGTACAGCAAAATAATGTTTTGGTCATGTATACTTATTGTGTATCTAAGTTATATTTTAATATATTTAACATCTACTGGTCATCCTGCCATTTAGGGAGGGGTGGGTAAGAGGTGAAAAATTGGAACAAGAGGTTTGGCAATTGTTAATGCTGTAAAGTTACCCATGTATATATCCTGTAAATTAAAGGCTATTAAATAAAAAAATAAAAAAAAATATAAGGTCAAAAAAAAAAAAAAAAGAAAAAAGAAAAATAAAGTTAAAAAAACAGAGAAAGAGAAAATGCTTCAATTTGTATTCAAACTCAATCAATTTTTTCTCTGAGTATGAATAGCATTTTTCATCATATAAGAACATTATCATGTATCCAGCAGAACATCAGGGGGGATTCAAAATATATGACAACAAATACCAATTTAAGAAAGTATACATATTAGTAGAAGAAATTATATTCATGAGTGTCTGTCTTTACTTCTTTGTAAATTGTTTTGTTTTCTACTGTGCAACTTATTTACTTTATTCTTTTTTCCTTTTCATCCCCCACACCATTCCCAGGCTATAGTTAAGAAGGATATATTTATGTATACATACATACACACATAAACACACACATATTTCCCTTTTATCCTACCTACCACCTGCAAGCAAGCTACAGTTAAGAAAAGATATATTTATGTATACATATGTAGATATATACATACATACACACACTCATACACCTATACCCCACATATACACATTTTTCCTATCCCTGCTGACTCTTTAATTAAATTCTGCTCCATAATTTGGTTTGCTATTACTTAACCTCCCCCGAGTCAGGGATTCTTCCCTTGTCTTTTTCCCTAACCTTTTGCTTCTTCATCCACCTATCCCTCTATACTTATTTCTTTATAGATTTTGAAGGGTGCTATATCCTTCATGGGATATATGTAATGTTGCCTATTTAACCCATTCCTGATGAGTAGGTTTTCAGAACTATGAGCCCTTCTCCTCTCCCCTCTAATGCCTCTGTATCTATTCTTCCTCTGTACCTCATTTGTATAACATGATTACTATTTTTACCTTTCCTCTTTGAGCTTATCTTATTGTTGATGTAAACATTAAGCGTAAAGTATACATTTCCCGTATAAAAATAATAAAATATTTGTTTATGTTTAAAAAGTTTGTCCATGTTGGGTTTCTTAAAATTGCTCTTTGATATTGGCTCTTATATGTTAATTTTCTGTTAAATTCGGGGATAGAAAGTTTTAAAAACCTAGAGGTTCATTGAATGTCCATTTTTTTTCTCATTCAAAATTCTCATTTAAAATTTTCTCATTCAAAAAAATAATTTTGCTGGATACAATATTTTTGGCCATAGGCTTAGTTCTTTTGCTTGTCTATAGATACGATTCCAAGCCCTGCAGTCTTTTATTGTAACTGCTGATAAGTCTTATACAATTCTAATTATAACTCCAGAGTATTTGAATTGCCTTTTTCTTGTTTCTTACAAAATTTTCTCTTTGATCTGGTGGTTTCAAAATTTGTCAATAATATCTCTATGTGTTTTGCTCATTGGATCTTTTTGAAGTGTTGATTGGTGGATTTTTTCTACTTCTACTTTCCCCTTGTATTCTATCACACCAGGACAATTTTCTAGGATGATTTCCTGCATTATTGTGTCAAGGTTCTCTTTTTGGTCCCAACTTTCTGGCAGTCCAATTATTCTTATATTTTCTCTTCTTGATCTGTTCTCCAGATCTGTTGTTTTTTTAAAATGAGATGTTTCACATTTGGTTCTATTTTTTCATTCTTTATAATGTGTTTTGTTATTTCTTGGTGTCTCATAGCTTCACTGATTTCTTACATGATTCTATTATAGATTTTTATTTACAAAACATATGCATGGGTAATTTTTCAACATTGGTCCTTACAAAACCTTCTATTCCAAATTTTCCCCTCCTTCCTCCCACTCCCTCCTCTAGATGGCAGGTAGTCCAATACATATTAAATATGTTAAAATATATGTTAAATTCAATATATGTATACATATTTATGCAGTTATCTTGTTGAACAAGAAAAATCGAATATAGAAAAAAAGAAAAAAAACCTAAGAAGGAAAAATACAAGCAAATAATAACAGAAGGAGTGAAAATGCTATGTTATGGTCCACACTCATTTCCCACAGTCCTCTCTCTGGGTGTAGATGACTTCATTATTGAACAATTGGAATTAGTTTGAATCATCTCATTGTTGAAGAGAGCCATGTCCATCAGAACTGATCATCATATAGTCTCCTTGTTGTCGTATATGACCTCCTGGTTCTGCTCATTTCACTTAGAATCAATTCATTTAAGTCTCTCTAGGACTCTCTGAAATCATCCTGTTGGTCATTTCTTACAGAACAACAATATTCCATACCACAATTTATTCAGCCATTCTCCAATTGATGGGCATCCATTCAGTTTCCAGTTTCTTACCACTATAAAAAAGGGCCACTACAAATATTTTTGAACAATTTGCACTTTCCCTCCTTTAAGATCTCTTTAGGATATAATCCCAGTAGAAACACTGCTGGGACAAAGAGTATGCATAGTTTGATAACTTTTTGACCATAGTTCCAAATTGCTCTTCAGAATACTTGGGTTCATTCACAGTTCTACCAACAATGTATCAGTGCATGACTCTAATTTTCTTTTTTTTTTCCTCCAAGCATATATATATAACTTTTTATTGACATAACCCATGCCAGGGTAATTTTTTTTTTTTTACATTATCCCTTGCACTCACTTCTGTTCCGATTTTTCCCTCCCACCCTCCACCCCCTCCCCTAGATGGTAAGCAGTCCTATATATGTTGAATATGCATGACTCTAATTTTCAAAGAATTATTTTCATCTTTGAGATACTACTTCCTTTTCTAATTGGTTAACTTTTTTTTCATAATTTTATTTTTTGGATGGTTTTAATTTTTTTCCTTAGTTTTTCCACAGTACCTCTCATTTGATTTTTGAATTCTTTTTTGAGTTCTTCTATAAATTCTCTCTGGGCAGGTTGCCATTTCACATTCCTCTTCGAGGTTGAAGCTTTTATCTATTTATTTATTTTTTACTTAAGTGTCTTCCTCTGAAGATGAATCCCAGTCTTCCCTGTTCCCATAATATGTTTCAATGGTGGGATTATTTCTTCTTTGCTGTTTAATTTTTTTTTTTTTAATAAGAGGTATTAGTGTAAGCACCTCTAATCATAGAAGTGATTGCCTTAAGCTTTCCTTCAGCTCTCCACTCTGACCAGGATTCCCAAACCAAGAGCTCCACCCTATTCCAAGTACTCAAAGCCCGTAGAGCCTCTGTCCCACTGCTTCTGCACTCACCAAGTCTTTCAGCAGCACATCTGGGCCTAGTGATCCCAGGACTCAAATCCCAACTCACAAATGTCTATGAATCCTGTGGAGGCTCCAGCCACACTCAGCTAGCCCAAAGAATCCTCACTTATTTCTTCAGAGATAGCCTGGAGGTGTTTACATTTCAGACCAGTTAATTCTCATCCCGGGGTCTTCAGATCTTGTTGAATTGTATTGGGAGAATCCCTGTTCTGCCCCAAGAATTCTTGGTTTTTCATTTGCTATGTTATGTTGTGCTTGAGGCACAAATCTGTTCTATTTATGGGAAAATCAGGAGAGCTTATAATTTACCAACCTATTCCAATATCTTCCCAGAATCCTCCCTTCCAAATTCTTGCTTTAAAAAAAAAAATTAAAGCTTCCCCCCCCCAAAAAAAAATGCATGGATAATTTTTCAACGTTGACCCTTGCAAAACCTTGTACTCCAAATTTCCTGGACTCCCCTCCTCTTACCCCCCATGGCAAGTAATCCAATATATGTTAAACATATTAAAATATATGTTAAATCCAACATGTTTATACATATTTATACAATTATCTTGCTGTACAAGAAAAATCAGATCAAAAAGGAAAAAAATGAAAAAGAAGACAAAATGCAAGCAACAACAACAAAAATAGTAAAAATGCTAAGTTGTGATCCACATTCAGTTCCTACAGTTCTTTCTCTGGGTGTAGATGGCTCTCTTCATCACAAGATCATTGGACCTGGACTGAATCATCTCATTGTTGAAAAGAGCCCCTGTCCATCAGAATTGATCATTGTATAATCTTGTTGCTATGTACAGTGATCTCCTGATTCTGCTCGTTTCACTCAGCATCAGTTCATGCAAGTCTCTCCAAGCCTCTCTGAAATCATTCTGCTGATTGTTTCTTATAGAACAATAATATTCTACAGCATTCATGTACCAAAATTTATTCAGCCATTCTCAACTTATGGGCATGCACTCAGTTTCCAGTTTCTTGCCACTACAAAAAGAGCTGCAGCAAACATTTTTGCACATGACCCATCCAAATGCTGCTTCTTCTTCTTTTTTTTTGCTGAGGCAATTGAGGCTAAGTGACTTGCCCAGGTCACACAGCTAGGAAGTATTAAGTGTCAAATTTGAACTTATGTCCTCCTGACTTCAAGGCTGGTACTCTATCTACTGAGCCACCTTGCTGCCTCTCCCCCATCCAAATTCTTAAAAGAAAAGTTAAGTGACTTTTGAGTTCATGACAAAAGAAGAAATAGAGAACATTATGAAATGTAAAATAGATAATTTTGATTACATTAAATTAAAAGCTTTTGTACAAACAAAACCAATGCAACAAAGATTAGAAGGAAAGCCAAAAGCTAGGAAACAATCTTTACAACAAGAATTTCTGACAAAGGCCTCATTTCTCAAATAGAGAACTACATCAAATTTATATGAATACAAATCATTTCCCTGATTGATAAATGGTCAAAAATATGAATAGGAAGTTTTAAGATAAAGAAACCAAAGCTATCTATAGGTATATAAAAAAGTGCTCTAAATCACTTTTAATTAAAGAAAGGCAAATTAAGGCAATTCTAAGGTACCAATACCTCATCCCTATCAGATTGACTAATATGACCAAAAAAAAAAAAAAAAAAAAAGAGAAATGTTGGAGAGGATGTGAGAAAAATTGGGACACTAATGCACTGTTGGTGGAGTTGTGAACTGATCCAAACATTCTGGAAAGCAATTTGGAACTATGCCCAAAGGGCCAACCAAACCTTTGAATCCAGCAATACCATTACTAGGTCTATATCCCAAAGAAATCATAAAAAAGGAAAAGAATTGATATGTGCAAAAAATATGTATAGCAGCCCTTTTTTATGGTAAAATATTGGAAATTGAGGGCTGAGAGCTATCAGTTGGGGAATGGTTAACCAAATTGTATTATATGAATGTAATGGAATACTATTGTGTAATAAGAAATGATGAACATGCAGATTTAAAAAAAATCTTAAATGACTTGTATGAACTGGTGCAAAATGAAATGAGCATGATCAGGAAAATATTGTACACAGTATCAGCAACATTGTGTGACAATCAACTATGAATGACTCTTCTTAGCTCTTCTCAGCAATACAGTGATCCAAGATAAGTACAATGTACTCACAAAGAAAAATGTTACTCATACACAGATAAAGGACTGATGGACTCTGAATGCATATTGGAGTATACATTTTTCACTTATTTATTCTTTTTTATTTTTTTCCTTTTGATCTTTTCTTTCACAACTGTGACTACTATGGAAATATATTTTACATGCTAACATCTGTTTCAAATTGCTTACCATTTTAGGAAGAGGTGAGAGGAAGGAAGGAGGGAGAAAAAGTTACAACTCAAAATCTTATAAAAATGAATGCTAAAAAGAGATTACAGCAACTTATCACCAGGATAATAAAATATGACCAAGTGGGACTTACAACAGGAATGCAAGACTTGTTCAATATCAGGAAAACTATTAGCATAATTGACCATAACCAAACTAACAGAAATTATATGATTATCTCAATAGATGCAGAAAAATCATTTGACAAATACAACATCCATTCCTATTTAAAACACCAGAAAGCACAGGAATAAATGAAATTGTTCTTAAAATGATAAGTACCATCTATCTAAAATTATCAGCAAGCTTTTTATGTAATGGGGATAAGCTAGAATCATTCCCAATAAGATTAGAGGTGAAACAAAGTTGACCACTATTACCACTATCATTCAATATTGTACTAAAAATGTTAGCTTTAGCAATAAGACAAGAAAAAGAAATCGAAGGAATTGGAGTAGATAATAAGGAAACAAAACTACCACATTTTTCAGATAATATATGATAGAAACAATTAACTTCAGCAAAGTTGCAGGATATAAAATAGATCCAACACAAATCATTGGCATTTCTATATGTTACCAACAAAACCAAGAAGCAAGAAATAGAAATAGAAATCCCATTTAAAATAACTGTAGATAATATAAAATATTTGGAAGTCTACTTGCCAAGACAAAGCCAGGAACTATATGAACACAATTATAAAACACTTTTCATACAGATGAAGTTAGATGTAAACAATTGGAAGAATATCAAGTGCTCATGGGTAGGCCAAGCTAACATAGTAAACATGACAATTCTATAGAAATTAATCTACTTATTTAGTGCCATACCAATCAAACTGCCAGGAAATTACTTTATAGAGCTAGAAAAAATAATAAAATTTGTCTGGAAGAATAAAAGATTGAAAATTTCAAGGAAATTAATAAAAAATGCAAAAAAAGTAGCCTAGTTATACCAGACCTAAAACTATATTATAAAATAGCAGTAATCAAAACCATTTGGTATTGGCTAAGAAATAGAGTAGTGGATCAGGTCAGGTTCACATGACACAATAGTCAATGACTATAGTCATCTAGTGTTTGATAAACCCAAAGGCTCCAGCTTCTGGGATAAGAACTCACTAAGTACTAAGAAATAAGAAGTATTTGACAAAAATTACTGGGAAAACGGGAAAATAATATGGCATAAACTAGGTATTGACCAACATTTAACATCCTATATCAAGATAAGGTTGAAATGGGAACATGATTTAAACATAAAAGATAATACTATAAACCTCTCAGATCTATGAAGAAGGAAGAAATTTATGGTCAAAGAAGAACTAGAGAACATTATGAAATGCAAAATAAATTTAATTAAAAAGGTTTTGCTCAAACAAAACCAATGCATCTAAGATTAGAAGGAAAGCAGAAAACTGGGAAAAAATTTTTGCCACCAGTATTTCTGATAAATATATATTTCTAAAATATATAGAAAATTGACTCATATTTATAAGAATGAAACAATTTCTCAATTGATAGATGGATATGAACAGATAAATTTTAAATGAAGAAATTAAAGCAATTTCTAGTCATGTGAAAAATGCTCTAAATCACTATTGATTAGAGAAGTGCAAATTAAGACAACTCTGGGTTACTACTTCACACCTCTTAGATCGGCTAATTCATAGAAAAAGATAATGATGAATGTTGAAGGGGATGTGGAAAAACTGGGACACTAATGCATAGTGGAGTTATGAAATGATCTAACCATTCTGGAGAGCAATTTAGAGGATTATCAAAGTGTGCATTTTCTTTGATTCAGTAATATTTATCTCTATTAGGTCTGTATCCCAAAGAGATCATCAAAAAGGGGAAAAGATCTACATGTGCAAAAATGTTTGTAGCAGCTTTTTCTAGTGGCAAGGAACTAGAAATTGAGTGGATGCCCATCAGCTGGGGAATGGCTGAGTAAGTTATGGTATATGAATGTTATGGAATATTATTGTTCTATAAGAAATGATGAGCAGTCTGGTTTCAGAAAAGCCTAGAAAGTCTTACATGATTGTATACAAAGTAACAGCAATGTTCTGAGATGACCAGCTGTAAATGACTTTGTAAATCTCAATTGTACAATCATCCAACACTACTCTGAAGGACTTATCATGAAAAATCCTATCCATATTCAGAGAAGGAACTGATTGTGTCTGAATACATATCGAAGTGCTCTCTCTCTCTCTCTTTCTTTCTCTCTCTCTCTCTCTCTCTCTCTCTCTCTCTCTCTTTTCCTCTCCCTTCTGTCTCCCCCTCTCTCTCCTTCCCTCTCTTTCTAATTTAATTTTTCTTGAGGGTTTTTTACATTAATTAATTTTTAAAATACACATTGCTTTATGGGTCATGCTAGGAGAGAAAAATCATGGGAGAGAAAAAATAGAAAAAAGAAGTGAACATAGTATGTGTCTGTGTCCATTTACATTCAGTCCTCACAATTATTTTTCTGGATGCAGATGGCATTTCCCATCCAAAGTTTATTGGGATTGCCATGGATTCTTGAGGGTTTTCTTTTTCATCAGGATGGGAGATCTATATTTTCTTTCACAACTTGACTTTTATGGAAATGTTTTGCACAATTTCACATGTGGTTGCTTAATTGTGAGAGGGGATAACGGAGAGAACCTAGAACTAAAAAATTTAAAAACAAATGCAAAAAAATTTTGTTTTGAATGTAAATGGGGGAAAATATGAAATAAAATTTAAAGATAAAAATAAAAATTATTCAGATAGAAAAAAAGAGTTACATGAACTAACACTAAGTGAAGTGAGCAGAACCAAGAGAACTTTGCACATAGTAACAGCAAGATTATACAATGATCAACTGTGATGGATTTGGCTCTTTTCAACAATGAGGTGATTCAAGGCAATTCCAATAGACTTGTGATGGAAAGAACCATCTGCATCGAGAGAGAGAACTATGGACACTGAAGGTGAATCATAGCATAGTATTTTTACTCTTTGTAGTTGTTTGCTTGGCTTTTTTTCTTTTTCGTGTTTTTATTTCCTTTTGATCAGATTTTTTGGTGCAAGATGATAAATATGGAAATATGTTTAGAAGAATTGCACATATTTAACCTATATCAAATTGCTTGTTGTCTTAGGGAAGGGGTAGAGGATAAGAGAGGGAGAAAAATTTGGAACACAAGGTTTTGTATAGGTGAATGATAAAAACTATTTTTACATGTAAAAATGAAATACTATTAAAATAAAAATGAATGCTAAAATTCTCTTGATGTTTAATTGAGAAAAATAAAATACTTTATAAAAATAAAAAAATGAAATAATATTTATAAAGTCCTTAGCACAATGCCTGACAGTGGGCCCTTAATAAATGTTTGCTCTCTATCTCTTTCTGCCCCTATTTCCTCTATTAGATTGTAAGTCTCTTGATGGTAAGGACTTCGTTGCAGTTTTCTCTGAATCCCCAGGTCCCAGGATAAGAACATGGAGAGAATTTAAAATTTAAAAATTTTTGACTTAACCTGCATTATCTCTCACAGAATTGAACTGAATGAAAGGACTTAGGCCAATCATTTTTCTCAAGAAGAAACAGAGATTTAATCATCTTCAAACCCCTTCACAGGATTCTGGGAGAGGAGACTAATCCTAGGCAGAAGAAGAGCAGTCAGGAAGCTAAGGAAAGGGGAGTGTTAAGGTGCATGGGAATGTGTAAGAAAGAGGGGGTGTCTAAAGTAAGGAAATACATTCAGTTGCTGGTAAAAAAAACAGTGCTCTCCAGAGAAAGTTATAAAAAAATTAAATTCACTCCACAGATGAAAGAAAAAATAACTCACAACTTTTGGGAAACCATCTTACATACCTATTGCTTTTCTCTCTCAGGGAAAAACAAACATAACCTTTTAATTCAATCCTCTTGGGCAGTGCCCCTTAGATGGGGGAAACACAACAACAATAGTATAAGTATACAACCAGCACGAGGAAAAAAACTACTTAGGTTTGTTTATGTCTTAGAAGTTTCTGTTTAAGTGGTTATGTTAAAAGACTATATTCCAGCAAATGTTGGCTTTAAAAAGTTTTATTGATGTTTTTTAATTTTATTTTTGCCATAATTGTCTCTTGATAATCCCCTCTCCTACCCTTCCCTCTACATACATTGAACCCTATTTCGAACAAAGAAAATCAGCTAAACAAAATCTAGTAGCAAAGCTCCCTAATCTCTCAACCAATAGATCAGTCCTTTTATTAAGTTACTGTGAGGAAAAGCTCAATAGAAAAAGAATCCCTGGCCCCAAGAGCATCATTCTATTGGAGAGATGGGGGCCATAAAATATGTCCACATATAAATAAAATACAAAATTTTGCAAATGAGGAGCCACTAGAACTTTGGGGATTGGGAAAAACTGCATGTAAGTGTTTGTGCCTAAGCTGAGCTTTGAAAGTAGGTAGTCTGGAGGAGAAGTGAATAGAGCATCAGCTCTGAAATGGCTCATCTTTCCAAATTTAAATTTGGAGTGGTCAACCATTCTAGTTTTTGCACCCTCCCAACCCCATGGAGACTATTGGTATGTTATAGTTTATGGGATCAAGAAGAGTCTGATATGACTGAACATCATCAGCAATACGGATTCTAAGAGACAGTGGGAGGACATTCTAGGCAGGGACCCAAAAGTGGGGGATGGGAAGTGCTGCAAGGAAGGAATGGCAAGGTAGCCAGATTGGCTGGGATTTAGAACATCTGAGAAGAGTTAGAGGCAGATTGTGAAGGTCTTTAACTGTCAGAAAGAAGAGGTTCAATTTTATCCTAGAAACAACAGGAAACTCGGAGCTTGTTGAGGGCAATAGAAACAAACTTTTACCTATGAATCAGGACCATCACATTACAGCAGTGTAGTCCATAGACTGGAGAGGGGAAAGTCTTGAGGCAGAGAGACTGCACAGGACAGCCTCTTAACTAGTTTCTCTGCTACAAGCTACTCAATCATCCCTTTTTTCAGGTGAAGGGGCCAAAGGGAAGTAAGTGATAGGCTAGGCAGCTGTTCATGTGAGTTGGAAGGAAGGGGAAGCTTGCAAGTGGTGTTGTTAAAGTAGAATCAAGAAAACTTGTAGAAGTCCTTTTTTGTAGTGGCAAGGAACTGGAAATTGAGTGGCTGTCCATCAGTTGGACAATGACTGAATAAGTTATATGGTATTTGAATGTAATGGAATATTATTGTTCTATAGGAAATGATGAGCAGGCCAATTTCAGAAAAGCCTAGAAGACTTACATGAACTCATTCTAAGTGAAGTAAGTACAACCAAGAGAACATTGTATACAGTAACAACAAGATTTTGTGATAATTAGCTGTGATGGCCTTGGCTCTTTTCAACAATGAGGTGATTCAAGACAATTCCAAAAGAATTGTGATGGAAAGAGCCATCCACATCCAGAGAGAACTATGGAGATTGAATGTGGATCAAAACTTAATATTTTCTCCTTTTTTTATTGCTGTTTGCATGCTTTTTTCTGTTTCTCTTCTTCCCCTTTTGATCTGAATTTTCTTACACAACTTGACAGATATAGAAATATGTTTAGAAGAATTGCACATGTTTAACATATATTGCATTGCTTGTTATCTAAAGGAGGGGGAAGAGAAGAATTTGGAACACAAGGTTTTGCAAAGATGAATGTTGAAAATTATCTTTGCATGTATTTGGAAAAATAAAAAGCTACTATATATACATATATACACATACACACACACACACACACACACACACATATATATATATATATATATATATATATATAAAGAAAACTTGTCAACTGATTAGAAAGGGGAAGGAGGAAAGAAAAGGGAAAATAGGGAAGAATTAAGGATGATTTTGAGTTACCAACCTAGTAACTGGAAGGATAGTGGTGGTGCTTCTGTGAATATAAAGACATTTGGAAGATGGGTATGTTAATGCAAAAATATAATAACTTCTGTTTTGGATATACTGAGATGGAAATGTCTAAGAGACTATATATTAACATTTTGGACCAACAATTTGGGAGTCAACATCATATAGTGCAAATAGAGCTACCTGCAAATAAAGAAGATCTGTGTTCAAATTCTGCATCTGATGCTAATTATCTATTAAATTTCTGTGGACTTTGGTTTCTTCATCTGTAAAATGAAGGAGTTGGATTAAATAACTTCTAAAGTTCCTTCTAATTCTAGATTTATGATCCTATGATTCTCACATCTCTTTACCTAGAAGGATGTTTTGCCATTTATTCTCTTGGACCATGATTGGTCATTGCAGTTAATTGAATTGCATTGCCTTTAATACTGATATCATTTGCATTGTTATAATTATTTCATATATTGAGTTCTTATTTGATATTATATAAATTGGTTCTTTTGATTCTATTCCTCCCATTATGTATCAGTTTCCATGAATCTTCACGTTTCTCTTAATTCCTTATATTTGTCCTTTTTTAAGGACAGCAATATTCCTTTACATTCATAGAACACAATTTGTTCAGTCATTCTCCAATTAGTGGGTATCACTTTATTTCTAGTTTTTAACTGACACAAAATATAGTGGAATGTATTTGCTATATATGCTATATATAACTCCTTGGGAGTCAGTGATGGGATTGATTAGTTTTAGGATAATAGATTTAGAGCCAGAAGGAACTTGGAGTTCTTTTAGTCATCTAATCTAACCATTCATTTTTCAGATGAGGGAACTAGGCAAAGAGAAGTGGGTGATTTGTTCAAAATCTCATTGGTTCTAAGTCACATAGATAGGATTCAGATCTAGACCCTCCCCAATCCTGACTCCAAATCCAGTGATCTCTGCCATTCAATAGTTGTCTTTAAAGGTAAGCAGGCCAGTGCCTTTTTCTCATACAATTCCAAACTGATTTCCAGAATGGTTGAAATACTTTACAGCCACAGTGATAGCACACCGAGATTCCTGATTTTGCCTGGAAGGTTGTCCCTTCAAGAAATACAACCCGATTGATCCCTCTTTCTGAGGTTGGTTGTAAAAAGGACTGCTGCTGTTCCTAAGGGAATCATTGTTTGTGAAAGGAAGTATTGATGTAAAGAGAGAGGAAAGCTTTGAGACCCAGAAAGTAACCTTTTAGTAGCAGAAAGATAAGTGCTACAGCACTGTGACTTTTTTTGGATTATTTTCTGTGGAAGAAGGCAGGAAGGTTAGCACAGAGGGGTGAATGGGGAAATGTAACACTGTCTCTTTATTGATGTTCATTAAATCTCTCAGCAGAGAATAGTCTACTGGCTACTGAGGTGGAGAAAAGTCATGATTGGTGGAAAACAGAAGCTACAGTGCCAGATGGAATTTTAAAATCAAGGATCTTGGACTAGATAGCTTCTGAGTTCCCTTTCAACCCTAAATTTTTGATTCTATAAATGTATTCATGTCTTTAATACTTCCTTAACATTCCATAATGTCTGTAAAAAGAAGTTATATCCAAAATTAAAAAGTAACCACCAAACTCTCTTATTTTTATGTACATGCAACCTTCACTTGATCCTTCTTTCTGGTAACTATTGTCTTCTCTCTAAGTTTTCAGAACACCATTTTCTCCATATTTTTCTGCCTGTTGCTTCTGGGATCCTTGAATCCTAGATCCTTCCCACAGGGTTCTGTCCTGAGCTTTCTCTTCTTCCTCACTTGGGGATCTGATCAACTTCCATCTCTATACTGATGATTCTCAAATCTCCTTTATTTTCCTCAAACTCTGTCCTGACCTCCATTTTCATGCCTTCAACTGACATCTTTAAGTTGATATCCCGTGTACATCTTAAACTCATTGTGTCCAAATTGATCTCATTATCTTTTCCTCCAAAATCTGCCTTCCTTCTACTCTCTCTATTTCTGTAGAGGGAAACACTATTATCGTAATCCTTTATGTCATCCATTCTTGACTCCCCACTTTCTCCTGTTCTCCATATTTAGTTTGTTGCTAAAATCTATTGATTTCACCTTTGCAACATCTTTTGCATGTTTCTCTCCTTTTTCTTCTGATATTGCTCCCACTCTGATACAGGCCATTATCATCTCATACTTGGACTGTTGCAATAGTCTGCTGATGAGTTTGCCTATCTCAAGTCTCTCCCTACTCTAATCTATCTAAAGCATAAGTCTGACCATGTCACACACTCCCCTCAATAAATTTCAGGTCTACTTCTTTCCACCAGGACCAAATACAAAATTATCTATTTGATTTCAAAGCCCATAATAACCCAGCTTCCTCCTGCCTTTGTATTCTTCTTAAACCTTACTTCTCTCCACTATGCTTTTTTATTTTTTAAATTATTTTTTATTAAAATCAAGACATTCTCCAATTGAAAAATGGTCAAAGGATATGAACAGACAATTCTCAGATGAAAAAATTGAAACTATTTCTAGTCATATGAAAAGATGCTCCAAGTCAATTAATCAGAGAAATGCAAATTAAGACAACCTCTAAGATACATTATTAACCTAAACAGATTATAAGATGACAGGAAAAAATATGATTGGAAGGGGATGGGAAAATCTGGGCACATTGATTGTTGGTGAGTTGTGAACAATTCAACCATTTTGAGAGTAGTTTGAATTATGTTTCAAGTTATCAAACAGTATAGCCTTTGATTCCGGTTGTACCGGATTATATCCCAAAAGAAGAAGGAAGGACTGTATGATTAGGCAGCCCTTTTGTTAGAAACTGGAAACTGAATGGATGTCCATCAGAGAATGGCTGAAAAATTGTATATGAATATTATGGAATATTATTTGTAAGAAATGACCAACAGATACAGAGTGCCTGAGATTAAGACGATGTAGTGAATTAGTAGCAGGAAACAACACACTATGATGACCAGTTCTGATGGGACCTGCATCTTCAGCACGGATCAACCAAATCATTTCCAATGGAGAGAATGAATGAACCAGCTATCCAGAAAGAACCTGAGATGATTAAAATATTAATTGAATTCCAATCCCTATATTTAGACACCTTATTTTTGATTTTCAAGTAATTGACGATATTTCAGAGTCGATTTTTGACAGCAAAACAACGTTTTGGTCATGTATACTTATTGTGATCTAATTTATATTTTAATATATTTAAATTATTGAAAATCCTGATCTAGGGAGGGTTGAAGAGGAAAATTGAACAAGAGGTTTGGATTGTTAATGCTTGTTATTTATGCATATATCCTGTAAATAAAAGGCTATTAAATAAAAATAAAAAAAATAAATTATTTTTTATTATAGCTTTTTATTTACAAGATATATGCATGAGTAACTTTTCAGCATTGACAGCTGCAAAACCTTTTGTTCCAATTTTTCCCCTCCTTCCCCTCTTCCCCTCCCCCAGATGGCAGGTTGACCAATATGTGTTAAATATAATGTGTATATATATGTCCATACAGTTATTTTGCTGCACAAGAAGAATCGGACTTCGAAATAATGTACAATTAACCTGTGAAGGAAATAAAAAATGCAGGGAGACAAAAACAGAGGGATTGGGAATTCTATGTAATGGTTCACACTCATTTCCCAGAGTTCTTTCGTTGGGTGTAGCTGGTTCAATTCATTATTGCTTCTACTTGGAATTGATTTGTCTATCTCATTGTTGAAGAGGGTGATCCATTAGAATTGATCATCATGTAGTATTGTTGTTGAAGTATATAATGATCTCCTGGTTCTGCTCATTTCACTCAGCATCAGTTCATGTAAGTTTCTCCAGGCCTTCTAACATCATCCTGCTTGTCATTTCTTACAGAACAATAATATTCCATAATATTCATATACCACAATTTATTCAGCCATTCTCCAGTTGATGGGCATCCACTCAGTTTCCAGTTTCTGGCTACTACAAACAGGGCTGCCACAAAATTCGTGCACATACAGGTCCCTTTCCTTCTTTAAGATCTCTTTGGGATATAAGCCAGTAGTAACATTGCTGGATCAAAGGGTATGTACAGTTTGATAACTTTTTGAGCATAGCTCCAAATTGCTCTCCAGAATAGCTGGATGTATTCACAATTCCACCAACAGTGTATCAGTGTTCCAGTTTTCCTACATATCCTCCAACATTCAACATTATCTTTTCCTGTCATCCTAGCCAATCTGACAGGTCTCACCATTATTCTTCAATTCAGCACCACTGGACTTCTTGCTGTTCCAATCAATCAACCAGTAAACATTTCTTAAGTGACTACTATATGCCAAGCAATGTTCTAAACTCTAGGATTTACCCAAAAAAAGTCAAAAAACAGCTCTGCTACAAATCAAGGCTCAATTTTTTGTTACATGTCTATACTAAAGAAAATGATGTTGAAAATATTAATAGTGCAGAATAAACATAAAAGTATTGTGTGTGTGAATTCTCTCTATCTCCCCCCCTTCAAGGTCTAGTTGTTAAAAATTTATCAGCACATCACTCTGTCAGGCTGATTGCTAGAGTTGAGAAGGATTAGGGATGAGGATAGGATGGAGTAAAGAACCTCACTAGGTCATTTATAATCATCACAGGAGCAGTGATAACCATTCTAGCTTTTTAAATGTCAAGTGCCCACTGAATAGTAGAGTGGATATCTGGAATAATTTTTATGGAGTTGCAAAAAAATGTTTATCTTAAGGGAACTGTAGGAGAGATTACCAGAATCAGTTACTCCCCCCAAAACAATCAATAAGGTCATGAGTTCTTGGCATTGGGTAAATGTCAAATGCTGAAAGAGTATTAATTTTCTTGAAATCGATGTTCTGGATTTGCCTGTATTTCTTAGGTGACATTATGGACAGAGCAGACTCTTTCACTCCCCTTCCACTTCCTATCACTTCATCAGTTGGCCCAGAGATAGAATAAAGCCACCATGAAAACCCAAGTTTAAAAACTGTATTATTCCTCTTCTTGACACCGCCCCCTCACTCCCTTTATCCAATGTATTACTAAGCTCTGGAAGTTTTCAGTTTTACTCTAATGTATACAACTTGACATCACAAAATAAATGACTGCCTCAGAGAGCAGAATTTTCTGGCATTGAAAATATATGTATTCATAAAAAACAATCTTAAAAATAATTCTTTATTGTTCTGCCCTGCATATAATATCTTAAACAAATGCTTATATTATCAGCTGCTGGGTCCTAGTTCTGACTTGACTGCAGAGAATTCAATAATCTTGGAATCTAAAACTGAAGCTCTGGGCTTTAAAGTGGGGGTGGGAGAGGAATGTTATGTGGAGTAGGACAGGGATATCATATGTGTTAAAGAACATTAAAGACAGTTCCATTGCTCATCACTGATGTATCTGTCATAGTCAGTATCATTTGTCATGTGACATAAAATAAGGGTTTGAAAAAAATCTGCTATTGTTACTATTTTCTGTGAATTCAAGGAACTGTCAGAAGAACCTACCTTTTCCTATAATCTTCTTGCATGTAAGACTCCCCCCCAGAAAAATGTTCCTACTTTTAAGTACCTGTAAGTCTGTATCCACCAACCTCCCCCCCATAATTTACCAATCTGCACCTATGTGTTTACTTTTACTTGTTAGCTGACATAATTAGTTCAAATCAAAGATACTTAATGATAATAAGGAAAAGTAGCACGAGGATGCTGGGATAACTTATTCTTCCCTAAATATACATATCAAAAGTGAGAAAAGTAGTTACATCTAAGGAATACTTATGAAAAAATAACATGTGTGGCCAAGGCAATATATGGGGAGCACATATGTAGAGGACACATGAGATTAAATAAAGCTCATGTGTAGAAGAGAGCATACAAAGGTATCCTAATAAATATTAAACAAGTAGCTCGATGGAAAGTTTTATTATGAATCATTCACATTTTTGCCTATTTTTTTTAAATCTAGGCATTCAAAATAATTAATCAAGACCCGATTTATACTGTGTTTTGATTTCTAAAATGTAAATGTCTGCACTGAGAATGTAATAATTGACTCTTGCAAGCCAATTCAAGCTGGACTTAAATATAGAAGGCATGATGACAATGTGTGCCTCTACCATTGAAAGACCATTTATGTCTTCTGGTAATTTGATAGAGTGGCCTCATTGCACTTGTTTCCCAGTGGATGTGACATATATTTTCTTCTGGGGATATGGCTGAGTTATTTAATCTTTGACAGATACTGCTTCCTTTTGGTCTCACATGGTCATTTCAGAGTCATACATTGTTCTACTAATCTCACTGATATTGATAAGCTTCTGCTGATTTCTTGGCTACTGGTCTACTATTAGCTATTCTCTGCTACTACCTTCTGGGCTGCCATTCTTCAGAGTACACTACTGACCATCTTTCTAAAATATGGTTCTGTAAAATCCTTTTCTTGATAAAGATGGAAAGAAAGCTCTTTATAGCCAAATAATGAACCATTTAAAATCCATTTAAATCATCCATTTAAAATCCAAGACAGGAAAAATGTCTTTAGGTTATTGTTGCATGATTTTTGAACTGTTATGTTTGAGGTTGAATTACATTTTCTTGTCCCTAAAATTTATCTGACTTCAGGTAAGAAAGTCCTTGTAACTTTCATTTAATTACCTCAATGGGATCCCATGTCCCTAAATCTATTTTATGAGCCTTGGACAAAGAAACCCCATGGAGCATATAGATTTAAAAATATTGTGCTTTTTTTTCAGGCTCCTCAAATCCTTTGGGCCTTGCCAAATAAATGAATCTGAGGAAGAATTAAAGCTAAGCTAAGAGTGAAATGTCATTTCCCCTTCTATTAGGCTGCATTCCTGTCTTTATTATATTTATTTGGTCAATAACAAAATTTCCAGTTTGAGCACTCACAATTAGGCTTTTTAGAAAAATAGATCAGTGAGTTAACTCAGTGGGTTAAGGTAAAGAAGGTTAGAGATTTATCTGGAATCATATTGATGTATGAGTTTGATATCACATGCCTGTTATCCCTGCTACTGGGATGGGTAAGGTTAGCAGGTATCTTGAGTTCTAAAGTTCAGCATTAATATGAACTATGAGCTTTCCATCCTCAATATGGTGAGATCCTAGTAGAGAGGGAAACCACAGGTTGCCAAAGGAGAGGCAAATCAGGTTTCTGACTAGGTCAGAAACAGAGGTCAAAGTACTTGTGTCAGTAGTGGGATCAGGCCTATGAGTAGCCAATGCACTGCTTCTCCAGGCAAAATAGAGAGTTTAGTTTAAAAAGAGATGAGAAAAGGGGAAAAAATCGATTTGACACCTTTAAAGGCCAAAATTCACTTTGCAAATAGAAATTTTTCCCATGTCTTTCCAATAGATAGTTTGTTAAAGGAAACAATTTTTTAAAAATGACTTTCAAAGTATAAACAAACACATAAAAATATACTTCCAATTGTTAATAGATAGATAAATATAAGGTAAAATATTTCTAAGTTTTATCATATCCATGCAAATTGACCAAGGTGAAAAAAGATAATAGTCAATTTTGGAGGGGATATGGGAAGACAAGTATACTATTGTATCGTTAGTGGATCTGTAAAGTAGTTCAACTAGTCTTTTTAATTGTGTGAGAAAACTATTCGTAAACTTTGCCCCAGCAGTTCAGCTACTGGGCATATACCTTAAGGAAGTCAAAGGCAAAAATAATGATCCAAAATATTCACTGGAGCACTTTGTGATAGCAAAAAATTGGAAATGAAGTAGATATCATTTAATTAGAGCACAATTTAAAAAAATTTATAATAGATGAATATAATAGATACTATTATGTAGTAAGAAATGATGGTTATGAAGATCAGAGAGGGGCATGAATTGATACAGAATGAAAAACGCAGAACCAAAAAATATATAAACAGTGACTGTAGCAGCATAAATGAATAACTCACTAAAAGAAAGTTGAACTTGGAGTACTTCGGGGAGAATGGGGAAGGTTCTAATGGTATAATTTTTGCTTTTTGCAAAAATTAGGAGCTTTGCAGTTTCAGGTAGGTTCTTCCCTTCCTGGTTTACCATGTATAAAGAAGTCTCACTTTAATTGGTGTTTGTATAGCAATTTTTATTAAATGGGAAAAACAAAAATGTTCAATAAAATCAAGGTAAAAAGGAAAAAAAAATTCTTCCTTTACTTCAAGGTAGAAAGTCTTATTTCTTCTTCTACTACCATAAAAGTAATTTCACTTCTAAAATATCTTTTTCTTGTTTAACTTTATATTATTTTAAAAAGTTTTATAGTTACCTTTTTTATTTATACCAGAATAATTATCTCAATCCCATTCTTCCAATTGAAGCTTTTCTTGTGCTAAAGAAAAACATTTAAGCAAAGCCTTTAGACATAGCTAGCATCTATGTGTAGTATATACTCCATTTCACATTCTGAGTCCCAAATTCTCTACTGGTGGGGGGAAGATATAATTTTTTTCTTCATCAGTTTTCAGGGCATGAGATCATTCATTGCAGACTGGTCCCCATTAGTTTGAATAATGAATTCTCCTGAGATGGCCATATATACTCAAATTTGTATTATTTGAAGCTGTAATTATATAAAATGTAATAATTTGTTGTAAGTCTAATTGAAATAATTATTACAACTTGAATAATATGACCCCTTCAGGGAGATTAATTATTTGCACTAATTGAAAACTAGTTGTACAATTCACTAGAGTTCAACTACTTTTTAGTGTTTTTATTTACTTTATTATAGTCATTTAGTATGTTATCTTTTTGGCTCTGTTTTCTTCATTTAAATTACTTCAAGTGTTTCCAAGTATCTTTTAAATTCTTCGTATATGTTGTTTCTTCTGGTACAACAAGATTATATTATTTTAATATATCACAATTTGTTCAGCCATTTTCTAATCCATAGATATCCATTTTCTTTTTTCTTTTTGCTGACATATACAGTTTCTGCTATGAATATTTGGTTATATATTGGATCTTTCTTTTTTGCCACTGACCTTCTTGAAGTATATGCCCAATAGAGGGATCTCTAGTTCAAAAGTATAAACCAGGGGTCCTCAAACTATGGCCTGTGGGCCAGATGTGGCACCTGAGGAAAATTATCCCCCTTACCCAGGGCTAAGTTTCTTTATTTAAAGGCCCACAAAACAAAGTTTTTGTTTTTACTATAGTCCAGCCCTTCAACAGTCTGAGGGACAGTGAACTAGCCCCCTGTTTAAAAAGCTTGAGGACCCCTGTATAAACAGTTTAATGAATTTTTTCACAAAATTGCAAATTGATTTCTAAAATGGTTGGAGCAATTAAAAAATTCTACAAATACTATATTATCATGTCAGTCTTCCCATTGCCTCACCAATGAGTTTGTTGTGAAACTTTATAATTATTTTAATTTGCATTTCTTTTATCAATTCAGACTTGGATTCATTTGATTTTCTCTTATCATTATTGATTTTCAATATGATTCAATATTATTTGCATTTCTTATTCATATTTTTTGATGAAACATCTACTTGGCTAACAAGTCAACAAATATTTATTAAGCTCTCAGATTTTACCAGGAATTGTGCTAAAGAGGTAAGTACTAGAAGCAAAAATACAGCTCTGGTCCATAATATTGTAATGGGAGAAGACCACACATAAAAAAAAGCTTGAAATGCTAAGGCTAGAAGGGAAGCTACTTAAGAACACATGGTAGAGAAAGAAATCAGGAGAATCAAGAACAGAACCAAGAGAGGACTGAAAAAGTGAATGTGTTTGGGTTCTTCCTTAATCTTCCCAGGGGCTGGTATATAAAGAAAGAAATCTTGGGAGTCAGGAATGAAACCCAATGAAGAATGAAGGATTTTCAGAGCTTCTTTGCTCTTTGCCCTTTGCCCTAATCATATTCTATCTCCTAGTATATTTATTTATTTGGGTACATTTTATATCCCTCTCCAGGAGATATTAAACTTAAAGTCAATTACTATGTCACTTTTCTCAGATGATGCTTTGCACACAGTAGATATTTATACATGTTTATTGTTTTGAATCTTGATGGTGGGTCAGAAGTTTCATCTTCCTATAGGAAGGATGGCATATTAATCCAACTAAGGCTATTTTTCTTTGATTGAATCTTTGAGAATAAATGAGTATCCTTATGAGGATAAATCTATCTTTTCTTTCAGGTTAGACATGCCTAGGGATTGCTATAATAGTACTTCACAGGTATATCAGACCTGTTGTAAATACAGCCAACATCGAGGCTAAAGGATAAGGTAGTGTCAGTTAAATTAAAACACATGCTGGTATTTTAGAATAAGCAACACAGATGCTCTCTTGTTTATTTACTTTTTCCCAAATGACTAAATTTCTGGAAATTCTGGATTTTTCAGTGCAAGATAACATGCTCTTCTTTGGCCAGGAGGGGGAGCTCCCAGCCTATGTTGGGGAGCTCCCAGCCTATGTTGGGAACCATGGACTGGGACTGTGGGAGATTTGTTAGCCAATGAACAAATGTCTTTTTAAAGAAAGTTATGCTTTCAGGCTCTGTCCTCAAATTATCTCATTTTGCATGTTTGTGAATGGTGTAGAGGTATAGAGAGAATAAAGCACAGCTTACAGGTCTTGAATCATTTAACTGTGAAATTTAGCTATAGCTTTAGTGTTAGCAAAAATTATTTTCCATTTACCTGCTGGCAAGACAGTCACTGCATGGCCATTTAGAACAAAATTGAGAGAAGTTTCATTTTATGTGGTTCCTCTAACTACTAGTTACCTGAGCCTCTGTTTCATTCTTAAATTGACTTTTCATCCATTCATACTTCTTTAAGAATGAAATCTCTTCAAGATTTCAAAATGAATTTTTTTGTTTTTGTTTTTGGAGATAGTCTTTCTATCTCACCCAGGCTGGAAGTACAGTGGTTACTCATAGGCCTAATTCCACTGCTGACTGGCATGGAAACTTTGACTTGCTCTATTTTTTGACTTCGATTGATTTATTACTTTTTAAAGTCGGATTTGTGGTCCCTCGTAATGTCCAAAGGTTCACCATATTGATGCCAATCTTAATGCAGAAACCCAGTTAACTTTAGTCTCATTGGAGCTCAAAACTCTGGAGCTCAAGAGCTCTATTAGCCTCAGCTTTGCCTACAGCAGGGATTATAGGCATGCATTATCACTCAGGGCCCAAAGCCCTTCTCATAAATTTCTGGCAGTGCTCAGAATTCCACTTCAAAATATGGAAAAATATATAGCTTCTATTTGTTTTGTAAGTTTGAAATCCTTTTATTTCATTTAATTACCATGTTTTTCCTTGAAGTTCACACTCAGTCTTGCTGGGCAGATGATTCTTGGTAGTAGTTCTAGTTCCTCTTCTTTCTAGAATATAATGTCCCATGTAGCCACTAAATCATGTGTAAACCTGATTGTGGCTTCCTGATACTTGAATTACTTCTTTCTGGCTGCTTGTAATATTTTTTTCCTTGACCTGGTAGTTCTGAAATGTGGCTATAATGTTCCCTGGAGTTTCAATTTTGGGATTTCTTTCCCAGAGCTAATAATTCTTATCCCAGGCAATTTATTTTGCCTTCTAGTTCCAGGATATCAGGGCAGTTTTCTTTGATAATTTCTTGGAATATGATATCCAGATTTTCCTATTGATTTTTAGCTTTCAGGTAGTCCAGTGATTCTTACATTATCTTTTCTAGATCTATTTTCTAGATCTGTTTTTCCAATGAGGTAGTTTACAATTCTTCTTTTGATTTTGTTCAATTGATTCTTGATGTCTCATAGAATCAATAGCTTCCATCTGTCCAGTTTTAATTTTTAAGGAATAGTTTCCTTAGTGAACTTTTGTAGCTCCTTTTCCATTTGGCCAATTCTGTTTTTTTAAGTAGTTGCTTTTTTTTTCCAGGTTATTGATTCTTTTTACATAATTCTTTTACATCATTCTTATTTCATTTCCAAATTTTTCTTCTACTTCTCTTACTTGTTTTTAAACACCTTTTTGACCTCTTTCACGAGTTCTTTCTGGGCTTGAAATCAATTCCTATTTTTCTTGGGGCTTTGCTCATAGGTGTTTTGATATGTTATCCTCTTCTGAGTTTTTGTTTTAATCTTCCCTGTCACCAGAGTAACTTTGTATGGTAGGATTCTTTTGTTGTTTTTTGCTTATTTTTTCTAGCCCTTTCCCTTACTTTTAAATTTGAGCTGAACTAATGGGTTAGAAGGGGCACTGTCCAAAGCTACTTGTGCCAGGCTTTACTTGGTGCCACACTTGTGTTGTCTTGAGGCCTACAGGGGATCCTCCTCTCTAGTGCAACCCTGAGGGAGTAAAGTAAGTGGTGGTTAGATCGGTAGCCCACCTGCTGCTGGGCCAAGGCAACTGGAGGATCCCAGTGCTGGTGTCTGCCCATGTGTTGAAGTGCATGAGGGTTCCCATGTTGGCACTAGCATCTGCTGTTTACTGGGCCACACTGAAGTACAAGGGGAGTCCCAGAGCTGGCATTTGCCTATTCACCTAAGTTACATGGGGGGTCCTGGGGTGCTATCCAGATATTTGCTCAAGTACCTGTGGGATCCAACAGCTAGAATCTGTTTCCTGGAATGTTGAAGTGTTGGGGAGTAGGGCCCAGTGTTGGTGATTGCCTGTTCCACTACACTTGGTACAGTTCCTATTTTAAAAAATGTGGAAACTGAGGTACATTTGGAAATAATTATAATATAGTAATATATGGAATTGAATCAGAAACATCTAGTTTTTAACCTTCTCAAGGCAAGCTGTCTAATGATTATACACATACAAAAAGTTAAGTAATAAGATGTGTATTGTGTATATTTCTGATTATATATAACTTAAGAATTTATCCAATGCTTCATTGTGGCTTTTGGGTTTCCCCTTAGCCCCCAATAGACTGTAAGCTCCTCAAGATCAGGGAGGTTTGTTTGGTTTTTTTCATCTTTGAATTTCAGTACTAAGGACAGCACATACCATTTGGTAGGCAGTCAATGAATATGGAAATATGTTGGAATACTTATTGTACCTGTGTCCTTACAAGTGCCTGTGTAGCCTAGAATTTATGACTCTTACCTGTGGACTAGCCTCACTAAGTTTAGAAAAGTTTATGACTAGTAACATGGCTACAAGTAAGAAATTTTAGAACCAAAGCAAGTCATGAAACCACCTACTTATTAATACAAGTTGATACAATACTAATACTGAAATTTTGTCATAAATACAGCAGGAAGAGGGTGAGTTTTTGTATTTAAAAATTTACCAATAGCTCATGTAATCACTGTAAAGAGACACTACAGCTGGGCTGAAACCCTGCCAACTACAAATGAAAGCAGAACAAAACCAGTCATTTCTTTGAGTGTTTAGGGTTGTTTGGACACAGTTACCATCAGTATTGGACTTCTGTCTTGAGTTGGGGTTGGAATTATGATGATACCAGTTCTGATGGCTTATTGATGGCTGATGCAATTGGAATCAGTGATTCCTGAGCTGACTCCTAACAAGCAGATGTCCTCATTAAAGCTAGCATAAAACAAAACACCCTATTTGGTGGCATTTGCTTATTTTTTTTTTCAGATTTGTGGTGCAGCTGTATGTACTTGAGGGAAGCAGTAAGGTGTCTGTATCAAAAATATGGTATCTTCACTCAAATATGCTAGTAATTAATGGGAGACAATATCTAGGAACAGAGACTGAAATAAACCCATGGCAATAGATATTTGCATAAATATATGTAACATGTTGGTAATAACTTGGTGAACTAGAGGTTCAAATACAAATTACGAATATCATGTCAGATTTGACATGATAAGCAGCATTGAGATTTGATAGTATGGGACTCAGGATGCTTGCCCTACTCAAGTATGCCTTATTCAAGAGGAATAGTATAGATAAAAGAAGGAATCATCTAGTACAATTCAGACCACATAATTATATGATAAATCCAAGAACCTGAAGGGAGAAACATAGTAGAGAGCATTTGGATGAAAAATAACTGGTGTGGAAGTAAAAGTGATATTGTTGTAAGGGCAAGCTATAGCCTACAGGCATTTAGGTAAAGAAATGGATAGACACTGGGGTTGGAATCAGGAAGACTTATCTTGTTGAGTTCAAATCTGGCCTCAGAGACTTGGTAGCTGTGTGACCCTGGGCAAGTAGCTTACATCTGTTTGCTTCAGTTTCCTCTATAAAATGAGTGAGAAAGGAAGTGGCAAACCCCTCCAGTATCGCTGCCAAGAAAACTTCAACTGGGGTCATGCAGAGTCAGACATGACTGAACAATAGTAACAACTTCCAGTATAATTGGTTTCCTTTGTAATGCTGTAATTTTATTCATTTAAAAAATTATTCTGAGAAGGGGGGTTATAGGTTTCAGCAGACTCAGAGAGGGGTCCAAGACACAAAAAAGGTTGTTCCTGTTGTGAAGTAAAATGGTTCAAATGAAGCTAGTTTATTTCACCATTTATGAGCTTACTTGCCAGCATTACAAGTTTCATATAAAGATCCTTAACTTTATTTAATTTCAAGATATTCTTCACCAAGAATTTACCAAGCAACATCTAAACATCAGTATAATCGAAAACTTAATATTTTAAAGTATTGTAAAACAAATGTAATTCTTCTCTAATATTGTTAATAATCTCTTAAGTTGTTGACAGTATAATACAAGTAATATTATGATAGCTATATCAGATTAACTTTTTTGGGAGAGTAATTGGATTAATAAACATACTATGCTTAGATTTTAGATAAGTGTTTGATAAAATACCTTAAGCTTACCTGTAATACAGATAAAGAGATATGGTCTAAATGATATAAAATTATATGGATTCGAACTGGTTTAATATCAGAAACCAAAGTGTAACTATTAATAAGTGGATATCAACTTGGAGGTAAGTCTATAGTGAAGTGTGTTAGGGATCTGTCATTTATGATGTTCAACATTTTAAATCAGTGACTGGGAAGAGGGTAATAGAAAACATGCTTATAAACTTTGCAAATTGAAAAGGATATCTAATATATTGAATGACAAGAGTCTTGACTCTTTCCCATGTTGATAAACTAGATAAACTGAAATTTAAAATGGATACATGTAAAGGTCTATGTTTGGATTCAAAAAACCACCTTTACATGCAGGATGGGAGAAGTTTAATAAGAAAACAATTCTTATTAAAGAAAATATCTGCTAAACAATTGGAAAAACATCAAGTGCTCTTGGACAGGTTGAGCGAATATAATAAAAATAATACTACCTAAACTAATCTATTTATTTAGTGCTATACCAATCAAACTCCTAACAAACTATTTTACTAACCTAGAAAAAATAACAACAAAATTCATCTGGAAGAACAAAAGGTCAAGAATTTCAAGGGAACTAATGAAAAAAAATCAAATGAAGGTGACCTAGATATACCAGATCTAAAACTATATTATAAAGCAGTGGTCACCAAAACCATTTGGTACTGGTTAAGAAAAAGAGTAGTTGATCAGTGGAACAGATTAGGTTCAAAGGACAAAACAGTCAATAACTTTAAAAATCTAGTGTTTGACAAATGCAAAGACCCCAGCTTTGGGGATAAGAATTTACTATTTGACAAAAGATTCTGGGAAAATTAAAAACTAGTATGGCAGAAACTAGGCATTGACCCACACTTAACACCATATAGTAAGATAAGGTCAAAATAGGTTCATAATCTAGACATAAAGAATGATATCATAAATAAGTTAGAAGAACATAGTACTGTTTATTTCTCAGACCTGTGGAGGAGGAAGGAATTTGTGACCAAAGAAGAACTGGAGATCATTATTGATCACAGAATATCTAATTCTGATTATATTAAGTTAAAAAGTTTTAGTACAAATAAAATTAATTGCAGACAAGATTAGAAGGGAAGCAATAAACTGGGAAAACATTTTTACATTCAAAGGTTCTGATAAGGGCCTCATTTCCAAAATATATAGAGAATTGACTCAAATTTTTAAGAAATCAAGCCATTCTCCAGTTCATAAATGGTCAAAGGATATGAACAGACAATTTTCAGATGAAGAAATTGAAACTATTTCTAGTCATATGAAAAGATGCTCCAAATCACTATTGATCAGAGAAATGCAAATTAAAACACTCTGAGGTACCACTACACACCTCTCAGATCGACTAAGATGACAGGAAAAGATAATGACGAAAGTTGGAGGGGATTTGGGAAAACTGGGACACTGATGCATTGTTGGTGGAATGTGAACGAATCCAACCATTCTGAAGAGCAATTTGGAACTGTGTTCAACAAGTTATGAAACTGTGCATACCCTTTGATCCAGCAGTGTTTCTACTGGGATTATATTCCAAAGAGATCTTAAAGCGGGGAAAGGGACCTGTATGTGCCAAAATGTTTGTGGCAGCCCTCTTTGTAGTGACCAGAAACTGAAAACTGAGTGATGCCCATCAGTTGGAGAATGGCTGAATAAATTGTGGTATATGAGTGTTATGGAATATTATTGTTCTATAAGAAATGACCAACAGGATGATTTCATAGAGGCCTGGAGAGACTTATATGAACTGATGCTGAGTGAAATAAGCGGAACCAGGAGATCATTGTACACAGCAACAAGATTATACGATGATCAATTCTGATGGGCGTGACTCTCTTTAACAATGAGATGATTCAAACTAGTTCCAATTGTTCAGTAATGAAGAGAGTCATCTACACCCAGAGAGAGAACTATGGGAAATGAGTATGGACCACAACATAGCATTTTTACTCTTTCTATTATTGTTTACTTGTATTTTTTGTTTTCCTTCTCAGGTTTTTTTTCTTTCTTTCTGGATCCGATTTTTCTTGTGCAGCAAGATAATATATATTGGATTTAACATATATTTTAACATATTTAACATATATTAGATAATCTGCTATTGAGGGGGGTGGGGGAAAGGAGGGGAAAATTTGGAGCAGAAGGTTTTGCAAGGGTCAATGTTGAAAAATTATCTATGCATATGTTTTGTAAATAAAAAGCTATAATAATAGTAATAAAAAAGATCTGGTAATTTTAGTAAAATGAGAACTTGTTCCTTCCTAGACCCCATGTTAATGCTACCTATATTGCATTAAAAGAGGCATAGCTAATGATTATACTATGCTGAACCTTGTTCAGGTCACATCTCTACCACTATATTTAGTTCTGAGCATCAGAATTAGGAAAACCATAGATGAGCTAGATCATGTTCAAAAGATATATCTCTGGGAATGTACAAGGACTAAGGAATATAACATTTTTATGATCAATAGAACTAGGGCAATGGGAAGGAGACATCTTAGAAGCTTAAGCTGAATGTAAGGAAAATTTTAAAGTTTAGAGGTAGCCAAAGTGGAATCAAAGCTGAAGAAGGTAATGGATGTTTCCTTATTATAGATCTTTAAGAAGGAGTGGTATAGCCACTTACTAGGGAGCATGTCCAGAGAAGGGAGATACCATGACTGCCTGAGAATAGGGTTATGGGAAGAGAAGGACAGGGGATTAGAAAGTATGTCATATTAAGTATCCATTGAAGGAACTGAGGATGATTTACCTGAATAAGGGAGTATTTAGGGGTGATGGTAAAATATATTCGAAAGGTTGTTGTAAGGAGTGGATTAGATTTGATTGACTTATCCTGAGGGGACAGAATTATGCCAATGATTGGAAACTGCAGAAAGGTGAATTCCTAGGAACAGTCCTAGGAATGAGAGTAATATAAAAATAGTAAAGACAGTTGTATGTGGTAATGCTTTCTCTTTCATTGGAGATCTTCAAGCATAGGTAAGGTGATATAGAGAAAATTCTTGTTCAGGTCCCAAGTTCCAGTTAATGCCTTCTGAGGTCCCTTCTTGCCAGCCTATATTATTTTATTTATAAATAGATGTGTATTTTATATCTCTATTTCTATCAAATTATTCTGTATTTTTGTGATTATTTTCTATTATATTGAATCTAAAACAAGAAAGCCTTTCCCAGGCTTAAAAATATGCCTCTTCTTATTTTAGACTCAAGAAATAGAAAGAAGAAATAAAACCTTATAAGAAAAATGACCAAAGAGGAATTCCATTCTGGGAGGGGAAAAAAAAACAGGTGGAGGGGAAAAACTCCCAATGCACTACAGATTACTTGACAGTAGATGGAACCCCTGTTCTTTCTTATGGAACACATCCCATTCCCCTCCCTCCCTTACTCTACTAACAAATACTCTAAAGGTATTTATCCTATTTACCACTTTCTAGGAATTCTACATTCAGAAACCTCAAAGAAAAACTCTTCTGCGAGCTTGCTTATGCCACAATTATAATTGTACAGTGAATATCCCTCCCCCACTTTTAACCTGAAAACCAATGGAGGAAAGAGTTCATTGTGTCAGGCCAAAATTATGATTTGGATTTAGATTATAGCACCTACATATGGATGCAGTGCACTGGTTAAGATAGGTAGGGTTATACTAGAAAATACAGAGAAGAGAATAAGATTCCTTTTGCTTTATTAGTACATTAATTTCCACATTATACATCCTAGGATTTTATCCATTCTATTTTGAATTATATGAATTACTAAAATCAGCATTTCTCATGTATCCATTTTAAATGACTTTTCTTTGGTTTACACTTGTTTTTTTCTAAGTTGCATTTGGGGGCTGGTTTTAATGGGTGATAGGGAGGAGAAAATGAAAATGAGTCTATATAACTTCAGATTAGTGTGAAATTTTGAATTTTCTACTTTTCAATTTTTTTCATCATTTGAAAAAAATATAGAAAATCTATTTTTGTGGAGGTGCTAGACTATGGGTATGGAATATTATACCCAAACTAAACTTGATATATTAATTGAGTTTCCTTTATTTCTTGCTCTAAGAGCTGGCCCATTGGTTGAAGGTGGAGGGGGTGAGAAAAGATACATTTGGAAATGAAGGTGAAACAAAAACAAAAATCATTAATAAAAATTGTAAAAGCCTACAATGTTTACTACTTTGCTACTGCTATAAATATTGTGTACTTATGTGTCCTTTTTCTCTATTGTTGATCTCATTGGAGGTATAAATCTAACAGTGATATCACTGGATCAATCACTGGGCAGTTACAACATCCTCTTGCAAATTTTTTAGAACAATGCTGTACTTAGAATCATAAAACCTGGCTTTAAGCTTTGACTCTTCCAGTTATTAGCTATGAAGTTGGGAAATAATTTCCCTTTTTTGGACTTTGATTTACTCCTCTCTGAAATGAGAAGTTGGGTTATATGACCTCTCAGGTCTTTCTTATCTCTGAAATTCCATGATTCTTTGATTCATTATTTGATTTCATTTTTTTTTGGAATTTATAATATCACTGATCATCTAGGTTCTTCTTACAAAGCAAAGAATTTTCCTTGATCTACACAGCATTGTCAATGTTAACATTAATTTGGCTAATTAAAATTTTTTTCAATAGTATTTTATTTTCCAAATACATGTAAAGATAGTTTTCAACATTCATTTTTGTAAGACTTTATATTATAAATTTTTTCCCCTCCCTCCTTTATCTCTCTCCTCCCCAAGAAGCAAGTAATCAGATATAGGTTAAATAAGTACAATTTTGTTAAACTTATTTCCATATTTGTCATGTTGTGTAAGATAAATCAGACCAAAAGGGGAAAAAACTGTGAGAACGAAGAAACAAGCAAACAAAAAGTGAAAATAATATGCTTCAATCCACATTCAGTCCCCATAGTTCTCCCTCTCTCTCTCTCTCTCTGGATATGGATAGCATTTTCCCTCCCAAGTCTGTTGCAATCGCCTTGAATCACCACATTGTTGAGAAGAATCAAGTTCATCACAGGTGATCATCACATAATCTTGTTACTATGTACAATGTTCTCTTGGTTTTTTTCATTTTCCACAGTATCAGTTCATGTAAGTCTTTCCAGGCTTTTCTGAAATCAGCCTGCTCATCGTTTCTTATAGAACAATAACATTCCATTACATTCTTATACCATAATTTATTCAGTTCATCCCTCGGTTAATTGGGCATCCACTCAATTTCTAGTGCTTTGTCACTAGAAAAAGAATTGCTACAAACATTTGTGCACATTTGGATCCTTTTCCCTTTTTTATGATCTCTTTGGGATATAGACCCACTAGTGACACTGGTGAATCAAAGGATGTGCAGTTTTATAGCCCTTTGGGCATAGTTATATTTTGCTAGTTTCTAAAGAACAGAAAAGGACATTGATTTTGGGATATGATATATATTTTTTCCTAATTTAAAAAGCAGATTCAACTTTTATATCTCCTGAGATGTTTAAAAAGCTACCACCTTGCTAAGGATGGTCATCTGAGATGGAAATACTGATTCCTAAGGTTTGACTGATAAGGGACATAAAATATAATGGAGTTTCCCTTTCTGAACCTGTCCAAGCCAAAAGTCATCAGGAAAAATGCTGGATTTGGAGTCAGGTGGACTTGGTTTTGAGGCTTGTCTCTGGCACAGCAATTCATTGTGTGAACTTCTCTCAAATTCAATTTCTCTTCTGCAAAATTGGGATAACAATAGCATGATCTTATACAAGGCTAATATGAGAATCAATGTTTTGCAAACCTTAAAGTGCTATGTAAATGTCAGCTATTATTATAGTTCATTCAAAGAAAAAGATACTTAGAGAAGGTCACTTAGTAAGTGAGTCTCAGAAATAAGATCATGTATTCAGTGAGTGGGACCTCACATAGAATTCCTGGTCAATTTGGCCAATATACATTAGAATTTGTAAATAATTTCAATATGATGATGATTCAAGTTGTAGACATTTGATACCTGAAAAGGAAAAAGGAATATAGAACATAGAAAGCACTATGACTCAATGCATCTTCCCCTTCCCCCAATTCCAAATCAATTGCATTTTGATGCTTGGCAGAAGATTCTCTGGTCTGAAAGATTTAACTGCAGGGCATAAAAGGCATAGCAGCCCAGGCATCCTAGAAGGTGCTCCTTTGCTCATCTGCATCTGTTCCTTATTTTACAGTTGTTAACAACAAATAAACTCTCCAAGAGGCAACGTTCCCTTAGAAAGAGCTCCAAGATGATAAACAACAAAAGACCTCATCAATCATACCTCCAGTTTCCAGCTACAATTAGCAAGTTCTATTATCTCCTGAAGGACACTTGTAGCACAGTGCAAACCATAGCATCCCTAATATTATAACACTGCATGGAGAAAGGGGAAAACTTGAATTGCATTAGCATTACATTAGGGTCCCATGACTGTTTATATCAGCACTTTGTGGTTATTTATGAATTCATTTATTTGCTAGGACAAGCCTTTCTGCATTCTGTTGCCATGGTTGCTGTAACTCCTGTATCCTATTAATTCTGCATGTTATGAAATAAATATAGATCAGACAATTATAGTGGAGTTTTTTTTTTATTTTTTTATTGTGCTGTTTGATTCCTGATGTTTTGGTAGGAAAGCTTCAAGCATACAAGCAACTCATGGAAACATCATTCTGAACAATTCATCATAGAACTAGGAAAAGGGGAGGCTTCTGAAGATTCAGAAAGACTCAAGGACTGAAAGACAAATGCAGAGAGATACAAACATAGAGATACAATATGTAAACATGTAGTTGAGTCAATAACTTCCAAATTTTTACAGTAATAATATGGATTAATTTATTCATTCAAATATTTGTGTGCCTACTGGGATCAGAGATCTTTGGTGCTGGGGAAGATACATAGATAATTAAGAATTCCCATTCTCAGGGAGAAGGAAATGGTATATCACTCCAATCTCTTTGCCAAAACAACCCCAAAATTGGGTTGCAAAGACTAAAAACAACTGAACACCAACAAATATTCTTAGGGAGTTTATAATTGAAAAAAAAAAGTTTTTCTTAGTTCTAAGTGCTTTGTTTATTCCAAACAAGGCCTTGAATACTAGTAATTTAACTTATGTTTGTTAAATTGAGTTGGATTCAATTCAAAGAAAAATGTTGGAATCTTCACACAAATAAGCCACGAAATATGATGGTATAAAACACTCTACTGCTACTATACACTTATTCTTTTGTAAGATAACTACTGGACATCTGAAGCATAAAGTCACTTAGCCATACAAGCAAAGAGAGATTTCATTATTTATCATAGAAAATATTCTTGCCCCAAATCAAATTGCTTGAGTTTTGAGGATGTGCATGTTGAGACTTGTTGAAAGGGGATAGAAGAAAAGGATAAAGATGTAAAGTACTGGGAAGAAGTCAGTATGATATAGTTAAAAGAATATTGGATATGAAATCAGAAGATCTGGGATCAAATTTCCCCTTTGGAGATGGAATTTGAATTGAATTTTAGAAGATAGAGAGAAATTCAAAAATTGAAGAATAGAAGAAAAAATATTTTGGTTCAAAGGGAATGAATGATAGCAGAGATTGGAAAAACAAGGATGATTAGTCATCTGATTTGGTAAGAGTGTGTGGAGAGGAGTAATGAGAGAGAAAGTTGAATAAAGCCAAATTATATTGAGTTGTTATTAGATTTGGATTGCTTATCAACATTGTAAAAATTTAAGAAGTTGTTGACTCTTGAAGTTTGCACAATGCATCTCTATGTTTGCATCTCTTTGTAATGACAATTCAGTTCTTGAGTCTTTCTTAATCTTCAATAGCCCTAAAAAAAAAAATAAAAAAACAAAAAAAAAATCTTCAATAGCCTTCCTTTTATCCTGATTCTAAAATGAATTGTTTGGAAAGATCTTTCCATGAGGCAAGTAGAGGGATTTGAACTTTCCTTTGCAGAAAAAAGAAAGTCACCAAAGACTTTTGGATTGAAGACTTTTTGAAAAGTGACACAACTCAATTTATGTGTAAGTTTTGTTCAAGTGGCTGAACGTAGTAGCTATGTTTTCATTATTTCATTTAAAATTTACACAAAGATTTATCAAAGGCATTTTAAAAACCATGACTTTTGTTTTCCAAAGGATTCTGGGATGGTTCATATAAACTGCTCCAAATATAATGCTCTCTTTGGTCATAAGCAGCATCCAGTTTGTCTGCACTTGGATGGGGAAGGCAAATATTTATGGACAGTAATGTGCTTGAAGGTCCATGGGTTAGAATTCAAGAGACAAGTTCTGATCTTGCTTAAGTGTTGAGGTAGTCATTATAATCCAAAGAGTACTAGGCAAGAGACCTGATTTAGAGTCTTACTCTTCACTTACATCTGTGTGGTCTTGGACAAATCATTAAACCTCAGTTTCCTTATCTTTCAAATGAATGGCTTGAACTAGATAATCTCTAAGGTAAACTCTAAATCTCATATCTCTGACATTTATGCATTATGCACTTATTCCATATATATAAAATGAGAGAACTGGAATACATAATCTATAAGGGCCCTTCCAGTTCTAAGATGCCATGAATATCTGGATGAATGAATGAAAAAAATCATTAAATATTTATTTTGTGCCAGGCACTATGGTAAGTGCTGGCAGTACATATACAAAAGAGATAAGCCCTGCCTTCAAAGAGCTTATATTCTAAGAAGAAAAATTTCCATAGAAGGCTGTGATGAAGGCATACTTCTAAGTATGCCTACCACAAATAATAGCACAGATTTTCCTGCTTAATTTCTAGGGCTCTGCTTTAAAATTATCTTTATTCATGTTAGAGAAAACAGATGACTCTTTTTGGATTCTACAGTGCCTTCGGATGGGAGGGAGGAGGATGAGAGCCATAACATCTGCTTGGTAATTCTGCTCCCCTTTGCTTCCATGGTGTCAGCCTAGTCTATGAGGTGGCTGATTGCTGTACAGTATTTCATGCTGTAAAATTGACAAACTCCTCACTCCGAGCGCCAACACTGATTGATCCAGTTTGTGTAAATTACTCAGAAGCGTCACAATCCTCTAGGGTCTTATACAGAGCATCCAAAGAGCATGAGCTCTCACCATTTTAATTAAGCTTAGTTTAATTAAAAACCTTGAGCTCTTTATTAGTCCCAGTAATTGATTTAATTTTCCTGTGGACTTCTATTGCCAAACACCTCTAACTTGTATGTTCCTGAATTCCAGGCAGTAGAGAGAAACCAGCCAAACGCCCCCCAGTCAAATGTTCTTTTTTCAAGAAGATTTGCTTCATGTAGCACTTAAACTGTATATGTTCTTTTCACAATGCTTCTCCCCAATTGGATTATAAAGATATGGCTCTTCCACAATACTCTGCCAGTGATGATTCCAATGCCCTTTTCATCTAGACTCTAGTTAGAGAATTCACCTATTGGGAAACAGAAAGGAAGATTATCTACCTTCTACTCTCACAGCTTCCAAAATGGTAGACTCTTCTCCTTAGTTCTTCATGACAGCAGTTTGGGACAATGGATAGAACTCTGGATTTGGAGTTAGGGGACCTGCATTTAATTACCAGTTCTGACATACTACCTGTGTGCCTTCAATTTAACCTCTTTAAGTCTCAGTTGCTTAATCTATAAATTGTAAACTTAAGACTTTTCTAAGACTAAATGATTTCTAAGATTCCTGCTTAGCTCTATATCTGTGATGACTGGAGGCAAAGCTGACAGAATTATTCTCTCATTTTTAGAAATGTCTAGACCTGTGGCATTTTATTTCTGGGTTTGTTTTGTCTTCAGTTATAAGAATGAGAATGATGGGTGAGGTAACCTTTAAGGTATCTATTTCATTTCTAAATCCTATAATCTTAAAATGGTGACTCTTGCTTTGGTTTTGAAAAGAACAAGAGAAAACTTCAACTCACTTGTATATTTTCTCATTAGTCAGAAAATACAAGGTTGGTTCCTCTAGTTTCTTGGGATATATTACTTATTTATTATTCAATAATTTTGTCATTTGGGGGGGTTTACATGTTGCAATATTTAACACTATGCAGACTTTTCTCACTGAAGGTACCTAGTATGCACTTAGTCCATTATATTACATAAAATTCATGGAAATGCATGCTCATCAAAATACCAATATAATTACAAAAGGAAAACTATTATTGCAAAGTTCATGTAATGGACTAGATACTAAAACAAACCCCAAAAAATGTTGCTTTGAATATCTACTACCAGAGGTTATGCATGATAATATTCTTTACTGTTTGTTTGGTAAAGTGAGACCTAAATTTCTTAACATTTTGTTCAGTCAAAGAGGTAAGAGAAATGGGAAAAAATGGAGCTACATTTCCAGGCAGAAATATCCTCATATTTCCTCCTCACAAGAATGCCACTGTCTCTTTTAGCTGGATTTAACATGCCTCTGAGGTCTCCAGTGAGATTAAAATATCCTGGAACATCTGGGGCACAGAAGCTTGAGGTGATCCTTCATTATTAAGAACCTTAAAATAACTTTGTAACCATGTCAATATGCAAGTGCACCTTTGAATCCCAGGTTCTTTTGAGTCTTCTTATCTAGAATCCTTTTTTTAGGGATTTGTCTTTTTTAAAGATTTGGAAAGGCTGGAGTATATTCTTTTTAATAGGGGGTTCCAAGGTTGGTTTTCCTCTTTCCCTTTATAGTCTGAAACATCAATATCTGGAAATAATAGAAACTTTATTTTCTTTTTTCACTGGCTAAAATATACTCTCATTGCTTTGTCAGTATTAAGCATCTTTGCCCCATGATCTCAGAGGAATAATATAACATTGATAGCTTTTGGCATAATTTTAAAGATCATTATAACTATAATAATAACAATAATAAAATCTTCCCATCTTTAATTTATAAAGTGCCTAATAGTTTCAAAAGTGATTTCATCCATTTGCTATTATTTCATCCTGATGTATGCTTATGACAACTCAATAAGCTAAGTAGAACAGGAAAGATTATTTTCATTTTACAAATAAGGCAATTGAGGATCAGATATATTAAATAAGTTTTCTAAGATCATGCTCTGGAATCAGAACTTGAATTCAGATCTTTCGACTCCAGATCTAATGCTCTTTCTCCTATAGCATAAGATCCAAAAAACACTTGATTTCTCCTTCCCTTGATCTGTAATATTTGGATTGTCTATGTGGTCAGGATTTCTAAGTACTTCCTAATGCTTAGATGGGCAAGAAATCTTTCCATATTTTTGCCTCTGTAGTGCATATTACCTGGAATGCTCTCTTCCAGCATCTTCCTTTTTCTTCCCTTCCACCCCACTGTCTTACCCACTATAGTCCTTTGTATGTACCACTACTTTGGAATTTGATGTATGGCATTGTAAACTATATAAACGTAGCAAAAAATAGGAATTTAAGACAAAGAATTAATGCATAAAGTAGAAGAATGTAACAAGATCATCTGTTGGTCTTCATTTGAGTTGGAGATCCAAAGCCCTTTGACATTTGTTAGAAGGTAAACCCTAAAATTATTTCAAAGAAAATCAGATTGGCCATTAGAAACTGATGAATGTTAAAAAAGATTTTTATTTTTAATAGGTTTTTCTGTACATCTTTTGTTTCTTACATCATCATTTTTATTCTCAGTATCTTTTACTCAGCACTCCAGCACAACAATTGATATATATCTGAAAACATGTGCCACGTGGTAACAATCTGTGGCTCTCCTACTTCCATAAAAGAGTGAGTTGGGGATGTTTACTCATATCTCTTCATTTAAGTCATAATTAAAGGAGATTTTCTAACCCTAAATCAAATAAAGGCTTGGGACAGAGACATTGATCCTCTGACCTGAGGAAGTAGGTTCAAAGATGGACCCATAACCATTAATTAGTTGACTCTTCCCTCTGGTACAAAAAGCTTGGTTCCTAAATACTGATACTTTAATAGTTGAAAATCATTTTGTCTTTGGAGAGAAAACAAACTTACTTAGCCAAAGTGTATATACTCCTACAGGAAAAATGGATTTTTAATGAAAGAGTTCTTCCCAACATTCCTGATGAAAAGACTAGAACTTTATTGGAAGGGTCACTTTTCAGTAATGCCAAAGGACTTTGAGTCTCTTATGCAAATGAGAAGTGTGTGTGACGGATGGTAATCATGAAAAAACTTTGAAGTACAAACATAGAATTGATGAGAAAGGATGAACATGAACGAATAATGATAAACTCCTAACTTTCAATTATGAGGGCATGATACATAGTCCCCATTGCTTCCTATCATCATCAGGGGTCATAGAGGGAATTTAATTAGACAATGACTAAGAATAGTTCTTTATATCTTGATCTTAAGAAAAGAATGGAAAGAGGGAGAAGAAAAACACACTGAAGTGAAAGGAAAAGGAAAGCAAGGAGGAAATTATCTTAACATGATAAATATGTACAAGTAGACATCTAGACAAACTTCACTCTCATAGAGGAGGAAAATATGCTTACACACATGGTTGGGTACAGAAACACATTTTACTCAATAGTGAGATGGAGTAAAAGAGGAAAAGGAGAGAGAGGGAATTGTAGAGAGTGAAAGTAAATTAAGGGAGGCATTAGTCCTAGACAAAAAAAAATTCTATAGCTGTACAAAAACATATATTTTTCTTTTAGAAGTGGCAAAGAATGGGATTCTAAAGTTGGTATACATAAACTGAGTTATGGATGAACAAGTTGTATATAGAAATGTGATGGAATACTATTGTGTTGAACTTTTATCAACATAACGACCAACCAGGATTACAGATTTATGATGATAAACATGTTGCCTGCTTCCTGGTGGAGAGGAGAAGGAATTAGAATGAAGACAGACTGCGATTGGGTGTGTGAAAGGCTTGATTTTACTATTAAGAGATGAAGCATAAGCTTTGGTCCCTAAGCTAAAAGAGGGATGACAGACCCAATTCTTCTGATGTGGAAAAAATAGTTCCTTAGGTGAAGATTTCAGCACAGGTGCAGTAGGTGGGGAGAAATGGAGTTGGGAAGCAGTGAAGACATCATGGGATTTGGGGACAAGATGGGGAGGGGGAGGAGAGCAGGTTCAGAAAAAGCAGGGCAATACCGTCACCTGAAAAAAACTGAGAGTTTTCCAACATCAGAGGCAAGAATTGTCCCTTTAGATGTGTACTGTGGCCATTATGGAACATCTTATCTCCTCAAGGATTGTGAGAAGCCTAAGTTTGGGTATTTGTGGGAGAGGGTATTGCCAGGTGTATGGGATCGGTGCAAGAACCCCTTTCCCAAATTAACTAATCAGAGACATCTTCAGATACAAAGAGAAAGTGTTTATTTAGTCCCTGCAGAGAGAGGCCCAGACACACTGGGAGCCATCCCACCTCGCCATGTGCTCAGCCTGACCAGCAGGAAGTAGAACACAAGGTTAAATAGGAAAAGACTCAAGCCTTTTCACTGGATAGCATCTGCTTCGTGTGGGCCATGTCACTTCCTATAACTTCACTAAGGTGTGACTTCCTGTCTCCCAGGGTTTAAGACATGATTTTCCCACTCTGGGAATAGGGATCATGTGACTTAGTCTCAAACTGAGAAAACTCCATCCAATCAGTCCCATTTACAGGTTTATGGGTTGGGGAAGGATGGAATTGGGACTTTCCTTATCATGCTATGCTAATTTTGTCTGGCTGGCCAATAAAACAGTGGCTAATGAGCTATGTTTATAATTGAATGTGGACCCACAGAGTACCTTGGATTACATATAGGGGCACTTATATGTAAATGAGGATGCTGCCCAGATGCTGCATTGATTATTTTTTTATGTGAATGTATTCTTTCTCTCCAACTACATGTTTTATTCTTCTTTGTATACAATAAGTAAATGTGCAAGATATCCATTAGTTGATCCACAGAGGCCCTTGAGGCAATACTCCCTCAAACAAAGAGTGCCTGAGTTGAGATTCAGGGAACCTAGGCTAGATCTGAGAAGTGTGAGAGAGGCAGAGTAAACTTTTTCCTCATCCAATGTATTTATTTACTCCCATGCACTTTCATTCATGATACTAGCTGCCAAGGTTTCAAAAACTAACAAATGAGATAACATAATGTAAAACATTTCATAAATCTTAAAGTGCTATATGTGTTTACTATTATTTTTATCATCATTAGTAATAATAGTATCAGCAGCAGCAGCAGCAGAGATAATATTAGTATTATGTAGTACCCTATTCTACAAGAAAAATTTGTACCATCTTTGAAAGGAAAAAAAAATCCAAATTTAATAAAGATGATGTTGCCAATTAAGACTGACACTAGGACTTCAGAAAATCACAGATTTAAAAACTGGAAGGCACTAGGCACTTTAGATTTCATCTAGTTCAGTTTTCTCATTTTAAAGATAAGGAAACTAAGACTCAGTGATTTGCCCTAAGCCACAAAGGTAATGACAGTCTGGGTGGCATTTTGACCCAAGTCCTTGGCTCTACATACATCCTTTTTTCTTTCTACTGCCTACAGTGTCCTCAGCTGAGGACACCTCTTTGAGCCCAGTAACATTAGCCAGGCCTTTATGACTAACTTTAAAGAGCAGGAGGTTTTGATGGTGAGCTGTTTATACAATATGCAAAGCATGCTTTGCTTTTTAAGGAGATAAGAATCTTTACATAACCCATTTTTCCTTTAACACTAATCCCTTGCCTGGATTAAAGAATCTTAAAACATCTGGAGGGGCATAGTTGACAGATGCGTGGAAAAAACTACTCAAGAGGAGGACATATGATATGCTAAACTTCTAAATGTATTATTTCTGCTACCAAGTAACCCATTTTTCTCCTGCTGCTTCTGAAACATATTATGTTGGTGTTAATATTTTCAAAAATTATTTTTCCTGAATGAGGTGATTTGGTCCTTAGTCCAATTGAAAAGGGCATTAAATTTGAAGTTAGAAAACCTGAGAACAGATCCTGACTTGCTCATTTTCTAGCTGTTCATTTCCTTCACAAATAACTCTACTGACCCCTGTAAAATTAAGATGGTTGCTCTAGATATCTAAGGTACCTTCCAGCTCTAAATTGTAGGATCCCATGGGCGCATCTTAAAATAATCAACATAATTTCAACTGGGTTATTTCTAATACTCAAAGATACATATACTTCCCCCTACCCCATTTTTTTTTTCAAAATTAGTTATACAATAAGGCTCTCCCTATCTGCAGTCACTGGCTCAACTGTGAAATATCTATTGAGTTAACTGGAGTACTCAGTGTTCATTAATGGATGCTTTACGTTAAGCTTTGCTTCCACAGAGCTGTCCCAGGAGTTTCCATACCTGCCAATTTCTTTCATTTGTAGCATCTCTCCTCCCTTTGTTTTCAACTTACATTTGAACTGGGGTTTGGCTCCCAGAGAATAGCTGCTACCTTGGATTCTAAAGGTAGCCCTTCATGTAGCTGCTCTTATCATTGTGGCTCACAAGCCCCCTTCCCTAAGATATTTCTCATTAGTAATCAGCCAGTAGACACAAGGCATTTTCTAAGATGGCATAGTAAAAGCTCTAGTTACAAAATATTTCCTCCGTCATGCAGGGGCTCATTCTGTCACAAAAACACCTATACTGTGGCTACGATGGTTTCAATTAGTAGAATTAGAATGTGGTTGTTACGAAGCACATTTAAAGGGTGCTTGTATGACAAAGCCAATTTAATTCTCTCCAATTCTCCTAATCTTGCAGGATCTGGAAGTCTTTCTCTCTTTGTAGAGTCTACTCACAGTTACCCTTAAACACTGCATCTCTTCTAGAAGGATTGTTTAGTTGGACTTTTCCTTCACAGGGTAATTCATTTCTGCTGGATGTATTACTCAGTTGTGTTCGCAGCATAGATATATGTTTTCCATAGTCTCTTCTCTGCTGCTAGGAATCATATTCCTTGAAACTGTTTCCTTCCCTGGGTTGTTCTCTCTCTATTTCTGTGTTTTTGGGGGGCAAGTGTCTATTCTCTGTTGAGGCTAGGTTCTCTTATGGTGCAATAATCCCCCCTCAAATCTACACATCTGTTTTTTGGGAGGGGGCAAATAAATTTCTTCTTCTCCACTTCTTCATAGGCATGCAGTGACCTAGAACTTGGCTATTTAAATCCCAGTGACCTGGATAATTTGTTTTTCACCAACTGAGTTGTTCCCTTTTTGATTTAAAAGATTGTTCCTAAGTCAGAAAGGGGTCACCAGGTATTTTATACTTTATTATCATATTAAAACTTTGTGATGTGATCTGGGATGGAGATGGATGGCATGAAATCACATCCTCATCTCTCTTATGTATTTATGTTTTCCCTCAAAGTCCTCTTCCTTCTTACCCTGTAACTTTTCACTTTTTTTTTTATCTTAGAAAGCCTGAAGCTTTTTCCTCTGGAACATCCTTTTCCTTGCTATCTGCTTTCTTTGATTGGTGAGTTCTTCCCAGGGCCTCCATTTGGGAAGGCCAGTCTTAGACTGGCCAACCTTCAATCCCTTCTTAGCTCTGCTCCTGACTTTTTGGATTTCAACATATTTTCATGAAAGTACTTTCCTGCCTCACTTTTTCAGTTCCCATTTACATGTTATTTACTAGCTTTCTTTTTACTTATATATGTATTCCCAATGCTTACCATTATGAATGACACTAAGTAAACACTTAGTAGATACCGTTGCTTGCTGACTATAAGTAGGGCATTATACTATACACTTGATGTGGGTCTGAGAGACATTATTAGACAATTTACAATCCTGTATGAGAGCTAGCTTAACAATCAACACCAAGAAAACACAGATGTTCTATAAGCCAGGACCACATCATTCATATATGGAACTGTGGGTTACAGCCATGGAAAGTTTTAAATGCTGTGGATAAGTTCACTTACCTTGGCAGAATACTTTCCAGGGATGTCCACATTGATAATGAGATTGAAAAATGAATTCCCAGAGCTATCTCAGCGTTTGGTAAACTGTGAAGGAAAGTATGGTAGAGAAGAGGTATTAGACTGACTACAAAATTGAAGGTCTACAGAGCCACCGTGCTGATCTTATTGTTGTATACCTGTAAAACCTGGACAGTATACCAGCTCTGTCTGTTTCAGGAAACTGAATTGCTTTCATCTGAATTGTCTTTGGAAGATTCTGAAGATCACCTGGCAGGGGGATAAGAATCTAGACACTGAGATCCTTTCTGGAACTAAACTGCCAGGCATTTAAATTCTACTGCAGAGAGGGTAACTCTGATGGGCTGGCCACATTGTTTGAATGCCAAATGTAACCTTGCCAAATTTTGTTTTTGGAGAACTCACACAGGGCAAGCACTCACAGTGGTCAGAAATAGTAATACAAGAACTCTCTCAAGGTCTTTTTAAAGCACATAAGACTTAATTGTATGACATGGGAAATACTACACAGAACTGCCCAGCATGGTATGCCCTCATTGGAGAAGGTGCTATGCTCTATGAGCAGAATTGAATTAGCTCAGAAGAACTGTGAGATGCACAAAGCTAGAGAATTCCCCCCAAAGGTTCATAGGGACTATTTGTATCTGACCTATGGCAGAGCATTCTGAGCTCATATTGATCTGATCAGTCACAGTCGGACACACTAACTTGACTCTAATATGGTGATGCCATTTTGGTCCTCTTCAAGAATGAAGGACAGCAACTAAACAACTTGGGGTGCTACTTTTCTTAGGGGGTCAAATAGTGAGAAAATGTCATTTCTATTTTCCCCACCCACTAACTCTCACCAAGTGGTGATGTAGTCAACTCAGTCATTGTTTGAATATCATGATTTCCACAGAATCTTTGCTGCAAATGCATCAATTTTCTCCCCCACCAAGGTATGCAAGGGCCTCTGGTGAGTATGTATTGGGTGAAGGAGAGAGTTTAAAAGTACACTGACCACTGAATCTACACCAGAAGATGAAGAAATGTTTCTAGATAATTGAAAAATTCTACAACGTCTATAGCCCTACCTCCAACTCCCACCTCATATCTGAAACTTTTCTTCTCAATCAATAGAACTCAAACATACATAAGATAAAGCCATTCAATCCACTGTGAACACAAGTTTATTAGACATAACAAAACTGCAAGGAAAACTGATAAATGTTCTCATATGGAAAACTTCTGCTTGTCTGTCTCTCATATCTCTCCTACTTCTTCCAACTTTTCTTTTTAGGGTATTAAAAAAACATTCATGGGAAAGATCAAGGGAAGTATCTTAACTGGGACTTCAACTGCATTTGGAACTATGAGCATAGGGGAAAAGGAGAGATGTTGGTGTCAAGGCCCAGTTCCAGTTCCCACATTGGAAGAGTGAAAGCAGGGGGAGATCAAGAAGTGCCAGAAGGTGGATTAGTTTCCATGTCTTTTCATTGGTTGATGAATTTTTTTTCAAAAGCTGCCAGTCTTATCTACTGGTTTCATTTCTCCTATTTGTGCTAGTCTCATCATCTGTTCTCCAGACCTGGCTCATTCTGAGGCTCTTGGTCCTCTTCTCTTGCTTTATCTTTTACCTTCTCCCTCTATGATGGTATCACCATAAGTTTCATTCTGGTTTCAACTCTCCTACTACCAATCCTGGTCACAACATATAGAGGCTTGGGTTGCAGTTACTGGTCACAAAGGGCTTGAGTCCCATGTGATCTTGTCTGTTTCTTCAGGTAGAGCGCCTCAGTCTCATTGTCATGTGTCTGTCTGCTCCCTGTGCCTAAGAATGACAAGTGGGAAGTGACTCTTAAGCAATGGTAAAGGAAACAGGCATCTTTAGTGTTAAACTCTCAGGTCTTACCACTTCCCCAGTATTTGCCAGTCGGTTTCACCATTCTACTTACCCTTGAACAGAACTTATGAAGGCTCCTTCTACTCTTGACAGAAGTGGAATACTGCTATAAAACATATGCCTGTTCTGGGGCTGTATCCTAAAAAGATCATAAAAAAAGGAAAAAAGACACGCATGTACAAAAATGTTTATAGCAGCCCTTTTTGTAGTGGCAAGGAACTGGAAACTGAGTGGATGTCCATCAGTTGGAGAATGGCTGAGTAAGTTGTGATATATGAATATTATGGAATATTATTGTTCTATGAGAAACAATGGGCAGGCTGATTTTAGAAAAGTCTGGAAAGACTTACATGAACCCATGCTAAGTGAAGTGAGTAAAACCAAGAAAATTTTATACCCAGCAACAACAAGATTATGTGATGATCAACTGATGGACTTGGCTCTTTATAATAATGAGGTGATTCAAGGCCATTCCAGAGAGAGAGAACTATGGAGACCGAAGGTGAATCAAAATATAGTATTTTCACCTTTTTTATTTTGTTTGCTTGCTTGTTTTTTTTCTTTCCAGTGTTTTTTTCTTCTTTTGATCTGATTTTTCTTGCACAGTATAACGAATATGGAAATATGTTTAGAAGAACTGCACATGTTTAACCTATATTGGGTTGCTTTCCGTCTAAGGGAGAAAAGGGAGAAAAATTTGAAATATAGGGTTTTGCAAAGGTTGGAAAAATAAAAAGCTATTATTTTTAAAAATTGGCTAAATAAGAAGTTAAATTTGACATCACTGACCTAATCGAGATATGATGGGATGAGATCCATACTTAGAATATGGTCCTTGATAGATATATTTCATTAAAAAAGAAATGATAGGTAGAGATTTGATGGCCTTGGGGGATAGGGTAAAATAAAGTTATACATTAAGAAAATATACTCTAATTTGGAAACCCAGGAACTAGAAAAGGGGAGCATGGGGAAACCATTTAGGTGATGATAAAAAGTCACAAAAACAAAAGTAATATTGCCATTGGACTATTCTATAGACCATCTGGACCAAAGGAAGAAATAGATGAATCATTTGAGAATCATTATAAGCTTGGCTTAGAATGATCTATTACTTAATGGAAGACTTCAATTATTTTGAATCTGTTGGCCCTCTCTTTCTCTGCAGAATCATAACAGTTAATTTATTGCTTTGCCAGAATGATCATTTAATACTTCATAATGTAAAGGAAGCAATGAAAAGAACTTCTATTCTGAACTGGATTTTCACTCACAGGTAAGTATTGTATCCCATGTCCTGACACCATACTGCTAGCTGCCACTAGCAGAGCCAGAATTCAAGCACAGTTCTTCTGATATATATAACAAGTTATATTTTAGAAGAGTGAAAGACTGGTTGGGGAAGGAGAGATGTGGGAGACTTAAATATGGCCATCACTAGACAGTCAGGTAACAAGCATCAAAGCTAAAGGGGGAGGAATACTAATAAACTTAAAATAATCATCATAATATAGTCTAATTCTTTTCAGTGAAAATGTTGGGGCTAATTACAATGGCTAGATAGTTACTCAAGCTACCAACTCTATTTCTTAAATACTGTGGAACAGTTGATTAGGCAGGCTTATGATATCAAACTATGATATCAAATAATTGGCTTGATTGATTTTTTTCATAGAATTGACCTATGTTAGTGCTGTGATTTTATGAGTAGTAACAAAGCTACTGACCCATAGAAGCAACCAAGGAACGCAAGCTTTCTTTCCCACAGTCTCATGCCCATAAACATATGACTGGACTTATTAAATACCTATGTATTACATGTACTCTGCTAAACCAGGGAGATACAGTGAAAGACTGTTCCTAATCTCAACCAGGCATATATAAGTTATACACAAAATAGATGGAAAAATCATAGAAAACAAGGCACTAATTTTAGGGAAACCTGGAAAGGTCTCCTTCCCAGGAAGATGGGATTTAAGTTGTATCTTGAAAAAAGTCAGGGAAGCTAAAGGAAAGAGCTGAAAAGAGATAATGTTCCAGACATAGAAACGACCAGATTGAAGGGACAGAGAGAGGACAGGAGAGTATCATTTGGGTACAAGGAATAGCAAATAGGCCGGTGTTGCTGGATCTTAGAGTACATGGAGAGAAATAAAGTTCAGGAAAAGAGGAAAGGCAGCAAGGGGAAGGTTTTATGAAGAGCTTAAATGCCAATCAGAGGACTTTATCTTTGATACTGTAGTTAATAGGAAATCATTGCAGATTATTCTGTGGGGGTAAGATTAAAATGGCTAGATCTGTGCTCTAGGAAAATCACTTTGGCATCTGATTGAAGGATGGAGTGGAGTCAGGAGATAGTTGTGGCAGAATGACCAATTAGAAGGTGATTGCAATGTCTGGGTGAAAGCAAGGTAACTGTGAACTAAGATGGTGACTATGCAAATAGAGAAAAAGGGACATGAACAAAAGATACAAAATATGTTTCCATACTAGTTATGTTAAAAAGAAAACAAACTAAAAAAAAAATCACCAACTCATGAAAAAAAAAGCTGTTTTTTGGAAACCTGTTTCAGTCACATTCAGACTTCAGTTCTTTCTCTGGAGATGGCTAGCATTTTTCATCCTAAATATGTACAAGAATATGTTTTACATGATTTCATATGTGTAATCTATATCAGATTCTTCCTGTCTCATGGAGGGAGGAGAGGAGAAAGGGAAGGATAGACTTTGGAACTCAAAATTTTAAAAAATTTGAATGTTAAAAATAGTTTTTATATCTAATTGGGGAAAATGTTATTTTAAAATAAGTCTGTACAAGAGATGTTGGAAAGATAGAAACTATAAGATTTGGTAGCAGATTGAAAATATGAACTGAATGAAATGAATCAGGGAGTTTTAAGCCTGAGTGACTAGTAGGATGGTAGTATCCTAGATAGCAATAGTCCAGCTTAGAAGAGGAGTAGGGTATGAAAATATATAGTTAATCTTTGGACATATTGAGCTTGAGATGTTTATGGAACATCCAGTTTGAGATGTCTAAACAATATTGGTTATTTGGGACTACAGCTTAGGAAAGAGACTAGAGCTAGATATATAAATTTGGGAATCATTTGCATAGAGATAATAATTAAACTTATGGAAATTGATGAGATCACTAAATGAGATAGTAAAGAGTGAAAATAGAAGAGGACCAGTATAGAAGTAGGTGTCATTTGCAGTTAGTAAACATGGTATAGAGAACAACCAACTAGACAATAGGAGGAGAGAGAGCAGTGTCAAAATTGTGATATCAGGGAAGTCTGTCTGGTTTCCTCCACCCCCAACCATAAAACCCATTATTTTGTTTATTGTAATCTTATTTGTTGTCTTCTCTGGGGGAAATATTATTCTTTCCTTTTTTTTTCCTTTAAAAAATACAAGAAAGATAGAGCATCATCCCTAGAGTCAGGAGGAACTAAGTTCGAATCCAGTCTCAGACACTAACTAGTTATGTGATGCTGGGCAAGTCACTTAACCCTGATTGCCTCAAAAAAAAAAAAAATAAAGAAAATATAAGATTTTTTTTTACAGTTGCAGATGTTTATTGATAGTGAAGAAAAGGCCAACTATTTTGTAGCCATATTCTCCTTGGCTAAATTGTTTTCCACCAAACCATCTGGAAGAAATACTCCTAAAATAATTATTAGCCAAACTGAAAACCAGTTCTTTTCTTCAAGCACTTGAGGCTATGGACTTTAATTTCCTCTTTGGCTCTATTTAAAAACACAAAAAAACAGTCTAGATCTTGATGTTAATTTGGCTTCAGTTTATACTGGTTTGTGGATTTTGTTTTTTCATGTTTTTTTGGCTGCCTTTTCAGAAACTCTGGGGAGATTGCTTTAGAAGCAAAGAGAATAAAAGGAAGCAACTTCTCTGTATTTTCTAACACAATCAATCTTTTGTACTAAGAATAAACAATTCTTTGATGGCTGGCTTATACACTTCTCTGTCTAAAGATTGAAGCCAAAAGACTTTTTTCATTTCCTTCCAGAGATAGTTTCATTGGTGCCACATTCTGGTTATCAGATCTAGTTATATGGAATAGTTTATTTTTATTTTTATTTTATTTTATTATATCTTTTTATTCACAAAACATATGCATGGACAATTTTTTCAACATTGACCCTTGCAAAACCTTCTGTTCCAAATTTTCTCCTTCTCCCTACCCCCTCCCCTAAATGGCAGGTAGTCCCATACATGTTAAATATGTTAAAATATATGTTAAATCCAATATATGTATACATGTTTATACAGTTATCTTGCTGCACAGGAAAAATCAAATCTAAAAAGAGAAAAAAAAACCTGAGTAGGAAAACAAAAATGCAAGCAAACAATAACAGAAAGAGTGAAAATGCTATGTTGTGATCCACATTCAGTTCCCACAGTCCTCTCTCTGGGTGTAGATGGCTCTCTTCTAATCAAGCGACAATTGGAACAGGTTTGAATGAACTCATTGTTGAGAGTCATGTCCATTAGAATTGATGTATAATCTTGTTGCCGTATATAATGTTCTCCTGGTCCTGCTCATTTCACTCAGCTTCAGTTCATGTAAATCTCTCCAGACCTTTCTGAAATCATCCTGTTGGTCATTTCTTACAGAACAATAATATTCCATAATATTCATATATCACAATTTACCCAACCATTCTCCAATTGATGGGCATCTACTCAGTTTCCAGTTTCTTGACACTACAAACAGGGCTGCCACAAAAATTTGGCACATACTGGTCCCTTTCCCTTCTTTAGTATCTCTTTGGGATATAAGAGAAACACTGTTGGATCAAAAGGTATGTACAGTTTGATAACTTTTTGAGTATAATTCCAAATTGCTCTCCAGAATGGTTGGATCCATTCACAACTCTATCAACAATGTATCAGCATCCCAATTTTCCCACATCCCTTCCAACATTCGTCATCCTGTCATCTTAGCCAATCTGACAGGTGTATAGTGGTATCTCAGAGTTGTCTTAATTTGCATTTCTCTGATCAATAGTGATTAGGAGCATCTTTTCATATGACTAGAAATAGTTTCAATTTCTTCATCTGAAAATTGTCTGTTCATATCCTTTGACCATTTATCAACTGGAGAATGGCTTGATTTCTTATAAATTTGAGTCAATTCTCTATGTATTTTGTATGCAATAGTTTTTAATGGAAATATGGAACTCTTGCTTCCAATAAAAAAGACAACTTTATAAATAAGTTTATAAAATAGGAATTTATAAAAAATTTTATAATTTTATAAAAGATTCATAAAATAATAATACAAAGTAGAAAAAATAAAGCTTGTGGAAGGA